>NC_052149.1:205196621-205893285 GCF_902713615.1 Scyliorhinus canicula | reverse complement strand
CCACCACCCTCTGCGTAAAAAACTTTCCACGCACATCTCCCTTAAACTTTCCCCCTCACCTTGAAATCATGACCCCTTGTAATTGACACCCCCACTCTTGGAAAAAGCTTGTTGCTATCCACCCTGTCCATACCTCCCATAATTTTGCAGACCTCCATCATATCCCTCCTCAACCTCCGTCTTTCCAACGAAAACAATCCAAATCTACTCAACCTTTTTTCATAGCTAGCACCCTCCATACCAGGCAACATCCTGGTGAACCTCCTCTGCACCCTCTCTAAAGCATCCACATCCTTCTGGTAATGTGGCGACCAGAACTGCACGCAGTATTCCAAATGTGGCCTAACCAAAGTCCTATACAACTGTAACATGACCTGCCAACTCTTGTACTGAATACCCCGTCGGATGAAGGCAAGCATGCTGTATGCCTTATTGACCTGCGTTGCCACCTTCAGGGTACAATGGGCCTGAACTCCCAGATCTCTCTACATCAATTTTCCCCAGGACTCTTCCATTGACCATATGGTCCGCTCTTGAATTAGATCTTCCAAAATGCATCACCTCGCATTTGCCTGGATTGAACTCCATCTGCCATTTCTCTGCCCAACTCTCCAATCTATCTATATTTTGCTGTATTCTCTGACAGTCCTCCTCGCTATGTGCAACTCCACCAATCTTAGTATCATCTGCAAATGTGCTCATCAGACCACCACCTTTGACACCTCACGCAAGCAGTTAAAACGTACATATTTCTCGATTATGTTTTCAGTTTTGTCACAGAACCCTCGGTCCCCCAATAGTCCCACATCGGTACCAACCTGGTCTCTGTACCATCCCCTTCTCCAGTACCATATCCACACAATGCGGAGCAGGATCTGATATTGTAATTGCCGGGTACTCCGACCCTTTTAACCCAGCCAGCAGCGCCTTCCCACCATGAAAAAGTCAATCTGCGAGTACACTTTATGCATCGCTGCGAGAAAACGAGTACTCCCGCTTCCTCAGGTGCAGAAACCTCTAAGGGTCCACCCCTCCCATTTCCACCATTAGCCCAGCCAGCGCCTTTGCCCCCCCCCTGACGGGGCCAGCGAGCGCGGCTGTGACCTATCCAAATTTGGCTCCTGCAACAAGTTCCAGTCCCCCCACTATAAGTTTGTGTGTGCCCATGTCAGGGATGGCCCCACACACCTTCGCGAATCCCACATCGTCCCACTTGGGACCATATACACTTACCAGCGCCACTAGCCTCCCCTCCAGCGCCCCTGTCACAATCACATACCTACCCCCCCATATCTGCAACCACCTTCTCCACCTGGAACCATACCCTTTTGCTGACCATGACCGCTACCCCTCGAGCTCTTCCGTCAAATCCAGAATGAAACACCTGACTAACCCACCTAACTGAGTCTCACTTGGTCCTTCACCCTGAAATGAGTCTCCTCCAGCATTGCTACATTGGCCTTCAAATTTTTAAGATGCGCAAGCACCCTTGACCTCTTGACTGGACCTCCCAGCCCCCTCACATTCCACGTGACTATCCTAACGGAGGGTCTCTCACCCCACCCCTCTTATCCACCATTTTCATACCAATGGGCCCTGACCCATGAGCCTTACGAGTCCCTTTCCATTACAGTATTAACATCGAATCCCCTCCCCGAATCTGCATCACAGCGCCAGAGGCCTGGGTTCAATTCCAATCTTGGGTGTCTGTCTGTGTGGAATTTGCACATTTTCATCGTGTCTGCGTGGGTTTCATCCGCGTGTTGTGGTTTCCTCCCACACTCCAAAGATGTGCAAGTTAGTTCGATCGGATCTGCCAAATTGCCACTAGGTGGGGTTGCAGGGATAGTGTGGGGATTAGGCCGGGGTAAGGTGCTCTTTCAGAGGGTCGGTGCAGACTTGATGTGCCAAATGGCCTCCTGCACCGTAAAGATTCTATTATTCTATCAATGCAAATTATATATTGTCTGTTGGGATAAAAAGAGTTTCCGTTTGTATATTCTCAGCACGTCCCAAAGAATTTCACAACGAATGAAGTACTTTTGAAAAGTAGGGCAAGATTCACGGTAGCAGTGGTTAGCACTGTTGTTTCACAGCTCCAGGGTCCCAAGTTCGATTCCTGCTTGGTTCAGTCTGTGCGGAGTCTGCACGTTCGCCCCGTGTCTGCGTGGGTTTCCTCCGACAGTCGAAAGATGTGCAGGTTAGGTGAATTGGCCATGCTAAATTGCCCTTAGTGTCCAAAAAGTTTAGGTGGGGTTACTGGGTTACGGGGATAGGGTGGAGGTGTGGGCTTGGGTAGGGTGCTCTTTCCAAGGGCTGGTGCAGACTTAATGGACTGAATTGCCTCTTTCTGCACTGTAAAATCAAGTTAATGTCCACTGAACAGCACGTTTAGCGGAGTGTTTCTTGGCAGCCGCAGCGCCGAGAAGCATCCAGCAATCCAACAGCACTCTGCCTGTTTTTTGGCCTCTGGGAGTTTGTCCCCGTCGAGGCTGCACTAAGGGGGATTTGAAAGGCTTCTTGCAGATTGCCTTTTTGTACGACAGCCCCGATCTCCTCCCCAACCCCCATTTTCGTGACCCCACTCACTCCTCCAACCTCAGGGAGGCACCCGGGAACCCCCTCTTCACCCTCCCTCCACTTTGACAAGGGGCCGCCTTGACCTGACCCGTGGCAGTGCCAACCTGACACCTGGGCACACTGGAAGTATCAGCCCGGCACCCTGGCACTGCCAGGGTGCCACGCTAGCAGTTCCAAGGTGGCCCAGCTTGCCACCCTTCTCTGTCTCCAATCACCCAATTGTCTGGGGGACACTCCCCCACCTACCTCGGGTGCCGTCATGACTAGTCCACGTTTGTTTGGACCAGAACTAAATAGCGCCTGAGCGAGGTCTCCCAGGCGCGGCCGGTGAGTCCCGGGCTCTGGGTGATGGCTCATTTTAATATTCAGTTCTGGATCACGCTCAGCGAGAGTGAGATCCCGATCACGCTGGGTGGAGGTGGAGTGAGTTGGATGACTCGCGATTGGCCCAGTGCAGAGGCCAATTTAGGGCTTGTGCGCGATTCACTGGTTGCACACATCCACACCGGGTGCAACAGGGTCTCTGAATAACACCCATAATCACTGTTCTAATGCAGACAAATGTGACAGCAACGACCCATAAACATCAATGACATGAACAACCAGATAATCTGAATAATGTTGGTTGAGGAATAACTATTGATTGGGAAACTATCTTCTTGTCTCTAAATAGTGCCATGGAATGTTTTAGATCTATCTAAAAAGTGAGTAGATGAGATCACATTTTCACGTCTTAAGCTAAAGGCTGTGCCCTCTCCGTACTCAGCCTAGGTGATGTGCTGGAGCCTCTTGAGTGGGATTTTAAATGTACGTGTTGCCAACAAGCCCAGATTGGCGTCATGGCAGTCTTATGAACCAAATGAGCTTTTTATATGTCCTTTATCCTTCTATTCTTAGATCCAACACAGTAAAATGGTTTCTGTTTAAGTTTCCCCAAACTACATATGTGTAATTTTTATTGTCTTTGCATTTCAGTGGGAATTGGTATGTGACGATGACTGGAAAGGGCCGTTCTCTATGTTAATTTTCTTTGTGGGAGTGCTGATTGGTTCTTTTTGTTGTGGACAGTTATCAGACAGGTGAGTTTTTTTCTTTATTCATCTTTGGCAATCTTGAGCCCAAATTTAACTCTCCACACCTGAGAAGAACAGGGGAAAAGGGGTGGGGAGGATGATATTGTTAAAATACGAACAGAGCACATTATTCACTGCATGGGAATAATCCCTGGACTTCAGGAGGCATAGGAGCCACTTGCAGGCAGGTTGGGTCCTCATATTTTCAAAAGTCTGGAGTTGAGGGCATCATTCAAAACTAAAATGGTTTAGTCATTGGGTCGTGCAAATTTGCCTAATTTTTTACTACACTTTCCAGAATCCAGCCTCTGATTGGACAAGCTGGAAACAGCATGAAATTCAAATTGTATGATCAGTGTGCGTGTGGAGGAGCAATGATGAGAGAGAGGCTTATGGGGAGGGGAGGGGGAAACTGCCTGAAGGGGAGAGTCGGGTCTACATGTAGAGTGGGAGGAGGGGAAGCAGAGCTTGCGAAGGAGAGAAAGTGCGGGGCTTGCAAGGAGTGAGAGTGGGGCCTACGGAAGGGGAGTGAGGTCTGCCTGGGAGTTCGAGAGATGGGGACCAGCGATGAGGAGCAGGACCTTCATGGGAGAGAGCAGCAATTGCAACACAGGGATAGACGGGCTATGGGGTGGGGGGCCTGTGAAGTGGGGCGGGAGAAGAGTGGAGAAGAGAAGAGGGGGAGGAGAGTGGGGCTAGTGAGGGGGAGGGTTGGGGAGAAGAGTGGGGCGAGGGTGGAGGGAGTGAGATATGGAAGAGGGAGGAGAGTGGTCAGTGAGGGGAAGATGGGGGAAAAGAGTGGGGCCTGAGAGACGAGGGAGAAGAGTGGGGCCGGTGAGGGGGGAAAAGAGCGTGATCTGTGAGGGGTCACGGACGAGGGGAAGACTGGGATTGTGGAGGGGGGAGAAGACTGGACCCTGTGAAGGTTTGGGGTGAGAGTGGAACCTGTGAATGGGGGGAGATGACTGGAGCCTGTGAACAGGGGGGTGCAAGAGTGGAGCCTGTGAAGGGATGGGGGGAAGTGGGGCCTTTGGAGTGGGGGGGAGTGGGGCCTGTGAAGGGGGGAGAAGAGAATGGAACCTGCTGGGTGGGGGGGAGGAAATGGGACCTCTAAGGGCAGGAGGAGAGTGGGGCTAGTGAGGGGGAGGGGGTTGAAGAGTGGGGCCTGTGGCTGGCGAGAGGGAGAGCACGATAGTGGGAGGAGAGTGGGGTCAGTGAAGGGAGGATGGGGGAGAAGAATGGGCCTGCGAGGCGGGGGGGAGGAGAGTGGGGCCGGTGGAGGGAGTGGGGGAAGAGTGGGGCCTGTGGGGGGGGGGGGGGGGATAGAGTAGGGGTAGTGAGGGGAGGGGGTAGAAGAGTGGAGCCTGTGAGACGGGGTGAGAGAGAGAGAGGAGAGTGGGGCCTATGAGTGGGGTGTAGAGGAGAATGAGGTCTGTGAGGGGGGTGGAGAGTGGGACCAATGATGTGGGGGAGGGGAAGGGAGGAGGAGGAGGAGGGTAGCCTGGGGAAATTCCTTGGGGAAGAAGTGGGGGGGAAGGAGAGAGGCAGAGAGACGTGAGTGTGTTTTAGAGATGAGATGAGAGTGAACACGTTTGTGTGCGAGAGAAAGATAAGACCATAAGACATAGGAGTGGAAGTAAGGCCATTCGGCCCATCGAGTCCACTCCACCATTCAATCATGGTTGATTTCAATTCCATTTACCCGCTCTCTCCCCATAGCCCTTAATTCCTCGAGAAATCAAGAATTTATCAATTTCTGTCTTAAAGACACTCAATGTCCCGGCCTCCACCGCCCTCTGTGGCAATGAATTCCACAGACCTACCACTCTCTGGCTGAAGAAATTTCTCCTCATCTCTGTTCTAAAGTGACTCCCTTTTATTCTAAGGCTGTGCCCCCGCGTCCTAGTCTCCCCTGCTAATGGAAACAACTTCCCTACGTCCATCCTATCCAAGCCATTCATTATCTTGTACGTTTCTATTAGATCTCCCCTCAACCTCCTAAACTCCAATGAATATAATCCCACGATCCTCAGACGTTCATCGTATGTTAGGCCTACCATTCCTGGGATCATCCGTGTGAATCTCCGCTGGACCCGCTCCAGTGCCAGTATGTCCTTCCTGAGGTATGGGGCCCAAAATTGCTCACAGTATTCTAAATGGGGCCTAACTAGTGCTTTATAAAGCCTCAGAAGTACATCCCTGCTTTTATATTCCAAGCCTCTTGAGATAAATGACAACATTACATTTGCTTTCTTAATTACGGACTCAACCTGCAAGTTTACCTTTAGAGAATCCTGGACTAGGACTCCCAAGTCCCTTTGCACTTTAGCATTATGAATTTTGTCACCGTTTAGAAAATAGTCCATGCCTCTATTCTTTTTTCCAAAGTGCAAGACCTCGCACTTGCCCACGTTGAATTTCATCAGCCACTTCTTGGACCATTCTCCTAAACTGTCTAAATCTTTCTGCAGCCTCCCCACCTCCTCAATACTACCTGCCCCTCCACCTATCTTTGTATCATCGGCAAACTTGGCCAGAATGCCCCCAGTCCCGTCATCTAGATCGTTAATATATAAAGAGAACAGCTGTGGCCCCAACACTGAACCCTGCGGGACACCACTTGTCACCGGTTGCCATTCCGAAAAATAACCTTTTATCCCAACTCTCTGCCTTCTGTCTGACAGCCAATCGTCAATCCATGTTAGTACCTTGCCTCGAATACCATGGGCCCTTATTTTACTCAGCAGTCTCCCGTGAGGCACCTTGTCAAAGGCCTTTTGGAAGTCAAGATAGATAACATCCATTGGCTCTCCTTGGTCTAACCTATTTGTTATCTCTTCAAAGAACTCTAACAGGTTTGTCAGGCACGACCTCCCCTTACTAAATCCATGCTGACTTGTCCTAATCCGACCCTGCACTTCCAAGAATTTAGAAATCTCATCCTTAACGATGGATTCTAGAATTTTGCCAACAACCGAGGTTAGGCTAATTGGCCTATAATTTTCCATCTTTTTTCTTGTTCCCTTCTTGAACAGGGGGGTTACAACAGCGATTTTCCAATCCTCTGGGACTTTCCCTGATTCCAGTGACTTTTGAAAGATCATAAATAACGCCTCCACTATTTCTTCAGCTATCTCCTTTAGAACTCTAGGATGTAGCCCATCTGGGCCCGGAGATTTATCAATTTTCAGACCTTTTAGTTTCTCTAGCACCTTCTCCTTTGTGATGGCAACCATATTCAACTCTGCCCCCTGACTTTCCTGAATTGTTGGGATATTACTCATGTCTTCTACTGTGAAGACTGACGCAAAGTACTTATTAAGTTCCTCAGCTATTTCCTTGTCTCCCATCACTAGATTACCAGCGTCATTTTGGAGCGGCCCAATGTCTACTTTTGCCTCCCGTTTGTTTTTAATGTATTTAAAGAAACTTTTACTATTATTCCTAATGTTACTGGCTAGCCTACCTTCATATTTGATCCTCTCCTTCCTTATTTCTCTCTTTGTTATCCTCTGTTTGTTTTTGTAGCCTTCCCAATCTTCTGACTTCCCACTACTCTTTGCCACATTATAGGCTCTCTCTTTTGCCTTGATGCATTCCCTGACTTCCTTTGTCAGCCATGGCTGCCTAATCCTCCCTCTGATAACCTTTCTTTTCTTTGGGATGAACCTCTGCACTGTGTGATGAAACGAGATGTGTGTGTATATGAGAGAGCGAGCATCGAGTCGTCGGTGTTTACAGCATGGAAACAGGCCATTCGGCCCAGCTGATCCATGCCGCCCAGTTACTATCACTAAGCTAGTCCCACTTTCCTGCATTTGGACCATATCCCTCCATACCCACCCTGCCCATGTAACTGTCTAACTGCTTTTTAGTGTGAGATGAGAGAGCGAGCGTGTGTGTGAGATGAGAGCGAGCATGTGTTTGTGTATATGAGAGAGAGCATGTGTGTGAGCACTATGAGAGCGAGCATGTATGTGAGATGAGCGTGTATTTGTGTATGAGAGAGCGAGCATGTGTGTGTGAGCGCTATGAGAGAGCGGGTGTTTGTGTGTGAGCGCTATTAGAGTGCGAGAGAGTATCCAATATGTGTGTCCAGCATTCCAACAGCACTGAACTCATTTGAACCACAGGAGCGCCAACATTCTTCACATTGAAAAATGACAAAAAGTTAAGACCTAAGTATGTTTTTAAGAAGAGAGCTTTTTCATTATAGTAAACATATACATCTAAAAAATAGAAAAGGCTTCTACAAATTAATTTGATGTATGTTTGTACTTATTGCATGAAAAAAATATTTTTCTTCTGCTTTGGCTTTCCAACACAATAATAATGTTTTTCTGGGGTTCCTTTAGTACTCTTTGGAGGTCAAAAGGGTTCCGTGGTTTGAAAAGTTTGGGAAACCCTGGGCAGAGATTTGTAAAACCTTCCTTCAAACAATTTCCTTGTGACAAATGGGGATTTAATTCCCAGACTTTTCAAGAATAATAAAATGGGTGATAATGTGTTAAAAGCCAACTTTTAGTTTCTTGGGCGGGATTCTCTGATCCTGAGGCTAAGTGTTGACGCCGTCGGAAACGCCGTCGCGTTTCTTAACAGCATCATCGCGGCCCCAGGAACAGCATTTCTGGCCCCTACAGCTTCAGCTGCTGATCTGGCTGTGGAATGGGTGCCGGTGGATGCACGCAAGCGCAGTGGGTCCGGCGCGAACCCACGCATGGGAAGTCCCACCGGCGCGATTTCCGATCAGTAGGTCCCGATCGTGGGCCAGGCCACATCAGAGCACCCTCCCCCCGGGTCAGAGGCACCCCCCCCCCCCCCCGCCACCCGACCCTTCAACGCCGAGGTCCCGCCAGCTCGGAGCAGGTTCGAACGACGCCGGCAGGACCCGTTTATTTTTTTACGGCCGCTCGGCCCATCTGGGCTGGAGAATCGTTGGAGGGGGGCACCACGTAGAGCGGCCCCCGACCAACGCCGCGCCGACCACGCCAGTCCCAATGGCACCGATTCTCCGCTCTGCGGAGAATTGCATCCCGGCGGCGTGGCGCGATTTGCGCGGCCCCCTGGTGATTCCCCGACCCGGCGTGGCATCGGAGAATTCCGCCCCTTATATTAATTTTTTTGAGATCAAAGATTCTCGAGCCTCTGGTACAGTAACACATCATGTCTCATTTTGGAAAGTGTACAGTATTTAATTTTGTTGAGCTAAACCTTAAAAGCAACCCTGCAACCCTCCCCATCTCCTCCTCCAGTCTTACCCTCCAAACCCTCACCCCTTCAGCCTCCCATCCCATCCAGCCCCCAAATTCTCTCAACACGCCCAACCTCCCACACAAACCCCCTCTAATTTACTTCATCACTTCCAAATTCCCGTTCGCTCCCGTTGTTCAAATTCCTCCGTCAACCGTTGCAAGCCTCCTGCAAACTCCCTCTAAACCCCCTCCAAAACCCTCTCCAATCTCCTTCAAACCTCCTGCCAACCTTCCTTATATCCCTCACAGACTGCAAAGTAGCAAAATGTGGATGATACTAAAATAGTTGGGAGAGCAATAAAAGGAGATAAAGATTTTATAGGTGGATATTGATAGGCTAGGAGATTGGCCAATTTTTGGCAGAGTTTAATGTGGATAAGTGTGAGGTTATCCATTTTGACTGCAAAAATAGAAAGGCAAATTATTATCTAAATGGAAAACTGATTCAAAATGTACCTGGGCAGAGAGATCTGGGTGTGTTTGTCCGTGAATCACAGGAAAGTCGTATGCAGGTACAGCATGTAATTAAAAAGGCAAATGGAATGTTACCGTTTATTGCAAAAGGACTGGAATATAAAAGTAGAGAAGTGTTGTTGCAATTATATAAGAATGTTGGTGAGACCACATCTGGAGTATTGTGTCCAGTTTTGGCCTCCTTATTTGAGGAAGGATGTGGTGGTATTGGAGGCAGTTCAGCCAGAACACCGAGGCAGGTGTTTAATGTGAACGAATATATACGCAGTTGTGTCCCAGTCCCTATCACTATACTATGCCCTGCACCCGTGTCAACGTAACTGGTGTCTAACTTTCTGGCCTTACGGGCCCGAACGCTACATCGAGGTGGGTCCCCAGATGGTACATCAGGAGTAGAGGTGGCCTGTTGTGATTCCTGCCCTGTGACCTGGGTCCCCGTTGGTGCGTGTCTTCTTAGACGACTGGTCCAGAATGGGCCCGGCTGCTGCTCTGGTGTCCCAGGTGGCATGGTGCTGCCCTGTTCTGCCCGCTGCCTACCAGATGCGCCAGCAACATGAGGGGTGGAGTCATAGGTGATGCGGTGTTCCGGCACCTCCCCTGCAGGAGTTACCAGCATGGGCCCCATCACCTCCTCCTCCCTCAGGGTGCCCGATGGCCCCAGGATTGCTCCACTGGACGGGGATGCAAGTGGAGCTATCCCCAAGGCTCCCCCGCCACCGTCCGCTGCCAGTCTTGGCAGCCCGCTCTAGTCTCAACCAGGGTCTGCATGATCTTGGTCATGGAGCACAGGGAGTAGGCCAACTCTATCTGGATCTGTGCCACATCACGCTGCGTCTGTGCCACCACCTTCTGGGTCTGTGCAACATCAGCCAGTGACTGCGCCACCTTCCTCTTCATCTGTGCCACGCCGACCGCGCCCTGGCAATGCCGCTGACACTCTCAGCCATGGCCCACTGTGACTGGGCCATGCTCAGGAGCGCCGCTACAATTTCCAGGTGGCTCTTGCACATGGCTGCTTGTAAGAGGCCAGCCCTGTCCTGAGCCTCGGCCACCACCTGCATTCATTGCCCCAGCCTTTGGACATGCAGATCCATAGCCAAAACCCTCGCCCCTCAAGGCCTCCACTGCAGATGTCACCCATGTGGTGTTGGCCACGGTGGCATGACCGGCACCACCCCCTGTTCCTGCACATGGTTGGACTACTCCACCTGCACCTGCAGGTGCTGGATGCTCACCGACAACCCCTCATTTAATCCCTGGCTCTGCGACTGCATCTCCACGAGCGATGGATCTATCCGTTCCAGAAGCCCGAATCCCGTTGGATGGCAGCTAGTCGCTAGGGTCGACCGCCCTCCGACCCTCCGCCCCCTTGTGAGTTCCTGCCTCCACCTTATGTACCGGGGCATCTTTGTGCTGCGAACCAAGTAGTGTCCCAGGAGTCCCTTCACTAAAGTGGTGGGAGTGGGGGGTGGGATTGGGGTTGTCGGGCAGTGGCACTGGCTATGGCTGAGAGCGGGGGACACCAGATGCACCCGCCTCTTCACCAGCAGCTCCTGCAAGATACAAGACGAGACGATGATTCGACCGAGGACGGCAGGGAGCGGGAGGTGGTGTGGGGGTGAGGGTGGTGGTTTTGCCGGTGGGGGGGGGGGGGGGGGGGGGGGGTGTTGACAGGCGGCACAGGGAACTGCGACACAGCCGGGTCTCACTTCCTCGCCTGTGACCGATCTCCACCCCAGCGACTTCCCTTTCCTCTGGCCCGCCGACCATGCTCAGGTCCGGTGGTCCCCTCCAGATTTCTCCCACTCCCTGCGGTTATGAGCTCCTGGGAGGGAAAACTGATAAAGCACAGTGTTCGACCTAGGGGAAGCCCAGGGGGTGGGTAGCTAGTGGCTTCAGTGGCCAGGGCACTTGACCAAGACGGCTGATATGGGTGCCGGCACGCGATGCAGGATGAGGGTTCAGCCGCCCTCCTGATTGGGGGGAGGAGTGTTATGACTGTGTGGGACAGGGGTTAGTGCCAGGGGCACAGTGCTGCCTACTCACCCTGGCTGCTCTGAGGAGGTCGTGCAGTTTCCTCCGGCACAGCTGGCCAGTCCGGCCTCTGCCACCTGCATCTGGACACGGCAAACGGCGGCAGCTGACAGCCTCTTTCCCGGGATTGGTACAAAGTGGCCCGACTCTCCTCCACGGTGTCCAGGAGGGTCCCAGCTTGTCGTTCATAAATTATGGGATCTGGTGTCTTGCTGCCTTCTTGTTGGCTGGGATAGTGTGTGTGGGGAGTGAAGTGTGTGCATGCGGCTGCAGCTTGTCAGCCTCCTGCGTATCAATCGCGGACCCAGCAAATCATGCACCGTTTCGCATTGGAATTGATTGTGGCCCAGGTGCGGCACCAGCTTTGTTGTCGTGGAAGTCCATGAATCCTGCCCGGGTTTCTACACTTAGTCTCAGGAACGGAGAATTCCGCCGCATAGATTTTGATCCCCATGTGTGTTTCTGTAAATCTGATTATAAATTTAAAAATTCTGTTCATATGTATAACTGCTGTGTAACTGGAAGAATACATTGTGCTTACCAGTTTCTATTTGTCTGTAAAAATGTATGCATGGTTTAGCATGTGGATAACTGGATGAATGGAATTATGTGTATGATAGTTAGTGTGCAGTAGTAAATATATTTCAAACTTTTATTTGCTTTGCAGGTATGGAAGGAAATTAGTTCTGTTTGGAACTATGGCTGTACAGACAGGATTCAGCATTCTTCAAACATTATCTCCAAATTGGGAAGTATTCTGCTTTCTGAATTTCCTTGTGGGCCTTGGACAGATTTCAAACTGGGTTTCTGCCTTTGTTCTTGGTAAGTATCCTCAAAATTCAGTATATTTATTCTCCCTTCCCTTAATACCATTGATGATCATGGGTGCAATTTAACTAAATAGGATCAAAATCCCATGGCGAGCACGTTTAGCCATGTGTTTCCTGGCGTTCGCAGCACCGAGAAACACAATGATATAAAACAGGATGGGGGCGTCAGCGGGGAATGCGTTGCCGAGTTTGCAGACAGTCCTACTTTGTGCACTGAGGAGCCCCTCAGTGCAGAAGGAGAAAATTATTTCCTGATATCAGGCGCCCCCAAAGCGATCCCGACTCCCCTCATCCAAGCACATGAAGGGAGTGTCCCGCTCCAACCACCCCAGCACCCACACAGGGTGCCCCCTGCTCGTTCGCCACCATGTGAAAACTGCCAGCTTGGCAGCAGCAACTTGGCACCCTGGCAGTACCCCTGGGCACCTTGGCAGTGCTAGGCTGGCACCCAGGTGGCACCAGCAGTGCCACTGTAACACCCTGCCCAAAGGGCTTGCACCTGGGCCTCCAATCTCATGGGAGACCACTACAAGTGCCGTGCCATCTGGTCCCGATTGTGGAGACCAGTACCAAACGGTGCTCACCCGATATCTCCGAGGTGAATCTGTACATTAAAGTTTCTCGTATTAATATGCAGATTTGCTAAAAGGTGATCCCACACACAATGGACGGAATTTACATTCTAATGTCTCGTGAGATCGCATTAGATCTCTTGAGGCATTACGAGTCGTGTAGTTCCCGGGAGCGGAGTCTCCCGGCTTCTATCAGTCACGCTGCGCCACGGCAAGTTGCTTTTCTGGGGCAGTGTGGCCATGTAATTGTGCTCCGTATCATTCTCAGTATGACACCAAGTTCTCCTCCTTGCATATTGGCCCATCAGATTAGTAAGACACCCATGCAATTTTGAATTCACACTTAAGTCACCAAGTTAAGGGATTTTTCCCTTCATTGCTAACATATTTTACCAGCAGCAAGTGGGCCCTCCACTGTTTGGGGAGATGACTCCGTAAACCCTGGTGGCTTTCCTGCAGGTTCTTTTCTATCAGGCACTCTGTGGCCCAGTGAGGAATCCCTAATAGCAATGGCTTCCCCTCTGTAAACATACCCCTTGAACCACCCTCAAGAACCCCATCATCAAATCTTACTTACTTTGCTCATCTATTGCTCATTTATTGTCGGCATATATTGCTAGATCTCTAAGCTGGTTGTAGTCCTTCCAGTTGTCCAGCTGCTTTTGGAGGCAGGCTCTCATACCATTAGTTTCAAGGTTGGCTTTGAATCTAGCTGAGGCCCCTGCATACGACCGGGGCACTGTTGCCACTGGCTTTCTAGGCTGTTGTTGGGGCCACTGGCAGCCAGCAAAATCCAAGCCAGTGCATTTCTGGCAGGAATGGCAAAAATAGGTTGGATCACAGTTACATCAAATTCTGACTTAGAACACTTGGGACTTCAATTATCCCAATATAGACTGGGATAATAATATTGTAAAGGCCACAGAAGGGAGTAGTTTCTGAAGTGTGATTAATATGTTTCTGGCTCAATGTGGAAGGTGGCATTGCTGTAGCTGGTTCTCGGGAATGAATTGGGTCAAGTGGATCAAGCGTCAGTCAGGGAACATTCAGGGAACAATAGTTATTCTTGGAAATATAAAGAGCAATCTAGTGTAAAAATATTTACTTGGAGGATGGTCAATTTCATTGGGATAAGAACCTATCAGTTGCAGGTGAATTGGAATGAAAGATTGACCGGTTGGAAGCATGTCCTTTGCTCCCCCCCCCCCCCCCCCCTTTCCCGCACCACCCCCAAAAAATCCATAGACTGCCTTTGAAGAAGAGATAGTTCAGATACAGTCAAAGTACATTCCTATAAGGCGGGGAATGGTAGTGAACTAAAGCCAGACTGACAAAGGAGTAAGAGAGTAAGATAAAGCAGAAAAAGAGGCATATGACAGATGTCCTGTTGATAATACATATGGGAACATAACAAATTCAGTGGGAAAGTGTAAAAGAAAGTAAGAGAAGCAAAGAAAGAAGATACAAAGAGACTGGTAGCTAACATAAAAGGAATATAAATAGTTAATATTTACCGAGAGGAGAGGTGGGGCTAATTTGGGCCCAAACAGGAGAACTATACATGGAGGCAAGGGGAATATCTGAGGTACCAAATTAGTACTTTTCATCTGTTTTTATCAAGGAATATACAGCCTAAGTCACAGTGAAGGAGGAAGTAGTTGAGATACTGGATGGACTAAAAATCGATAAAGAGCTATTTGAAAGGCTAGTGTGGTGATATGCATCACTGTAAATACACAAGGGATTAATGTAAATGCACTACAACTAAGTAAATACTAGAGGGACCCCCAGAGACATCATGACATGCAGACATACAGCTAATGAACACATAGAATAGGACACGACCAATGGTTAGTCAAGCCACCCAGAGGTGGCACTACCAAAAGGGGGCATTACACAACCCATATATAAGGACAGGGCACACATGCTCTGTCTCTTTCCACAGGCGACACTTGGAGAGTAGGACAGGGGCGCGGTCTGACGCCAAGAGAGTGGTCCACGCACCACGAAGAGTCCCCGACTCCGCACAGAAAGCGATGATAGACTCCACAGCGGGACCACTGCACGTCTCCACACAGAGAACACAGAAAGACTCCACAGCGAGACCACTGCACGACTCAGTTGAGAGTGCACAGATCGACTCCACAGCGAGACCACTCATGACTCCACACAGGGAACGATGCCAGACTTCACAGAGAGCGATACAAGCCTCCACAGCGAGCTCGTTGACAGACTTCACGATGAAAGCAACGCAAGACTCCAGAGCGCAGTCCTTGCATGAACAAGACCATGAAGGTCTAGCAACCTAATCTGAGCAACCAGCAGCAGACGATGCAAGTCTGCCACGCTCAAGTGCACAGCAAGACGACTATGACAGTCTATCACGTGAACAACAAAAAGACTATGACAGTCTACCCAGATTATTTGAGCCACCAGAAGAAGACTCTGACAGTCTACCCAGCTCATCTAATCGACAAGAAGACACTGAAGGTCTACCCACTGTATGTGCAACAAGTGACAAAGGCTTCACAATTCCCATACAAGATGTGCGATATCTCAGCGAGACTGACAGATCTCAGCTAGTATGTACAGAGGCACTCGACAATCGAAGTGAGGCTACTAGTGACTCCAGTGACACCACGTTAATTCAAACCTCATCTACTCGAGCCTCTCACAAGAACCCAAAATTACTCCAGACGGGGAGCGTCAAGAAACCAAAGGTGATTCAGGTGAACCAGAAAGGGCTCCAGATGGAAAGCATTGACAAGCCAAAGATGATTCAAGTGAACCGGACATGACTCCAGGCGGGGAACGCCGAGGAATCAGAGATGGCAGGCTCAATGAAACAGCAGATGCCACAAAGGACACTGACACAAGTAACTTTGTGAGGGACTTGAATTCTCCACTCGGCGTGGTCATTGAGCGCAACAAAGACAACAACAAAACCGACAAAAACAACAATAAAGACAACAACAAGAAGCGTACCAGAGGCAACAAACACAACAGCAAGCACGTCAATAACAACAATGACAACAACAATAGAACAACAACTGGTACGACATGGTACAACTTTGCCCATGAAGGACAATGTTACTGCTCAGCTCAGAACAATGGTGAGAATGCAAACATACCATGGCATGTCAACGCATCTTACCAATTCATGTTTGCTATACTACGGGCAAGCAAACCAGCTTTCAGGAAAGATGTCATCAAGATTTGCTACCACAAGCATAAAAAAAGAGTCCACCTTAGACAATGAAGTGATTTGACCATTTGAACACCTCCTGATGACTTCTTGGTTACGGAAACACCAGGACACTGACGGCGTTCACAAGGGAATGACAACATCAACATCAAGACTTCCATAAAAGCACAAGAAAGCCACTCGACCGTGTAAATTCATGAACTTTGGACTCATAACTATTATTTGGTATTGCATAATCCTCAATGTCATCATAACTATTCTTTGATCTTGTATAGTCATCACAGCCATCATAACTTGTACATGTCATCACTTATTTATCTGTTTTTGTTCAATTTTTCTTTAACACTGTACAGAAAATATGTAACACGAACAAAGGGGGATGTGGTGATATGCATCACTGTAAATACACAAGGGGTTAATGTAAATACACTATGACTAAGTAAACACTAGAGGGAGCACCAGAGACGTCATGACATACAGACAGCTAATGAACACATAGAATAGGACACGACTTTGGGCAGTCAAGACACCCAGAGGTGACACTACCACAAGGAGGCATGACACAACCCATGTATAAGGACAGGGCACACATGCTCTGTCTCTTTCCACAGGCGACACTTAGAGAGTAGGACAGGGGCAGATCAGAAGCATCACACCCACCAAGTGGCTTAGAGCAGACTGGTTAGTTAGACTGAGTTACCATAGCAAGATTAGCAGGAGAGTCAAACTCATCGAGAACTGTGCTAATAGTTCAATAAATCACATTGAACTTACTTCAAAGTCTGGAGTATCCTTTGGTCAAAGCTGCATCGAGTTGCAGCCTGTGTTATCCTAGAGTACATAACATAACAGCTAGCTGCACTTGATAAGTCACCAGGACCAAATGAGGTGCACCCAATTATATTGAGGGAGATAAAGATGGAAATTGTGGAACTACTGGCCATAATTTTCAATTCCTTAGATATGGGGGAGGTACCAGAACTGGAGAACTAGAAATGTTACAGCCTTGTTTAAAAAAAGGTGTAAAGATAAATCCAGCAATTATAGACCAGCCATTTAATCCTGGTATTGGGAAAGCTTTTAAAAATAATAATCCCGGACAATATTAACTGTTACCTGACAATTCTAGATTAACTGAGGAAAGCCAACATGGATTTATTAAAGGCAAATTGTATTTAACTAACTTGCCTGAGTTTTTTGAACAGGTAGCAGAGAGGCTTGATAAGAGTAATGTGATTGATGTGGTGCACTTGCAAAAGGTGTTTGATTAAACGCCACATAATAGGCTTGCCAGCAAAGTTGAAGTCCATGGAATAAAAAATACAGTAGCAGCTTGAATACAAAGTTGATAGGAAATAGAGAATAGTGGAATGGTTTTTTTTTGGACTAGGGGAACGTATAGAGTGGGATTCTTTCGTGGTTGGTACTATAACCATCGCTCTTCTTGATATATATGAGTAGCCTGGACTCAGGTGTGCAGGGCCCAATTTCAAAATGTGTAGATGACACCAAATTTGGAAGTATTATGAACTGTGAGGAGCAGAATGAAATATTTCAAGAGAATATAACTCGGCTGCTGAAATGGACCAGCAGATAATGTTTAATGGAGAGAAGTATAAAGTGGTGCATTTTGATAGGATGCATGAGGAGAGGCAATATAAACTATAAAGTGCAATTCTAGAAGGGGTGCAGAGAGATCGGGGCATATATATGCAATCTGAGGAAAGCCAACATGGATTTATTAAAGGCAAATTGTATTTAACTAACTTGCCTGAGTTTTTTGAACAGGTAGCAGAGAGTGTTGATAAGAGTAATGTGATTGATGTGGTGCACTTGCAAAAGGTGTTTGATTAAACGCCACATAATAGGCTTGCCAGCAAAGTTGAAGTCCATGGAATATACCCCCCGTATATATACACAAATAATTGAAGGTGGTAGGGCCAGTTGAGAAAATGGTTAAAATGTCTTCTTAGGGGCAGCACGGTGGCCTAGTGGTTAGCACAACCGCCTCACGGCGCTGAGGTCCCAGGTTCGATCCCGGCCCTGGGTCACTGTCCGTGTGGAGTTTGCACATTCTCCCCATGTCTGCGTGGGTTTCGCCCCCACAACCCAAAAATGTGCAGAGTAGGTGGATTGGCCATGCTAAATTGCCCCTTAATTGGAAAAAATAATTGGCTAATCTAAATTTATTTTTTTTTTAAATGTCTTCTTAGATATGGGTTTTATATAGAGAGATTTGGGCGTAATGTTCCTGGCCTTTTGAGTGACAGGCTCAGTGGGGAAAGGAGTACCAGGAAATTAGAGGGGAACCACATTGGGACAGACCTCAAGTCCATTCCTGTCACTGTGGTAATGATTCCAAGATGGGCTTGGTTGCAGATTGAGTGATCACTAAATAGAAATGGACAGCCAATTTAAATTATTAAGGCCCCAACTGGGTGCAATTTACAGATCCAACTAGCATTTTACCCATCGCATTGAGAGGCCAGTACTTCAATGTAAGCACCATCCTTCCTGCTGGCGGGCCATTGGAACTGGAGGCTTAATTCCCCAAAGAGGGAAATACCAGGAGGAAAAGCCGTACTGATTGCCCAAATTATACCGCTGGAGGATTTCCCCCTCCGCTCCTGGGGGCCTGCTTGCTTGGCCCCAATTAATTTTTAATTAAACTCATGCTTTTGCAGGTGCCTCCAATGTCTTAGCTGGCCCAGCAGGGCCCACCTCACTCAGTGGTGCAGCCAAGGGTCATGCCTGCGTGGTGGAGGGGGGAGGGGGAAGTGACCTGGACATTTAGTGATGGGGGGAGGTTGCATCTCTGGGGTCAAGGGTTGGAGGTGTTGCGCATGTTGCAGATGGGGTCGCGATGTCCAGGGTGGGAGGAAACCTTCAACTTAACTTTAAAATCAGTGCACCCCTTAAAAAAGGAGTCCTGATCTCTTCAGGAGATGGTCTTGCCACACTCTTTTGTCGCCACTCCAAAAAAAGTGGTGGGGGGGATTTAAATGAGAATCTCTCCAAGCTCCATAAAAATAACTAAGCCTGGGTGGGCTGTGATGGAAATCGCACCGAACAGCTGGCAGGATTGTCACTGGTTTTCCTGCTCAAAATGACACCGTCATTTTTCGGGAGAATTCTGCCCATTATTCCCAATTCTGGGCTTCAGAGAGGGTCTTTGAAAGTCTTTTTACAATGCTTCCAGGGATGCGAGGTTTCAGTTATATAGATAGATTGGAGGAGCTGGGGTTGCTCTCCTTATAAAGAGAAAGTTGAGAGGAGATTTGATAGAACCATTTAAAATCATGAGGGAGCAAGACAAAGTAGACAGGGAACTATTCCTATTTGTAGAAATATCGACAACCAGAGCATCTTCAACAGCTGCTTAATCATCTTCCCTCGATCATAAGATCAAAAGTGGGGATGCTCGTGAAGATTGCGCAATGTTAAATTAAATTTTCAATTCCTCAAATCGTGACCATAACTTGAGTGGAGTGGTAATCAGAGTCTGATTGCCACTCTGCTCCCAGTTTTTTTATCTTGAAAACCAGCTGCTCCTTCCTCACTCAATCCTGCAACTCAGCGATGTGAGAACTGTATAATGCCGCAGGTGTCCAGGGCTTTGTGTTGAGGGATAGAGTGCCGGAAGTAAGGAAACCATGCCTGAGTTTTCACAGCAATAGTTGTCGGGAGGGTGTTTGGTTGGTCGGAAGGGGATGGGTTGTTTGGGAGACATTAGGTGGTTAGCTGGATTGTGGATGGATGGATTTGTTTATTGTCACGTGTACCAAGGTACAGTGAAAAGCATTAGGCATTATCACATGTATTTGTATATGGTTCCCATTGCATGGCAATTGCCAAATGAAAGCCTGAACTTTCTGGACAATTGTTGTGCATTCCTTAGCTGGGGACTTCCAGGGGTGTTCCCCAACATGTCTTTTGGGTACCCTGAAGTTATGATGTCTCAGAACTCGGACGTTATAGATCAAAGTGTGCTCGTATGCAACAAGACTTAGACAATATTCAAGCTTCAACTAATAAGTGGCAACTATCATCTCCATCAGAAGAGAATCTAACATTGTCCTCTTTACATGTAACTACATTACTAACGCTGAATCCCCCATCATCAACACCCTGAGAGTCACAATTAAGCAGGTACCTAATTAGACTGCGCATAAATACTCTGGCTACAAACATAGGTAAGAGGCTGGGAATTCTGAAACATAATCTGTCCACAATCCACAAGACACAAGTAAGGAGTCTGATGGAATATCTCAACTTTCTTCGATGAGTGTAGCTTCAACAACACTCAGGGTGAGATTCAGCGGATTCAAGTTAAAGTCCACTGAACGGCATGTTTAGCAGAGTGTTTCTCGGTGGCTGTTGCATCGAGAAACACCCCGCTATCCTCCACCACTTTGCTTTTGCTTTAGCCTCAGGGAGTTTCTCCCTATCGAGGCCTCACTTAGAGGGATTTCTTGCCAGGGGGCTTCAGTTCACCAGCAGGAAAGGCTCCTTGCAGATCAGGTGCCAATTCGTCCGGTGCTACAAGGCTAATTTAAATATTCCGATCAGGATTTTGCCTAGCAAGGGCGAGACCCCGATCGTGCTGGGAGGAATGAGTCGGTGACTGTTAAAGTACAAGAACAGCAGGCGCTTTGAATACTACTAACTGTAAGTTCCCTCCAAGTCACTTGGATATACATCATTCTTCCTTCACTGTTGTTGGGTCAAAATCCTGGAGCTCTTTCCCCAACAGAACTCTTGAGTGTGCCTATACCTTATGGACTGCAGTGATTCAAGAACACAACTCGCCCCAACCTTCTGAAGAGCATAAAGGGATAGGTGATAAATGCTGGCCTTGGCAGTGACACCAACATCATATGACCATGTTTCACCTGACGATCTGAGACTTAATTCAATCCAGAGTCTATGATGAGGACTGCTAGAGCCACTCCCTTCCTCCACCTTTGGTGTTTTTTTTCCTGCTGGTCATACATACCCAGGAATGGGTGTCTGAGACATTGGTCAGAGGAATGATTCACTGGGTATGACGATATCAGTCAATCCATGGAATAACTGTTCCAATTGTGGCAGAAGTCCCCAGATGTTCTCTTTCCTGTTCTTCCTGTGACGTGAAGCTGACAATATTAATCTTCTGAAATGTTTAGTAGGGTGACTGCACTCGGATGGTTCGGCTGAAAATAGGACAGGGTGCCGCAGAGGATTGAGTTTTGGACAAGCTGCTGGCTCAGGATTTTCGGTCCTTGCATGTTCTCTCTGCTTCTGATATCCACTTCCTTACAAAGGAGGCTGCAATTTTCTATTTGGTTGTACCAGGTGCCGTGATCCTGGACAAACTTTTCCTGGGACTTGAAGTTGATATCAAAACTCCTCAGTGAAGCCTTCAGAATGTCCGTGTAGGATTTCCTTTGACCTCCAAACAAGGCTGCCCCAGACTCCAGTTCTCCGTAGAAGATTTGCTTTGGTAAGGGAGGTTTCCGAAGGAAGCTCAAGTGAAAGTCGTTGAATCTCTTGGCAATGTGCTGGTAAACAGTCCAAGGCTCCCGTGCGTAGAGCGAAATAGGCAGGACTACTGATCTTTAGAATTTCAGTTTGGTAGGCCAACATCCCCAGACTCATTTTCAAAATCTGCTGAAGGCCTCACTTGTTTCGGCAATTCCTACATGCATGTCATAATCAATATAGACAGCTCAAGGAAGTGTGCTGCCGAGATGCACAGCTGATAGTTTCTGGTCATAGACTGGAGTTCAAGATGGGGCCTTTCTGAAACAGGTTGATACAGTACTTCAGTTTTCTTCGTGCGGATCAAAAGGCTGAAGTTGTTGCATGCATTGAAGAGTAAGCCCATGCATGCATTGCCTATCCTGCTCTGAACTGGCAGATAGTGCAGTCATCGATGTAATAACATTCACTCTCCTTTGAAGGAATAAATTAGTACATTATCATCAGTATATTTACATGTGATATCATTAGCCTGTGAGTCTAACAGTATTATGTTTTTTTAATTTTTAAAACTAGTTAACAAATATACATTATATAGAACAGCAAGCATAGTATGTACAAATAGTCCAAATCGATCAGGTTTTCATCTGACTGGTTGATCTTCTCGAAGTTTGACCTTGCTGCTCAGAACTTGTCAATTCAATGTTCTCCATGACAGGATGCTCAGGAACTGCTGAACTATCTGACGCTGGAGCTGATGTTGATTCTGACGTAGATTCTGCATCCATCATGTTGTTGTGAAATTCTTCTGTGGTTTTCAAGAGTGCGCGGCGATTTCTTAAAACCAACCCATGCGTGGCAATTTCTTTGTAAAACCAACCCTTCCTCTGTACATTGTAGGAACAAGGTGCTACTTCAAGTACAATGGCTTTTCTTGATCAATTACCTGAATCTTCTATTCGCACTATGTCATCATTACTCAGAGGTTGTAAAGTTCTGGACACTCCATCATAAAACTGCTATTGTTTTGCTTTAATGTTTTGCATTTCCTGCAGTACCACTGCATTCTCCTTCTTCTTTTCCAAGTATGGAAGTGTGGTTCGCAACCTTCTATTCATGAGTAACTCTGCAGGACCGGTCAAAAGATCTTGGGTCTTTGTGCACCGTAGGAGCTTGAAAGCGGTGGTTGTCTTTCTGCAGGAGACATACCTCCGCGTGAAGGACCAGATTAGGCTAAGGAATGGGTGGGTGGGTCAGGTTTTCTTCTCGGTGTTTGATTCAAAGTCGTGGGGGGTAGCAAGTTTGCTGAGTAAGAAATCGGAGTTTATGAGCGCAAAGGAAGTGAAGGACCTGGGTGGGGGAAATGTGATTGTGCGTGGGGTATTAGGAGGGACGCCGGTTGTATTGGTGAATGTATATGCACTGAATTTGGATGTCGTAGGTTTTATGAGGGAATTGCTGGCAGCAATCTCGGACATGGCCACGCACCAGTTGATTTTGGGAGGAGATTTTAATTGTGTGCTAGAGCTGAGGGTTGATAGATCGAGCCCCAGGTTAATGGGTAGGATATGTATGGCAAAGGAGCTGGGTGGGTTTATGGAAACGATGGGTATGTTGGAGCTGTGGTGCTTCAAGAACCCCTCTTTTTTTGCATGTGTCCAGCTTAAAGGCTATGGTGATGGCGGTGTTGCGAATGGTGCTAAGCAGATACCGGAGAGCCCTCCGTGGTGCAGTTCACGGTGAAGATCTGGAACCAATTGAGGCACTTTAGGATAGAGGGGATGTCTGTGTTAACGCCGTTATGTGAAAACCACTGTTTTGAGCTGGCGGGGGGAATAGATGGCATGTATTTGAAATAGAGAGAAGTGGGGCTGGTTAAAGTGAAGGATTTGTATCTGGAAGAAGGGTTTGCCAGTATAGATGAATTGAAGGAGAGGATAGAGCTCCCGAGAGGAAGTGAGTTTAGGTTAAGGGACTTCGCACAGAAGATTTGTAAAGATTTGCCCAGGTTGCTGAGGTACACCCTGCTGGAGCGACTGTTGCTTCCGGATGTGGAAGGGATCGGAGACATATACAGGTGGCTAGCAGAACAGGGAGATGAGTGGGCGGTGACGATTAATGAGAAGTGCGAAGGAGAGCTGGGAGGGGACGTAAACTGAGGAGTATGGGTTGAGGCGCTACGAAGGGTAAACGCGACCTCCTTGTGCACATAGTTGAGCCTGATACAATTTAAGGTGGTACACAGGGTACATATGACGCGGGCAAGAATGAGTGGGTTCTTTCAGGGGCTGGCAGACGAGTGTGAGAAGTGTAGGCGGGAACCAGTGAATCACGCACGTATGTTCTGTGGCTGCGAAAGGTTGAAGAGAATCTGGGTGGGAGAGTTTTGCCACGCTAGCAAGGGTAGTGGGAAGGAGGTTGAGCCAGACCCTCTGGTGGCGATATTTGGGATATCATAGAAGCCGGAGCTGATGATGGGGAGCAACGCCGATTTTGGGGCCTTCGCCTCTCTGATTGATCGGCGATGAATTTTATTGGATTGGCGGTCAGCCGGGGCAAGGGACCTGGCTGGGTGATCTATACGACTTTCTTCGGCTGGAAAAGATCAAATACGAGTTAAGGGGTTCAGCGGAGTGTTTTGAGTCAAGTTGGGGGATGTTCGTGACTGCATTTGAGGAGTTGTTCATCACGGGGCGTGGGGTGGGGAGCGAAAAAGGGAGAACATTTGTACAAACTGCATAGTTGTGTGCTGGGAAATTTGTTTCCCGAATTGTGAATGTGTTGTAACTTTTTATATACTTAAAAAAACCCAGTGATGAGCCTTGTTATGACTGGCCTACAGGAGAGGTTCCCCAAAGTTGTTACCCTACGTGAGGAGGGATGAGCTGACTCCCAATCTTTATTCAACCCATTCTGTTGGTCGCAACACTTTGAAAAAGGATCCCATCCCATGTGAATACATTTTCACAGCCCAATGTTATGTTTTAGAAGGATCCAATATAACCCGGTTTTAATGGGCGGATTTCTCCCCTACCCGGCGGGGCGGGGGGTTGCGGCGCAGCGGAGTGCCGCCAACCACTCCGGCATCGGGCCTCCCCAAAGGTGCGTAATTCTCCGCACCTTTGGGGGTAGGCCCTCGCCGGAGCGGTTGGTACTACGCCGACTGCCGCCAAAACAGGCACCAACGGCCTTTGACGCCCAGCGCCGCCAATCCTGCCGCCATCAGAGGTGGTTCAAACCTTGGCGCCGGGAGAGGCCTCCCAGCGGCGGGACTTCGGCCTATCGCGGGCCGGAGAATCGCCGCAGGGGGCTCGCCGCTCGACGTGGCGCGATCCCCGCCCCCGCCAATTCCCGGGTTGTGGAGAATTTCTTCCACGGCAGGGGCGTGATTTTCGGCGGCCCCGGGCGATTCTCCAACCCTGCGTGGGGTCGGAGAATTTCGCCCTTGAGTGAATTAGCTACTAACTGCGAGGGTAAAGGCCACATGCATGTACATTCTTACAGGTTAGAAATAAGAATTGAGTCCAAAAATAAGTTTAAAAAAATATATATCAGTCTTTGTATTATCCGTGAGGAGTAGGTGGTAGAAGGTTGCAGCTGTTACGGTTCCTGATTCCAGTGGCATTGACTTCAGCAGTTAATAGTCACTTTTGAGATTTCAGTGTTCTATAGTTTGGCTGAGAAGCTGCACTGTTGTTTTTTTTCAGCTGTGGCGTTGCTGGCTTGGTCTGGCTGTTGACGAGGAGGGGGTTGTATTGGCTCTCCCATGTTAACAACTACTTGAACCATACTTGAGAACTGGGTGAATATGAGGACCAATACAAGATGAGCCATTGTAAAGAATGCAGTGAGCCCACTTGTAAGAGGGTCCACTTCTTTTCCATCCACACGTTAATGAAGAGGCCGTTGGACGGTAACTGAGTTGTGTGTGCCTCGTTCATGTCTGGTTCCAATAGCCGGTCTGATTTTAGTCTTATTAGACTTTCATGTAGTTGTGTGGTTTGCCAGGAAATTTCAGAGGACAGTTAAGAGTGAAACACATTATTGTGGGTCTGAGTCACATGTGGAACAGACCAGCTAAGGATGACAGATTTTCTTCCCTAATAGACATTAGTGCATTAGCTGGGATTTTATAGCATTTGGTAGTTTCATGGTCAGCATTATTGATACTAGATTTGTATTCCAGATTTTTAAATAACCCAACTGCCATCAGGGGTATTAAACGCTTATCACTTAGATCATTAGTCCTCTAGATTACCAGATCAATAATGTAACCACGTTGCTACAGGTCCTGGTGTTAAATGAGGGAGCTATATTGTTAAAGGGGTAAGCCAAAAACAACAACCTGTGTGTATATGCCACTAGTAACATTAAAAAAAAAATTATTATTAAAAAAAAAAAGAATTTAGAGTACCCAATTATTTTTTCCAATTAAGGGGCAATTCAGCATGGCCAATCCACTTACACTGCACATTTTTGGGTTGTGGGGCGAAACCCACGCAGACATGGGGAGAATGTGCAAACTCCACACGGACAGTGACCCAGAGCCGGGATCGAACCTGGGACCTCAACGCCGTGAGGCAGCTGTGCTAACCACTAGGCCACCGTGCTGTCCAGCCACTAGTAACATAATAAATGCTCCAAGGAGCTTCACAGACGTGTTATAAAGCAGAAATTGATACAAAGACATATAAATCGCTATTGAGGCTGATGGTCAGAAACTTGGCCATATGGATAGGTCTTAAGGAGTTCCTTAAAGAAGGAAAGAGAGCCAGAGAGGTTTAGGAAGGGTCCAGAGCTGAGGGTCCAGGCAGCTGGAGGCATGACCACCAGTGTTGAAGTGATTAAAATTGGGATGTCAACAGGCCAGAAAAAAAAGAGTGCAGGTTTCTCAGGGTTATAAGCCTGGACAAGATGGCAGAGATATGAGGGTCAGTCCATGGAGAAATTGAAAACAACGATGAGTTTTTTAATGTCAAGGCATTGCTTAACTGGAAATAACTCAGTGTAAGTCAGAAAGCACAGGGGTAATAAATGAATCGGAATCAGTATAAGGACATTGGCATAGAGCTGTGAATATGTTTACAGTGGGTAAAATATGGGTGACCAGCCAGGAATGCATTCAAATAATCAATTGCCACTCAGATGAGCTGTGGAAGCGCAGAAGTCAGATAATGTTACAGTAATTAACATTTTTGGTGAGGCTTGATACGTGGTCATGAGCTTATCTCGGAGTCAAATATGATGCCGAGGAATCAGCCTGATAATAACCTTTGCTGCATTCCCTCAGTAGCAAGAATGTCCTTCCTCAGATAAGCGCACCAAAACTACACACAATACTCCAGGTGTGGCCACACCGATGCCCTGTAAAATTGCAATAAGACATCTCTATACCTATACTCAAATCCTCTCGCTGTGAAGGCCAACATACCATTTACCTCCTTTACTGCCTGCTGTACTTGCGCGCTTTCTTTCAGCAACTGATATCCAAGGACACCAAGGTCTCACCAAGCATTCACCCCTCTCAATTTACCTCCATTAAAATAATAATCTGCTTTCCTATTTTCTGCTACCGAAGCAGATAACCTCACATTTGTCCACATTATACTACATCTGCCATGCAGGTGCCCACTCACTCAGCCTGTCCAAATCCCATTGAAGCATCTCTGTATCCTCCTCATAGCTCATCCCTCTACCCAACTTTGTATCATCTACAAATTTGGAGTTCATACATTTAGTTCCCTTGTCAAAGTCATTAATATATAATGTAAACAGTTGGGGTCCAAGCACAGATCCCTGTGGTACGCCACTTGTCACTGCCTGCCAATCAAAAAAAGACCCATTTAATCCAACTTTTTGCTTTCTGTCTGCTAACCAGCCTTTTATCCATCTCAAGACACTACCCGTAATCCCATGCGTTTTAACGTTACATATTATTCCGCTATGTGAGACCTTGTCGAAAGCCTTCTGAAAGTCTAAATAAACCTCATCCACCGGTTCTCCCTGGTCAACTCTACCAGTTGCAACCTCAAAGAGTTCCAGTAGATTTGCCAAGCATAATTGTCCTTTTGTAAATCCATGCTGACTTTGTTTGATTACACTACTGCTTTCTAAATGCTGTGCTATGAAATCATTGATAATGGAATCCAGCAATTTCCCTACTACTGATGTTAGGTCTATAGTTCCCTGTTTTCCCTCTACCTCCCTTTTTGAATAACGGAGTTACATTCGCTACCCCTCAATCTGTAGGAACCATTCCAGAGTGCAAAGAATTTTGGAAAATGACCACCAATGGATCTACTATTTCTAGGGCCACTTCCTTAAGTACTCTGGATGAAGATTATTGGGGCCTGGAGATTTGTCCACTTTCAATTCCATTAATTTCCCCAAAGCCATTTCTTTACTAATACTAATTTCCTTCAGCTCCTCACTAAAATGAGTGCTTCTCAGAACTTCCAATACATTATTCATGTCTTCCTTTGTGAAGACAAAGCAAATAATTTAGTTCCTCAGCCATTTATTTGTTCCCTGTAATGAATTTTCCCGTTTCTAACTGTAAGGGGCATACATTCATTATAATTAATCTTTTACTCTTTACGTACCAATATAAACTTTTACAGTCAGTTTTTATGTTCCACCCTAGTTTACTTTCAAATTGTATTTTCCCCTTCTTAATCAACCCCTTGGTCTGCCTTTGCTGAATTTCACACTTTTCCCAATCCTCAGGTTATTTCTTTATCTTGCTAATTTGTATGCCTCTTCTTTGAATCAAATACAGTTTCTAATTTCCCTTGTAAGCCATAGTTTGGCCACAGTTCCCTTTCTACTCTTGAGCCAAATAAGAATAAACACTTTTTGGAGTTCACCTATTTGTTCCTTGAATGCCTGCTATTGCTTGTCTGCTGACCGTTGATAGCAGCAGCGGCTGCCCCTGAATTTGAGATGATATTTACTCATAGTCACAGATTTCTGCTATGGATCATCAAGTGACTGAACAGACCAATTCTTGACGTATCTTTGGACACATGACACATTTGGGCACATTTGGACACATGACACAAGGCAGTGGAATCGGGAGTGCAAGATTTGCTTACTTTTCTTTCCTTTTCTGCTGCTGAACTCATCATTAAGACGTGTGACTCAAAGCGTGATGCAGCTTGATGGGCAAGCTGTCAGTGTTTTGAACAATTGGTAGTAATCTGCTCCCGGCCATTATTAGTGCTGCCATGCTTCAACCAGAGCTTCAGAATGTCTTTTAAGCATTTTCTTTATCCTTCCCTAGAGAAAATAAGATCTGATGGGGAGACACTTTTCATCCATCCGGCACAGTCTGCAGTCCCTCAACATTTTGCAGGAGTTTTACCTGAATGCCTGTGGAGCTGGCTTCAAGAAAGACATTTGTGTTTGTTCAGCAGCGCCCAATTGAATATGGAAGATGTGGTGTAGGCATTGCTGATGGAATTCTTCTGGCGTTCCTATCCGTTGCTGATACTCCGTTCAGATCTCACTATATGGTGATGACAACTACACTGTAGACTCAGACTTTTTGTTGGCATGCAGAGGATTTTGTTGTCACAAACTTGCTGCCATAGTTTGCAGAAAGCCAGCCTGGCTTTCTGCAAACTGGCAACTGACCACTTTTGTGTCTTATTTTCAATAGTAGCCTTTTGAGTGATGTGGCTGCCAAGGTATGGGAAGTGCTAAATATATTCCAAAGTCTCTCCTTCAACACATATAGGAGCTGGGATATTTGGTTTATCGTGTGTGGGTTGAAATTAGTTTTGTTTTGGCAACTTTCAAGGAGTTTATTGTATGCAGGATGGGAGAGATTTAGATGAGATAAGATTGAGGTCTATGCAAGATCTTCTACTGAAAGAGAGTGTTATGGGCCAGGGTTTAGCGAACCACAAAGTGTATCATGGAGTTCACCTGACCCACAACTTTTAATAGATTGTGGTATGGGGAGCACACGGCACACTCTACAGGTGTGGTACAGCAGAAATGGAAAAGTATTTTTTTAAAGCAAAACAATGTTTTGTTGTGGGAAAATCAACCACTTCGGGAGTCAGACTTGCTGTGTTCAATCAGTGCAGTTTATTGTTACACGAAGCTTCGGGAGAAAGCGTACGTACCCCGCGGTACAGTAGCCAACTGTTCTCGTGGTTTGAATGGCAGTCATTCATTTTATACTTTGAGTTCACAATGAGTCCAGATACAAAACAATTATCACCTTGTTATCTTTAAACATTTTATAGATTGTACATCGCTATTTGTAAGCGTTTTGCCATTTACACATGGTTATAGTTAAAGAGGTCAAACAGGTACTTTGGGTTCACAATGAGCCGAGATACAAAACAATTGTCACCTTGTTATCTTTAAACATTTTATAGATTGTACATCGCTATTTGTAAGCATTTTGCCATTTACACATGGTTATAGTTAAAGAGGTCAAACATATTACAGGTAGCAGCAGGAAAGCAGTATCGATTGTCCCTTTGTTTTAGGAAATGGCCCAAGACATTCGTATTAGCATATCATTGTGTACACCTTGGCTGAAGTCAGCTTTATTCAAGTGGTGTCCTGCATTTATGTATTTCTTAATCTTCCTGTCTGGCTCCCTTTGTCCTGGATCTGTTCCTATCTGTCCCACTGGCACCCCGCTGGGCTCTAGGTATCAGTTATGTTTGCTTTATTCTCTGTGTCTCCATCTTGTGTGTCAGGCAGCCATCTTCTGTGCCAAGTGCCCTTCTGAACCATTTCCCACTTCAATCCCTCCTTTTGGTCCGGGCTGTTGTTGCCCCAACAGACCATAGACCAACACCACGGTACCTCTCATAGGTACAGGTCAGCAACTTCCCGTCTTTCTCCGCATCTCCTGGGGTCTTCGGGGAATATTGTGGTTTCGTTAAGGGTGACACTGGCTCCTGACACAACCTTTGTTACGGTACTACAGCAGATTTTTAGACACCCAAAGCTAAGGCAGCACACCAGTGTGACCGATATGAACATGACCAGTCCGTGTATTAAATAGGGTCCCCAGGTATTCCCCACTAGCCACTCTAGCCAGCTACTTCCTTTTGTGGGTCCCTGTCTGAAGTTATCCAGTTGTTCCCTGATATTGTTAATGGCCTCTGTAATATTATAGGATTTGTCTATGACATGGGTTATATCTCCTATGATTGTACACACTCCCCCTTGTTGGGCTAACTGGTAGTCTACTGGATACTGTGTCTGTTGTGCATATAATCTGAGTTCAGCCATTTCTTGGTTGACAGCCTCTAGCGCTTTTGAGATACTGTTTCCCAAGATTGTTAATCCACAAACAATTACATTTCTGTTCTTAGCACTAATCACTCCTGCTGCTCCCTTTGTGCGTCTTTTTGTTCCTGATTATCTTTTACAAATTTGCGCATCCCTTTTAGCTGGGTGCTCAGTTCCGAAACATATCTCCTGATTCTATCTTTTAGGGGACCTACATCGGTCCCACCTGTTATGATGCTTTCTGGTAATTGCGTCGCCCGTCCTGTCATTAGCTCATAAGGGGTTAATCCGGTTGTCCGGTTTGTGGTAGCTCTTAGCCTCATTAGTATAGTGGGCAATACCTCTGTCCACATTTTCCCCGATGTTTGCATGGCTTTAGCTAATGTATTCTTAAGTGTTCTATTCATGCGTTCCATCATCCCAGAACTCTGTGGATGATAGGGGATATGGAATTTTTGTTTTATCCCCAACAGCTTACATAAGTTTTTATCACTTTCCCAGTGAAGTGTGTCCCTTGGTCTGAATCAATTTGTAGGGGCACTCCCCTTCTCGGGATTACTTCCTCTGCCAATATTCTGGCTACCGTGGTAGCAGTACAATTTCTGGTAGGGAATGCTTCTGCCCACCGGGTGAATTGGTCTATGATGACCAGACAATAAGTCTTTCCATGGGATTGTGGTAGTGGCCCTGTGAAATCCATTTGCAGGTGTTCCCAGGGTCCCTTGGGTCTGGGTTAGTGTCCCATTTTAATTTTTATGGGTTTACCAGGGTTGTGTTGTGCACATTGGATTGGATTGGATTTGTTTATTGTCACGTGTACCGAGGTACAGTGAAAAGTATTTTTCTGCAAGCAGCTCAACAGATCATTCAGTACATGGGAGAAAAGGGAATTAAACAGAATTCACGAAAATACATGAGAATACATAATAGGGCAACACAAGATATACAATGTAACTACATAAGCTTTGGCATCGGTTGAACCATACAGGGTGTAGTGTTAATGAGGTCAGTCCATAAGAGGGTCATTTAGGAGTCTGGTGACAGTGGGGAAGAAGCTGTTTTTGAGTCTGTTCGTGCGTGTTCTCAGACTTCTGAATCTCCTGCCCGATGGAAGAAGTTGGAAAAGTGAGTAAGCCGGGTGGGAGGGATCCTTGATTATGCTGCCCGCTTTCCCCCAGCAGCGGGAGGTGTAGATGGAATCAATGGATGGGAGGCAGGTTTGTGTGATGGACTGGACGGTATTCACGACTCTCTGAAGTTCCTTGCGGTCCTGGGCCGAGCAGTTGCCATACCAGGCTGTGATGCAGCCCGATAGGATGCTCTCTATAGTGCATCTGTAAAAGTTTGTAAGGGTTAATGTGGACATACCGAATTTCCTTAGTTTCCTGAGGAAGTATAGGCGCTGTTGTGCTTTCTTGGTGATAGCGTCGACGTGAGTGGACCAGGATAGATTTTTGGTGATGTGCACCCCTAGGAATTTGAAACTGCTCACCATCTCCACCTCGGCTCCGTTGATGCTGACAGGGGTGTGTACAGTACTTTGCTTCCTGAAGTCGATGACCAGCTCTTTAGTTTTGCTGGCATTGAGGGAGAGATTGTTGTCGTTACACCACTCCACTAGGTTCTCTATCTCCCTCCTGTATTCGGACTCGTCGTTATTCGAGATCCGGCCCACTATGATCGTATCGTCAGCAAACTTGTAGATGGAGTTGGAACCAAGTTTTGCCATGCAGTCGTGTGTGTACAGGGAGTAGAGTAGCGGGCTAAGTACGCAGCCTTGCGGGGCACCGGTATTGAGGACTATTGTGGAGGAGGTGTTGGTGTTCATTCTTACTGACTGTGGTCTGTTGGTCAGAAAGTCAAGGATCCAGTAGCAGAGTGGAGAGCCAAGTCCTAGGTTTTGGAGCTTTGATATGAGCTTGGCTGGGATTATGGTGTTGAAGGCGGAGCTGTAGTCAATAAATAGGAATCTGATGTAGGAGTCTTTGTTTTCGAGATGCTCTAGGGATGAGTGTAGGGCCAGGGAAATGGCGTCTGATGTGGACCGGTTGCGACGGTATGCGAATTGAAGTGGGTCAAGACGTTCCGGGAGTATGGAGGTGATGCGCTTCATGATCAGCCTCTCAAAGCACTTCATTACAACTGACGTCAGGGCCACCGGGCGGTAGTCATTGAGGCATGTTGCCTGGTTCTTCTTTGGTACCGGTATGATGGTGGTCTTCTTGAAGCAGGTGGGGACCTCGGAGTGAAGTAGGGATAGGTTAAAGATGTCTGTGAATACCTCTGCCAGCTGGTATGCGCAGGCTCTGAGTGCACGACCAGGGATCCCGTCCGGGCCCATCGCCTTCCGTGGGTTCACTTTCAGGAAGGCCGATCTGACTTCGGAAACTGTGATGGTGGGTATGGGTGAATTATGGGTTGCTGGGGCACTCGACAGCGGATTGTTGGTTACCTGCTCAAACCGAGTATAGAATGCATTAAGTTCATCGGGGAGGGGTACGCTGCTGCCAGAGATACTGCTCGGCTTCGCTTTGTAGCCCGTTATGTTGTTTAGTCCTTGCCACAACCGCCGAGAGTCTGTCTGTGACTCTAGCTTAGTTTGATATTCTCTCTTGGCATCTCGGGTGGCTTTGCGGAGGTTGTACCTGGATTTCTTATATAGGACAGGGTCGTCGTCTGCCTTGAACGCCTCAGATCTGTCCTTCAGTAGGGAGTCAATCTTGCGGTTGAGCCATGGTTTCCGGTTGGGGAACGTACGTACTGCTTTCTTTGGCACGCAGTCGTCCACACATTTGCTGATGAATGCTGTGACGGTGGTGACATACTCATTTAAGTTAGTCGCTGAGTTCTTAAATATGGACCAGTCCACTGTCTCTGAGCAGTCACGTAAGAGCTCTTCTGTCTCCTCGGACCAGCACTGCACAACCTTCTTAGCTGGATTCTCCCGCTTGAGTTTCTGCTTGTAAGCCGGGAGAAGGAGCACAGTCTTATGGTCTGATTTCCCAAAGTGCGGTCGGGGGATGGAACGGTAGGCACCCTTGATTTTTGAGTAGCAGTGGTCAAGAGTGTTGTCGCCCCTGGTGGGACAGGAGATGTGCTGGTAGAATTTTGGCAGTACACTCTTGAGGTTGGCTTTGTTGAAGTCTCCGGCCACAATAAACAAGGCCTACGGGTGTTCTGTTTCATAGTTGTTTATGACTGTGTACAGTTCATCCAGCACCCTCCTCACTTCTGCCTGGGGTGGGATGTAGACCGCTGTGATAATGGCTGAAGTGAACTCACGTGGAAGATAGTATGGGCGGCACTTTACGGTCAAGTATTCCAGTATTCCAAGTATTACATATCACGCATCGGTGGCAGTGTCGAGCTATGTCTCTTCCCATCCCTTTCCACCACCATTCTCTTCCTAAGCTGTTTATTATGGCCTCTCTACCCACATGCAAGAGCCCATGGTGTAATTCCAATAGGGTGTTTTGTATGCATTCCGGTGCTATCACCTTATCCTCTCGTCTCCAAACATTATCAGCCCCTTTGGCTGCACCCTGCGCTTCCCATCTCTCTCTCTCCTCACTTGGGATGTTCTCCTGTAATTCCCTAATATTTGTATCCTCTTCTACTGGTTCTGTAGCTGCTATTGGTAGCTCGCCAATTGTTTTTTGTTCTAGAGCCAGTTGTGCTGCTGCATCAGCTGTTTGGTTTCCTTTGAAATTCAACCAATCCGGGTTGTCTCTTCCTGGCTCCTTCTGGTGCACTTTAATTTTGATTATTGCGGCTTCTCGGGGTTTCTCACTGGCTTTTAATAGCGCCTTAATTCTTTGCTGATGTTTGATAGGGGTTCCGCCCGTGGTTATGAACCCTCTCCTTCCCCATGTTGTCATGTAATCATGTATAATTCCAAATGCATATCGGCTATCCGTGTATATGTTCACGGTCTTTCCCTCAGATAACTCTAGTGCCTGTGTGAGCGCCACTAGTTCAGTTACTTGCGCAGATTGACCGCCGTCAATCCTTCCTGACCTTATGGTTTCTAACTTATCATTCACTACTGCCCACCCTGTCCGGGGTGATCCTTCCACATATTTTCGTGACCCACCTACAAAGAGGGTCTCCTCAGCTGTTGTTAATGGTGTGTCTTTTATTCTACCTTCTCCTTCATCTCTGTCTACATCTCCACAGGTGTGTGGCTCTCCTGTATCTAAAATCCCTTATGCTGGATTCTCCCCTATATCTCTTACTATTACTACGGACTTGCTTGGGGGTAGGACGACAGCTTCCCACTTGGCCCTCCTTATATTCGAGACTGACCTCAATTTTCCCGTATTTAACATTTCCACCAAGTTGTGCTTGGTGTGGAGGATTATGATCCCTGCCATCACTACTGATTCGCTAATTCTTACAGCCCAGGCGGCGCAATCTAAAGCGGCTATGCATCTTGGCAACCCGGTGACTGTCGGTCCCTCTGCAATCGAATAGTACCCTATGGGTCTCCTCTTGTCGCCATGGTCCGTGTCACTACTGCGGAATAGAATCCTCCCTCATTGCTACAATGGATATGAAAGTCTTTATTCGAATCTGGTAACCCTAGTCCAGGGGCTGATATTAGTTCTGTTTTTAGTTTACTGCAAGCCTCTTCCTGCTCCGGTCCCCATTTTACGGGCTCTTACGCTCGTTTTCCCCCTTTGACTAGTCCCTGTATTGGTTCGGCCAATTTTGCGAACCCCGGGATAAAACTCCGGCTATAGTTGAATAACCCTAACACCTTCCTGACCTCTCTTATGGTGACAGGTCGTGGCATTTGTTGAATTGCCTGCTTCTGATCTGCTGGTATTTCTTTAAGTCCTTGGGATATAAGGTGTCCTAGATATAGGACCTGTGCCGTCCCGATTTGTGCCTTCTTGGGGCTTATTTTAACCCTGCAGTTTCTAACTCATGTAGGATTAGGTACAGTGCTTCCTGGTGTCCCGACTTGGACTCTGAAGCTATTAGGATATTGTCTACATATTGTAGGGCCATGCTGCCCTCTGGTAGTTCTACCCTACTCAGGATGTCAATCATTACTCGATGGAAGATAGCAGGGCTGTTGTGGAATCCCTGTGGTAGGCGAGTCCACGTGTATTGTCTGCCCCTACTGTAAAGGCGAATTTGTCCTGGGATTCTGGACCCAATGGTAGGGACCAGAATCCGTTGGCTATGTCCAATACTGTGAATATTTTATGTTCCTGCGACAGTCCGTTCAGGATTGTCTAGGGGTTTGCTACAGTGGGGTGCAATTTGGGCGTGACTTTATTAAGTCCGGAATAGTCTATCGTGAGTCTATAGCTCCCGTCAGGCTTGATTACTGGCCAGGTTGGGGAGTTAGTGGTGCTTGTGGTCTCCCTTAGGATTCCCCTCTCCACTAACCCTTTGACTATTTCTACTACGGCCTTTTCTGCCTCTGGCTTAATTGGATACTGTCGGTGGGGCTTATGCTCTGGTCCTGGTACCTTTATCGGGTCCGTTTTAGTCAGTCCAGTGTCTAATTTTGTCTCCGTCCACACTCTTGGGATGGAAGCACAGATGGCTCTGAACCCCCCCTGTCTCTAATTCCCAATTTCTGGCGGTGACTATGGCCACCTTAATGGTTTCCAAGTGATTTGTAAGTTTCCCTATTTTAGTTTTCCGACCGCCCTGTCTTGGCCAAATCAATTCTCCCTTTCCACAATCTATTAAAACTTTATATTCCTTCATTAAATCATTTCCCATTATTGTACCCTCGTTATTTTGGCATACATAGAATCTCATGGGTATACACAAATTATTTATTTCTACTAACGTGGTTTCGCTCAGGTAGGCGGGTGTTTTGTTCCCTCCTATCCCAGTTAGGTGAATCATTTTGTTTGTATGGGGTAAGGGTAGGTTGGTAACAGATATGGACGCTCCTGTGTCCACTAGCATCTCACATTGTCTGCCCCCTACTAGTGCAGACACATAAATTCTTCCCTCCTTTTTACCCTTGTGAGTGGGGACTGCAGACAGTCAGCCTTGCTGACCTCGGAGGTTTCGTAATCCCTCCGGTTCTGTGGTGGTCCTGGATTGGGTCGGGGGTCTCCCATGCTTCTCCCAACATACTGCCTCTGAGTGTCCATACTTATTACAGTGGCTGCAATGCTTCCCACTGTCTCCTGGCCTGTCTCCTTTCTGTGGGGCCCCGCAATCCCTCGCATAGTGCCCTTGCCGGCCACAATTGTGGCAGGTCAGTTTCGGCTTGGCCCAGTTCCCGTTACTGGGGGTTGCTACTCTTTCTGGTCTTGCTCTGACCTGGGGTGTCTCCTCTACCTGTACACCGCTAGCCCACTCTACCAACTCGTAATCCTGGGACATAATCACTCCCATTTTTAGGATAGTCTGGTGGGCACTAGAGAGTCCATCTTTAAAAGCTTGGAGGAACGCCCGATCCCCACGGCATGGGTTCCCTTGCCCTGAGCACTCTTGGTACACGTGGAACAATCTTTCCCCATATTCAGAAGCTCCTTCCCCTTTCTGCTGTCTTGTGGTAGTGATTTTGCTCCAGTTAGTGGGAGCGTTCCCTAACACTCTCTGGATTTCCATTTTAAATTGGGCGAAGGGGTCCTGCTGTGCATTTATCTCTGCTGTTAAAGCGACGGCATGTGTCCACCGTCCCCCATTATAATCCTGGGCTGCAGGAGTGGCGGGTCCGCCAGCTACCTGCCTCCACTTTTTAGCTGGACAGGCTGCCCTGACCAGCTGGTGTACGTCTCTTAGGTGTAACTGGTGTCCTACCCAGATTGTGTCTAATTCTTCCCAGAATTTGGTGTTTGCGCTTCTAGGTTGTAATTTGCCCAGGGAAGCCATTATCTGCTGTCTCTTACCTGGGGTAAAGGGTTTATAATTCGCTTTTGGCTGCGCATCTGTTCCCCCTCGGGTTACTGGCGCTAAATTGTATTCTAATGCACCCCACCCTGCCGGAGGGACGGTTGGCCCCTGCTGTGTAGGCTCGTAAGGGGGTAGGGGATCGGTTTCCCCCCTCCTTTGTTGTTCTCTCAACACGTGGTTATGTTTCTCCAGTTCCCTTACTCTAGATTCTAATTCCTGATCTTCTCTTTGTCTTCCTTCCACTTTTCAGTAGAGGTGCCTACTTGTTCAATTAGTCCTGCTAACTGATGTACTAACATTATCCCTATCTTTTTAGTCTTGTTTCTCTTCTCTTTGTCTATCCAACCCCTCTGTTGTTCTAAGGTCTGGGAAGTGTCCCAGCCGTCCTTCTTCATCTTTTTTATCAACGCTTGTCTGTCTATCATATATGTCTCGATAAGAGAACCTGCAGATCCCCTTTTTATATCATCGCCTGCCATCTCGCAGACTTCAGTATCCCCGGTTACTATGAGTAAAGTGTGCTCCCTACTGGAGGGACACTACCCCCCAGCCACTATTACTATTCCAGCGCCGCGCTATCGCTACCGTCTCTCAGGGTTTGACTTATACTCACGGTGTCCACTATTACCACCTCGACAACGTGCTTCTCCACCGGAGTTCAGCTCTAGGTCAGAGTTGATCAGCTCCTTTTCCGCACCGCTAATAAGACATTTGACAGCCCAGTACCCAACTTATGCTTTATTTTCATACAAGAACTCTGCATTTGTTCGCCACTACAGAGTTCGGGGTTAGCCGATTTCTGCCACTTGTGCTTCACAATCCTTAGTGCCTTTGGTGCCTCAATACCCACTTCAAATCCTGACCTTCGCGTGGGAGATTCCTCCTCTTGACAGCCAGTCTAAGGCTGGGCGTTTGGGTAGCACTACCTTGTCCATTTGTTGATCAGCACAAGCCACAAATCCTTAATACTATCAGCAGTTAGTACCAAACCTTATCTATTATCATGTCACTATACAGTCAAGACTTATATCACTATGCTTATCACTATAGGTACCTTATTTTAAACTGCACCTTTTGACCTGTCTGACTCCTGCAGATTCAAAACGATCTTTACCCCGGCTTTCCGATCGAGGCCTTCGATCGGAACTCACCAGAAGTAAGACCCTGCCGGACTACGCCAATATATTGTGGGAAAATCAACCACTTCGGGAGTCAGACTTGCTGTGTTCAATCAGTGCAGTTTATTGTTACATGAAGCTTCGGGGGAAAGCGTACGTACCCCTCGGTACGGTAGCCAACTGATCTCGTAGTTTAAATGGCTGTCATTCATTTTATACTTTGAGTTCACAATGAGTCCAGATACAAAACAATTATCACCTTGTTATCTTTAAACATTTTATAGATTGTACATCGCTATTTGTAAGCGTTTTGCCATTTACACACGGTTATAGTTAAAGAGGTCAAACAGGTTACAGGTAGCAGCAGGAAAGCAGTATCGATTGTCCCTTTGTTTTAGGAAATGGCCCAAGACATTCGTATTAGCATATCATTGTGTACACCATGGCTGAAGTCAGCTTTATTCAAGTGGTGTCCTGCATTTATGTATTTCTTAATCTTCCTGTCTGGCTCCCTTTGTCCTGGATCTGTTCCTATCTGACCCACTGGCACCCCGCTGGGCTCCAGGTATCAGTTATGTCTGCTTTATTCTCTGTGTCTCCATCTTGTGTGTCAGGCAGCCATCTTCTGTGCATGTGCCCTTCTGAACCATTTCCCACTTCAGTTTATTCTATGAACTCAAGTTAACCTTTTTAAAACATACAGTGAACATTTTAGCAACCATTAATTCAAATTCAACCCCCAAAGAATACAACACTAAGTAATCCTTTAAGCTTTCCTTTTAACATTCATACGACTTAAAAACAAAACCTTTAACAGAAGCACATCAGGTTAAAGTCACTACTGAAAACTTTTATAATTCTGAATTCACCAAATGATCAAGAGATAGTCTTTTGATGGCAGAGAGAACAGCAGTACACCTTCTTGGTCTGGCTTCAGCTCCAACACTGAAAACAAAACTAAAACACACCCTGCAGCAAACAGCCCTAAACGAAAGTAAACAAGCTGACAGACAGCCCAGCTCCACCCAGACTCTGACATCACTGATAAACACCCATTTCTTAAAGGTACATTTTTGAAGCAGCCATTTCTTAAAGGTACTCTCACATGACAAGAGAATTCCTGATTCTATAGAACACACAATATTTCCATTATCTGCTTTCCTTTGTTCTGGAGTGTTGCCTGTAACTTTTCCCTGATTTGTTGTTAAATCTCTCCTGGACCCTGTAGCCGGGTTTCCATTGGCTCCAGGCACTGCATTAGTAACCACGATTTATGGTCTGATAATACCATTACATTTTCTCCAGAATCTAGTTCAAAGTTGATGTGTCCATTGACATCATAGAATTGTAGAATTTATAGTGCAGAAGGAGGCCATTCAGGTCTGCACTGGTCCTTGGAGAGAGCACCCTACGTAAGCCCACACCTCCACCCTATCCCAGTAACCCCACCTAACCTTTTTTGGACACTAAGGGCAATCTAGACGGGTATAACTACATTTCAGAATGCATGATTGGGGTCACTGATCTCAACCAGGAAACAATTTTGTTCCTCTTCATTAGTAGCCTTCGATATAAAACTTTCTCTTTGAAAACTGTGAAGTTAGAGTTTTTAATTGGGTCAAGCTTCCAAAAATGGGCAATTCTGCTGCAGAGAAAGCATTCTTCATTGTTTCCAGCACTACTCGAACCTCTGTGTAGTTTTGATACCACAGCGCTGGCAAGGTTTTATGGCATCCAGTATTTTCCGTCCCAATTGCACCTTTTTTTCTGATGGTTCTTTTACATTCCTGTGCCTAAGGGACTGTATGGTCATTGGAGGTTTCCTGACCCAAGCTTTTTCTTCACCTCTCAGTGTTGCATTGTTCTATTTACACACCTCTGCTCCATTGCTTTTTCTAATGTGATATTACATGGGGGAAGGTGAAAAATTAACAGTTACATCTCGGATGGGAAGGGGATGGTGGTGTCCACCATCAGAAGACCCTTCTGAAGTTGGTTCCAATACCCTGTCCCTTCCTTTCAGGTTCGGTAGCCTCCCAACCCCTCATCCCCTCCTCCGGCATCTCCCCAGAGACCACAATCAACCCCCTTCATGCCCCTCTGGCATCCCCCACCCTCCCTTTCCTTGGACTCCTTGAACTTAATTGAGCCTCCATTGCCTGGACTTAACTCAGGTGTCCTCCTACATTTCTTCTGTCCACTGCCAGAGACTGTAGAGCTGTCGGCCAATCTCTAAGGTGTGACTTCCGCTTGAGTAAGGAGAGTAAGTCCTGCCTGTAAAGTACATTCGAGCGTGAAATGACTGCAGGACACTCGGACTCTTCGGGAGTGAGACCCTGCCATCTGAAAACTTACGCCTTTGTTTCAAGGGGCTGGGATGTGAATTATCCATTCAAACTCTTCTGACCAATGAATACAAGGCAGAAGCCTAAGGTGTCAGGGTAGTCACTGTCTCCCTGACCACGACTTTGGCTAAAGGTTTCTTATTTATTTCATGCAGGTACAAGAAGATTCCTGCTATCGGTTCCGGAATGCTTGTAGAGTCTAGTGACCTCAATGCGGGGAGCACAATCTTGGTGACCGTCATCTCTACCTTGTGTTTGTCCTTGACTGCTTATGTTTGTGTAATTTTCAGAGAGAGCGAGAATTGATGCTGTGCCAGCTAATTCCATGAGAGTTCAATACAATTCTAAAAATACTATTTCATTAAGATCCGTGTCTCTTACAGGAGTGAAATAAAAGTAGAAAATAACTCAAAATACTGTTGTGCTTGACCTGGCTACTCTCTTCTTACAGGATCAGAACTTTTGGGGAAATCCACCCGGGTTATATTCGGTACACTAGGAATTTGCATTTTTTATGCAATCGGCTACATGACCCTGCCTTTGATTGCATACTTCATACGAAGCTGGCGGATGTTGCTTTTCATCTTGTCTCTCCCCAGCCTGCTGTACATTCCTTTGTGGTGGTAGGTTGGAATTGGAATGTTAACCCATGTAATATTCTATGTAAGAACTTTTATTGCCATTAACCTATGTCACTGATTCCATCCAAGAAAAAAAATGACAGCACTGACAGTGAATTTAAGAGATGTAATTATGCCTCCTTGACTGTGAGAGGAGGCTGAAGCTTCAGTGCGGATAATTTCCACCTTAGCTGCCGAGGAAATAATTGATTGAATCACTCACCAGCCCATTATAATACCAAATTGTGAACTTGAAGTTCCCTATTGAGATAATGGAAGGTTGTGGAAAACAGCCAAGAAAAAATAATGACAGAACGATGAGCCTTGGAGTAATGTCAACAGTCTACTGCAATGGCTAGAAGATTTCATAGATATTCATAGAAGTTACAGTGCAGAAGGAGGCCATTCGGCCCATCGAGTCTGCACCGGCTCTTGGAAACAGCACCCTACCCAAGCCCACACCACCCTATCCCCATAACCCAGTAACCCCATCCAACACTAAGGGCAATTTTGGACACTAAGGGCAATTTAGCATGGCCAATCCACCTAACCTGCACATCTTTGGACAGTGGGAGGAAACCGACGCAGACACGGGGAGAACGTGCAGACTCTGCACAGACAGTGACCCAGCCGGGAATTGAACCTGGGACCCTGGAGCTGTGAAGCAATTGTGCTAGCCACTATGCTACCGTGCTGCTCAGAGTTATTTCAACTCTCACTGATGCAGGTAGTTTTTTATTTCAATAAAGGACTGGGAATTAAATAACTTCACAGCTTGAATTTTGTTTTAACTTCTCACTAACATCGGGTAGCTGTAATTCTTTTTAATTTTTAAAGGACTGGGAATTTATATAACTGCAGCTAGACAGTTATATTTATAGATCTTAACTGCTCTTCAAGAGAATTTACGACAACTCTGGAATTTGACTCCCACTCTCCAGATGAATGCCCTTGTCGCTGTGAAATGGGGTCTTGAACGCAGCGCTGAATTCAAATGGCCCCGTTGAATTCAGATTTGCCTGGTGTAGAAGCAGACTGTTGCACCTCAACTCAGTAAAATGCCTCGAGAGAACCCTGCCATGTAACATAGTTCACCGACCCAATGTGATAAGCATAGCAATTTGTTGAGAGAAGACGACAATATACCTATAATAGACATATTTTTGCTGTGATGATAATTTGCTTTAAATTATCAAGCCCAGTATTTCATAAAAACATAAGAAATAGGAGCAGGAGTAGACCATGCTGCCCCTTCAGCCTTCTCCACAAATCATGGCTGGATTTCCTGCCCCAACTCTTGATTATCTAAGAAATCCAGCTCTCTCAACTTTGAATATTCTCAACTATAGGACATCAACAGTCCCTTGTGGGAGAGAATTCAAAAGATTCACAACCCTATCAATTAAGGTATTCCTCTTCCTCTCACTTTCAAATGATCAAACCCTGATCCTGTGGCTATGACATTGGTTTCCAGATTCCCCACCAGGGGAAGCAATATCTCAATGTCTGCTGAACACAGCCATCTGTGTCAAGCCCCTTCAGAAAGAAACATGTTTGTTTCAATGATATCCTGTCCCATCCTTCTGGACATGAGGTCAGTGTACAGGACATGACAGGACATGCCTGTCATCATAGGACAAGCCTCTCGGCTCAGGAACCAATCTAGTGAACCTTTGTTGTACCATCTCCAGTGCAAGTCTATCCTAGCTTAAATCTGGAGGCCAAAATTAGACATAGTACTGCAGGTGTGGTTTCACCAAAGCCTCTACAATTGTAGGAAGACTTCCTTATTCTTGCACACCAGCCCCTTGCAATAAAGGCCAACACGCCATGTGTCTTCCTAATTGCTTGCTGTACCTCTCTCCACAAAGGAGAGAGAAACAGGTCACAGGTCTGACCTTAACTCTGTTTCTCTGCACAGATGCTGCCAGACCTGATAACTATTTGTATCATTTTCTGATTTTCTTTAATATTTCAAGCACCTGCAGTATTTTGTCTTTGTGCTAATCTTTCTGTGTTTCTTGTACACGTACATCCATGTCTTGCTGAACATGAACAATTAGAAGTTCTATGCCCTTTTAAATAAATCTGTTTTTCTATTTTTACTGTAAAAGAGAATATCCTCACACTTTCATACACTATACTATTGCTCACTCACTCAACCTATATTCTTTGCACTCTCTCACCTAGCTTTGGATACACAAAAATTGGACACCCTAAGTTGGATCTCTGCCTAACCCATTATTATAGATTGTAAATAGTTGATGTCTCAGCACTGATCCTTGTGGCATTCCACTAATTATAGCCTTCAAACCTGAAAATGCACCATTTATCCCTACTCTCTGCTTCTTGTCCTTTAACCAATCCTCTATGCATACTAATGTATTAACCCCAACGCCATGAGTTGTCCTTAATCTTTCTTTTGGCACTTTATTGAATGCAATTTCAAAAGCAAAGTATATTGCACCAACTAGTTCCCCTTTATCCACCCTACCATTTACGTCCCCTTTTGTAAAATCATTTTGACACTGCCTGATCTTATTATGATTGTCTAAATGCATTGTTCAACACTTCCTTAATATAGATTCCAGCATTTTCTCCATGATTGATGTCAAGTTAACTGACCTGTAGTTTCCTATTTTCTCTTCCTCTCTTTTCTTGAATAGTGGAGTCATAATTGCCAACTTCCAATCTGCTAGAACCATTTTAGAATCTAGGGAATTTTGGAAAAGTATAATCAATTTATCCAATATCTGCAACTACCATTTTAGAAGTCTACGATGTAGACAATCAGATCCTGGTGATTTCTCAAGTTTATTCCAAAAGTTTCTCCAATACCTTTCTCTGCTGTTGTTAATTACTTTCTCACTGTTACTGTCTCTTGGTTAGCCCTTATTCCTGTTTATGTAATTTGTATCTTCTTGCTCTAAAGACAAATATATTTGTTCAACATCTCTTGTCATTCATAATCCCCATGATAATTTTTCTGTCTCTGTCTCCAGGGAATGATGTTCATGTCGATTATATTTGTAAAAGCTCTTCCAAACTGTTTTGATATTTCTGGCTAGTTTACTCTCATGTTCTAATTTTGTCTCTTATTATCAACTTTTTGGACACCCTTTGCTCGTTTATAAAGCTTTCCTTATCCTCAGGGTTATAACTTCACAACATTATAGTGATATCATGATATCAAAACTTTTCAGCTTGCACTCATTAGGACAGTTGCAAGAACGTCAAATTTCAAAAGGAGCTGATTGGCTAGCAAGTTGACTCTGATTAGTCGTGGCATTGCCAATGGAGAGTGCATCAGGGAACTATTGTTCCCCATGCTTTTATTTAAGTTAGAAAAGGTGCAATGGCTCGTCATGTTCCATTTGCCTGTAAAGGATAGGTCCATGACTATATGTAGCCTCCAACATGTAGACACAAGTCTGATTGATAATTTATATTGGTTGTAGTCTTATTCTTAGCACCCCCAGGATTCTTCAAGTGGTGTCCAATTCACAGAATCTCAAAATCAAATACCCTCTTGGATGCCTCGATTGTACCTGCCTCCACCACACTTCCTAACAGTGCAATCCAATCCTGAACCACTCGTCGTATGGAGAAGTTTTTTCTCGCATCACATTTGCTTCTCTTGCTAATCACTTTAATTCTGTGCCTTCTTGTTCTTGATTCTGTTGAGTGGGGTTTTTCCCTATCCACTTTGTCCATCCCCCTCATGAGTTTGAACATCTATCAAATTTCCGCTTAGCCTTGTTCTTTCCAAGCAGAACAGTCCTAACGTCTCCAATCTACCCTCATAACTGAAGCTTCTCATCTCTAGAACCGTTGTTGTAAATTCTCTCCAATGCATACACATCTTTTCGATAGTGTGATGGCCAGAACTGTACGCAATATTGCAGCTGAAGTCTAACTAGTGTCCTGCAGAAGTTCACCATAACCTCCTTTCTCTTATACATTATACATCTCTTAAAATCCCAGAGTACCATATGCTTTAGTAACTGCTCTCTCCATCTGTCTTGCCACATTCAATGCTTTATGCACATATGTTTCCCTTTGTTCAGCCATTCACACATTCTAATCGCTTTAAGTGCCAATATCACCCTTCTTGGCCTTAATCACACCATTTGCATTCCCTTTGTCTTTCGTTCATTGTCATTGAACTCTTCTGCATTGAAACCCATACGCCTCCTATCTGCCTACTCCATGAACTTGTCTATGGCACTTTGAACTCTCTCTTCTTCATAGTTTGCAATACTTCCCATTTTGTGTCATCGGCAAACTTTGACATTTCCTCCTGGACGCCATGATCTAGACCATTAATATATATCTGGCAAAGCAAGGGCCTCAATACTGACCCCTGGGGAATGCCACTACAAACCTTCCTCCAGCCTATTATTCAGCCAATTTTGTATCCATGTTGCTGATGTCACTTTTATTCCGTGAGCTATAACTTTTCTCACAAGTCAATTATATGGTACTGTCTCCAATGCCTTCTGAAAGTCCATGCACACCACATCAACAGCATTACCGTCTCCTCAAAAAAACTCCAGCAAGTTAGTTAAACACGAATTCCCCTTTAGAAATCCATGCTGGCTCTTCCTAATCAATCCATTTCTTTCCACCTGGCTACTAATTTCTATCTCGAATAATTGTTTCTAGAATCTTGCTCACCACTGATGTTAAAGTGACTGGCCTGTAATTGCTGGGACTATCCTTACAACCTTTTTTGAACAAGGGCATAACATTTTCAATTCTCCAGTCCTCTGGCACCTACCTTGAGTCTATAGACGACTGGATGATTCTGGCCATTGTCCCTGCAATTTTCTCTCTCACTTTTTTCAATATCCTGAGTTGCATCTCATGTGGCCCCAGTGCCTTGTCAACTTTCAGTACCAACAGTCTATTCAACACTTCCTCCTTAACAATTTTGAATTCTTCTAGTGACAGAGCTTACTCGTCTGTCCTAAGTAGCATCAACCTCCTTGGTAAAGATGGATGCAAAGTATTCATTTAATACCTTAGTCATGCCTCCAGCCTCCGTGTATAATTTCCTTTTTAAGTCTCTAATCTTCCCTACTCCTCTTATCACCCTTTTGCTGTTTATATGCCTGGAAAAGATTTTGGGATTCCCCTTTCTGTTGGCTGCCAGTCTTTTCTCATAATCCCTCTTTGCTTCTCTAATGCGCTTTTTCACCTCCACTCTGAACCTTCTGTATTATTCTTGGTTTTCAACTGTATTTTCTACCTGACACCTGTCATAAGCACACTTTCCTCCTAATCTTAATTTCTACCTCCTTTTTAATGCAGGGAGCTCTGCATTTGTTTGCCCTACCTTTCCCTTTTAAGGGAATAAACCATGACTATGTCCGGACCATTTCTGTCTTGAAGGTAGCCCACTGTTCGGCGACAGCTTTTCCCACTACCCTTTTGTTCCAGTCTAACCGGCCCAGCTCCATTCATGCCCCATTGAAGTCAGCTGTCCCCCAGTTAATTGTTTTTATTCTGGATTGCCTATTTTCCTTTTCTATTATCATTCTAAACTTTACAATTTAATTATCACTGTTTCCTAAATATTTTCCCCACTGACACTTCATCTACAGTTCCAAGAACCATATCTGACAGTGCATTCTTTCTTGTTGGACTGCACAATCTGGGAAGTCTTGTCCCTCTCCACCCGCTACATTTCCAGTGTCCCAATCTACATTTGGGTGATTAAAGTCGTCCATTAAACTATTCTATAATGTTTGCTCCTCTCTGTAATAGGGGACTGTAACATTAATCAACCTTGCTTTGTTAAACAGTACTCTATGTAAAATATCTTTATCCCCAGTTTATTCCGCAACATAATCTTACAGGGATTTTTCATGAAACCACTCCCCACCCCCCTGACTCCCAACCCACCCCCTCACCAGTGCTATTTAAAGGGATCATCAACTGCTTTCGGTTTTGTTACTGATTGATTTCTATTGGCTTCATGGTGGATGTAGAAGTGTCTAATGGTTTTCAGAGTTGTTTTATGTTGATGAATGTACAGGGCGTGGTGTAACATGTTCAGAAGGATATTGCCATGAACCTTTGTTGCAGCAAGCTGAGCTTTCATTAGAGAGGTTCAAGCCTGCATGACAACAAGTTCAATTGCATGACTTCTATCTGAGCTCCAACTGCAACAACCAGATGTTAGATATTTAATTTCTCTGTTGCAATTGAAATTTGTGGCATTAACCATCATATGTAGCAATCTGGATAGATCTGCCTTTGTTCTCATGCAGTTGGCCACCACTTCCACTCTGATGAGTATGGGCTCCAAGCTCTGCATAAAGAGATGTGCGAAGATAATGCCAGAATCTCCTAATGCTAGATATTGCACACAGGTGTTCTGGAAAGTCCCCTAATATACCAAGTATATCACTGTGCATGCCCTTCTTTTGTAGACCACCCCAACAAAGTTCTGATCTGAGTCTTCTGCAGCAGACCTCATGGAGAACCTCGCCATCTGATAAGCTGGCATTTGTCTCACACTTGTCTCCTACCCTGGCTTCTCCATTGCTTCCTGGAACGCATTCAATAATGCACATTAGCAGTGGAATCTAATTGCATAATAAAGCAAAAAATGTTGGAAATACTCAAAATCTGGCAACATCAATGGGGAGAAACAGAGTTAATGGGTGGAAACTTGAGACATTGAGGATCTTTCCTGCTGGCTGGAAGGTCAGCGAGAGACCTACTCTGCCGCTTTTTCAAAAGGCCGACCGAACCACTTACCAATCAGACAGTGGCAAGGCTCGTGGCAGGCCTTCCCCTGGAATCAGGTCTCCGAGAATGGAAATCCCACCGAGCGAGAGCCGCCAGCCATTCGTAGGCAGGCAACTCTATCACTCAGTAGGAAGGCTGTTGCTGCTGCCAGAAGAATACTCTCTGGAATCCCAGGATCACGGAAAGACCAAAGACAAAGGTAAGTGATGTGGTAGTGGGATGTGGGCAGTCGAGGTGGGTGGGGTGATTGTTGTGGTTTGTTGTGTTGAGTCAAAGGGAGTGACCTTCAAAGGCAGGGGCTATCTCTCAGTGCTCCCCGATGTCCAGTGCATCAAAGAGGTGGGATGGTCGTATTAGGGACAAAGAAGTTGATATATGCTTGGAGATGATTGCTTCTTGTGAACATTTTATCAGTGTTTATTAAGGATTTGATAAAATATAGGTAGAAGTGGAGATACTAGATGGGATGAAAATGATCAGCGAATGCACTGGAAAGGCTGGTTAAGATTAGAATGTATAAGTTAGTTGGGTCCAGATGATTTATATTCCATGAATGGCTTCCATAACCTTTCAACCTTCCCTAGATACAAAGAAGGTGCCAGAGGATTAGAGGCTTTTAAATCTGACATTGTTATGCAAGGAAGGACGCAAGTACCTTCTAGCAACTACAGGCCAGTCAGTTTAACTTCAGTGGTGGGTGAAGAATCCTGCTTCGGACACCATGAAGTAGCCTTCATAGTCTTCAGTATACTGATGGCAAGTCTTTATTAACAACTCATTACTTTATAGACACATACATTAGGGGGTACACACATGGAGCGGACTCCATCCTAGGTTTTTACACACAATGTCCATCTCTCGCCTGACCCTGACCTCTTCTTACATCAGTATGTGGGTGGTACTGTACTCAGCCCCACATTAACCCTGTATGTACCAGACCTGGCAACTATACCTCCCCACCCCCCCAAATCTTTATCCCATGGATATTGTGTTGCTTTAGTTTACTTCAAGGCTTACATTGTGCATTTACCTTATTGTTATAACTTTAATGATATGCGAGCATTATTGCGATTATAGTATAAACATTAAAAACATTCTCACTATCTCATCTCCCCCATTCAAGTCTTTGAAGCTGGAGGTTCCAGTATTCTGGAGTCCTTAAAGCCTTTCCACATTTCATTCGCTGGTTTGCTAGTGGAATGTTTGGCTCTGGCGGTTCTGATTCATGTTGGCTTAGTGGTTTGACTCGCATTTGGGTATGGTTCCAAATGTTTCTTGCATGGCTTGATATTAAACTATGCCTGGTTGGTCTGGCTGGTTTGGTGGTACATGGTTGTTATTGCTCTTGATCTATTCTTGCAGGGTGGATGAAAATGGTATTCATCTGCTTGGTGTTGTCTTATCATCTTTTTTCCATTTTGACTGTCATGAAGTTCTCTGAGCATGCTTACCTCTACTTTTTGTTCTTGATGGTGCAAGACCAATATGAGGTTCCAGAATTTTTTTGTGGTTCTGGCACATCGTGTTACAGTGGTTGGTGTGTCTACCAGCTATACCATCATGGTAATTGGAGGTAGAGGCTCCACAAACTGGTACTACTTTCACTGGCGGTGACGTGGTAATCTCATGTTCAGTAGGGTAGTCTGATCAGTGGGTACTTTCTCGGACTTGAAATGATGACGGACAAACCTATTCCTCAAAAAGAAGATAGATTGCAGGTGTAGTCAGAGTCTGAATGCTCTTCAGTGTTTGAGGACCCCGGACCGTGCTGTTCTGGCTGACTAATGACAATGGTAGTTTTCACAAATTGTGCCATCTGGAGATTGAGAGTTACACAGTCATTCCTGCTTAGATGAGAGAGAGGCTGATTCCAGATATCATTCATCAGCATAAGATCTAATTGTTTGCTGCCACATCCAGTTGATCGAGTCATGCTGATGACTAGAGACGAGATACAGCGGGCTAAAGTTAAAGTCCGCTTTTGGGCGCTTTTGGTGGGGTGTTTCTGGAGGCTGCAGCTCTGAGATTCACCCATTCACTGGAACATTTTCAGGTTTTTTTGGGCCACACTTTAGTTGATTTCCTGCTAGTGAGCTGATCAACAGGGTGCACTGCCTGGGTGCCGGGGCCAGGGGATTGCCAGGATACTACCCTGCCCTGTCCCCGACCACTCTGGAGTCTCGAATGGCATACGAGACCCCAGCCCGAGGTACTGTTACACGTCCAATTTGAAGAGACCAGTACTAAACGGCAACCTGGTGAGGTCTCGCAGATGCAGCCATTGACTCCCCAGCGTGGGCAAGATCCAGATTTTGCTGGGCGGAGCGAGTCGGGTGATTGGTGATCACCCCACCACGGAGTCCAATTTGGGGCTATTGGGTGAATCACCCGTTGCGTCTGGGTACAGGCCGGATGCAACCCGGTCGCAGAATTGCACTCTGGCATCATTGCCATGTCTAGGGTAGGATCATCTTTAGCTTGTAAGAGGTCAAACAATGAAACTCTGGAACACCCAGCATGATTTTATCTTGGATTAGCACATACTATAAATCACCATATTTGCATTCCTCTGCCAGCCTATATATTGTTTATGAAGGAATGAACAGGTTCTCTCGGTAGGTGGACTCTTATTAGATTTGGCTCCCTCCAATATTTTATTGGCTGTCAGATTGAAATGAGCATTGAAGTATTTTAAAATATTATCAAATTTGGTAGTTGACTTATTGATAGCTGATTGTACAATGATATTGTCTACAATTGGCCCAATCAAGAAACATGTGGCTGAGAGACTGGAGAATCCTGCCCATAATGTTTTAAATTCCAGACCAGCCAGTCCTTAGAAGCCCCTTGTTCTGCTTCTGATTTTTTATTTAGGCCTGTGGCAATGGTGGATCTTAAAAATCTTTTCCTCCAAACACTCCAATTCTGTGACTGGTCCAAGCCATGGGCCAATGTCAGTGGAGCTGTAAGTGTGAAATTGTGATCCATTTTGATGATTTTAAAAAGTGTGGGTACAGCTTGAGGAGATTACAGGCTTCCAAGATGATATCACCATTCACTGGATCTTCCCATGCTTCCTGGTTTTTGGTGGACTTTGCAAAATGGAGGCAGTGTGCTTCTTTTTGAAGAAGAAGGATCCACAATGGCTGCAGGGATTGGCTCCCTGCCAATTTAATTAAAGCAGTGGTTATTGCGTAGAAAAGAACCGCAGGCTTGTTGTTGAGGAATTCGGACAGTTGTGAGGTACCTGAAGTAAATCAAATTAATTCCTAATTTAATTAATGTTTCTTTGATAAACTCCAGAGCCATGTGTTGAGACTCAAAGTCAGGGATCAGGAATAGAGATGAGTTTCTTCCAAGTGGCACTTCTGACTGAATGAACTGAAAGGGGCTTCTAAGGACTGGCTGGCCCGGAATTTAAAACACTCTGGGCAGGATTCTCCAGTCTCTCAGCCACATGTTTCTTGGCAGTGCCAAGCGACGCGCCCTTTGCTGACAGCAGAATTCTTTGGTCTTGCTGCTGTCAATGGGATTTCCAATTGAAGCCACCCCACACCACCCATAAATTCGCAGGCGGGGGTGTGCAGCTGGTGGGACCAGAGAATCCCGACGCCAGCGAACAGCCGCAGAACTCCAGCCTTTATCTCGCACTTATGGGAGCTCTGCTTACTGAACTTGGACTTGCAAGGGAGATTTAATGGAGTCTTTCTTATTTAGAAGTAACACTTTCCCTTTTTGCTTCCGGGCTGTTCTCTCTCGACGTTTTCTTTCTGGTGAACGTTCTCTGCATCCGGATCTTCATTTGGGAGTTTGTTTCATTTACAAATACGCTAAAGGTGCCCTTTTTCTTAGTTTTTCTGCATTCTTGTAAAGAGAAGGATTTTTGATATCATTCACTGACACTATGAAGAAACCTGATTCAGACACCATGAAGTAAGCTTCGGAATCTTGAGTCTATTAACAGCAAGTCTTTAGTAACAACTCAGTACTATATACATATATACAGTAGAAAGTTCAGCTATGGAGTGGACTCCATCTTGGGTCTTTACGCAGCTCGGCCCATCTCTAGACAACAGAGAAGATTGATGAAGGGAAGGCATTGCTTGCTGTCTCCATGGATTTTAGGAAGGTTTTTAACAAAGTAACACGTGAAAAGTTTGATTAATTTTGAGGCTCATGGAATAGGAGGGTCGGTGTCAGCTTGATAAAAAAAATTGGCTTAAGGACAGAAGACTGAAGGATGGTGGACAGTGCTGTTTTGCAAAGGTCAGTCCTAGGACCACTGCTTATTGGATATATTTAAAAGACTTGGATATCTGATTGCAGAGTAAAATTTCTGAATTTTCCGATTATATCAAACTTGGAGGTGCAGCAAGTAATGAGGACGATACCAATTGACTGCAACAGGACATGGATAGGTCAATAGAATTAGCAGATCACTGACAGATGGAATTCAATACACAGGAAGTTTTGCATTTTGACAGAGAGAATAAGGAGAGACATTATAGACTTAATGGCACTGTTCTAAATAATGTGCAGGAATGGAGGTACCGTGGGGGGGGGGGGGGGGGGGGGGGGGTTCATGTGTATATATCTTTGTGAAGTTAGCAGGACATATTGAGAGAATAATTAGCAATGCCTATAGGATTTTGGTCTTCTTAAATAAAGATATTGAGTTCAAGAGCAGTGAGGTTATGTTGAACCTTCTTTCAAGCTCTGAATAGGCCACAGGTGTAGAGTATTGTGTTCAGTTCTGGATCAGGAAAGATGTCAGAGTCTTTGAAAGAGTGCAGAGGAGATTTGGCAGAATGGTTCCTGGGATGATGATGTTTAGCCACCAGGTTAGGTTGGAGGAGCTGAGCTTGTTGTCCTTAAAACAAAGGAGAGTGAGAGAAAATTATGCAGAGGTATATAAGATTATGACAGGTTTGGATAAGATAGACAAAATAAAGTTGTTCCAATTAGCTGACCGTACAAGGACCAGGGCAGACAGATTCAAGATTTTGAGCAAGTTCTGCAGAGGGAATGTGAGGATGAACTCTTACAGAGCATGGTAATAATTTGGAATTCGCTGCCTGTGAGTGTATGGATGTGGATCAGTTCAATGATTTCAAAATGAAATTAGATGGGTACTTGAGGGAAATAAACTTGTCGTCTATGGGTATAAAACGAGAGAGTGGAAATGATTGGATTGCTCTATAGAAAGCCATCATGGCCTACAGTAATGGCTCCATGTGCAGAATTTAATTGTATCCTCCTGGGGACGTTGGGAGGCTGATGGGAAAGGGGATTGGAGAAATATGATCAGGAGGGAGTTGAAGATCCCACCTCCTTCCTCTGATGAAGTCCTGGCGGGAAGGCTTATGGGTAGCCAATTAAGGCCTTCAGGCAATCAATTAAGAGTCAATTAAAGGCATCACCCTACCAGTGCTGCTGCTGGTATTCAATGGGAGCCTTTGTTCAATTGAGGGACCCAGCATTGGAAAGGGGATCCACAGAAAGCCACTCCTTGCCCTTGCATCCAAGCCTCCTTCCTTCCACGTCCATGGCTTCCTTTTACTCAACCCACATCCCACCCACAGCGGGATCTGGTGATCTGTCAGCAATCCTCATGATAGGCCCCACTACAGTATCAGCAGTGGCAACCGCTCCCGATGGTGGTGCTGGTACTGAGGTAGCAGCTTCCAGGGTAGAATTTCACCCATTCGAAATTTAATCAGGTCGGAGGTGAGTACCTGATTTGAATTTTATATTGTCAAGCCTCCCAAAGGGATGCAGCATGGGTCTCCCGCCAGTTTTCTAAACATTGGACGATGCTCCCATCACCTACATTAAACTTTGGCCTATGATTCTGCGCAGAGTCGGATAAATTCCTGTTTCTGCAAATCCGACTTAGGGGGTGGGGTGGAGGGAGGAGACACCCCATGGTCCCTCAGACCTTTGATGTCAACTTATTATTCTCCATTTACCACACATGGCTCCTCATACCCTCCATAGTAACTATTTTTCTCCACTCCATCTAGAGACCTTTAAAGCCCCAATGTCAACTTGGTGGCAATTCATTCCAACCCCTGACTCCCACCCAGCACCCTTTTTCCTTACACCTTCCATGCCAACTCATCCAGTATCCACCCACCATGGGCAGACCACAGGACCCATGCTAAGAAGAAATAAAAGTCCTAAGGGAAGGATTTCCAGTCCCACCTTTGGAAGATATTGTGATGGATGGGACCAGAAAATTCAGAATACAGTCAAAAGTCACTTTCCCACCAGTGTAATAATAGTTTGAAATTTTAAGCTCCCTATGTTTACGGTAGGCCAAGTTGACTACTACTTCATCACAGGAACTACATTTGTATGCATTTGAGTCTCATGAATACTCATTAAAACCCAGCTTAGCTTACTGGAATCACCACCCCCCCCCCTCCAGGTCAAATGACCTCATCCGTGATGCGTTAGACCAGTGTGATTCATGAATGATTTCCGTTTTGTGCATCTAGTGAACAACACCACTCATGACCTCCACATGTGTGTGCACAGTGCTCGCCCATTTTTCACTACATTGCGTTCAGCTCTACTCTGACTTTTTGCCAAGGCTTCTCATGCAAGACCAGCCGGGGGTTAGTCGACAAAGTTTTGACTGGGGATGTTGGGGGGTGTGACAATGGAGCCCAGGGGAAAGGGTGAACATAGACACGTGACTGGGATAGGACAGGAGGCTGACTGGGAAAGAGATCACATAGACACATGACTGGAATGGTGATGACTGGGAAAGAGAGCACAGACACATGACCAGCACGATGTGGGGGAATTTCAACAGTCACAGGGTTGTGGAGTCTGGAAACTGGTCTCGGAATAAAACCTCAGCACCAGCACTTTTCAAGCTGATCCAATAATGCAATTCAGAAACAAGGAGTGGAAAAGACATGAGAAAACTCTTGAGGGCATAGGAAGGAGTCGGCTACTGCACCTTTCAACTGATTGAAGGGATACCCAACTAATTTCTGTTTTAACAAATGTAGAGGAAGGCCTAGCTGAAAAATGTTAGGAAAAGTCAACTACCAATGTAGGGATTGTGGCACCTGAACTCGTGTTGTGCATTCTTGCGAGAGCCTATTCCCAATTTGAGCCACTTTTGGATTGCCTTCCAAATGCTCTATGCCCCTCTCTTAGGAAATTCCGAGGGTCAGAATGATACAGCTGGAGAGGGGAAAGGCCAAAATGCATATGCCGAATGACCCAAATACCTCTAAAACTCGCATCTGCCAAATTCAGGCTTTGCAGCCCCAGTTCCTTCCCAATCCAAATACTGTGCTGTGGAAACGAAAGGATGTAACCTGATGGTTCCCTGACTGAGGCTGCTATTACCTGCAATTCTCCGTCAGATCCAAGCCTCTGTGTGAGACTCTGCCATGCATGTGGCAATAGCAGGGTTGCTGGGTTGGGGTTCAGAGTGGGGGTGCTCTAGCAGTGATCCTTAAGGCAACAGTACTGCTGCAAGGGAGGTAATGGCTGGGAAGAATGGAACCCATGGGCTTCACAGTAATTCCCTGGCTTGTCACTAGAAAGTGACCATTGCAGCCTATGATTGTTCATGTTTCTACTCAATGTTTCCGCAGAGTCAAGCACAGCTGATTAATGGATGGAGCAGCCAACATTGCGATGATCCTGGAAGTCTGGAAACTGGGAAGAGTGAAAACAAAGGCCTATTATCATCAGGCTGGGCAAAGGGAAGATCCTCGGTGTGATAAAGAAGTGCCAGCAGGGCACCCTCCAGATCCTGAAGTTTGAGGCACACATACCCATTCAGTGAAAGTGTTTGGCAAGACCAGGGTGTACCAAAGGCGCTTTACATACCTACGGATGAGCGAGAGATAATGCCGCAAGCACTTTCAATTGTCAAGTGATTTGGTGGCTTACATCTGCCATATTCTTTGGGAAGAACTAACATTGCAGGGACTGGGAGGCAAACCATTGCCAGAGACTCACAAAGTGACGGCCGCTCTGAACGTTTTTGAAAGTGACTCATTCCAGGACTCCACTGAGGACCTATATAGGATTTCTCAAGCAGCCACTCACAGATATATCCAGGAGGTTACCGACGCTTTATTTAGCACGGCGCACAATTCTCCAGTTCTCCCTGGATGAAACCAGCCAGGCTGCCAGAACAGTGGAACTTGCAACAATCTCCGGATTCCCACAGGTGCGGTGCCGGGTTACATAAATTGCACTTGTGGGTTGAAGAGGTCCCTGGCAACATCCACCATAATTTATAAACTGGAAAGGGTTCCACTTTCTTGATGTGCAGCTGGGCTGTAATTGCCAGTGGCAGATTACGCAGGTATGTGCAAGATATTCTGGAAGCTCCCATGACTCCTACATCTTGAGTCATTGGCAGGTGTCACAGTGTTGCAAGGTGACTTATGGAGGACAGTCATCACTCAGTGGTTCTCGCGTTGATATCTGAAGTCTAAGCTGAATCCATGCTGTGGCATTTCTGCACAGGCAATCATTCATGCATGCCATACTGAGTCCAAAATATGAGATCAATCTTCAGGATTCAGTCATCTGTAACTCAGTCATGGATGCGTAACTTAGTCATGGATTCGAGCCTGCATTTCAGCTCACCTTTCAGTGAACTGTGAAAGCTTCAGCAGCATCATAGTCTGATCTCTGTCAAGCACTCACAGCCGTGCTTCCTTTTAGTCTGCCAAGTTCCCATACATCCTAGCTTGACACCTGTGGGCCTGAGCATGCTGACACTCCAGCTAGGCATTGAATACGCTAGTCATTGATAACAAAGAGCACACATCAGATGCATTCAGAATTCATTCTGATCCCATCTAAGGCCTCCGCATTTTCATTCCACCAGTCCGACATATCCACACGGACAGAGGCATACCAATGTCATTGCAATGAGCATGGAGCCATGTCAACTGTCCACCTGGGAGCTGGAACGGAGCGATGCTAGCCAGACCTTTCAGGCCAAATGCAGCATCATTCCATAACAAAATCCGGCATCTGTGGCCTTTACACACATCTCCAATCACGCATAGTTTCAGCCCTCTAGTCGGAGTCCCGAAACTCAATATGTGTCAGCGTGGCCCATAGCTGAACATCACGGAAGTGGAAAAGTGGAGATGTTTAGATGTACATGCAGACATGAAAAAGTGATGCAGGCCACTAGGAGCACATGGAAGCCGTAGATTTTGGTGGATATGCAAACTGCACTCAAGGCTGAGGCCAATGAGAATGCACCAACTGAGAAAGACTACAATGTGTGGCACCATTCAATGCTTTCAGATCCACAATGAGCACTCTTCAGTGCAAACGCATCAGAAGACTAAATCAGCCTGCCGCTTTTAAACTGACGAGCCAGATAACATTATATGATCTACTGAAGCAGGTCTCCGAAATGCCTTGCCCAACCACCAAGTTCTCAGAGCCAGAGATTTCACTCATGTCACTACTGCACAGAGATAGTTCGAGCACTATAATGAGACAGTGTAAGACATAGATCTGAAGTAGTCGATAAGACATTTGTGAGGAGGAGATGAGTGAGAGGAGCATCTATTACATGTGATTGACCACTAAGCATATCATCAAATAGAAGAGGCATACAAGAGATGAGGATTTCTTCTTCTTCTTAGCCTTTTCACTCCTTGACAGAGCATAGGACAAGGACAAAGCTTCTTCACCTTATCCAATCTTGGGCCAAACTCTCCACTTCTTGCTTTGTATCGCCCTTGGCTCTCATCTCCTTTTCTGTATTCCACCTCCATGTGTTTTGTGGTTCACCTTGCTTTCTCTTTCGTTGCAGGTTCCATTGGACAGCTGGCCGTGTAATGTTGTTCCGGGCCTCCTTAAAGGATGACCTATCCAATTCCATTTTCGCCTTTTGATTTGGAGGATCATTGTGATTTTTTTTTCATGAATCCTATCCATGCCTAGAGCGATGGGGCTTTGGTCCTGGCTCTGATCAGATGCAAAGTCCTGAACCAAGGTCTTCATGGTGGTTGCCATTCTACCAATGTTGACCTGAGTACAGTGGCATGTAATGCAACAACATCAGACTGAACACAGATAGACTTCTTTGTTCTAACCTATTGATGGCCTGAAATCCTTGCCTGATGTTCTTGTGTATGTCATTGCAGCTCCAACATGTCTGTGAGAGTCAAATCCAGAGAGTTGGTATCAGATTCTGACTCAACAGGAGCCTGACCACCAGCAGTCGTCATTGTGTGCCGTTGACCTTGGCTGTCTCTCCACCTGCTGCGGACACGAACCTGTGCTGTGCTCACCAGATGGTGACTCTTAACCCTACTTGCGGGTAACACTGGGATGGCTCTACCTCTCGTGGCTCTTGAGGATCCTCATCCAAGCTGCTGTTGGGGTTGGGGCTGATGGGCCGATTGTCAGTGACCCGCTTCCCCTTCCTGTTCCCCTTCCTGAACAGAGAAGAGATAATGAGTCACTGCCTGCATAGTAACCAACATTGCAGAGCACTCACAGATCTCAAGGAGCTGTTAATAGGTCCTAACTGGCTTGGGACCCACCAGTCTCACTGTTGGCACAGGTTGGGCCCCAGACACTGCTGGCCAACTCTGCCAACTGCTCTTCAAATCTAATGCTTGGCCTGAGCTCAGGTATCGCACTTCTGATTTGGGATCTCTCTCTGATGCTGTGGACAATATTCTCCTGCATGAAGATATATGGACAGACTCTGAGCAGGACAGATGCCAAAGTAGATGATGAGCATGATCCCATCTGTGAATGTTGAATGAATCTCTGTAAGGGCTGAGGGTGAAAGATTACAGGATGTGACAAGAGATGAAGATGTTACAGTGTGTGTGAGAGAATCAGCCTTAATGTCCCTTGTGTTGGTAATAATGAGATCTCTGTGGACTGTAACCCTGCAAATGCCTGATGGGCTCGTGGGAGTTGGGAGTGAGGAGATGGTGGTCTTACCCTGGCAGAGCGGATAAGATCATTTACCCTTTTCCTGCACTCGATGGTAGTTCTCTGGGGCACGTTAGCACTGACTGCACGGGTGACCTGCCCCCAAGGGGAAGTTGGTGGATCTCTGGCTCCCACACGGGAAAAATATGTGCCACAGCTCTTCTGCTGCCTGGAAGAGTGCCCCCAGTGCGGAGCTACTAAACCTCGGAGTAGCGTACTTCGCTCTCTTAGGGGCAATTCTACTGTTCGGCATGGCAATCCTGGGCTTTAATGAGTGAATGGATGCATTGGTGCAGTTTAAAAATGGTTCCTGGAACCATGAGCCAATGAGGACTAACAACTCCCACTAGATATGACATGCACCATGTTCAGGCACATTTATGGAGCTTAATCTGATGCGCAACCCTGTTGCCGCCTTTCCTGCCCGCCACCACACCGTCTCCAGAGTGGAAAAACCTGCCCTAAGGCCGGGATTTCCCACTCTCAATTGGGTCAGGAATGTTCAGTGGCAAGATTGAAAATTGAACAAGAAAACCTTTGGTGTGTTTCCCTGTAAAATAAATTCAGGACATGACTGTCCCTTTGTCAATGGTGGGCCCCATTTTCCATCATTGAATATCAGGAACTTTATTTTCATAATTTGTATCATTATTGTGGTCACATGCTGGAATCACTTCCCCATGTCAAATTTAAATCCCACGAAGGCACACCTCTGGCGATCTGAACTTGGAGGGGGACTCTGAGGTGAGTGCACATAACTTAGTGCAGCACTTGTGACCAATGTAAGAAAGTGGATACCCAGATTCAGGGTGCGGTGAGTGGGGGGGGAGTGATGGGTTGTCAGAGACAAGTCTCCACAGGGGCTTCTTTGTGGCTGGCTTGTGTTGCCGGGGCAAAGGCAGCAGAACTGGAGAGAAAGGAACCTCAGGGAAAGGGCAGCAGTGTGGGGGAAGGGGTCCAATTGGACCATGCAATTGCCAACGCATTTCAAGATCGAGCATTCTTCCATAGCTGAGACAGTTCAATATCAGCTCCATTGTCATGCTTGGAGTCTGGCTTCTGAAGCAATTAAACCCATGCAAGAAACACTAATTCTTGAGAGTGCCAATGATTGCTCCTACAATGCTAATGCAGACTTCAAAATCAACCAAGTGTTATGGGGCTACAAGAACCATTGGGTGACTGGGCAAGTTTGAAGATCCTCTTGTGGCAGGTGGGCATGAATGACTCACTGAGGGTGGCGCTCCGAGCACCCAGCATTACAGTTCTTTAGACATTGCACGTTAACCCTCCTGGTCCAGGCAAACCACTCAGCATGGGAGGGCAGGTTAGGCACTTGTACTAAGAGCACAGGATGCAATTGAGTTACTGAAGCTGCCGCCACTCTGTAATGTGTTGTGGGGCGGATGTGGGTGTGGATTTGGTTAGGCATTAATTGAATTGAACACTGGGCATCCATTTGGTGGCCAGGCCTCTCTGGAGTTTCCTATCCCCTGCAGAGTGCTACCTCTGTGCAGGGGCACTCTTTAACTAAGACACCCGGATTACCGAATGCGTGATGTCACAGTGGGAAGTGAGAATCAGTAGCCAGAGTTCCAACTTGAAACCCCTGCCTCTGCATTTGTTAAAGTGCCGCACAATATGGCTGTAAAAGCCACCATTAGCATCAGTGGATCAAATGCCTTTTTACCTGCCCGAAATTGGACTTTGGCAATTTCTGGGATGATTTGTGCGAAGTGTGTAATGTTGTTCACTTTTTTTTTAAAACACTCTTGTTGATAAAAACCCATTAGTTACATTTAAATTCCTGCAACAACTTATTCCCATAAAATGACAAGCATTTATTTTCATAGCCTCACATTACAGACTTTCTAAACACTTAGAACTATTAATCAAACTATGAACTGACCGGTACTGCACTATGATAGGTTGTGAAATCGGCCATGCAGCATAAATCCTGTAATGATAACCCTCAGGCTAATGCCATCAAGCAGAGTGAACTAGAAAGCAGATTTTTTTTAACCTGCACGTTTTTGCATTTAAAGCCCAGAAGATTTAAATTCCTTGACAGCTTGATAATTCCAATTGACTTTCACAGTTCACTAGGCAGCCCCATCTACAGTTCCAATGAATTTATCCACTTTTTATATACATTCATGTGAACATTTAACCATCCAAAAGGGCATTTCATTTTTCCCAAAGGGCATGTGACCTTTCCCAAAGGTGTTCCTGGATCAATCCAAAAGGGTAAACTATCTCTCCAAAGGACTCTGTGAATTTTAAATTCTCTCCTAATAGGTCTAATGTACACAAAACCATCCCCCAGTAAATGGTGGGTGCTGGGTTCAGGGGAGGGACTTCCGGAATCAGGCCTTTGGCACCATTTTGAGTAGGCCGGAGACCCTCGCCTGAGTTTCAAAATATTTAGCTTGTGATTTATTATTGACCTTCATACAAAATAGATTGTAATTCTATCTTAAAATGGTTTCAAAAGTTTCAGCTAGAAGTTCAAGCTATGTTTCATTCATCAAATATTCCAGGATCTGGCTCAATCACTTGTTTGTCCTGGTGCTACACAAAAGAAAACACAGCCTAATAGCATTAAACTTTGCCTTTGAAAAGGAACAAACCTATGGCTTTTCTCTTAATCAGATGTATTCACATTCCCCAGGAATTTGTTTTAAATCAGTTGAATGGATTTTCATTATTACCACTTGGACATTACATGCTGTCTGAACAAAAAACAAAGGGATGATTACATGTCGTAACATAGCACATTCATATTAGAGGAATAAAAGTCCAGTGTGTTGTGTCAGAGACAGGCAATCCTTTGCCTGGATTAGTGTTTCCATGTGATACTTAATAAAATTGGGTGACAAACACAAAAGAGAAATCCCAGTTTCTTCTTGCTTTTTAGATCTCCCTCTTCTGTATTCCATATCAGGGTATGTGTATAAATATTTATTTAAAATGACATACTCTATCACAGGTTTATTCCTGAATCTCCACGCTGGCTACTGATAAAGGGAAAGGTGCAGGAAGCTGAAGCAATACTCCGATACGCTGCAAAGAAAAATGGTGTCACTCCGCCAGCGGTGCTCTTCAATGAACTAGAGGTACTGCCACACATTTGTTTCTTGTGCGATTGCTCAACTCTGCAATACAAGCCTGTTATTTCTAATTATCCTAATGCCTCTTCTACTTTCAAGCTGCTTTGCACCTACAGGGGTCACAGGTTTTGTAGGTTTTTTGTATAATAGCCCAGATAAGTGAGTACTACCTTATCATTTAATTATTAAGGATCTGAAAGCTCAATTCTGTCTTCACTCAAAAGCAAAGTTAGGGCATAGCAGTTAGGATTATAATTTTGGTTGATTTGTTTTGGCTTCCCTGGGTTATTAGGACAACTTTACACCGTCTGTAAAAATGAGAGATCAAATGTTCATTTGGCTCATTACCACAGCATATGAAGAATTGACTCATTGAATCATTTTACAATCTTTTTCTTCTGGGGGCTGATTGTCTTGTTCCAATTGCCATTAATTCAACACAAGCCTGAGGCTGGACGTTTAGTCTTACCTACTCACTGAGTATAATAATTGTGCCAATTGGGTACCTTTTCTTAATTCAGGGATGAGGTCACATTTGCACTCTTCCGTCAGTTCATAAAATGTACATTGTATTGAGAGTGTGCCTAAGAAGAAGAGTGGGGCCAGATCATTTTTTAAATATTCATTCATGAGATGTGGGCATTGCATACTGGGCCAGCATTTACTGCCTATTCCCTAATTGCCCTTGAGGGAGCAGTTAAGAATCAACCACATTGCACACCCTTTCATCCTCGTCGTAACAGTGGTCCATCTGGTTTTATTTTTATTCAACTTTTCAGTGGTGGTTTGATATAACTGAGTGCCATGCCTTTCAGATGGCATTTAAGAGTCAAGAGCATTGCCATAGCCACATGTCAGCCAGACCTCTTAAAGAGGGCACATTTCCTCCACAAAGGATATTACTGAACCAGGTGGCTTTTTACAACAACCCATTATTAATGATTATGTTTTCTGACGCATCTTTGTATCATCAGCGATTTTGGCTACATAACACTCGGTACCTTTATCTAAGTCATTTGTGTAGGTTGTGAATAATTGAGGATCGAGCACCGACGATCATTGTAGTACTAGTTACAGTTTTTCGATCTGAAAATGACCCATTTATTCTGATTCTGTTTTCTGTTAGTTATCCAATCCTCTATCTATTCTGTTAGGTGCGGTTACTGGGTTCCAGGAAGAGGGTCGAGGAATGGGCTTAAGTAGGTTGCTCTTTCCAAGGGCCGGTGCTGACCCAAGGGCTGAATGGCCTCCTTCTGTACTGTAAATTCTATGATCTAGTTAGGAACAAGTAACTTTTTGTTTAAAGTGGACAAAGTTGGAATTCACAGGTCTCACTAAGAAAATAAAGCCACTCGATTCCACAGTTTTAAATAAATAAAATAAAATTTACTGAAGTTAGAAAAGTAAAACAAGTTACAACGTTTATCTTATACCCTGAAATTCAGAATTAACATGAGATAAATATGAATTAACATGAGAATGTGGTCGTACACATGAATCTATACAATAAATAGCAGTTGTGACGAAGACAGTTTCTATGGACTTTTCAGCAACCCACCAAGATGTCAATGCCCACAGTAAGTTGCACAAGCTTGTGGAAACTCCGTCTCCATCCTAAGAAGTTGCAAGTTTCCACTTTCGAGGATGTAACCACTGCATTCCTGCATAAGCACCTCCAACTCAAGACTGTGTCAAGAATGATTCGGTCTCTTAACCTGAGATTGTCTTCCACAGGATTCACAAAGCTGCACTCCAGCATCTAATTAATGGCACCATTTCTATTCTATTTTTAAAAAATACTTTTATTGAAAACTTTTTTACTTAGAACAATATAAGGACCCCAGCGAAGCTGGAAAAGAGGAAGGAACTACAGGCGAGCTTTGACCGACTATCTGTCAGGAAAGCGGTGCGCCGACTGAGACGAGCAAGGGGTGCAGTTTATGAACATGGAGATAAGGGAGGTCAGTTAGCAGTTAGGTATGTTAACAGGTCATCTCTGGAGGGAGGCAGGGGTAAGGAAAATTGTTCAGGTGACGGATAGGGCAGGGAAGTTGATGGTGGCTCCGGATCTGATTAACAAGGTTTTTGAGGAATTTTATGAGAGGTTGTACAGGTCAGAGGCACCTGGGGGAGTCCGTGAGATGCAGGAATTTCTAGATGGGTTGGAGTACCCGAGGTTAGGGAGGGGGACAGGGCTACATTAGAAGGAGCGTTAGTGGAGCCGGAGATAAAGGATGCGATTGGGACGATGCAGTCAGGGAACGTGGCAGGGTCGGATGGGTTTCCAGTGGAATGTTTTTTAAAAATTCAAGGATAAGCTGGCACCCCTGCTGGTGGGGATGTTTGAAGAGGCGATAGGGAAGGGGGTGTTGCCAAAAACTTTGGGGCAGGCATCGATTTCCCTGTTGCTAAAAAAAGATAAGTATCCGACGGAATGTGGGTCGTATAGGCCGATATCACTTCTGAATGTGGACGCAAAAGTATTGCCGACGGTACTGGCGGGTAGGCTGGAGAACTGCCTCTCGAAGGTGATAGGTGAAGATCAGACGGGGTTCGTGGGAGGAAGGCAGCTCTTTTCAAACATTAGAAGGGTATTGAACGTCGTTATGGCACCGGCAGAGGGGAAGGAAACAGAGGTGGTTGTGGCATTGGACGCTGAGAAGGCGTTTGACCGGATAGAATGGGGGTACTTGATGGCAGTTCTGGAGCGGTTTGGGATTGGACCAAGATTTGTGAACTGGGTAAAGCTACTATATAAGGAGCCACGGGCGAGTGACCGCACAAACAACATCAGCTCGAGATACTTTTCTCTCCACTGTGGGACCAGGCAGGGATGTCCTATGTCCCGCCCTGCAGTTTTCACTCATGATTGAGCTGTTGGTCATCGCATTAAGAAGTTTGGGGGTATGGAAAGGAATAGTGTGGGGGGGGGGGGGGGGGGGGGGGGGGGGGGGCGGGGGGGAGAGCATAGGGTGTCCTTATATGCCAATGACTTGCAGCTATATGTGTCGGAGCCGAGTGTGTCAATAGGGGGAATATTGGTGCTACTTCGAGAGTTTGGGTCTTTCTCGGGGTACAAACTAAATCTAGACAAGAGTAAGTATTTTGTGGTGTCTCAGCCGGGGGAGGGGGCAGGGATGGGGGATTGCCATTCCGTTGGGCAGGGACTCACTTTGGGTACCTGGGGTGCAGGGTGCCCGGGAGTAGGTGGGGGGGGCTCCGCAGGTACAACATTTCTAGCTTGGTGGGGAGGGTGAAAGCCGATCTGGCGAGGAGGGATGGTCTCCCTCTGTCACTGGCGAGTTGGGTACAGGCGGTTAAAATGAACGTGTTGACGCGATTTATGTTTATTTTTCAATGCCTGCCGATATTCCTGCCAAAGGCTTTTTTCAGAGAGATTGAAGGAATGATTACTTCGTTCAAATGGGGAGGGAAGGTGGCCAGAGTTAGAAAGGTGCTGCTACAGAGGGGAAGGCAGGCAGGGGGTTTGGATCTTTTTAGGGTAATTTCTAAAGTAGTGCACGTGAAACTGGACCCGGGCCCCTGGAAGGCCATATTCGGCGTGTCGGACCAGCCAGGGTTCGAAACGGGTGCGGAGGCAGATGATGTAGCCTTCGCCTTGTTGATCGCCTGAAGGCGGATCCTGATGGGTTGGAGGGCAACCTGTCCACCCTGTGCCCTGGCATGACGGGGAGACCTGTTGGAATTCTTGACTCTTGAGAAGTTTAAGTTTAAACTGAGGGGAAGGATGGATGGGTTCTACAATTCATGGGCATTATTCATTATGCACTTTCAAGAACTGGATAACATTGAACATTAGTTGGGGCGTGTGGGTGGGAGGGTTGGGGAGAAGGGAGCTGTGTGGGTTAATGGCGACTATGGGTGATCCCTAATTCCTTTTTGTCATTTGTTTGTGTGAACATGCGGGCTAATGATTGGGGTTTGGTGGGAGGATGGGATCGTTGTTATTGATATGGTGATTGACATATTTGTTACTGATTATTGTTTATTGTTGGTGGGTGTAAATTTGGGAGTAAATATGAAAAAGGAGAATAAAAAATATTTTTTAAAAACAGTATAATGACATAATATAAAATGGTTGTTGCAAATTACAATATAGAAGGAACACACTCAACAGTAAAGAACACATCCAAGCCTAACATTCACCTTGCAATAAACTAAAAAAACCTGGAACAACTGATGGTGACCAACTCTTTAAAAAAGGAAATGAATGGTTGGCATCTCAGGTAGAACCCCTCTATCAACCCCCTAATCATGTATTTGACCTTCTGCAAATGAAAAAATTCCATGAGGTCACCCAACCAGTCCGAGGTACTGGGTGGAGTAGAAGCCCTTCACCCAAGCAGGACTCCCCTCCAGGCTATAAACGAGGCAAAGACGAGGACATCTGCCTTCGCTCCCATCTGCAACACCAGGGAGTCCAATATCCTGAAAATGACCCCAAAGAACAAGGCTCCAGTTCGATGTTAAGGATTTCTGACGTGGTGTTAAAGAAGGAGGCCCAAAAAACTAATTTGTGACACGGCCAGAACATATGAGTATGATTGGCCAGTCCCCGAGAACACCGTTCACAACTGTCATCCACCCCCCTAAAAAAAAATCCATTTACCCTAGCTGTGGTCAGATGAGCCCTGTGCACCACCCTGAACTGGAGCAAACTAAGCCGAGCGCGGGAGGACACGGAGTTTACTCTGCCAGGATCCTTGGTCCACATCTCCTCATCCAAAATGGGACCCAATTTACCTTCCCACTTTGTCTTCACCTCATCTAACGGGGTGGACTCCGCCGATAGTATCTAACCATAGATATCCAAAATACTCCCCCACTAGATCCGGCCAAAGATAAACTCTTCTGCAAGGAGGACGATGGTGTCAAGGAAAATGAAGGAAACGCCTTCTGCACAAAAGTCACAAATCTGGAAGTAATGAAACAAATTATTCCTAGGGAGTTTAAGCTTTAACCGACAGCTCCTCAAAACTGGCAAACTTCCACGAACAAGTCCCCAAACCTTTCTAGACTTTTCCCCTCCCATGACCTAAATGTCGAGTCTAAACTCACCCTCACAAAGAGATGATTACTACAGATAGGGGTCAGCAACAACTTGGAACTAGATTTAAAATGTTGTCTAAAGAGGGCAGCATGGTGGCCTAGTGGTTAGCACAGCTGCCTCACGGCGCTGAGGTCCCAGGTTCGATCCCGGCTCTGGGTCACTGTCCGTGTGGAGTTTGCACATTCTCCCCGTGTCTGCGTGGGTTTCGCCCCCACAACCCAAAAAATGTGCAGAGTAGGTGGATTGGCCACACTAAATTGCCCCTTAATTGGAAAAAATAATTGGGTAATCTAAATTTATAAAAATTAAAAAAAAAAAAAAAAAATGTTGTCTAAATTGCTTCCAGATCCTCAGGGAAGACACCACTGCAGGATTCAAAGAGAATTTCTCAGGAGAGAACGGAATCGAGGCAGTTACTAATTCACCCAATCTCGTGCCCCTACAAGAACTTACCTCCCATCTGCCCCCATATGGAATCTGGATCGATAAGCCACCTCACCACTTTCTCAATATTGGCACCCAACAATAAAATAACAGATTGGGTAAAGCTAAGCCACCTGTATATCCCTGTGGAGAAACATCCTATGGAATCCTTGGGATCTTGCCCGCCCAAATAAAAGAGGACACCAATTTGTGCACTCTAACATTGAGGGAGAAAAGTGGGAAGACATTGAAAAAGACATCAAAACCTCGGCAGACCATTTATTTTAATAGTCTGAACCCTGCCCAGCAAGGACGGGGGGAGGCTCTTCCACTTTTGCAAGTCAGATTTAACCCCATTCATCGGACTAGCATAATTCAATTTAAGGATCGAAGCCCAATCATGGACCACCCGGCTACCTAGATAATGAAAGCTAGATCTGCCAAGGCGAAAAAACAGCAACTCCAGATTGGCTCTCCTTCTCATGGAATGACCGGGAACTATTCGCTCTTATCCAGATTCATCTTATACCTAGAAATGGACCCATAACTCCTAAGTAGCCTCATTATCTCATCCATAGTGAAGACTGGGTCTGTAATATAAAGAAGCAGATCATCAACCTGTCACTGTGTTTGCGGAGTCTGTCACTGTCTGTGCGGAGTCTGCACATTCTCCCTGTGTCTGTGTGGGTTTCCTCCGGGTGCTCCGGTTTCCTCCCACAGTCCAAAGATGTGCAGGTTAGGTGCATTGGCCATGATAAATTGCCCTTAGTGTCCAAAAGGTGGGGTGGGCTTACTGGGTTACGGGAATTGGGTGGAGGTGTGGGCTTGGGTGGGGTGCTCTTTCCAAGGGCCGGTGCAAACTCGATGGGCTGAATGGCCTCCTTTTGCACTGTAAATTCTATGAAACCTGCGTACAAGGACACCCTGGACGGGATTCTTCAATAATGGGGCTATGTCTTTAAGCTGGCGAATCACTCTGGACGTTCCTTAAGAAAGTCCTGTGTGACTCTCCTACTGACCGTGTGGAGTTTGCACATTCTCCCTGTGTTTGCGTGGGTTTCGCCCCCACAACCCAAAGATGTGCAGGCTAGGTGGATTGACCATGCTAAATTGCCGCTTAATTGGAAAAAACGAATTGGGTACTCTAAAAAAAATTTTTAAAGTCCGCAGCCTCCTCCGGCCGTTCCTGATGGCCGATAGGTGGTTAGAACCACGCTGTTGGGAACTCAGCCAGTTTACCTTGGAGAATCGAGGGGGGGTGCCTCTGTCATTGGCGCCCTACCCACGCCGCATAGTTTGCACGCGAGAGACTCACGATTCTCCGGGGACCCACAGAGCAGTGTCGGACCGGAATTCGGCGTAAACGTCCATTCTCCGCCCCGCGCCGATCACGATTTTGGCGCGGAGGCTAGGAAAATCCAGCCCCCTATGTTTCCTCCTTTCCTATCTTATCCCCATTCCGGAAGATCGCAACACTATGACCAATGGTTCAATCGCTAAAGCGAATGGAGGGGAGACAGTGGACTTGTACACCCGTTCAACAACAAATAGCCCAAGCTCAAGGTATTAGTGTGGACGCTAGCCGTGGGTGCCCTATACAGTAACCGAACCCAAGATATGAGCTTTTGCCCCAAACCAAATTCCACAAGAATCTCAAAATGATATGCCCACTCCACCATATCAAATGTTTTTTCAGCATCCATTGATATAATCACCTTTGGCTCGGCCACAGCGGAGAGGGAAAAAACAATATTTAACAACCAACATATATTGGCCAACAATGGCTGATCATTAATGAAGCCTGTCTGGTTTTCTGTAGTCACTTCCAGGAGGCAGGGCTCCAATAGCATTGCGAACACTTTGGAAGCAATTTAGCATCCGCATTCAAAAATGATACGGATCGATACGACCCGCATTCTGTAGGTTCTTCTACAGGATCAGAGAAATAGAAGCCTGTTTAAATGTAACGGGCAATGAAGCACGGGACAAAGAATCATTGAACATGTCCAATATTAACCGCATCAACTGACCCGCAAACTACTTGTAGAACTCAATGGAGAATCCATCAGGGCCGGGAGCTTTATCCATCTGTATAAACCCAGTAGCTTTCAGAATTTCCTCAGGACTCAATGGGGATCCCAATTCCTTCCCTCTTTCTCTCTCTGCACCAATGGAAAGGACATCCCATCTTAAACCTCTGCCATCTCCTCCCAGGGCTCGGATCTATAACAATTCCTATCGAATGCCTCGAAAGCTGCGTCGATTTAAAATGGGATGGAAACCAAACTACCACCCGAGTCCCTAATCTGTATAATCTCCCGGGAAGCTGCCTCAGTTAATGATCTAAAAGGTGGGTGGCCTTCACCCCTTGTTCAGAAAATACCCCCTTTGAACTCCACAGCTGACTCGGCGCCTTACCTAGTGATAACAATTCAAATTGTGTCTGCAGCTTTTTCCTGCTCTGAAGCAACTCCATGGTAGGGGCAAGCGAGTACTGATGATTTACCTCAAGGATAGAGTCCATCAACTTCTGACACTCCAATCTCGCAGTCCTTTCCATATGGGTTTTATAGGATATTACCTCCCCCCTAATAAACACCTTAAGGGCCTCCCATAGCGTTACGGGTGAGACAGACTCCTCTTGTTAAACTTGACATATTCCTCAAGGATATATGTTTGCAAAATCCTTTATCTTCTAACAATGCTGTATCCAACCTCCATAGTAGACGTTGAGAGGGACCTGACTCCAGGACAAAGTGTGGAGCATGGTCCGAAATCACAACAGATGATACCCCACCCTCTTCTCCCAGGATAGAAGAGACCTATCCACCAGAAATAAGTCAATCGGTGAATACACCTGATGGGCGTGGGGGAAAAAAAAATCCTTATCATTCCGATGCAAAAAGTCACACTGCATAAAAGCCAACAGCGCCTTTGCCACCCCTGATGGAGCCAGTAATCTGGACCTAGATCGATCCAACTTCGGATCGAGAACATAGTATTAGTCCCTCCCCCCACCCCTCAGAGATTACTTGATGGGAGACCAAGTCAGGAATGGATGCCAACAACTCCTAATAAATCCTGTATCATCCCAGTTTGGCGCATAGACATTGACCAGGGCCACCAAAGTGCCTGCTGAAGATCCACTGACCACAACATATTTCCCACCAGTAGCCACCACGATCTTGACAGTCGAAAATGGAACTTATTTATTAAATGGAACTCATTTATTAACCAATATCGCCACCCCAAGGGCCCTATTGTCAAAACCCGAATGAAATACCTGGCTCACCCACCCCTTCCACAACCTGCTCTGGTCCCTTAGCTGCAAATGGGTCTCCTGCAAAAACACTACAGCAGCAGTCAAATTTTTCAGGTGAGTGAATACCCTCAATCTTTTCTCTGGGCCACCCAATCCCTTTACATTCCAGATGACCATCCGAATTGGGGGCCTCCCACACCCTTTGACCCGGATCGGTCAGTCATTCTCACCAAGAGGTGTTGTCCAAAAACTACTTTGAGTGTACAGGCATGGGACCCAACCAAGATAGTCACCAAACCCACCAGCAAGACAAAACAAAGGGCAATCTGTAGTCACCGTTCCCAATATCCCACCTCCCTGCCCTCAAATAATACCACGCCCAAATATACATTCCAATAACCACAAAATGAGTGAACCCTCCCTGACCCCCGCCAACTCACCCTAACCCCAAACAAAAGGAAAACACTAAGGGTGCGATTCTCCGCCCCCCACGCCGGGTGGGAGAATAGCGGGAGGGCCTCCCGACATTTTTCACGCCCTCCCGCTATTCTCTCCCCCCCCCCCCCCTCCACGCCCAACCCACGCCACGAACGGCGAGCGGCGATTCTCCGAGGCCGATGGGCCGAGCGGCCGGGCCTTCACACCCGTTTCAACACGGCAGCAAACACACCTGCTCACTGCCGTCGTGGGCATCTGGGGGCCCGATTGGCACGGCAGTACCACGGCCGTGCCAAGGGGGGCATAGGCCCGCCATCGGTGCCCACCGATGGCGGGCCGTGCGTCCGTAACAGACGCACTCTTTTCCCTCTGCTGCCCCGCAAGATCAAGCCGCCACGTCTTGCGGGGCGGCTGAGGGAAAAGACGCCAACTGCGCATGCGCGGCTGACGTCATCGGCTGCGTCAGCCGGCATGACGCTTGACGTGCGGCCTTGACGACACTCGCCCTAAGTTCATTATTCCAAACTAAACTAGTAATAAACTACATCTGTCCTGACAACTTTGCTCCTGTTAGCTAGCAATGCGGGCATAAGACCAAAAGACAGAGAAGCTGAATTAGCCCACTTGGCCCATCGAGCCTGCTCCGCCATTCAATCATGGCTGATATTTGCTTCATCCCCATTCTCCTGCCTTCTCACCATAACCCCTGATCCCCTGATTAATCAAGAACCTATCTATCTCTGTCTTCAAGACACTCAGTGATTTGGTTTCCACAGTCTTCTGTGGCAAAGTGTTCTACAGATTCACCACTGTCTGGCTGAATAAATTCCTCCTCATCTCTATTTTGATGGATCGTCCCTTTAGTCTGAGATTGTGTCCTCTGCTTCTAGTTTTTCCCACAAGTGAAAACATCCTATCCACGTCCACTCTATCCAGGCCTCGCAGTATCCTGCGTAAATGGTAAAAAAAGGGTTTTTAAAAATTGTGCGCAGACCATGAATGCAAAGTAGAACAAACCCCCTTCAAACATCATTTTCCAACCGGGAACTATATATTCCCCATAAGTCATAATACAAAGAACAACACCCTGCGTAACATTACAACACTCGTTGTAACATTTTCAGAGACTGAAAAGGTGTGAAAAAAACAGGGTAGTTATGAGGGGTGACTTTAACTTCCCCCATATTGACTGGGAATCCTTACAGCCAGGGACTCGGATGGAGAGCAATTTGTCAGGTGCGTCCAGGCAGGCTTTTTGACACAGTATGTTGACAATCCAACCAGAGATGGGGCCATACTTGACTTGGTGTTGGGGAATGAGCCAGGCCAGGTGATTGTTTCATTGGGGAAGCATTTTGGGCTTAGTGACCATAGCTCTTATCAAATATTGGGTAGTCATGGATAAGGACAAGAGTGGCTTGCGGGTGAGGATGCTTAATTGGGCGAGGGCCAATTACATCCAAATTAAATAGGAACTGGGAAATGTGAATTGGGAGCATTTATTTGAAGGCAAATCCACGTTTGACATGTGAGAGACTTTTAAAGGCCAGTTTATGGAAGTGCAAAACAGGCATGTCCCTGCAACATTGAAGGATAGAAATGGCAGGATTCAGGAACCATGGATGACGAGGGAAATTGTAAGCTTCGTCAAAAGGGAAAAGGAAGTATACGATGGGTCTACGCATCTAAAAACTGACAAAGCCCTTGAGGAGTACAGTGAAAGTAGGAAGGAACTAATATGTGGAATTAGGAGGGCTAAAAGGGGCCATGAAATGTCTTGAGAAAACATGGTCAAGGAGAATCCCAAGACATATATTAAGAGCAAGAGGGTAGCAAAAGAAAGATTAGGCCCACTCAAGGACAATGGAGGACGGTTATGTGTGAAGTGGGTGAAATCCTTAATGAATACTTTGTATTGGTATTCACTAGGGAAAAGAACATGACGGATGTTGAGATCAGGGATAGGTGTATGAACGATCTTGAGACCATCAATATATCAAAGGAGGAACTGTTGAGCATCCTAAATTGTATTAAGGTAGACAAGTATCCGGGGCCGGATGGAATATATCCCAGGTTACTGTGGGAGGCAAGGGGAGAAATAGCTGGGACCTTAACAGATATCCTCACATCCTCTTTGACAACAGGCGAGGTTCCAGAGGACTGGAGAATAGCTAATGTTATTCTCTTGTTAAAGAAAGGAAGTAGGGATAATCCAGCAAATTATAGGCTGGTGAACCTGACATCAGTGGTGGGGAAGCTTTTGGAAAAGATACTGAGGGACAGGATATATGCACATTTGGAGGAAAATGGACCAGTTAGTGACAGGCAGCATTGTTTTGTACGGGGAAGGTCATGTCTCACCAACTTGATTGAGTTTTGTGAAGAGGTGACAAAGAAAATTGATGAGGGAAGGACTGAGGATGTATTTTATATGGACTTCAGTAAGGTGTTTGACAAGGTCCGACATGACAGACTGGTACAAGAACTAAAATCACATGGGATCCAGGGTGGGCTGGCTAGATGGATACAGAGCTGGCTTGGTTATAGGAGACAGAGAGTAGCGGTGGAAAGTTTTTTTCAGAATGGAGATCTGTAGCTAGTGGTGTTCCGCAGGGATCAGTGCTGGGACCTCTGTTGTTTAGAGTACATATCAATTATCTGGAGCAAAATGTGTGTGGTCTGATTAGAAAATTCGCGGATGACACGAAGATTGGCGAAGTTTCTGATAGTGCCGAGGATTGTCAGCAGATACAACAGGATATCGACAGATTGGACACTTGGGCACAGAAATATCAGATGGAGTTTAATTTGAACAAATGCAAGGTGATGCATTTTGGAGAATCAAATCTAGGTATGAATTATACTCTAAATGGTAGGATGCTTAGGAACATTAACATACAGAGGGATCTGGGCGTGCAGGTCCACAATTCCCGAAAAGTGGCAACACAGGTGGCCAAGGTGATTAGGAAGGTATATGGGATGCCTTCATCATCCAGGGCATTGATTACAGGAGTTGGGAAATCATATTGCAGCTATATAAATTCTTGGTTCGGTCGTATTGGAGTATTGCGTGCAGTTCTGATCACCACATTATCAGAAGGATGTGGAAGCTTTGGAGAGAGTGCAAAGACGGTTCACCAGGATGTTGCCTGGTCTCGACGGTATTCGCTATGAGGAGAGGTTGAATAAACTAGGATTGTTTTTGCTGGAAAGACAGGCTGAGGGGAGACCTAATTGAGGACCTATAACCAAGTCAAATCTGTGCTCCTGACCTCTCTACTCTCAATCTCTCGCACCCCAAAACTACAATCCAGGTTCCCATGCCCCTGCTGAATTAGTTTAAACCCCCCCAAAGAGTACTAACAAATCTCCCCCCCAGGGTGGGAAACACTCACACAGTGTTTCGGGTTTAACTGTCAGTTGCCAACAGCCCCTCCACAAACCACCTTCAACTTCGGCTGACCGCACTGCACGTATGCAAATTTCCCCAGAACAGCTGATCAGTAGCTCTGCTCTGCTGCCCTCTGCTGGTTGCTTGCCTTTACTCAAACTCCTTGGGTCTTCTTCGCAGGTTCACCTTCAACTTCGGCTGACCGCACTGCACGTATGCAAATTTCCCCAGAACAGCTGATCAGTAGCTCTGCTCTGCTGCCCTCTGCTGGTTGCTTGCCTTTACTCAAACTCCTTGGGTCTTCTTCGCAGGTTCAACTTCGGCTGACCGCACTGCACGTATGCAAATTTCCCCAGAACAGCTGATCAGTAGCTCTGCTCTGCTGCCCTCTGCTGGTTGCTTGCCTTTACTCAAACTCCTTGGGTCTTCTTCGCAGGTTCACCTTCAACTGACCGCACTGCACGTATGCAAATTTCCCCAGAACAGCTGATCAGTAGCTCTGCTCTGCTGCCCTCTGCTGGTTCATGGGGAAGAAGACATTGGTTGCAGTACTCGATAGATCCCCGAATAGTAGCTATACAAACTCTTGGTTAAGGAGGGCATGTAAAAAAGGCAGTACATTAATCATTCATTTGTGTTGATGTGTATTGGGAAAATCAAATTGGCAGAGGCGACCATGAGGAATTTCTAAAGTGTATTCAGGACAGTATTTCCGAAAAGAATATGTTGTGAATCCAACCAGGGATCAGGCTATTTTGGATCTCGTTATGTGTAATGAGGCAGGTTTAAGAAACAATCTCAGAGGAAAAGGTCTAGGAAACAGTGACCATAACATGATAGAATTTAGCATTCAGTTTGACAGTGAAAAACCTGAGTTAGAAACAACTGTATAAAAATTAAATAAATAATATTAATAATAACCTTTCATTGTCACAAGTATGAAGTTACTGTGAAAGGCCCCCTGTCGCCACATTCCGGCGCCTGTTCGGGTAAGCTGGTACGGGAATTGAACCCGCGCTGCTGGCCTTGTTCTGCATCGCAAACCAGCTGGCTAGCCCACTGAGCTAAACCAGCCCCTTGAGAGGTAATCGCAAAGGAATGAGGGCAGAGTTGGCTGTGGTGGACTGGGAAAGTAATTTAGCAAAAAAATATTGTTTATCAACAATATATCAGTGTGAGGAAGAAGGATTCTAGGATGGGAATAAATCAAAGATGATTTACCAAGGAAGTTAAGGATCGTATTAAGCTGAAAGAAAAAACATACATTGCGGCAAAGATTAGTGGTAAGCCAGAGGATTGGGAAAGTTTTAAAACCAGCAAAAGAAGACCAAAAACAATAATAAAGAGGGAGAAGATAAACTAGCACGTAATATAAAAATGGACAATAAGAGCTTCTTTAAATATATAAAAAGGACAGCGTTCCTTTGCTGTACTTTTCTTTGTTCTTTATACGGACCCCGGAAGTGTAGAAGATTTTAGTTTAGACCGGTAGCAGGGTCTGCGCAGGCTTGGAGGGCCGAAGGGCCTGTTCCTGTGCTGTACTTTCTTTGTTCTTTGTAGAGGCCAAAGTGAACATCGGCCCTTTAGAAAATGAAATAATAATGAGGAATCAGGAAATGAGTTAAGTGAATATTTTACGCCAGTGTTTCAAAAAAAATTATTTTTATTGGTATTTTCAATTTATACACAGTAACACTTTTTATGTTTAATATTTACAGCACGTGTAGTTCTTATACACATATTGTCAGTCTTGGTGTCCCCCCCCCCCCCCCTTCCCCCCGGCTCCTCTTGGTATCCCCTTTTTTCATTCCGTGTGTTCTGTCGTCTAGCTCCTATTCTCCCCTTCCCTCAATCACCCCTTCCCTTTCTGTTTTCTGTTGCATGCCTCGTGGGTTTGAGGTGGATGGGGGTGTGGCTTCCACCCCCTCCCCCTCTCCCATGCTTCTCCCTGTAGTTCCCCTGAATTCCCCCCTCCCCCTCCCCCCAGAATTGTGTGCCCCTGTCTGTCTTCGCCCACCTCTCTCTTTTTCCCCTAATTGCTGTTGGCATCGAATAGGTCTTGGAAGAGGCCGACAAATTGTTCCCATGCTTTGAGGATGCTTTCTTCTGACCCTTGGATGGTGTAGTTGATCTTCTCCAAATGGAGAAATTTTGCCAGGTCTGCCAGCCAGTCTGCAGCTGTGGGTGGTGCTGCTGATTGTCAGCTGAGCAGGATTCTCTGGTGTGCGATTAGGGAAACGAAAGCTGGGGCGTCGGCCCTCTTCCCCATGTGTAGCTCTGGCTGTTCGGATACCCCGAAGGTTGACACTCTCGGGCATGGCTCCACCCTCACCCCCACAAACTTGGACATTGCCTCGGTGCAGGCTGTCCAGAACCTTACAAGTTTGGGGCAGGCCCAAAACATGTGGGTATGGTTGACTGGGCCTCTCTGGCACTGTATACACTTATTCTCCGCCTCCAGGAAAAAACGGTTCATTCCAGTTCTAGTTAGGTGCGTTCTGTGCACCATCTTGAATTGCACGAAGTAACTTCTCCTTGCCTTGCGCAGGAGGAGGGGGAGGTGGCCCTGCTCAGTGCTTCGCTCCAGAGTTCTCAGCCCACTTCTGTCCCCAGTTCATCTCCCCATTTTCGTCTGACTTTATCCAATGGCAATCTCGTCCTGTCCTGTTGCTGTCCGTAGATTTTCCCGCCGTTTCCCCCTTACTGTCCGTGTTTAATCGGTCTTCTAGTAATGTGGTTCCCATGGCCCTGGGGTATCCTATTGTTTACTTGCGGAGAAAGTGCTTTACCTGTAGGTGTCAAGTTCCTGCTTGTCGGTAGTTTGAGCTCCTCTGTCAGTTCGCCCAGTGTTGCTAGTCTTTTTTACGCCAGTGTACGTGGTGGAAGACATTAATAACATTTCCAAAATACTAAATAATCGAGGAACAAAAGTGGAGTAGGAAATAAATTAAATAACTATCATTCGAAGAAAAGTACTGAGGAAACTAATGGGGTTAAAGACCGATTTGCCCTGGGACCTGTTGGATTGCAGTTTAGGATATTAAAGGAAGTACCTCCAGAGATACTGGATGCCCTGGTAATAATTTTCCAAGAATCCTTAAATTTTGGAAAACCCTAGAGGATTGGAAAACTGTTAATTAATTCATAAAGGGATAGAGACAAAAACCGTTAACTATTGGCCAGTTAGCTTAACTTCTGTCATTGGGAAAATGTTAAGAGTCCATTATAAAAGGATGTAATAGCCGAATATTTAAAAATACATAATATAATCAAGCAGAGCCAACATGACTTCATGAAGGGGGAATTATGCCTGACAAATTTATTAGAATTCTTTGAGATGGTAATGAGTAGGATAGATAAAGGGAAATCAGTAGATGTAATCTATTTGAATTTCCAAAAAGCATTTGATACAGTAGAGTACAAAAGGCTACTTAATAAGAATGGTGTTGGGGGTAATATATTCACATGGATGAATGATTCACTATTAGAAGACAGAGTTGAGTTCCGAGGGATACTTTAAGGATAGCAATCTGTAACTAGTAGAGTGCCACAGGGATCAGTGCTGGGGCCATAATTATTTACAATATATATGAATGACTTGGTTGAGGACAATGAATGTACGATTACCAAGTTTGCGGATGACACAAAAATAGGTGGGAAGACAAAGGGCGAGAATGACGCAACGGGCAAGATTTTCCTGACCCCCATGGCATGCTTTGCGGCAGTGGAGCCAGCCCACCATTCACCGGTGACTGGATCTTCTGGTCCCGCCGCTGTCAATGGGGTTTCCCGTAAGTCACGCCCTCCGCTGCTCGGGAACCTGCAGCATAGGGTTGCCGTTGGCTGTACCAGAAGATCTCGCAGTGGAAATGGCTGGAAACTCCCGCCCAAATAGTCCATCGAGGGATATGACAGGTTAAATACTGGGCAAAAAACTAAGCAGATGGAATATAATGTTGGAAAATGTGAAGTTATGCACTTTGGTAGGAAGAATAAAGGAGCAGAATATTAGTTAAATGGAGAAACCCTGCAGAAAGCCACAGCACAGAGATTTGGGGCCATCGTGCACAAATCACACAAAGCTAGTATGCAAGTTCAGTAGGTATTAGGGAAGGCAAATGGAATGTTGGCCTTTATTTCAAAGGGAATGGAGTATAAAAATAGGGAAGTCTTGCTAAAACTATACAAGGCACGAGTTAGACCGTACCTGGAATACTGTCAACAGTTTTGGTCCCCATATCTAAAGAAAGATACACTGTCATTGGAGACAGTCCAGCAAAGCTTCACTAGCTTTATCCCAGGTATGGAGGGATTTTCGTATGAGGAGACATTGAGTAGATTGGACTTGCACTCTTTGGAGTTGAGAAGGAAGAACAGCAACCTTATTGAGACATATAGGATTCTTAGGAGGCTTGACAGGGTAGATGCTGAGAGGTTGTTTCCCCTTATGGCCGAGTCCAGGACCAGAGGGCATAATCTCAGAGTAAGGGGCAAACCATTTAAGACAGAGATGAGGAGAAATTTCTTCTCTCAGAGGGTAGCGAACCTCTCTCAAATACTTTATTGCAGAGGGCTGTAGAGGCTTGGTGGTTAAGTTCAAGGCTGGGGTAGGTAAATTTTTAATCAGTAAGGGAATTAAGGATTATGGGGATAAGGTGGGAAAGTGGAGTTGAGGATTAACATATCAGATCGGTCACTATCTCATTGAATGGCAGAGCAGACTCGATGAGACGATTGGCCTACTTTTGCTCCTACCTTATGTTTCAAAAGTCTCGTCAGGCCTCAGGAACTGAGGCAATAATGGGGTTTTGATCCAGAAAAGGTCCCCAAATCTCAGGATCCTGAAACCTCTATAAAAATCCAGCTCACTGCCTCTGCTCTGTGAAGAACAAAATTTACTGTGCTGAATATTTGAGAGAATACATGCACAGATGAGTGTGATACCTCGATTATTAATGTTTATAACATATGCTTATTTTAAAAATGGACACCTGAAATAAGTACTGGATAGACATTTGTGTCTTCATGTATTAAACAATGATGGTTAAGTGGTTGTACATGAAGAGTAGACAGCAGTGCATGATGTTTGAAATAAATGTACGAACATATGCATAGGGGCGGGATTCTCCAGCCAGCGATGGGTCAGGTGGCCGCCCATATTTGGCCAGTACCGCCGCCGTATGTTACACCGGGTATTTGCCGGCGGGACCTGGCTGCACTAGCGGCCTTCAGGGGGGCGCGGGGGGTATCGGGCTGCTGGGGGGTGCCCCCACGGTGGCCTTGCCCGCGATTGGGACCCACCGATCCGCGGGCGCGCCTGTGCCGTGGGGGCACTCTATTGTTCCGCGTCGGCCACTGTGGTCCTCCGCGATAGCCGACGCGGAGATGAACCACCCCTGCACATGCACTGGGATGACGCCAGGACACGCTGGTGCTCCCGTGCATACGCCAACCCACGCCGGCCGACGGAGGCCCTTTGGCGACAGTTGGCGTGGCGCCAACTCCTTCCACGCCGGCTGGCGCGGCGCAAACCACTCCGGGGCCGGCCTAGCCCCTGAAGGTGCGGAGGATTCCGCATGTTTGGGGCGGCCTGATGCCGGAGTGGTTCACGCCACTCCTCGGCGCCGGGAACCCCCGCCCCGCCGCGGAAGTGAGAAGTGTAATTTTACGAACATGTACATTTTAAATTCAGGTACACTCAAGCCACAGCGCTAGCAGCATATAGAACTCATCAGAAAATATCTTAGTTGAACTTTGATACTTATTGGTGTGATTCTAAAATTGTTGCATGTTGCAAATGAAAAACACACTTGATTTGAAATCTCCACTGTTGCCATTTCTTTCCAAATGAACATTAGATTTGAGAGGAACGGTACAACCAGAGTGTATGATAAGCAAGGTGCGAATGAAACCCAGGGACTTCCTACTCTGGGAATAGCTTGCGTTTGAGGGAGGGTACTAGGTTTAGCATTGTTGTACCATCAGATTTCAAATACTCAGGTTATCTGAGTTGTACTTGGATAAGCCCATGATAGATTCCTCTGCCAGTTCGGCAAGCAGCTGCGGGTAAATCAGGCACTACTTCATCCATCCACTTCTTCCTCCTCCTCAGAGTGGTGTTCACCTTCCTTCTTGTGTATCTTCAGTGTTCTTTGCAACAAAATGTTGTGTAATGCACAGCAGAGAACGACAATGTTATTATTGAATACTGAAGAGCTTCCTGACCTTTCTAGCACCGGAATTGCATTTTCAGCAATCCAATGGCTTTATCTGTGATCACCCTTCATGCTCATGAGGCTCTGGTTGTAGCTTTCCACTGCATCAGTGGTATGGCTCTTCACAGGTGTCAAAAAGGTGTTTAAAGGGTAACCCTTGTCTCCAAGGAATCACTGCAAATCAATAGCTTCAGTCTCTTCATTGCTGTATTAATTTGCACTGTGCGCCTCCTACTTCCCTCGTGTTTATAAAAACTAAGATTTAAAAAATAATAGTGTATTATGACATATCCTTACATCAATAAAATGTTTTTTTATACTGAGCCCCACTTCTTATCTACAGGTGGTGAGGGTCAACACAATCGGTGAAGGGGGTGAGGAATGAAAGAAACTACAAATATGATCATTTATAGGGCACTGTTAGTAAAAAGGTTTCTGGATCATCCATATCCAGTATGACTTGATGGTAATATATCGTAATCTTGATTTTTTTTCTAATAATCAGCAATAATACTGAATCCTCTCTATTTTCCTTCCAGCTTGAAGATATGAAGGCTAAAACTAAACAATCTTATTCAATTATTCACTTGTTTAAAACCCGTAATATCCGAACCATCACTATCATAAACCTTCTAGTTTGGTGAGTATTTCATGGAATCATAGAATAGAGAATGAGGCCATTTGGACCAACAGATTAAGATTACTCCCACTGTATGAAAAAAAATAACAAAAATAGATAAAATATTAAGAAAGATCAGCAGGATAAGAGTTATGTGACACAGTTAGTCTAATTTCTGTTCACACACTTTCATAAAAACAAAGCTGAGCACCAGTTAATTTGACTGTGTTATCTTGCTTGACTTAAATCCATGAAACCTTCCTTATTTGTACATTTTAATATTGAACCTTGTGTTATTTATGTACATAGTTATTGGGTAGCTTCATAAAGATTTTAAAAACCTGAGAGACAAATAATTGTAATTAGCACTTATCTCAAACGTAAAAACAGACAATGGTGGATGAACAGAGCAGGTCTTGCAGCATCGGGAGAGAGAAAAAAGCTAACATTTTGGTTCGGTATGACTCTTCAGGAAAAAAAAATGAAAATGAAAATCGCTTATTGTCACAAGTAGGCTTCAAATGAAGTTACTGTGAAAAACCCCTAGTCGCCACATTCCGGCGCCTGTTCGGGGAGGCTGGTACGGGAATTGAACTGTGCTACTGGCCTGCCTGGGTCTGCTTTCAAAGCCAGTGATTTAGCCCTGTGCTAAACTAGCCCCAAAAATGAAATGGGGTAGAAAATAATGGATTGTATAGCTGTGGAGGGTGGAGAAGGTGGGACAGAATAGAAAATCAGTGATAGGTCAGAGCTCAGGAGAAATTGATAAGGATGTCATGGACACAAGACAAAGGGAATGTTAATGGTCGCATTATGGATTAAAGAAGTGCTGATAGAACCATAGAAACATTACAGCACAGAAGGAGGCCATTCGGCCCATCTTGTCCAGGCCAGCCCGAGGATACCCAGGTGCCCTTTTTAATCCCACCTTCCTGCACCCGCTCCGGAGTCCTATATTTTAGAGCACTTAAGGTGAATATCCTGGTACTTTTTAAAAGAGTTTAGGGCCTCTGCCTCCACCACCAACTTGGGCAGCAAATTCCAGACTCCCCTACCCCCTGTGCAAAAAGTTCTTCCTCATGTCCCCTCTGCACCTTCTGCCACTTATCTTGAATCTGTGTGCCCTGGTTCTAGAATTCTCCATCAAGGGAAACAATTTTATCCTGTCCACTCTTATCACTTCCCTTCATAATGTTGTATACCTCAATTAAGTCACCCCCGGTCTTCTTTGTTCCAGCTAAATAATTCCAACCTATCCAATCTTGGATAGGTTGGCAACATTCTTGGAAACCTCTTCTGCACTCTCGCCAGAGCAATTACGTCCTTCCTGTAATGTGACCAGAATTGCACACAACAGGGGCATAAAGGTGAAGTCCAGAAACCCATAAAGGAAAAAGAAAAGTGAACATATTGAACATTTTCTTTCTCTTCCAAAGGCCTTTAGAAGACCAATCCGGTTAGTCCCACTCCCCTGCTTTGCCCATATCCTTGCAAGTTTTTCTTCTTCGGATATTTATCTTAATTCCATTTTGAAGGTGATCAGGCCTTCCAAATTCATTGTATTCCAAATTCTAATCACTTGTTGAGTAAAAATGGTTTGCCTCATGCCGCATCTGTATCTTTTGTCAATCGCCTTAATTCTGGCCCCTGACTAGATTCTTCAGCCTTTGAAAACAGCTCCATTTTACTCAATATGTCTAAATCCAGCATAATATTAGAAGCCTTTCATATTTATCTTAATCTTAGACTTCTCAGCTCCAAGGAGAAATATAAACCTCTTTTGTTTATCCAAGTAATACTTCCTGGAACTATTGTATTAAATTTCTTAAATACCCTCTCCAAAGCTTTTACATCATTCCTAAAGTGTGGTTCCCAGAATTGGACACAACTTTACAAGGTGCAAACTAGTGTTTCTTTGTTCATTTACCCTGCCTTTTGACCTCCAAGGGTAGAATCTAGCAGTTGCTCCAGCTGCAGGAAGCTTGGCAGATGCGAAACCTATTTTGGTGGAAGGCCAAAATTCAATTTTCTGACGTCAGGATGAACTTTAGGAATTCTGTTATCAAAGGCAGGTTAGAGACAGGTTGAGCTTCACAACAAACAATGTCAGTTAACTCTTTTGCATGCAGCATGCTATGGATGCTCATTAAAAGGCCACTTCACCAAAATTAAGTTTCCCGTCAGTCAGAAATTACAACATTCACATTCACAACTATATATTAGTAGTGTGTACCTGGCGAGGCGAGCTATGGTGAATGGGCACTACTTTGACATTCTTGTGAACTTCTCACAAATTGTACCCTCTTCACTCGGGTGCCGGTAGGATAAGCTAAGCATGGGAGGAAAGTGAAGAGTGAAAGGTGGGGTAGGGTGGAGTGAAAACGGGACACTGTAAGCAGGTTGGGGATGGTGGGGGGATAGTGTGGAAGGATGCAGCAGAGGCTAGACATGGGAGACAGGCGAATGGGGAAAGGGAGGGAGGCTGCAGGGAAGGAGGACAGACTACCCAGGGTGGGGAGTGAGGCAGTGAGGGAATGTGAGGATGCTGGGGTTGATGGGATCACTAACTGAGGGAAGGTGGAGCAGCAGGGCATCCTAGGCTGAAGCCCCTGGGATGTCTGGCTGGTTCTCCTCCTCTCTATGGGTCCCTGATAGCACCTCTGTGGCTCCTCGAGGAGAAGGGGCACCTGGAAGAAGGTTGAGGTGTCCTGTCCCCCTCTTGCTTCGTCACTGCTTCACCCATTGCTGGAACAATGGAGTGCATGTTCCTGCACATGTAAGCAACGACGTCTTGCTCCCCTTACAACAACATGTCCTTGTCTCCCTCCCAAAGGGAAGAAATCTGTCCCATAGTGTGCAACCTCTTATGCAGACAGGTACCATCAATGTGATAGCACTACCATGCAAAGGAAGGAGCCTTCCTCAACCGCGCAATGGTAGAGGTTCTGAGTTTTCACTCTGCATCCCCTTTACAAAAACACAACTTCACTTTATTAAGAACTGAAAATCCTGGAAAAGCTCAGCAAGTTTGGTAACAAATATGTAAAGAGAGTTAATGTTTCGAGTCCAATATGACTCTTCACCGGAAATGGATGAGTTTCTTATATCTTTTCTTTATTTCTTCTGTAACTATTTGTGGGATTATTTTAGTAATCTGTAAAGTCATGTTAGGAGAGAAGATGTAATATTATCCAATGCCACAGATACTTAATATCACAATCAAAAATTAAGAAAATAATGCAGTTTATCATGTATGTCCAAATAGAAGTATAACACTAAAATCCAGTTGTCGAGTGTGAAAGAATGGAAATACTTCAATAAACTTAAGGCAGAGTATAAAATAGATATAATTGACAAAAGAAGCAATGGCAGTATGTGGAAAAAAAATTTCATGGCAGTATGTTGAAAAACATTTTCATGCAGCAAGTGTTTAAAACCTGGGATGCATTGCCTGAGAATGTGATGGAGAATTAACAATTAAAGGGACTATTATCAGAGAGGAAGAATATTCGGCATTATGGGAAAGAAGGTGGGGAGTGGCACGAGATGAATTACTTCTTCAGAGAGGCTGCAAAGACATCACAGGTGTAATGGCCTCTTTATGTGCTGTAGCCATTCAATGGATAATTGTATGATTATTAGCACTGAGGGTAGTTGATAATGAACCTGCTTTCTCAGTCTGTCAGCAGCTGGATGGATCATTGGTAACCAACATGCTGTGGTTACATCTTGAGGCAATGGAAGGATAAAACTTGGTATGGAATCATACATACAGCAATGTATACAGCATTTGATTTTTAAATTCCATAACGGATACTGCTGTTTTTCACTGGAGGGAGGTAAATTTAGAAGGATAGTTAGCTCAAGGAAATCTTTATGTTCACCTTTTAATTGAGATTAATATAGAATAAGAAGAGCGGGTTTTCTGCCTGATGCCTGGTGGAAAATGATTGGTAGAACAGGGAACACAAATGAAAGAGAAGAAAAATCCTAATAAAACAAAAATTGAAAAAGAGAGACGTGGGAGAAAAACTTAGAAGATTATTCTACAAGACAATGTTTCTATTTTTCACAGGATGATTCTAACTGCTGAATACTTTGGCCTGTCCTTGAGCACGCCCAATCTCCATGGTGATGACTACTTGAATTGTTTCTTCTCTGCGGCTATCGAGGTTCCGGCCTATTTATCAGCTTGGCTTTTTCTCCAGAGGTTTCCCCGAAGGTTAAGCCTTTCCGGCATACTTTTCCTTGGTGGAATTGTCCTTTTCTTCATCCAACTCGTACCTTCAAGTAATTTGTTTACCGTGCAGTTAAAATGATCAAAATATAAATTTGTTGAATATTTCATGATGAAATGAAATATGTAAGTGGTGTAATCCTTGAGAGATTTTAGCATTCAGTACACTGTTCCACAAACTATGGAGACCCTTCACAATGTTGTTGATCTTAGCTATGTTGCAAAGATGAGGTGCTGAGAGAAGAACAGTGAGGGAGGGAAAATTGTTGGGTAATTAATCCAGGCCAGTTCCTACACACTTCATACATTATTTAACATCAGCATTGGCAGAAGAACAGAATTGTCAAATCACCTTTTTATCCCTAGTTATTCAGGTGGCACTGCTGCCTCACAGTGCCATGGATCCGGGTGCTCATTCGGAGGATCGGTGCAGACTCTTCGAGCCGAATGGCCTCCTCCTGTGCTGTAGGAATTCTATGCAAAATACAAAAATCTTATATTTTATCATAATATGGAACAACTGAAACTTAGTTTATCTTTGCAAAATGAGGACTAGACACTTGAATAGGACGTATGTTGTGCTGTTTATTAATATGTCCAAAATACAAATACTGCTGAACCCAAGCCCTGTAATACATTGCATCTCCATCTATATGCTGTTGATTACAGTAAGTGGATTTGATATCTGTTATCTTGAGAAAATTAAGCTAATTAAGAATTAAAGGCAATGGTTGAGTGTGACGCAACCGTTAGATCCCGTCCTCAGACATTGAATTACAAAAAATATTTACGTTTATTGAATAAAGTATAAAAATAAAACAACAATACACTTAAAAATTGACTAAAAGAACAAAAGGTATACTTATCAACAATATACTACAGACTTCTCCGGTGGTATTCTCCACCCCACACGCAATTCTCCCACCCCCTGAAAACAGCGCAGCAAGAATCGCGCCGGGCCACTCGGAGAATCACAGCAATTGGCCCGGATGGGCAAAGCAGCCACTCCGACATGACAGGTTCCCGCCAGTGCCGTCCACCCCTGGTCGCTGCCGGCGGGAACTGTGCGGAAACGCTGGGGGGGGGGGCCTGTGGGGGGGGGGTGGCTCCGATGGGGTCTGGCCCGCGATTGGGGCCCACTGATCGGCAGGCCGGCCTCTCCCCCCGCGGACCTACCTCCTTCCGCGGCCGGCCCCAGAACACCGGCACCATGTTGGTGAGGGACTGGCGCGCGTAAGAGGTTCCCCGCGCATGCGCAGGATGGCGCGACCCAACTGCGCATGCGCAGGATTGAGCTGCCCCAACTGCGCATACGCGGTAGGCGCCAGGTAAGGACGCTGGAGCGGCGTGAACCGCTCCAGCGCCGAGGGGGCCAGAATAGGTTGTGCCCGGGCCCTGTTCGCGCCATCGTGAAACGCGACGGCGTTCACGACGGGGCGGTCACTTTGTCCCGGGAGCGGAGAATCCCACCCCTCGATTTCAAATAAATAAGAATAATTTAATAATCTTTATTCGTGTCACACCAATCGAGAAGAATCAGAAAATGATTCCAACCATTTTCCCGGAAATCTGCACCTGCCTCAGATAGTAAGTTCAAAAAATGGATCCACATCTCTTTTCCAAAACTCAAGCACAGAGCCCCTTTACTTAATATACACAAAGAAGATGGTTCTTGAAACCCTCTTCTATACCTGATTTTGCCATCACCCCATTTTGATCCAAAGTTATTGTTAACAGCAGATTATTGTAAGGGTTAGTTTCATGGGTCTGTTGCCATTGCGTTAAACAGAAAGACAATGGGGTGTTTCAAAATACCTCATAATATTGCCCTTATAAATTAGGCCCAATATTCGGCTAGTCAAGAACTGTTTCAGAATCACAAAATTGTTAAGGTGCAGCAGGAGGCAGTTTAACCCATTGTGTCTGCACCGTCTCTTCAAACGAGCATCACGGCTTTGTTCCATCCTGTACGTTTTCCCTGTACCCTTGCACATTGGGCATTCCTGACCATTCGTTGTGTGCAAAAGTTTGTTCTCCCATTGCGCTTGCCTCTTTTCCAAATCACTTTAATCTGTGCCCTCTCATTCTTGATTCTTTTACGAGCAGGAATAGTTTCTCCCTCGTGATTTTGCCCATCCCCCTCATAATTTTCAACATCTATCAAATCTCTTTTTAGCATGTTTCTTTCCAAGGAGAGCAGCCTCAACCTCTCAAATAACTGAAGTTTCTAATCCGTGAAACTACTCTTGTAAACTCTCACATCATTCCTGTAGTGTGATTCCCAGAACTGTACACCGTATTCCAGCTAATGTCCAACTAGTATTCTGTATAAATTCAGCATAACCTCTTTACTCTTGAACACTATGCCATATTAATAAAGCCCAGTATACAATATGCTTTATTAACTGCTTTCTGCACCTCTCAATGATTTCTGCAAGTATTTACCCAGGTCTCTCTGCTCCTGTGCGCCTTCTAAGAATTTTACCCCTTATTTTATATTGTCTTTCCGTGTTCTTCCTACCAAAATACATCACGTCACACTTCTCCGCATTGAACTTCATCTGCCACCCAGCTGTCTGTCTACTCCACCAACTATGTCCATTTGATGTTCTACACTATCCTCTTCACAGTTTTTATTTGCCCGAGCTGAATTTCTGACCATAGAATCTATCCAAACAAAGATATGGGGCAGGATTTTCCAGAGGCTGACACTGGAAACGCGATTGGGCAGAGAATCGCTCCGACGCCAAAATCGCGGCAGCCGCCGATTTCACGCCAAATCAAAATTCTCAGTTGCCTCAACAGCAGTGTCAATGCGTTTCAGAACGCACGTACAGTAAACACCATTTGCATATCAGGAGCGTGCCCAACTCTGTATTCTCTGGGGTGTCTGCGATTCTCCGCATCTGATGGGCTGAAGTCCCGACGCGTAGTTTTACTTGTGCTTTTAAAAATCATGAAGCCGGCGACAGTTAGGCTGATGGCTGGAGGGCTTCTGTCAGTGCCGGAGGGAGTAGCAGGTGTGACCAGGAGATGGGCTGTGGGGTCAGGATGGATGGGCACGGAGCACCATTGCCATGGCCAGCAAGGCAGCCATATAGCTGTACACGCCGCTGTCTGCCCACTCTGAGCTTAGGGCCACAGGTCGTATGGGTGTCTCCCCAGGGCACTCCCCTAGGTACTCTCTAGCCCCAGCCAGCCCATCAGCTGTATGGCTGGGATGAGTGTGTGTGGGGATTGTAATGTGTATATGCATCTGCAGCTTGTCAGCCGCCCGAATGTCAATCACGGACCCGGTGAATCCCACACCATTTTTAATTGGAATCGATTGTGTTCCACGTGGTGTGGGTGCTAGCCCCTCCACGGTCGCTGAATCAGTCCAGGTTCAGCACTGGTTCTGCTGTCGTGAACGTCGACAAATCCTGCCCCAGCTTCAACACTTAGTCTCAGGAATGGAGAATCCAATCCATGATTCGTTCCACTTATTTAACATAGACCACCTTGGTGCTTATATCAGTCCTTTTGGCAACAATAAGATGCCTCATCCTTGACGTTAAATCGTGTATCATCATTTCCTAACTTCTTCACTCTAGAGTCCCCACAAACCTTCTATTAACCTTGCCACAACCTTTCGCCCAAATCCAACCTCTTCACCTTCCAGTTGTGAACTATTTATTCAGCCACCAAGATCTCACATTCTGGTATTTCCTCTCTGAACCCCTGCGATAAGGCCCTCCTTAAACCCCACATTTTGACCTAATGTTTGGTCACCCTTCCACATTTCTTCTCTGTGTGTTGTTTGTTTTATCCATCCCCATACAACAGCTGGAGACTTTATTTTTCTCTTTAAAATGTACTGTATATATTTAAGTTGTTGTCGTTCTTGTTGTTGGAACCATACCAGAATGGGTGAGGTGCCTTTACCTTCCATCAATCCAATAATTATAACACCACAACATTAAGGGGACAGCTTTATGAATGTACGCTTGCAGGCCAGAATCTCATCCATTAGAAACGTACATTGGAAAATTGTGGACTTTTACTGGATTTACTTTTAATGGATGGGAAGCATCATCAGGAATTCCCAATATGGACACCTAGGGCGCTACTGGTCGCATCCCGCCTGAACCGGCGTGCGATGTGGCCAGTGGATCCCGTGAGAGGACTCCCTCGGGATTCCCGATGACCATGACGCTTCGTGAGACCCAACCTCGCATGGCTAAGTGAGTTCAAGAACCCACTTGACCGTTCTCGCACCGGGGCTAACTACCGCCCAGCATCTATCAGCCTCACTGAGGAGACTCCAGTCAGGTGCCGTTCAGTACTGGTCCACACAGACGGGGACCAGGCGGAACAGTACCTGGGGAGGTTGCTTCAGGAAATCGGAGGTCCCCGGTTGATTGGTCTTTGGGAAGGGTGGCATCGAGAGCCTGCCTGGCACTGCCAGGATGCCCAGGTGGCATTCCAGGCTGGCAGGGGGCACTACCAGCTTGCCAGGAAGGCAGTGCCAAGGTGCCAGGCTGGTAATTTGTCCACACCAGGGTCGGGCCCAGGGGCGCCCTGCCCGTGTGAAGTGGGCTGCAGGGGGTGCTCGATGACCTCCTTATAGGTTAGTTGGTGGGGTCCGGGGGTTACGCAGGGGGTCAGAAAATCGGGCCGCCATTTAAGAGTCTTCCTGCACAGAGGCGCTCCACTCACTGGAGTTCTTTCATGCCAGAATTGACGCTGAGTGCAGCCTGGGTTGAGGGGGGGCATTCCCTGCGGGGCACAAAAAAAAAGAGTACTGTTAGATAACGGGGTCAATCTTGCAGCTTAACGGACTCTATTTACTTTAGTTACCTCATGCCCCTCGTTGGTGATGGTCTGTGCCAATAATATGTATTTAAAAAATCACTTAATATACCAAGCATATTGAGATTTGTACAGTCAGGTGCTTGTAAACTAATGTCTTTATTTTTCCTAGATCTTTCAGGACTTGCCACCGCACTGGTGATGGCTGGAAAATTTGGGACCTCGAGTGCCTTCTCCATGGTTTATGTTCACACTGCTGAGCTGTACCCAACCGCGGTTCGGAACATGGGTGTCGGAGTGGGCTCCACAGCCTCCAGGGTTGGCAGCATCATCTCACCTTACATTTTTTATCTTGGTAAGTTATCAGTTTAACATCTGTATGTAATTTATGGCCTATATGGAATCTGACTAATTTTCTTGTATTAATTAAAGCCTACTGGCCTCGTTGCGATCCGCTTGTGTTGGGCTCAGGAGTGGGACACTGGAAGGGCCCGCCTCATTGCCAGAAGATACTGCAAGACATAAGACATAATGCATGATTGAATCTCAGGTTGAGGTGGTGATGGAGGGGGCAGTGTGGGGTTGGTGGTAATGGGGGGGCGGGGGTGTTGGAAGGGGGTGGTGTTGGGGGTGGTGACACGCTTGCCATGAGGAACTGCAGCTCAGCCGGGTTTCACTTGCTCACCCGATGCTGACCTCTGCCTCGGCAACTGCCCTCTCTCCGGGTCCACCAACCAGGTCCAGTGCCTGCTGCTCTGCTGCGGTGAGGGGCTGCAGGTCCAGCGGTCCCTCTCCAGTCTTTTTCCTCTCCCGGCGGACATCTGTGCAGAGTTTGTGTGATTGGAGGTGGAATGGCGAGATACTAGGGTGGAGGGTGGGGGTGGTGTGCGAGGGTGGTGGGTAGATAGTGACAGATGGGGTGCAGAGGAAGGTGGGTTGGGTGTACCCATACGGCCGATGTTAGTCTGCACAACCATGGGCCACGGAGGGCGGTCAGTGAGGTGCGCAGCAAGCTGGCTGCCTTGCAGGCTGTGGCAACGGCGGTCCATGCCTGGTCACCCCGATCCCACGGGAGGGCACCACAACCCCATGGTCCCATCCTCTGGTCACCCCCACCCAGCCAGCCCCGCCAATGGCAGGACAGGCGTCCCATGGTAGCACCTGTGCATGTCCTGCCTCCTCTCTCCTTCATCGTCTATAGCGATGTTTCTCGATTTTTGAAACCACAAGTGAAACACGCCACCAGTAGTTCATCCGGGTGGAGGCGGGGCATCGCAGAGGTTCCAGGGAATACTGGATCAGGCCCACTTGTTTCCTGGTTTAGCTCTATGGGCTAGACACATAAGCCTACTTGTGACACTAATAAAGATTATTATTAATGAAAGGAATGGCTGCCATGAAAGCACAGGCTCTCAGTTTTGTGGCAGGGTAAACAGACAAGCAGGAGGTCTTGATAATAATGAAACAGGGAGAAGAAGCAAGGTTAAATTCTGACAGTGGACTTTCCTAAAATTAATTTGGGTAATGAAGAAATCTGGAAAAATTTAAAGAACTGGTTAAGTTATCTTCCAGATAAGAACTGTGGGCGGAATTCTCCGACCATCGCAGGGGGGCGGCGTGAATGCCGCCCCACCGCTGGCTGCCGAATTCTCCGGTGCCAGGGTTTTGGCGGGAATCATGCCGCGTCGGTGATGCAGAACAAATCCAGCAGCACGGGCTCAATTCCCCTACCAGCTGCGAATTCTGAATTCTCCCTCTGTCTACCCGAACAGGAACCGGAATGTGGCGACTAGGGGCTTTTCACAGTAACTTCATTACAGTATTAACGTAAGCGTACTTGTGACAATAAAGATTATTTATTATCTTTTTATCAATGATATGTGGACGACGTTTACTGTACGTGCCGAGTAGAACGCATTGACGCCTCTGTCGAGGCACCAGAGTATGGCATTCTGGCGGGCGCCCAGCGCCAGCCATGATTTTGACCTCACGATCTATTCTCCGTCCAATCGCCTTTCCCGATTTTGGCATTGGTCGAAGGAAAATCCAGCCCCTTATGTATCATCCGCTTTTGGAACGAGCATGATAGGGGAGCTTCAATCACTAGGACTCAATTCAATAATGTCATTTTGGAGCTTACATTCAATTTTCTTTTGTACTTGTGATAACCTTTCTGGCTTTAACCTATATGGATCATGGTTTCTGAGAACTGTGTCCCCCACACCAACATCATGCATTGCTACCTCCATTCTACCTAATTTATCCCCACAAATACATTTATAGGACTGCAGTAACTTTCAATTTGCTCCGTGGCTGGATTCTCCCCTTCCCGGCGGGGTGGGTCGTACCAGCGCTGAGGAGTGGTGTGAACCATTCTGTCGTCGGGCCGCCCGGAAGGGGCGGAATCCTCCGCACCTTCAGTGGCTAGGCCGGCGGGGCTGGCGCGAGTTGGCGCCAACAGCATGTGCTGGCGTCATCCCAGCAGATGCGCAGGGGGGTTCTTCTCCGCGCCGGCCATGGCGGAGGTTGACAGTCTGCACGGAGAGAAAGAATGCCCCCACGGCACAGGCCCACTCACTGTTCGGTGGGCCCCGATCGCGTGCCAGGCCACTGTGGGGGCACCCCAGGGGCCCAGATCCCCCTACGCTCCTCCGAGGACTCTGCAGGCCGCCTATAGAGCCAAGTCCCGCCGGTACATTCCTGGTTTGATTTACGCCGGCGGGACCAGCCAAAAACGGGTGTCTGCTTGGCCCATTGCGGGCCGGTGAATCGCCCGGGGTGGGGGGCACTGCCAGCGGCCGCCGACCGACGCGGCATGATTCCCGCCAAAACTCCGGCACCGGAGAATTCGGCAGCCGGCGGTGGGGCGGGATTCACGCCGCCCCCCTGCGATGGTCGGAGAATTCCGCCCCCAGTTCTTATCTGGAAGATAACTTAACCAGTTCTTTAAATTTTTCCAGATTTCTTCATTACCCAAATTAATTTTAGGAAAGTCACTGTCAGAATTTAACCTTGCTTCTTCTCCCTGTTTCATTATTATCAAGATCTCCTGCTTGTCTGTTTACCCTGCCACAAAATTGAGAGCCTGTGCTTTCCTGGCAGCCATTCCTTTCATTAATAATAATCTTTATTAGTGTCACAAGTAGGCTTATATTAACATTGCAATGAAGTTACTGTGAAAACCCCCTAATCGCCACACTACGGTGCTTGTTCGGGTACACAGAGGGAGAATTCAGGATGTCCAATTCACCTAACAGCACGTCTTTTGGAACTTTATGTGAGAGCAAACCAGAGCACCCAGAGGAAACCTACGCAGACACGGGGAGAACATGCAGACTCAACATAGACAATGACCCAAGCCAGGAATCAAACCCTGTTCCCTAACGCTGTGAAGCAACAGTGCTAACCACTATGCTACCGTTCAGCCCATTCTGCCTGATGGATTTGTTTTAAGTTGGAACCACGTTGTTGTAATTTCCATCAGTCTCTTTGAATTAAGCACATCTAAATCTATCCTTTTGTCTATTTCATCTTCATTCAGATGGCTGAAGATCGTATCAGAAACCTGGGGCGTGATTCTCTAATCCTGCAGCGTCGTTTTCGACGCCGTGAACGGGCCGAGCCAAGGACTAATTCTGGCACCTACAGGGGGCCAGCACGACACTGGAGTGGTTCACGCCGCCCCAGCTGCCGATCCTGGCGCGAACTGGGCGCCGTGGGATCCGCGCATACGCAGTGGCGCGGTTCCAACGCGCACATGCGCAGTGACCTCCTTCAACGTGCCGGCCCCAAAGCAACATGGCGCAGGGCTACAGTAGCCGCCGCATAGGAAAGGAGGCCGGCCCGCCGATTGGTGGGCCCAAGCGCAGGCCAGGCCACATCAGAGGCCCCCCCCCGGGGTCGGACCCCCTCCCACAGGCCGACCCCCGACCCTTCAATGCTGTGTTCCTGCCGGCTGAGAGCAGGTGTGGAAGCGCCGGCGGGACCCGGTGTTTTTACGACGGCCGCTCGGCCCATCCTGGGCCGAGAATCGGCGGGCCGACCATGTAGAGTGGCCACCAACCAGCGCCCCGCCAGCCACGCCGACGCCAATGGTGCCAATTCTCCGCTCTGCGGAGAATCCCATGCTGGCGTCGGGGCGGCGTGGCGCGATTCGCGCCGTTTGTGGGGATTTTCCGGCCCGGCCCCAGGCTGAGAGAATCCCGTCCCTGATCTCATTTGTCTCATCTTTTGCTCACAGCTCCTCCCTCTTTTTCTTCTCTGATGGGCCTGTAATCCCATCACTGCACAAGCAAGAAATATTGCCGGTGGGGCTGGGCAATTTCTTTTAAGCTGAATTTCTACTGGCTGTTCAACTACAGCAGGCATCATTCCTGTCTGTGATCCTGCTCTATCATTCCCTTGAATGGGCAATGTTTGTACCATTCCTACAACCACTTCTTCCCTCTTCAAGCTAGTGCTTAAGTTTATTTTTACCAACGGAATTTTTATTTTTTCTCCATGCATGCATCTGATCAGAACCTCTTCCTTCACTTTCTCTTCTGGATAACAAATACCTTTATCCCACAACATTAGGGATTGACACAAACCTGTATCCCTTAAGATTTTAATATCTTTCTCCATTCTAGTCTGTCCACAAAGAAATACTTGATCTTAGCACACAAAGTTCTTAAAACTCTGGTCACTCTGCCCCGTAGCATTTGTGCACATATTTTCCTTCCTATTGTTTGCGCCTCACCTCTCTGTATAAATCTGACCTGTATAAATTAAGTGAAAATTCATACAGGTACTTTAATCCTTGAGCTCAATTATTTCACAGTACAAAGGAACACCTGGGAGAAATATCTTGGATGGATTTTCATCTGTTCCACATGGGTGCGAATTGCTGCAGGGAGGAAAATCAATCTGGGAAATATCCCTGATTTTTTATTCATTAATTTAAATTATTTTAACATTGGACAGAAATGGTAATGGATGAAGTTTCATCTTCCAAGTGCAATGTCCAGTGTTTGCTTTCGGAACAGGAAATACAGGCAAAGATTTACTTAATTTGACTCAATGTAACATAATCTACCCCTAAAGTATTTATAAAGGTTCTGCAGGCATTTAAAATGTAGCTCGGGACTGAGTGTGAAGAGATGCAATTAATGAGCTGTGAAGGGTCCAGTGGTCTTTAATTGACCTTGAGGATGTGAGTTCTTGTATAAAGCTACAGGGGCAGCACAGCAAAGAGCAAAGAGCAACATTAACTCACACACATTACATGTGTAGGAATATTACACTGACTGTGCTGGAGCGCAACTTGCTATCTTCCAACTGACGAGAAGTAAAAACTGAGTGCTTTGGCTACTTTCTTAACTGTACACCATACCAGACCATACCGACTTTCCCCTCTGACAATACTCTCTTTATTTGGGGGATGAAACTAAGAACAAGGCACTGATTGCATTGACCCTGGTAGGCAGGGCATTCTGAAATATGCACACACATACAATACCATGGCGCAGCATGTTGGTGTCCTAATGCACTGCAACACAGAAAGGTAGATCGTGGGTTAGATCTTGTAGTAAGTCAAGACTTAAATTCCATGTGGGGGGGGGGGGGAGGGGGAGTATTTTCTGCGTCACCCCATGATGTGTTTCCCGGTGGCGGGAGTGGGGGGTTCCCTGGCTGGCTGAATCTTCCGGTCCTGCCGCTGTTGAAGGGGTTTCCCATTGAATCCACCCCCACCGTCAGGGAACCCACGGCAGGGGTTTTCCATCGTCAGGACCGGAAGATCCCACTGGCGAGAACGGTCAGAAACCCAACTCCCTCTCGCCAAATCTTCATGTTGCTTCCACCAGAAAGTATGAGGAAAAAACAAATAATTCCAACCCAATTCTCCAGGTGCTGCTTGGGAAATAAATTTCCACCTCTTCACTGCGTCATGTGAGAGTGCCTTAGAGAAATGGATGTTTAAGCAATGTACCTTTAAGAAATGGAGCAGTTCATATTACTGAAGTGATGTCAGAGTGTGGGTGGAGCTGGGTTTTTAGCTCAGCCATTTTGCAGTGTTTTGGTTTCAGTTTTGAGGAAAAGAGCTTGGGTGTGTCTGTGTTTGCAGTGAGCTGGATCTGCGGTGATCTCTCAGTGAAAGACCATCTCTGAATCATTTGGGTGATTTAAACTCATAATATAATGTCTTTAACCTGATGTGTTTCTGTTTAAAGGTGTTAAGTCTTTTGGAGGTTTGAAGGAACATTTTGAGGGATTATTTAGTGTTGTATGATTTTCGGGGTTATATTTGAAGTAAGGGGTGTTAAGGGATCCAATGATTATTTAAAAAGGTTAAGTTGAATTCATGGAATAAACGTTGTTTTGTGTTTAAAAACCCACGTGTCCATAATTGTAATACCACACCTGGAGACCAAGCCATGTGCTTCAAAAGCAACAATACATTAAAGGGAGAGATTGGTTGAACTCCATGATACATTTTGGGGTTCTGAAAATGCCACTCTCATAACAACTGGGAAATGCTGCTTGACAAAGAGTTAAAAATAGGTAGGGGAAAGCTAACCTCAAAAATGAAAATGAGAATATCCCATATTGTTTAAACAGATCTACATTGAATGTACATTAAAGGATGGTCTTTGAACACAAGACATCTGTTTACACGTACTGCTGATAACTTTGAGTTGATGTGCCAGTCTTCATCTTATAATTTATGGTTTATATTTTCACAGGCATTCATCATGAGTTTCTCCCCTTTATTCTGATGGGGAGTTTGACTGTATTCTCAGCAATTCTGGTTTTGTTTCTGCCTGAAACACTCAACGTTCCTCTCCCAGAAACAATTGACCAGATGCAGAAAATTAAAAGGTACATGTGAATAATATTTATGATTCAGTCTTTCTTCTCAATTTCTGCTCTGAACAACTACATGAATGTAATGCTTTTAATGTGGAACATGCTCCAACAGTGGCAAAAAGGAGCAAATACCTTTCCTATGTTAGAGCATGAGAAGTGTTCAAAAACCTGGTTGAAGATATGTGTTTTAAAGAGAGCAAGAAACACAAATAGCTGGGGGTATCTGGAGAGGGAACTCCAAAGAGCGCTGCTGTATGTTCTGCAAGGTAAGATTGCAGGGTGTGATGGAAATGGTAAGCAAACCAGGTTCAGAGAACCAGAGAGTGGAGAAAGGACAAAAAGTTGGAGAAGTTTGTAGAGGTGAGGAGAGGTTAGATTTTATAGAGATTTTGTCAACAAGAATGAGAATTTTAATTTCATTCCATTATGGAATAAAGAGCCCAGCAAGATTGGAAGCTTAGGTGAGTGGGATTTAGTTGCAAGCGCACTTGTAGGTACCAACGGTGGCAGTTTGTGGAGAATGGGAGGTGGGCATGGGTGCATTGGAAAATTTGTTCACCATCCTACCCCTCAAAACAACTTGGAGGCAGGGGGTTGCCATGGGGTGGAAACCCCATCACCTTCCCGGCTTCCCCCAATTAAATCCAGAGTAGAAAGGATTGATGACGGCCAGTTAAGGACTTGGCCCACCACCATTAGTACCTACAAGTCGTATGGGAAGGTTGCGGAGTGGGCGGGGATGGGTGGGAGTGAGTGGGTGGGGATGGGTGGGAGTGAGTGAGTGGGTGGGGATGGGTGGTGGGAGTGAGTGGGTGGGGATGGGTGGGTGGGAGTGCGTGGGTGGGGATGGGTGGGAGTGAGTGGGTAGGGATGGGTGGGTGGGAGTGAGTGGGTGGGGATGGGTGGGAGTGAGTGGGTAGGGATGGGTGGGTGGGAGTGCGTGGGTGGGGATGGGTGGGAGTGCGTGGGTAGGGATGGGTGGGTGGGAGTGAGTGGGTGGGGATGGGTGGGAGTGAGTGGGTGGGGATGGGTGGGAGTGAGTGGGTAGGGATGGGTGGGAGTGAGTGGGTTGGCCGCACAATGTGGTAAAGCCACCCAGTATTCCCTGGTGAACCTGATAGCTTCCTAGATTTGAGTCCCTCCTGCCCTACACAGCATTCAGACTGCGGCAGTAGTGCACCCCAGCAGGAAGATGGCCTCACTCAATAATCCAACATCACTGTCCCATACCACTGGGCCATACCCGACTGCTTATAGTCTCAGCAGAAGCCAGCGTTCCTAATTATTCTGGTTGAACTATGGAGCTGCCAGCCAGGACTAAGGACAGAAATTATGGGCCATGGAGCTTCTCCTGTTCCTCAGCCCCTTATCTTTGCAGCCCCAAACCCTCTCAACGCTTCCGCTCACATCCTTTGGACACCTAGATTTGGGAACCATTGTCATATTGAGGTCTAACTGTTTCATTAAGCTTCAGAAAAACCGATTGGACTTTTGTACTCTATGCATCTATTTATAAAGCCTATTGATAGTTATAGGGCGGAATTCTGTTTCTGAGACGAAGTGTTGACGCCAACACAGAATTCGTGGAGTTTCATGACAACAAAACTGGTACCACACCGAGACCGATTCTGCTACTGTTAAGAGGCTAGCACCAGAGCCACTGTGGAACACTATCAATTCTAATTAGATATGGTGCTGGATTCGCCAGATCCACGATTGACACTCAGGAGGCTGACAAGCTACAGCCGCATAGACACACTTCATTCCTCACATAACCCATCCCAGTCAACAGATGGCAGCAATGAGAGCAGCTCCACACTTCACCGACGCCGAGTTGAAGACCCTCCTGGGGGCAGTGGAGGAGAGGCAGTTGATCCTGTACCCCGGCCCTGGAAGGAAGCTGCCAGCCGCCGCCGTTCATCGTGCCTGGGCGGAGGCAGCAGAGGTGGTCAGCACCGTGTGCAACATAGTCTGGACCGGCCAGCTGAGCAGAAAAAACCTGCACGACCTACTCAGGGTGAACAGGGTGAGTAGGCAGCACTGTGCCCCTTGCATCAAGCCACGTCCCACACACCTGTAACCTGACTCCACCCCACCGCCACCCTGCCCCATATGCCGGCCATCATAGCCGGGTGCCCTGGCCGCTGAGGTCACCAGCAGCCCATCCCCTGGGCTGCATGAGTCAGACTGGCTAACACTGTCGTTTTCTGTTGTTCCTCCCCCCCCTCCAGCCACGGGCAAGGATGTGAGGCCCTGCTTAGTTTCTGTTCTCCATGACACGTGTATCAATGTCCCCCCTCCCCCCCCCAACACCACCCTCATCCTTCACTATCCCCACACCACCACCCCCACCTCCACCAAAAGCACACCACCACTCCCCTCCCCAGCTCACAATCTAATTATACATCTTGTCTTGTGTCTTACAGGACCTCTTGAGGATGGAGCGGGTCCATCTGTTGCCCCCTTCCCCCCCCCCCACCCCGCCCCCACCTAGCCGTTACCAGAGCTGTTGCTCCCCCGTGAGCCGAACAGTGACGAGGGGAGCAGCTCGGACAGCAGCCCTCCACCCGAGACTCGGGAGACTCCGGAGTTCAGGTTGGAGGATGACAGTGATTTTCCGTTCCTGTCACAGCTGTCTCCAATACTCTGCACCATCCCAGAGACACTCAACTCGGTTGGGCATGTTAGTGAAGAGGCTTCTGGGACACTATCTAGAGCTCACCACACAGCTGCCGGGGTACAAGAGGTGGAGGTAAGCACACCCAGGGGGCGGGCCGACCCCAGGAACTAGCTGCCATCCAGGCGGATCTCAAGCTTCTGGAACAGACAGTCCCATCTATAGTGGAGATACAGTCGCAGAGCCAGGAGCTACATAAGGGGTGGATGGCATCCAGTACCTGCATACGCAGTTGGAGGATTCCAAACGTGTGCAGCAGCAGGAGGTGGTGCCGACGATTTTGCCATCCAAGCCAACACCGCACGGTGGCGTCCGCAGTGGAGTCATTGGGGGCGATGGTCGTGGATCAGCATGTCCAAGACCTGGGGCATTCTGTGCAGGCACTGGCCAAGGCCCAGGGCAGGGTTGCCATCTCACAGGCGATCATGTTCCAGAGCCACCTGGACACCGCAGCGGCATACTTGAGCGTGGCCTAATCACAACAGGCCATTGTTGGTGATATTGCCCAGATGCTGGCTGACATTGCGCAGGCACAGAGGAAGGTGGCCCAGTCCCTGTGCTCCATGGCCACGAGCGTGCGGACCCTGGTAGAGACAAGAACGGGCCTCCAGGACTGGGAGTGCCAGGTGGTGGATGAGTCTCAGGTGATAGCTCCGCTCGCACCCCCATCCCATGGAGTAGCCTGAGGGCCATTGGGCACTCAGAGGGAGGAGGAGGTGAGGGAGACCCATGCCGGTAACTCCCGCAGGGGAGGTGCCTGAACACCGCAGCACCCCGGACTCCCTCTCTCCTGTCCCTGACGCACCTGGTTGGCAGTGGGCAGAACGGGGCAGCACCACACCACCTGGCACCCGAGCAGTAAACGTGCCCCCCCCCCCCTCCCGCACTACCACTACCACCACCAGTCGGTGAATCTGTGCATGTTGGCCCTGGCGCACACGCCATGCAGCCTCTTGTGCCTGCCTGGGCTCCTTGTTCTGCTCGCCCTCGCCCACATCCTCCCCGTTGGACGAGACGTGGAGCGAGCTCCTCCTGCAGCACGTCGCCCCTCTGCTGCGCGATGTTGTGGAGGACGCAACAGGTCGCCATGATGTGGGCGGCCCTCCCAGAATCCTACAGGAGAGCCCCACCAGAGCTGTTCAGGTAACTGGAGGCTGAAGCGGCTCTTGATCACGGACCTAGTCGTGTCTTTGTCGCGTCAGCCACGTCCGCAGTAGATAACCTCTGACGTCCAGGAGCGAACCCCCCAGCCAAATCGTCGAGTGTGCCAGGATGAAGGCATCATGCACACCGCCCGGGTACTGGGCGAAGAGGTGAATGATACACAGCTGATGGTCACATGTCAGCTGAACATTCATCAAGTGGAACCCCTTTCGCTTTGTGTAGAGCGGCCTGTCATCTGCCGGTGCTTGTAGGGAGACATGCATCCTGCTGATGACTCCCTGAACAAGGGACATCACGGTGATGGCTGCGAATCCCACTGCCTGGGCATCCTGGTGGGCTGGGTCCCCATTTAAGTGGCGAATCCTGCCGCCTGGGCTTATAGGGCCTCTGTGGTGGCGCGGGTATACCTGTGCACCGAGGTCTGTGCGATCACGGACAGGTCCCCACTAGGCACCTGGAAGGTGTAAAAGTTCAGGGCGACTATTACCTTGACAGCCACCAGGAGTGGGTGACCTCCCACATATCCTCACATTGCCAGTTGTGCCATCACCTGGCAGATATGTCACACTGGCAAATGAGTCTTCAGCAGCATGTCCGGTCAGGCAGGTCCTCAATTGAATTGACAGGCAATACCATTACACAGGAGGCCTCATGCGGCGGCTTCTTGGCACCACCTCCTCCTCGGCCTATTGGGCGGCCCGTTCTCCAACCTGGGCGGTTGCCACCTATTCTTCTGCAGCATGCTCCACTACTGCCCGCTCCGCTGCTGCAGCTTCCTCCTTCTAGTCAAGCAGCGCCCGCTCATACAGCCGCAGGGCATCCCCCAGGGCTGCGGCGATTGCAGGAAGGCCACCATTGCTGGTTGAATTCCAATATCCATTGCCTGCAGTGGATGAAAGACCAACATGTTAGCATGGTGCATGCTGCCATGCCCAACCAGGTCCAGCAGCTGCATGGTGGCCCCGGTTGGCACCTCGGACTCTGCCCCTGCATGGTCCCCCCCCCCCCCCCCCCCCCCCCAACCCACCCATTCCCGCACCCCTGGCCCCTTGGTGGATGGCACCGTGGGACTCTGGTGCCCGCCTCTGATACCAGGGGTATCGTTGGCTGGCATTGCCCTCACCGGGGTATGCGCCGCAGCCCCCGTAGGGATTACTGTGGGTGTTTCCCTGGGTGGGCCCCCGGTGGGTGGAGGCCGGTTTTGGGGGGGTTGGAGGCTGGGGTGCGGGGATGGGGGCACCAATACGGCCGGTGTCATTCCGCGGAACAGAGGCCAAGGTGGGTGGTCAGCAAGGTGGCCGTGGTAATTGCCACCGCCCCAGTCCCGTGGGGGGTCATCCCGGCCACTTGGCCCTTTCCCCCACCGCCGGCCAGTGTCCGTCTCGGCAACCCATAGTCACTCCTCTCTGTGTCCTACCTCTTCTCTCTCTCCACACTCCGCCACTACGGAGGAGGAGAATCACAGAGGCCCCAGAGAATACCAGGTCGGGCCCGCTAATAATAATCTTTACTGTACGTGCATTCCGGTATGCATTGATGTCACTGTTGAGGTGACGGAGAATCATGATCTGCCGTCAAATTGGCGCCTGCTGCAATTTTGTCGTCGGAACCTATACTCCGCCCAATCTCATTTCGCAATTTTGGCATCAGCAAACAGAATCTTGCCCATAGTTTGAGTGTGATACTTAGGGCTGGCATTAGATTAGGGTTAATTTCGGGTTCCTCTTGAAAAACATTCTTGACAACATTGTTAGTTAGGTTTAGTGTTGGGGTTGAAAGCACTATTGACACATCATTGTCACTGGGGACTTCTTTCCCTCACACAAACCAGTTAGAAAGCAACCTCGTGAATTATCGATCCAAGGAACGGTCTTCCCACCCAATCTCAAGTTCTTCATTGTTTCCGCAACTTTGCACTTTTCAGACAAAACAATAAAAGACTGGGGACATTGGACTTCATCGAGGTGGATTCAGATTTTCCACTGGTTACATTAGTTATCCGGATTCCTGTAAAACTCTTCTGACAACAACATGTCACCAGGTGTCACTGGTCACTCTGCTTCCAGCTGTCAAAACTCCCGTTTTTCCCATTAAGGTGAAGGCTTAGTTTGCTGGAATAGGTTAGATCAAAGGTTGAAGGAAATGGATAGGTCAAGGCTCATTTTTTTTGTGATAACTTTGAAAGGACAGAGTCAACTGTTGAACTGTTGAGCTTTGGCCTTAGGAAAGATGGTGGCCAGGAGTAGGGAAAGAAAAGATAAAAAGGGAAGGAGATGTGTCTTATCTCAATCCATGAGAGTCACTTCATTGTAACACCTGTCAGCATATTATTTTACTATAAGTCATTTCTAGTTTCAGAAGTAAGTGGCTAAGATGTTAAACACCGATGGGGCATTTGATTATTGGGGCTTATTTGAACTCCGCACCTACACTTTCCAGCAGAAATGCCTGGAGAACCTTGATATTACATACATAGCCCTGTGCCCCCCTACGACCTTCCAGCTGCCACTAGGATGCCTATTCTGTTTGGACATAATCCTGGAAGTTTCATTTTGTGATTTGTTGCCTCCACCTAACCCATTCAGTTAAGCACACTGCCCCCTCCAGCCACTTTGTTTTCCTTGAATTTTTGCTCCATTATGTTTTAATTTTTACTCATTATAAAATGTGAGCTGTGCCTTAGTTGGTTGTGCTTTCATCTTTGAGTCAGACGTTCAAGTCCATAGAATCTCTACAGTGCAGAAGGAGGCCATTCAGTCGATCAATTCTCCAAATGAAGACCCTCCCAAGGCTCACTCCCCTGCCCTATCCCCATAGCCCAAATTAATCTGCACATTTTTGGATACGAAGGGGCAATTTAGCACGGCCAATCCACCTAACCTGCACCTCTTTGGACACACTCCAGAGACTTGATAGATTACTCAGGGCCACACTATCAGGCAATTGAGCCAACCAGCCCCTCCTAAAATAATAGTTATAGAGCGGCAAGGTAGCACAGTGGTTAGCACTGTTGCTTCATAGCGCTAGGGTCCTAGGTTCGATTCCTAGCTTGGGTCACTGTCTGTGGGGAGTCTGCATGTTCTCCCTGTGTCTGCGTCGGTTTCATCCGGGTGCTCTGGTTTCCTCCCAGAAGTCCGGAAACACGTGCTGTTAGTTGAATTGGCCATTCTGGCTTTTCCCTCAGTGTACCCGAACAGGCGCCTGAGTGTGGCGACTAGGGGATTTTCACAGTAACTTCATTGCAGTGTTAATGTAAGCCTACTTAGCAGGATGCTGGCACATCAGCTGAGGAAACAAGAGGCGTCGAGAGTGTTGCCAATTTAAGGGAATACTATCCCACGAGCATCACCAATAACGTTGCTCTTTCGATTCGCCAATATGATACTGAGGCTCTTTTATGATATAATGTTATGTCCCAACAGCGTCGCCAATATTGTGGGTGTTTCTATTTAGCTTACTAAACCACAAGGCTTTCCCGTATATCGGTCAAATGACCACACAACCAGTTAGTCCGTTCAAGTTCAAAGATGGTTTATTTACACACAAGGGTTACTTCGACATGCAAGCACAATGTACAAGTTAAATTACACCTATCAACTACGATAACCTATACTTAACTTCAGGCGACCGGCACTGTGCAAGTGGATTAGGCCTTTATCTTGATCACGTGGCTGGTTTGAAGAAGTGGCTCTGTCTCTGCTGGGCTCATCCGTCAGGTAGCGATCGTTGGTCTTGAACTTGGCTGTCTGGTCATTATGCTGCAGTTGGGCTGGCACAGGCCGGATTCACAGGAGGCTGGCACAGGCCGGATCCAAAAAAAGACTGAATACATGGCTGTGTCCTCTTTTATCCCTCTGGGATTTCGCGCTCTTTGGCGGTTCTTAATCTTGGACCCAATAATTCGACAGGATTTCGATCACAGCCTTCAATTTTGGCCAATAAAGTGGCGGGTGCCTTGGTGGCTGGACAGGTCCTTCGCGGTCATTGACTTTGGAAGTTGGGCTCTCTGAATAAAGGGAGTGGCGTCGATCAGTCTGTGGCTGTATCGGCTTCTTGAGTGCAGTCCTATTGTTCTGGGGAAATGGGCCATTAGAATGCAAGCGATCGGGGGGTTTCGATCAGGTCTAGCTACAAATACATTTACACACAAGGACTTGTGAAGTACTGAGCCAGCGAGAACGGCAGGAGCACTGTCAGTAAAGCCTCCAGACTCGTACTTTGCAGAATGCTGCCTCCATCCGCTCCCAGACCGACCCCATCTCCACTACCCACTTCCTTTCAAATACACAGAAGCTCTGTATCTGCCTGGGTTGGCCATAATTCCCATGGTCCTTTGCAGGTGGCTACAAGAGAAATAGGGAAAAGAAAGGATTTGAAGGGGAAGACAGTGACGGACCCGGGGGCGGTGAATGAAGTGGTCCGGGAATTTTATAGCCAGCTGTATGAGTCGGAACCCTTGGATGGGGAGGAGGGCATGAATCAATTCCTGGGGAGGCTACAGTTCCTGAAGGTAAATGAGGAGCTGGTGGAGGCCCTGGGGGGCCAGATTGGGCTTAGGGAGGTGATAGATGGACGAGGGGCGATGCAATCGGGTAAAGCCCCGGGACCTAATGGATTCCCAGTGGAATTTTGTAAGAAGTTCTCTGGGTTACTGGAGACATCCTGGTTAAGGCTTTCAACGAGTCCAAGGAGCTGGGAGTACTACCCCCAACGTTATCACAGGCATCAATTTCTCTCATCCTGAAGTGTGACAAGGATCCGTAGAGCTGTGGATCGTACATGCCAATCTCCCTCTTGAATGTAGATTTCAAATTATTGGCAAAGATCCTGGCCACTCGAATAGAGGACTGTGTCCCAGAGATAATTGGGGAGGATCAGACGGGATTTGTAAAGGGCAGGCACCTGACATCCAACATTAGACGGCTTCTTAATGTAATTATGATGCCAGCGGACGGACGCGGAGAAGGCTTTCGACCGAGTGGAGTGGAAGTATCTATGGGATATTTGAGGCAGGTTTGGGTTTGGTCAGGGATTTGTGGAGTGGGTCCGGCTACTGTACCAGGGCCCGGTGGCAAATGTAAGAACTAGCCGAGTTCGGACAGAATATTTTAGTCTTTGTCGGGGGACAAGGCAAGGATGCCCGCTCTCCCCATTAGTGTTTGCCATGGTCATAGAAGCCTTAGAAATGGCTCTGAGAGCAGCGAATACCTGGAGGGGAATAGTGGGGGGGGGGGGGGGGGGGGGGGGGGGGGGGGGGGGGGGGGGCACAGGGTCTCTCTCTATGCAGACGATTTTCTGCTTTATATCACGAACTCAGTGGGAGGATGACCAAAATAATGGAGGTATTAGGAGAATTTAGGTGATTTTCAGGCTGTAAGTTAAACATGGGAAAAAGCGAGATGTTCGTGATTCAGGTATGGGGGCAGGAAAGGAGGCTGAAGGAGCTACCTTTTAAAGTGGTTGAGAGAAACTCTAGGTATCTGGGGATTCAAGTGGCAAGGATTGGGGGCAGCTTCACAAGTTAAATTTGGGCAAAGCAGTGGATCAAATGAGAAGGGATTTTTGTAGATGGGACATGCTCCCACTGACGCTGGCGGGAGGATTCAGACGATGAAAATGACTGTCCTTCCGAGACTGCTTTTCTATTTTCAGTGTCTCCCGATTTTTGTCCCAAAGGCTTTTTTCAGAAGTATGAATGTGGCAATATTGAGGTTTATATGGCGTGTCAAACCCCGAGAGTAAAGAGGGCACTTCTGGAACGGGCCCACGGGGAAGGGGGATTGGGTCTCCCAAGTTTTAGTAACTATTACTGGGCTGCCAACATATCGATTGTCAGGAAGTGGGTAGTGGAGATGGGGTCGGCCTGGGAGCGGATGGAGGCAGCATTCTGCAAAGTACAGGTCTGGAGGCTTTACTGACGGTGCCCCTGCCGTTCTCGCCGACTCAGTACTCCACAAGTCCTGTGGTGGTGGCAGCCCTGAGGGTGTGGGGGCAATGGAGGCATCAGTGTGGTCACCGATCTGTGACAACACCGGTTTGTCCCAGGGGGGCTGGATGGGGGCTTTAAGGTATGGCAGCGGGCAGGGATTGAGAGGTTTGGGGATCTATTCATCCAGGAGGGCTTCCCGACTTTGGAGACAGAGGAGGAGTACGGCTTGCCGGGAGGGAACAGGTTTTGGTATCTTCAAGTGCGGGACTTTGTATGGAGACAGGTCCCAAGCTTTCCTCGCCTCCCCCTGAGGGGACTACAGGATATAAAGTGCTGTCAAAAACAGGGGTTGGAGGTGGGAAGGTTTCGGACATATACAGGGAATTGTTATAGTGGGAAGGGGCCCCTATCAGAGAGGTGAAGAGGAGTTGGGAGGGGAGCAGGAAACTGAACTGTGGGAAAAAGCCTTGAAAAGGGTAAATGCATCCTCGTCCTGTGCTAGACTTAGGTAGTCCACAGGGCCCACATAACGGTAGCCCGGATGAGTACGTTCTTCGAGGAGGTGGAGGACAGATGTGGGCGGTGTGGGGTAGCCCGGCCAACCATGTTCATATGTTTTGGGCATGTCCGAAACTGAGGGAATTCTGGCAGGGATTTGCAGATGTTATGTCAGAAGTCCTGGAAGGTAGGGTAACTCCTAGTCCACAATTAGCAATATTTGGGGTGTCAGAAGATCTGGGGCAAAGGGCGGGGAGGGACGCCGATATTCTGGCCTTCTCCTCCCTGGTGGCCCGGAGAAGGATCTTGCTGAAATGGAGGGACTCGGAGCCCCCGAAATCAGGAGTGTGGGTCAGCGATATGGTAGAGTTTCTCAGTCTGGAGAAAGTCAAGTTTGCTTTAAGAGGATCAATACAGGGATTCGCCCGGAGTTGGCAGCCATTCACAATTTCTTTAACAAAAACTGAACGTCAGCAGTAAGGGGGGAAAGGGAAAAAGGGGGGGAGGAAAATAGGGGGTAATAATAATAATAATTAATGGTAATGTTAAATAAGCACAGGGAATTTAGTATACGGGTAATTGGGGATAGGGCGGGAGAAGTGGGGTACGTGGTTTATTGTGTGTTGGTATTATAGGGGGCATTTTGTGCGTCGACCCGCACGGTTGTTTTAGAAATGTCAATATGTTAAATTGTGAAAATTAAAAATGCTTCAATAAAATATTATATGGCGTGTAAGCCTACTTGTGACAATAATAAAGATTATTATTATCTGGTTATTGCTGTTTGTGGGAGCTTGCTGGTCACAAATTGGCTGCCGCATTTCAAATATTAAATAAAAGTGACTACACTTCAGAGGTTCCTAATTGGCTAATGTGACCAGGATGATTTGAGGTCATGAAAAGTGCTGTATAAATTGTTTTTCTTTGGTGAAATAAAATTCTAATTCTCCTCTCATTTACACCCATGGTAGTCACAGCAGTCACCAAGCGTGTAACATATTTAATTCCTAGAGGGTTGGTGATTAATAACTCTGAGGTTAATGGCAGCCCCTTTGATCGACTTTCTAATCATGCACCACATACCGTATATACTCGCGTATCATGCGACTTTTGAAGACCTAAATTGTAACCTAAATTTGGGGGGTCGCATGATACGCGAGATACAAAATTTGCGGGTGTTTTACTTGCTGTTTTTTCCGACGAGGAAGTGTATCTATAGAACATGTGGGAACCTGCACCTTTTATTGTTAATGACACTCTACCTGCTGGTTAAACAAATACAGCTTAGTAAACAGAATAAGGATTGCACTACTGATAAATCAAGACATTCATTTAATCCTTCCAGTTTGGCTTACTCGATTCATAAAGCAAATAATGCAACCCATAGTTAAGCAGATGCAGTAAAAGGCAATCATGATCTAAGGGGGCATTGTTCAGGGGCTGACTACTATTATTAAAGTTATCCAAATAAAATGTTTGATTATTGCTAGCTAGCGACTGCAACTCTAACAACAAGAACATATATGCTGTTTACTACCGGATGCCTGTTTCGCTGTATTTAAAAGATTCAAAGGCTGCGTCCTGCTGTCATTGATAAAGCAAATAACGCAACCCATAGTTAAGCAGATGCAGTAAAAGGCAATCATGATCTAAGGGGGCATTGTTCAGGTGCTGACTACTATTATTAAAGTTATCCAAATAAAATGTCTGATTATTGCTAGCTAGCGACTGTAACTCTAACAGTAAGAACATACCCTTCAACCCTGGAGAAAAGATGATACTTTCACAGTTTTTGAAATCTGCGCGTTTCCATAATAAATACATTTTTAAAAATGTACTACTGACCATCATAGGGTGTATATAATTCTTCGTTACATTATTCAATACATGGCCGTCTTTCTCCGATACAGAATTCGCGGGTGTTTTACTTGCCGTTTTTATGAATGGAAACGTCAAGTGGCAGAACGATGCTAGTAAAGACAGCTGGAAAGCTGTTCGATTCGCGAACAGCTTCTACAACAGAATCCACTCTGCAGAATCCACAGACAATGATACCATTTGGAAGTTTTAGTTTGGGCATTAATTTCCAAAAAAGTGACTCGCATGGTACATGAGATATAGCATAGAATCATGTTTTGGGGACGAAAATTTAGGGGTCGCATGATACGTGAGATCGCATGATACGCGAGTATATACGGTAACTGGTTTAGCAGTGAACTTACTATCTCCTGATCTGTCGGTCTCAATACTACAAATTACAGCAGATTTACTTGCAAAACAATGGGCATTAGCAGGAATGAAATGTCACATGGAATTTCAATGACATTGATTTGATACCATATTTGCAGTTCAGACAAGAAAAATAAGCCTAACATGTATCAATTTGGTGTGTCCTAATAGCTTAACTCTTGGCATATTTTTCTTTTAAAAAAATTTAGTGTAACCAATTCCTTTTTTTGCAATTAGGGGGCAATTTAGTGTGGCCAATTCACCTACCTGGCACAGCTTTTTGGGTTGTGGGGGTGAGACCCACGATTGGCACATTTTTCATTCCTCCTGCTCATTCATTGTTGAACATGGATAATTTGTGCTCGTTTCACTTCCCAACTGAATTGAGATTGATTTTTCTGATCGATCTGAGCTTGATAAAAGGGTGATGAGCAGACAGTAGAAAGTTTGCATCACCACTTTACCTGATATCCCAATATGTTTATATTTAGCAATCGGTGGCAAAGTAATAATGCTTTAGAAAACTCCATTATTAAATTATCTGACTCGAAACCTTTATACATTATTGAAATAAGACCATTCTGGTTGAAATAAGTAGCTCCGATCTACCCAGTAAAACAGGACAGAATGTTTCAGTGATTTTTATTATTTTTAACGGTGCTGTTTTTGATTTGATTGCAGGTTCAAAGTTAGAGATACTCCTAGAAATTACCACTATAGAAATGGAGAAAACGTTACAATGGTCAGTAAAAAGGAGGAAATTTAACCCAGCCCTGGTCACTGATCAGCAGAAATGGACAATCAGTCACGTATTTCCAGTTTATGTACTCAACTAACATTACCTCCTGGTGACATATGTTTAGCAATGAATTCAATATACTCAGGGACCATTGTCAAATACTCAGATCAACAGAAATTGGCAATATTTTGTTACTTAAATGTTCTCATTTTCATTTGGAACCAACAATGTATTCTTATGTAATACCAAACCTTGTGGTTCAGTTTGGGCTAAAAGTATATTATGTGGTCAATTTTGGTATTTGGCCAAAGGATCAGTGGGGCTCGCTGGCCAGCTGGTCACCCACACGTTGCAATTGTGAGGCGTTGACCTCAATTACATCCAGTTGGCTGTGGGGGGCATCAAGGGATGTTCTGATGCAACTCACTGTGTTAAGGCCTCGCGATATTGGGCTATCCCCTCTGTCAGCAAAGGCAAGGAGTGTGAGCCACAATCTTAAATGGGGGATTCCTGTTGCTATGAACCTGACAAAAATAATGTTGAAATAACTGTAAATGCATCTCATCAGTTCCCAACTCCTCTCACTGAAAGCCATCAGTTTTAATATAAAAAATAATTTCACCTTTGACACATACGTCAGTGAGAATTTAGATGGAAAGTAAACATTACAATTTTATCTATTATTCTTGATGGAGGTTTTGGGATTGCACATGGTACAAATTATAAACTAATATTTAGGATGTTTTTTTTAAACAAAAATCATCCCCTGGAGCAAGATGTGGATATATGTCTGCAGCCATAGTTAGATGGGAAGAAAACACTGCAATTGGATGTTTTGGGATTATATATGGTACAAATTATAAACTGACATTTACGATGTCTTTTTGAACAAAATTATCCTCTGGAGCAAGATATGGACTTATGATTTTTTTGTTTGTTGATCTCTGAATTACAATTATTCACCTTATTAGGTAACGCGAGTATTAAATCCAGGATTGTGGATTGATGACTGATTAGAAATTGTGATAAATAAGGTTGCAATTGGGATCTCATTCATTCGTTCATGGGTCTTTCCTACTTTTATACTCCATTCCGTTTGAAATAAAAACCAGTATTCTATTGCCTACTGTAAGAGTCCTTCCTCTTTTGTTCTCATTTCTTTTATTTTATTATTTTTGGTCAATGGACCATAATTGGGATGTGCCTTTAAGCAAAAGAGTACTTGCCAGGCTCATGTGTTCTGAGGTTATGTATTTTGAAGAAGAGGAGAAACCAGACTCGCCGATGCCAAGTGAATCTTAGGAGCCAGCTTTGGAGGAAGTCGGTTTGATTGGTTGACTCGCAATTAGTGGGTTGGTCCCTGCCTGATACTTTCTGAGAGAGTTTCCAGGAGCCTCTCGACCCTCAGAGGAGAAAGAGCTGTGTTTCTCCCTCTACTGCTGGTTGCCTGTTGTCTTTGTGAGTCTGCAGTGAAGATCATTACAAGTTGAAGGAAAAGAAAGTACCCAACTGAAGGACTAACCATCAGAAAGAAACTAACTAGAAGCCATCCATTTGCATCAAAGATACTTTGTCCTTTTCTTTTATTAATATTTACTTTACTTCTCAACCAGCCTTTTCCCCCTGTGTTATTTGTCTGGGCGTGTGTAGAGTATGAGGGTAGTTAGAAAGGGGTGGGGGGGGGGGGGGGGGGGGGGTTGGGAATCAGATGTTCAATAGTCAGTTACATTTTCCTGTCAGTTTTATTACAATTATTGTTAATCATAAAAGATTATTTAAATATACAAACCTGTCGGCTAGTCAATTTAACTCAACCAAAGCCACATGTATTCTAATTTCACCTGATTTGCAATTCCGGGTCAAGTGGGGCTGGAATTAACCGCACACTAGCCAAGGGTGTCATGACACTTCCCTACTACCTGCAGAACTTGCACGGTAGCATTTTGTGATTTCTGCCGAGGACCCCCAAATCTCTCTGTGCTGCAGCTGTCTGCAGTCTTTCTCAATTTAAATAATCTTCAACTTCTTTATTCTTTCCACCAAAGTGCAAAACTTCACATTTTCCTGCATTATTTCCATCTGTTTTGGTATTTAACCTGTCCATATTCCACTGTAGGCTATTTGGGTGGGATTTTCCAGCCGGTCCCGCCAGCGCGATGTTCTGATCCTGCCGGCAATGACTCCCCGTCGCAAGTTCCCCAGTAGCGGAATGTGCCAACAACGGGAAACCCCATTGACTGTGGCAGGACCAGAAGATCCTGCCACCGGTGCTAATGGCAGGCACCTCCGTTGCCACAAAACATACCGCAGGGGATGCGGAGAATCCTGCCCTTTGTCATCCTCACCACTTGCCATCCCATCTATTTTTGTGTCACAGTGAACTTGATAGTAATACATTCACTCCCCTCGTCTGTCACTAATGCATGTTGTGAATAATTGTGGCCCCAGCACTGATCCTTGTGGCACTGCATGAATAACAGATACCATCCTGAAAATGTCTCTCTTATCCCAACTCTGTCTTTCATCATTTCGTCAATCCTCTATCCATGCTAATATACTACCCCAACACCATGGGCTCTTGTCTTATTAAGTAGCATTTAGTGTGATACCTTATCAAAAGTTTTTTGAAAATCCAAATATATTACATATGCTGGTTACTCTTATGCCTGTATGCACCTCAAAGAATTCGAACAAATTTGTGAAGCATAATTTCCACTTCATGAAGCCATTCTGACTCTGCTTGATTATATTATGTATTTCTAAATGCTCTGCAATTACATCCTTAATAATGGACTCTTGGCACAGTGGTTAGCATTGCTGCCTACGGCGCTGAGGAACCGGGTTCGAATCCCGGCCCTGGGTCACTGTCTGTGAGGAGTTTGCACATTCTCCCTGTGTCTGCGTGGGTTTCACCCCCATAACCCAAAGACATGCAGGTTAGGTGGATTGGCCACGTTAAATTGCCCCTTAATTGGAAAAAATGAATTGGATATTCTAAATTTATATTTTTAAAAAATAATGGACTCTTAATATTTTCCCAATGACCGATTGTAAGCTGACTGCTAACTGGAGTTTTTGTCTCCTCCCTTTTTTAATTAGGATGTTATGTTGGCAGTTTTCCAATCCTCTGGGACTTTTCCAGAATTTAAGGATTCTGGGAAGATTTCTACCAGTGCATCCACTATCTCTGCAGCTACTTCCTTTTGTATCCGAGGATGCAACCAACAGGTCCAGGGACATTATCAGCCGTTAGCCCAATAGTTTTCCTAATACTTTTTAACTAGTGTTAGTTATTATATTATTGCCTCACCCTGTTTTGCATCTTGTTTATTTAGTATTTTTGAAATGCCATAAGTGTCTTCTACCATGAAGACTGACACAAAATATTTATTTAACTCTTCTGTCATTTCCTGGTTGCCTCCCCACTCAATCTTTAAGGGGCCTATGTTCACTTTGGATTCTCTATTTTTATATTTTTAAAGGCGCTCTTGCTGTTGTTTTTATATGACTTGTTAGCTTCCCTTCATAGTTTAGCATCTTTTTTTTTGTCATCTTTTGGTTTTTAAAACTTTCCCAATTTTATGGCTTACTTCTAATCTTTGCCACATTGTATGTGTTTTCCTTGAATTTAGTTAACTTCCTTTGTTTGTTAAGATTGATTTATTTCCTTCCCAGAATCCTTCTTCTTCACAAGGATATGTCTTTGATCTGAGTCATGGACTATTTTCATAAATGTCTGCCATTGCCGATCAATTGTCTTTTCTGCTAAACTCCTTTCCCAGTCCAACTGTCAAACTAAAATACTAAATTCTACCACATTATGGTCACTGTTTCCTCAGAGATATTTTACTCTGTGTTTGTTTATTAAAACTGCCTCATTACACATCACCAGATTCAATATTGTTGATCCCTGGTTGGATCCAAAACATATTGTTCAAGGAAATTGTCCCAAATACATTTTTAAAAAATAAATTTAGAGTACCCAATTATTTTCTTCCAATTAAGGCACAATTTAGCGTGGCCAATCCACCTACCCTGCAGATCTTTGAGTTATAGAGGTGAAACCCACACAGACACGGGGAGAATGTGCAAATCCATACGGACAGTGACCCAGGGCCGGGAGGGGATGGGGGCCTCCACGATGCCCAAGCCCGCAATTTGGGACTAACGGTCGGCAAGCGCGCATAATCCGGGAGGGGTCTTCCTTCTTCCGCGCCGGGCCATGTTGCGCGGTGTGGAAAAAGGCTGCTGCCCGCATGCACAGACCCACGCCGGCAGTGCAGGGCCACATATCGGCGCCAGAGCTGCGTGCTGCACTCCAGCGTCGTGCTGGCCCTCTGTGGGCCACTGAATCGCTGGGCCAAGAGGCCCATTGACGCTGGTGTGAAACACTCCGGTGTTTACACCGGCTTCAACACTTAGCCGGGATTTTGGAGTTAGCACAGGGCTAAATCGCTGACTTTGAAAGCAGACCAAGGCAGGCCAGCAGCACGGTTCAATTCCCGTACCAGCCTCCCCAAACAGGCGCCGGAGTGTGGCGACTAGGGGCTTTTCATAGTAACTTCATTTGAAACCTACTTGTGACAATAAGTGATTTTCATTTCATTCATTTATACCTGCAAGGACAGTACAAGCCACTATCTATCTCGTAAGGTGAACAGTAGATTTTGACCACAGGCTTGTCAGCCTACAACTGACTCATTAATTGACCAAATAGCCAGACCTAAACTTCTAGACTTTGGAAAGTTTAAATATTACATTTCGAGACTTGCAACTCAGTCTGCTGTTTAAACTTCAGCCTGCAAGCATCAAAGCAGGACTCCAGATTGACTATTAGCCTGCATCGAATCTAACCTCCTTGGAGCCCCTTTCACTGGATGTTTCCTGCTATAGCTTGCCAGGCAGACCAAGTCTCTGTATACCAACCTCACCTTACTGCAGTGTCATAAACTTCAAAGAAATTCTGTAAACATTGCTTTGGTTAGCCACCCAAACTGTAGGTCATCTATGAGTGAAACTCACTAGTCTCTGATTTCTGAACTGTGACGATTAAGTGAACTGATATCCATATTTGTGGTGCCTTTCCTGTTAAGTTTTTTCAATGTTTCCTATCTTATTATGTGCTTGTGTGTGTATGAAGTTGTGCCCATTTCCCTGGTTTGAATGTGTGAATAAATAATACTTCTGATTTAACCCTAATGAGAGTTTGCTGTGAGTCACTTTAAAAATTGACATAAACAGAAGGTCGGTGAAACACGGCAGAGCCCATTTCAAAAATTATAACACCTCTTGTGGACAGACAGTAAGAAAATAAAGGAATTCACTTTTGCCTCCCTCACCACTCTGTAAGTGGTCTTTATTCTGCCATATTGCTGAAGGTTATGTAATGTTTTTGAGTTTGATCCTGAAGGACAAAGGAAAGGAATATAGGAATGGAAGAATGTCATTTAGCGCAATGAATCTTTCCACCATTCAATTAGATCATGGCAGATCGTCTATCTCAACGATATCACCATATTCTTCCCAAGATATGTCCATGCCCCTTGATGTCATTAGTTTCCAGAAATCTATTAATTTCAGTCTGGAACATGCTCAATGATTAAGCTTCCACACCTTTCTGGGGTAGAGAATTATAAAGATTCACCAGATTTAGGTGTACAAAATTATGAAGGACATAGGAGGAAACATTTCCATTTAGTAGAGTGGTCAATAACTAGGGCTCATTGATGTAAGGAGCCCTTACATCATTTATAGGAGGTTTGAGGAAAACCTTTTTCAGAGGGTATTGAGAATCTGGAACTCACTGCCTGAAAGAGTGGTAGAGGTGGGAATCCTCACAGCATTTAAGAAGCATTTAGATGAGGCGACATAACATACATATTGACCAAGTGCTGGAAAGCGGGATTAGAATAGATAGGTGCTTGATGCCCGGCACAGACACAATGGGCTGAAGGGCCTCTTTCTGTGCTATAAAATTCTGTGACCCTCTGAGTGAAGACGTTGCTCCTCATCTCAGTACTAAATGGTCTCTCTTATTCTGAGATTAGATTCCCTGGTTCTAGACTCACCAGCCAGGGAAGCATCCTATCTACAACCATCCTGTCACACCCTTTAAGAATTTTTGTAAGTCAATGAGATTACTTCTCATTCTTCAAAACTCTCAAGAATTCAGGTCCAGTTTCATCAATCTCTCCTCATGGGACAATCCTGTCATCTCAGGGGTTAGTCTGGTGAACCTCCGTTGGACTCCCTCTATGGCAAGGATAGTATTTTTTAGATATGGAGTCCAAAGGTACACACAATACTTTGGATGCGGTCTCACCAAAGCTCTATGCAATTTCAGCAAGAAATTAGCTGTTTTTCCACTGTTTAATTTCTTGTTCAGTTCAGGTCGTCTCACTCAGTAGCTCTGTGTATTGCTTTTTCACTACTGGTAGCTCCAATGCAGCTTTTTCTGAAGTAGCAGTCACCATCTTTTTTTAAATCCTCATGTCTTTCCAGCCGCATCTTAGTTCTTCAAGGAGTCTTTCAAAACCACAACTTCTTTGAGTACCTGTTGTGCCTGCTTTATGTGCCTGGCTGTACAGTCAGTTATGTTTTCCCAACTCCCACTTTAATTTGCCAACAGTGGAATTAGAGGTTGTTGTTTCCTCTTGGTATCTTTGTGAAGCCTCTAAAATTTGTTTGTTCATATCTCAAAAAAGTTTGATTCATTGAAAACTTTAATTTACCTTGTGTTTTCAACAGTATTTACTCAGTTTGAATCTTGCACTTCAAATCTTCCAGTCCTTCTGCAGGGATTGTTTATTTTGGATTTTCTCTGATAGCTTTCCATCATTCACAGACAGCTGCTTGCTCTGCATTGTCATCTGTTTTTGGAATTTGGGTAATGTCTTTGCCTTTCCAAACAGATATTTTATTGAGATTTATGAAAAGTTTTTTGCAACTCTGCCACTTACCTGTGGTTTGCTCAGGTGATATATTTTTCTCTTGCCTCGCTTTACTGCAGATTTTCCATTCCAGAAATTTAAGATTAAAATATTAATCAATGGCATTCAATAATTCATCAAAGCTGGTTGAGGAGACAGCAATACTCTGCATCAGGATTACTTTGTCAGTGTGTTCAACAAGCAACTATAAAAGGTCTTCTGATTTCTTACTGAGACCTCATGTTCTTCATTCGTTTAAAAATTCTGGAGCACACAATTATTTTTAGTTGAGATCTTGGGATGAGTTTAAACTGATCTGGTAAATTACATTCTTGATCCATGGCCATTTAATATTTATCTGCAGTCATGGCTTTAAATGTGGTTGTCATTTGAAAATTGCTACAGCTTTACATGTTGTTTTCACTTTAGGAACAGCTGTGCAGGAGCCATTTTTCTCTCTGCTCTTCTTCCGTAATTGTCAGGGTTCTGCAGGCTCTCGCACTGATCTTTGAACGTTTTAACTGCAGGAAACTTTCAAAATAAAGGGCTGACTTTTCCGCTTTCCACTACAGGCAGTGAGAATTGCAATCAGACGGAGAGCAGTGCACAGAGAAAAATGCAATTTGCGCCTGGCACCCATGGGATGCACTAGTGTCAGGTGTAGGGTAGTGTGGATTCAGAAGGGCTGATGTGTTCCAGCACCTCTCCTGTGGGAGTCATCGGCATGGGCCCCATCACTTCCTCCTCCCTCTGGTTGCTCGCTGACCCCCAGGCTACTCCGTGGGACAGAGGTGAGTCCGGAGTGAGCTCTATTGTCACTTGGTGCTGCCAGTCCTGGAGGCCCACCCTTGTCTGAGCCATGGTCTCGATGCCCTTAGCCATGAGGCTGGGACATGTCTCTCAGTGAGTGAGATATGTCCCTCACTACCTCGGTCATGCCCCTCACTGCCTCAGTCATGTCCCTCTGTGCCTTTGACATGTTTCTCTGTGACTGGGTAAGGTCAGTCAGCATCTGGCCGATACTCTTGATGCCCTCAGCCATGACCCTTTGCGAATGGGCCAAGCTCTGGAGCGCTGCAGCAATGTCCGTGTGCCTCTGGGACATGTCTGCCTGTGATTGGGCTCCTATCCTTCGCCTCAGCCATTGACCGCAGGTTTGCCCCAAGTCTTGGACGTTGTGACCTATGGCTCTGAATTCTTGCCCCAGGCCTTCAACAGCGGACACCACCCGTTTAGTGTTGGCATACCTATCATGAATTCTCGGCAACATCTCCTGCACCTGAAAGTGGTTGGACTCCTCCAGCTGTACCTGCAGGTGCTGTAAAGTTTCTGACACCCCCTCCTGTAAATCCTGACTCTGTGTCTGCATTTCTACCGGTTATGAGATCATACTTTGCTGAAACTGACCCCTGTCCAGACGACAGCTGGTTCATGGGATCAGGCAGCCCTCCCACTGCCCGCGGCCTTCGGAGTCCCTGCCTGCACCTGATATGCTGCAGCATTTGTGTAGTACACACTAGAAGGTGACAAGAGCCTCTTCACTAGAATGTCCCAACGAGGTGATAGTCTCTCCAATGGTGGAGGGTGCAGTAGACAGCAGTGACGAAAAGTTGGTGTCCTACTGGGAGTGGTGATCCGGAGTGTGCTGGGATGTGGCTGAGGGGCAATGACCCTGGAAGACCCAGCCTCGTCTGATGGTGATCTTGGGAAGGGGTAGTCTGTGGGGGAGGGGTAACTCACTTGCTATAGGGACATCAGCACGAGAATGAAATCTCATGCCAAATGTCAACTTCCGTGTCAGCCACTGCCCTTTCCTCGGCGTTATCCTAGCTGCATTGCCCTCTCCTCTGTAAAGGTGTGGACCCGCAAGTCAGGAATACCCGCTCCGGTCTTCTGCCTCTCATGCCTGTTATGGGCCACCTTATCAAAGAGGACATAGAAAGAACATAATGAGACGCTGGGGGATAAATTCTACGGCGGATCTGTAACTTGTGGCATGTGTGTGCAAGGCTCCTGGCTAAGAGGACAATACAGGTGTTTGGTTTGGTGGAGGGTGGGATGTAAGGGAGATGTAGGTAGATAGCGTGTGGTTGGCCTCTAGGGGATTGAGGGCTGGGTGATGTGAGGAGTGAGGAATGGAGGTGATGCCAGGTCACAGACTCACCCGAGCTGCCCTAAGGAGGTCATTCATCTTTTTACGGCATTGGCTTTGGTCCTAATTGTGAGGCTGGCAGCACTGAGTGCCTCTGCCACTTCCTCCCAGGTGCTGTTGACTACAGCAAGCTTGAATCTGCGGCTCACCCTGGGGAAGAGGGTGTCCCTCCTGCACAGCGTCCAGAATTCTGTCCACTTCACAATAATGAAATCGCAGTGCTGGTCACCTCTGGGCCATCTTCTTGCCTAGAATGAGAGTGCGTAGTGAGTGGAGTATTTATAAACAGCTCCGTCTCATCAGGCTCATTATTGCAAATTCCGACGAATCAGAATCAGACAATCTGGTGAGCAGGCGAAGATTATACTGCATGGCAGCAGAAGACTCTTGCTACTGGATTCTCCGTTCCTGAGACTAAGTGTTGAAGCCGGGGCAGGATTCATGGAGTTCTACGACAGCAAACCTGGCGCTGCACTTGGACCGATTCAATGGCCGTTAAGGGGCTAACACCAGAGACATGTGGAACACAGTCGATTCCATAGAGGAATGGTGCTGCTTTCTGCACCCCTGCCAAATTACCTGGTGTCTAGTTTTCTGGCCTTACAGGCCCTAACACTACGCCTAGGTGGTTCCTCCAGGAATGGAGGTGGACTGCTGTAACTCCTGCCTTGCGATTAGCACCCACGTTGTCGCACGCTTCCTGGGGCGGCCAGGCCTGGATGAGGCCGGCTGCACCTCAGATGTCTGGGGGTGGCATGGTGCCACCCTGTTCTGCATAGGGAGTGATCCCCGACTGGGACTGTGCCACCTCCCTCTGGGACTGGGCCATCTCCCTCTGGGGAGATGCCGGCCAGCACTTGGGCAATGGCGTTGATGCTCTCATTGGCCTGCTGGGACTGGGCCACACTGAGGAGCGCCACTGCAATCTGCAGCTGGCTCTGAGTGAGCTGCCTGTGAGTGGGCAGCCCTTTCCAGGGCCACGGCCCCCGCATGCACAGAATGCTCCAGGCCTTGCAAAACCTGACCCATATCCCACACCATCGCCCCCATTGCCTCCACCGCGGACACCACCCATGCAGTTTCGGCCTGGGTGCACGAATGACCTGCACCACTCCCTGCTTCCTGCAGGCATTGGTGAGGTGTGAAGTGGTGAGGGCTGTTGGTGTGGGGGGTGAGGGGCTGAGGGGTGGGCGCACATGTGTCGTGAGGAGCCGCAACCAGCAGGGGGTCTCACTTGGTAGCACCCTCTGACCTCCGCATCGGCGACCACCCTCTTCTTTGGTCCGCCAGTGATGTCGCGTGCCCTCTGCTTGAGCATGGTGAGGGGACGTAGGTCTTTCGGTCTCCCTCCGATCTTCTGCCGATCCCGGCAGCTATGCATGAACTTCTCCTGGGGGAGGGAAACACAGACACCAACAGTGTTCGAGTGTCGCATGCATGCAGCCCAGGGGTTGGGTCTCTGACAGCATTAGTGCACATGGCACCCGGCCATTGTGGCTGGCATGGATGGGTGCAGCCATGTGGGTCTGGGTGGGGGACGGACCGTCCCCCTGGGGGGGGGGAGGGGTCAGATGTGTGTGGGGTAAGGGGCTTGGTGTCAGGGGCACAGTGCTGGGTACTCACCCTAGCTGCCCTGAGGGAGTTGTGCAGCTTCTTTCTGCACTGGTCAGTTGTCTGGGCCACCTCCACCTACGCACGTCAAACAATGGCGCCTGCTGTCCTGCGGCTCGCTCCGGGGTGTAACACTAGCCTCTCCTCCACGTCATCCAGGATGGTCTCTAGCTCCCCGTCCCTAAATCGCGGCGCTGCTCTCTGCACCACGATCTTGCCTGCAATGCTGTGTGGGGGGGGGGGGGGGGGGGGGAGAGAATATTTAACTCAAGCCGTCAAGTCAAAGACGGATCCGCCGAATCGGCAGCACGTCTGTCACACGTTGCACATTGCGTCGGTGCTAGCCCCTTGAAGCTGCGGGGACCACTCCAGCACTGACCTAGCCCCCTAGGAAGGGGAGCATTCCTGATTATTGAGGACCATTAGTGCCAGAGTGGTTGGCGCCGCTTTTCACGCAGGCGTCAGAACTTGGCCGCTGGATTGGAGAATCCCGGCCCAAGGCTTGTACAACGACGTCAACATTTAGCCCCGCATTGGGAGAATCCAGCCCATTCTTTTTGTCTTGGCCTGCTCCCCTACTCCATCTAGTGGTAGGGTAAAATATTACATTACTTTTTAATGTCCGAGACATTATACATGTGGTTAGCACTGTTGCTTCACAGCGCCAGGGTCCCAGGTTAGATTCCCAGCTTGGGTCACTGTCTGAGCGGAGTCTGCATGTTCTCCCCGTATCTGCGCGAGTTTCCTCCGGGTGCTCCGGTTTCCTCCCACAGTCCAAAGAGGTGCTTGTTAGGTGAATTGGACATTCTGAATTCTCCCTCTCTGTACCTGAACAGGCACCAGAATGTGGCAACTAGTGGATTTTCACAATAACTTCATTGCAGCGTTAATGTAAGCCTATTTGTGACAATAAAGATTATTATTATATGTGCCCTGTGTACAACCTTAAACTGTATCAGGCTCTTCCTTGCGCACGAGGAGTTTGCATTTACCCTTCGGAGTGCCTCACTCCATAAGCCCCAATTTATCTCCCTTCCTAGCTCCCCTTCCCATTTTCCTTAATCTTCACCACCCACTCACCCCCCTGCTCTCCCAGCTACCTGTATATATATCTCCAATTCTACCCTCCCCTTCCACATCCGGAAGTAGCAGTTGCTTCAGCAGGGTGTACCTCGGCAACCTTGGGAACTCCTTCCAAATCTTCCGTACAAAGTCCCTTACCTGCAGGTACCTGAACTCACTCCCTCTCAGGAGCTCTACCCTCTCCCACAAATCCTCCAGACTGGCAAACCCTTTCTCCAGGTACAAATCCCTCACCTTGACCAACTCCACTTCTCGCCACCTCCTATACATGCCATCCATCCCCCCCCCCCCCCCCCCCCGATCAAACCCGTGCTTCTCACACAACGACACTAACTCGTTCCAGATCTTCAACGTGGACTGCACCACCGAGCTCCCTGAGTATCTGCTCGGCGCCATTGGCAACACTGCCATCACCATAGCCCTTAAACTCAACCCCTTACAAGATTCCTCCCCCATCATAACCCATTTTACCCCGTCTCCTTCCCACCATCACCGCATCTTCTCTGCATTTGCCGCTCAATAGTAATAAAGCAGATGCGGCAAAGCCAAACGCCCCCTCTGGCTCTGTCTCTGCAGCAGGTTCCTCCTGACCCTTGGCACCCTTTCCGGCCATACAAAGTCCGAAATAATCATGTCCAGTTTCTGAAAAAAGGCCATCGGTATAAAAACCGGAAGTGTCTGGAAAATGAACAGGAACAGCAGAATATTCATCTTTACGATTTGGACCCTCCCCACCAAAGTCAAATCCCACCTCCTAAGATCCCCCCATGCCTCCTCCACCAGCTTTGACAAGTTACACTTGTGGAGCATTGTTCATTCCTTCGCCACCTGAATCCCCAGGTACCTGAACCTGTCCCTAACCACCTTAAATGCATCCCCCCTAAATTGACTCACCATCCCAACTCATTTGCCGGGAACACTTCACTTTTCCCTACATTTAATTTATACCCTGAGAACACCCCAAACCTCCCCAATAGGCCTATGATCCTCTCCAAAAGGTCCAAACATACAACATTAGGTCGTCAGCATTAAGCAACACCCGGTGTTCCCTCCGTTCCCTCATAATCCCCTGCCACTCCGCCGACCCCCTGAGAGCCATTGCCAGAGGCTCTATAGCAAACAACAGCAGCGTGAGCAGGCACATCTGCCTTGTTCCCCTGTGCAATTCGAAGTTCTGTGAGCTCATATCGTTTGTCCACACATTTGCGCTCGGTGCCACATATAGTAGGTGCACCCTCGCCACAAATCTCAGCCCAAACCCAAACCTTCCCGAACCTTAAACAGGTACCACCACTCCACCTGGTCGAATGCCTTCTCTGCGCCCATGGACACCACTAACTCCGGTACATGGGCTCCCGATGGATTCATGACTACATTTAACAACCTCCTTATATTTCTGGAGAACTGCTTGCTTTTACAAAGCTGTTTGGTCTTCCGCAATCACCCCTGGGGCACAATCTTCCATCGATCCCACCAATAACTTAGCCAGCACTTTCATGCCTACGATATGGGCCTATATGACCCATATTTCACCGGTCCTTCCCCTTTTTCGGGATTAATGTGTTCATTGCCTGCATCATCTTCTCCGGCAGCTCACCCTTCTCCAGCGCCTCGTTAAATGCCCCAAGAGATGTGGTGCCAGGTCCGTCGCAAACCCCTTGTAGAAGACCCAGGGCCTTCCTCGACTTCATACCCCTTTTACTGAGCAATATCTCCCTCAGCACCAGGGGCTCCTCTAGCACCTGCCTCTTCTCTCCTTCCAGCTGAGGAAACTCCAGCTCATCTAATAACTGTCCCATGTCCCCCTCCTCTCTCCCTGGGTCCGCCCTGTATAATTCTCTGTAATCCTCCATAAATGCCTTATATATGTTCCTCGGCTCCGACACTACATCCTCAGACCCAGTCCGTACGTTCAATACATCCCTGGACGTGGCCTGCCTCCATAGCTAGTGCATGAGGATGCGGCTCGCCTTCTCTCCATATTCATACTGCACCGCTCTTGCTTTATGCAGCTGCCCTACCGCCCTTCCCATTGTCAGCCTATTGAATTGCTCCTGCCCTGTAACATTTTCCTCCTCGCCAATCCCTCTGTGGTACGCACCCTCGAGTACTCGTTAACCACCTCCACTATCTCATTCATTAGATGGTCATTTTTCTCCCTCCTTTTCCTATCCGCATGAGCTTTGAACAAGATAATCTCCCCCCCCGGACCACCACTTTTAGCACTTCCCAAAAGGTGGCCACCGACAACTCTCCGTTCTGGTTTAACTCCACATAATCCATAATCACCGCCCGCACCTTCCGCTCCATCCGCCAACAACTCTGAATCAAACCTCCACCCCGGTCTCTTCTCCCATCCCGATCTAAGCCGAATCACCAGCCAGTGGGATGCATGGTCCGAAATTATTATCCCCGCGTACTCTGCCCCCTCCACCCCTAACAAAATCTCCTGGATCACCACAAAATAGTCAATTCTGGAATACACCTGATAAACATGCGAGGAAAAGGAACACTCCCTTCCTCTTGGGTTCTTGAAGCACCATGGATCCACCAGACCAACGTTTCCATAAATGCACCCGGCCCCTTTGCCATTCGTACCCTATCCATCGGCCCGGAGCTCGACCTATCCACCTTCGGCTCTAGGACACAATTAAAATCCCCTCCCATGATCCCATGGTGTGTGGCCAAGTCCGGGATCGCTGCCAGCAACCCCTTCATAAAACCTACATCATTCCAATTCGGCTACCCTTCTAATACCCCACTCACAATTGCGTATCTCCCACCAGGGTTCCTTATTTCCTCCGCGCTCACAAATCACGTCTTCTTGCTCATTAAAATTGCCACTCCCCGCGATTTTGAATCAAATCCCAAATGGAAAAGCAGCCCGTCCCACCCCTTCCATAGCCTACCTGGTCCTTCACGCAGAGGTGTGACTTCTGCAGAAAGACAACCTCCGCTTTTAATCTCCTGAGGTCCGCAAACACCCGTGACCTTTTAACTGGTCCATTGAGTCCCCGCACGCTCCACGTTATTAGCCTTACCGGAGGCTTACGCCTCGATTCCTCTCTACCGTCCGTCATCTTCCCCGTTTAACTCCCACCCAGCTAATTCCACCCCCTTCCTAGCCCATCCAAGATGGCAGTCTTCTCCTCCCCTGACCATGTCTCTATCCCCCATTGCCACATAGCATCACCCTCCCTGTCACCCCCCTCCCCCACGGCCACCTTTGTCGGCCTTCTCGCCCAACTCACCTCCGCTCACCAGCATTACTTGCTAGTGTGGCAGCCCCTGCCCAAAGGCTCCTCCCAATGACTTCCCCTTACCCTCCCCCACCCAAACATACATCTGAACTCCTGGTCACCTGCCCTGAGAGCAAGCAAACAAGAGATAAAACACAAAGAGCCCTATAAAGCAGCAAGGGGGTGTGGGGTTGGTGAGAACCATCCCCTCATAAACATTTCACCCTGATATCCTTTATCAACCCAACAATAAATAAAACTCAATTTAAAAAAAAAGAACCCGATCCAGATCAGAGGAAAAGAAACCCCCCTCAATCCCTACCCCCACTACACCCACATGACAAAGTGCCAGCTCCCCAGAATTGTTCCACTCAGTCCCCCAGTTTATGTTCCTTGATGAAGTCCTCGGCCGCTTCTGGAGTGTCGAAGCAATATTCCCAGCCTTCAAACGTCACCCATAATTTCGCTGGGTACAGCACCTCAAACCTGATCTACTGCCAATACAGCACCGCCTTGACCTTGTTGAGCCCTGCACGCCATTTCTCTGGCTCGGCTCCAATGTCCTGATATATTTGTGATGGAGATGTCGGCATTGGACTGGGGTGGGCACAGTAAGAAGTCTGACAAGACCAGGTTAAAGTCCAACAAGTTTGTTTGGAATCTCTCGCTTTCACCTGATAAAGGAGCTGCGCTCCGAAAGCTAGTGACTCCAAACAAACATGTTGAACTTTAACCTGGTGTTGTAAGACGTCATACCGATATATTTCCCATTCACAGTTGCGCTTTTCCCAGGCCAAACGCCGGATCTTCTCTTTCTCCACGAACTTGTGGAGTCTCACGATCACCGCCCATGGCAGTTTCCCAGCTCTAGGCTTCTACCTCGAAGACCTGTGCTCTTTGTCCACTTCAGGGGCCTTATCCAGCACCCACTCCGCCACCAACTCTGCGAGCATCTTGGACACGCACCTCGTGGCACTCACGGTTCCACTCCTTCAGGCTCAAGTTCTGCCTCGTCGAACTCTTGCTCCTCCACCTTTGCCCTCAATGTCTTGCAATGGGCTCCTCCGCCTCCAATACCCCCACTTGATTGCTGTGATCTGACATTACCCTTTCAAGCTCTCAGATCTGAAACCCCTGCACATTTCTTCACCCTCTTCCTCGAACTCTTCATGGGTGCCACAGTCCCTTCGATGGCCTTTGATCGATCCTCCCGCATCTCCTTCCTCTGCTGGCGGAACTCATCTTTGATAAAAGCCATCAACTGCTCCATCTGGGGCTTTCTGATTTGCACGAGCCCTTCCCCCTCCGCCATCGTTCCACTGGCTGCCGCACCACAGGTTTTCTCCAACTCTTTGGCCAGATCTCTCACTGTCTTCTGTTGGGTTTGGTAGCCAGCGGACATACCACTCCTGGGGGACACTACTCTTCCGAACTTCAACTACACCTTTCTGTCAAAATTACATCCAATATCGGGTAAAAAGAGCTCTTTCCCATGCCTTCGGGCAGGAGCTGCCCCTGTATGCGACCACTCACACCTTGGCCACCACCTTAAGTCTCCATCAGCTATCTTCCTTAATGTTTTAAATACCCAGCCGGGCTTGTTGAACCACACCTTGTTTGCATGTCTTAGCTTCTCCCAGATTTCCTGCAGCTCCTCTGGTAGCATCTTAATATGGTTGTCATGCCCTTCAAAGTTAGGATCTCGGCTCTCCCGAGTTTCCTCTGCTATATCAATAACAGCTCTCTACCTCTTACGGATTGCTACCAATTCAGATTTTCCAATGCGAACTGGGACTTGGGGTACCAGGCAAAAGATACGGGGTAGGATTCACGTTTCTGCGATTAAATGTTGACGCAGACGCAGAATTCGTGGACTTTTGCAACAGCAAAACTGGTGCCGAACCTGGATCGATTCAGCAACTATGGAGGGGCTAGCACCCGCACCACGTGGAACACAAACGATTCCAATGAAAACCGGTACAGGATTCGCCGGGTCTTTGACACTAAGGAGGCTGACAAGCTGCACCTGCATATACACATTACAATCTCCACAAACAGTCATCCCAACCCACAAGGTGGAACTGGTTGTGATGGAGCGCACTCAAACAGCTGATGTGTCGACTGGGGCTAGAGGGCACTGTCATGTGAGAATACCTTTAAGAAATGGGTGTTTATAAATGGGTGTGTATATAAGTATCTGTAGTGAGAGTACTTTTAAGAAATGGGTGTTTATTACTGCAGTGATGTCAGAGAGTGGGAGGAGCTGGGCTGTCTGTGTTTTACTTTCGTTTTAGGCTGTTTGCTGCAGGGTGTGTTTTAGTTTCGTTTTCAGAGCTGGATAGCTGTAGTCACAGCCAGAAGGTGTATTAGAGTCTCTCTCTGTAATCTAAAGACTGTAAATCGATCCTGGTGATTTAAAACTAATAACAGTAGTGACTTTAACCTGATATCTGGTAAAAGGGGTTTTAAGTCTTATGGATGTTAAAAGGAAAGCTTAAAGGATTATTTAGTGTTGAGTAAATATTACTTATTCTTTGGGGGCTGTATTGGAATTAATGGTTGCTAAGATGTTCACTGTATGTTTTAAAAAGGTTAACTTGAGTTCATAGAATAAACATTGTTTTGCTTTAAAAAATGCTTTTCCATTTCTGCTGTACCACACCTGTAGAGTGGGCTGTGTGCTCCCCATACCACAATCTATTAAAAGGTGTGGGTCAGGTGAACTCCATGATACATTTGGGGTTCTCTAAACCCTGGCCCATAACAACACCTAGGGGATGGCCTGAGGGGGCACCTATACAGTGGGCTGTTAGCGCCATGTGCAGCTGCGGCAATGGTGTTCCGTGCCCGTCCACCCCGACCACACAACTCTCCTCCTGGCCAACCCCCGCTACTCCCCCCCAGCCCTAGCAGACGCCCCTCAGCCAGCGGCACAACTGTCAGCAAACTATGGCAATGTTGGACACTTTCTATACCCCTTCTCTCTCCCTCAGCAGCCACGACACTGGTTTTACGATTTTTAAAAGCGTAGTTGAACCGTGCTGTCGGGATCTCAGTCCATCGGAAGCGGAGCATCGCGGAGGTCTCGGAGAATACCTGGTCTGGCCCGTTAGTGACATGCAAGCGATGTTTACTGTACATGTCTTATGACGAAAGGCTGATGGACTTGAGGTTGTTTTCGTTAGAGAGAAGAAGGTTAAGAGGTGACTTAATAGAGGCATACAAAATGATCAGAGGGTTAGATAGGGTGGACAGCGAGAGCCTTCTCCCGCGGATGGAGGTAGCTAGCACGAGGGGACAGAGCCTTAAATTGAGGGGTAATAGATATAGGACAGAGGTCAGAGGTGGGTTTTTTACGCAAAGAGTGGTGAGGCTGTGGAATGCCCTACCTGCAACAGTAGTGAACTCGCCAACATTAAGGGCATTTAAAAGTTTATTGGATAAGCATATGGATGATAGTGTAGGTTAGATGACCATTAGTTTTTTTTCCATGTCGGTGCAACATCGAGGGCCGAAGGACCTGTACTGCGCTGTATCGTTCTATGTTCTATGTGTTCCGGACCACATTGACACTGCTGTCGAGGTGATGGAGAATTGTGATTTGGTGCCAAATTGGCGCCGGCCACGATTTTGGCGTCGGAACCAATTCTCTGCCCAATTGCGTTTTGTGATTTCGGCATCAGCCAACGGAGAATCCAGTCCACGATTTGCAATTGAACAAATTCTTCTCCTATACTGGAATTCTGACAGAGTTGTGGTGACACAATACTTTTCCCTATCCTGATACCTGACCTTGGTGAGGGTTGTATTCGGTTTGCGCACCTGGATAGTGCAATAATGGTCCAATTTTCTTTGCAGCCGCACAGTGCATGTTGATTTGGACATATGATGTGAGGACACACTATTACTTCATCCATGATAGCAGGCCGGATCTGACTTACCCTTCCTCCCGTTCCTCTGCATTTAGCAACACATCACCGCAGGCCGTCCAAAGTTTTTCCTTCACTATGCCTATATTTTCCACCTTGGAAACCCTTAACACCTTTTTCCGCATGTGTATTATCGGAAGTACTGGCATCACGCCGACTTCTTGCTGTGTGGACTCTTTGCAATCCCGATTAAATCATACCCGGGTTACTTTCCTTAAATGACAACTAAGATCTGTTCTCTCCTGCCAGATATCTGAGCTGTTTATTAGTTATCCAAGCCAGTACTAATCCTTCATTAGCCTGCTCAGAATTTTCCCGCAACTGATCAAGGATCCAGCTGCCAGAAATACTGCAGAGACTTTTGGCTAGTCCCTCTATAATTTGCACCATATTCAGGTCTCATTATTTTGCCAATTATCCCCTCTTGGGCCTCTCCCTTGATTCTCAGTTGCCATTTCATTTGTAATACCCCTCCTTGCCTTTATCCCTGCCCCATCTCCTCTCTGAATGCGAGCTGAGCGAGTATGCAGTACAGCCTCCTCAGAGATGTGGGGCATCATTCCGGCAGCTGACTCCTTGTGAGGCTTAGCACAACTGGGACCAGCTCATGATACACATGGGCGGCATGGTGGCCTAGTGGTTAGCACTGTTGCTTTATGGCTCCAAGGTCCTAGGTGTGATTCCTGGCTTGGGTCGCTGTCTGTGTGGAGTCTGCAAGTTCTCCTCGTGTTTCCGTGGGTTTCCTCTGGGTGCTCTGGCTTCCTCCCACAGTCCAAAGATACGCAGGTTAGGTGGATTGGCCATGCTAAATTGCCCTCCGTGTCCAAAAAACAAAAGCTTAGGTGGGTTACGGGGATAGAGTGGAGACATGGGCTTAAGTAAGGTGCCCTTTCCAAAGGCCGGTGCAGACTCAATTGGCTAAATGGCCTCCTTCTGCACTGTAAATTCTATGATTCTTTGAAAAAACACCTTTCCAGTTTTAAGCTATCGGAAGTGCCTACGAGGGTGTTTAGACACATCTCAGAGGTTGGGGTGGCAGGTTTGGCTGAGTAATGTTGCTGGGACACACAAGGAGCAATCTTTTCCTGATTTGGCATTTTTTTTACATGTTCGCAGCCATTTTGAAGGTCGCTTGCAGCGCGTTATTTAGATGCTAAATTGCCCGTAGTGTCCTAAAAAGTAAGGTTAAGGGGGGTGGGGTTGTTGGGTTACGGGTATAGGGTGGATACGTGGGTTTGAGTAGGGTGATCATGGCTCGGCACAACATTGAGGGCCGAAGGGCCTGTTCTGTGCTGTACTGTTCTATGTTCTATGTCATTAAAAGCCGGCTGTTGCGCGCAGATTTGAGAGATCGGGGGTGCTGCGACGGATGGCTCCGCAACCCACCCGCGGGTCGTGCCCCCAAGTTTGACAATGCCTAACATACAGCAACCGTACCCATGTCACAAACCTCGGCCCAAACCCAAACCTTCCCAAACCGCCACTCCACCCGATCAAATGCCTTCTCCGCGTCCATGGACCCCACCACCTCTGGTACCAGAGCCCCGACGGATTAATCACCACATTCAACTGCCGTCTTATATTACTCGCCTGCTCTTCACGAAGACTGTTTGATCTTCTGCAAACTCCTCCCTCCTCCCCGCCAACAACTTAGTCAACACTTTCATATCCATGTTCAGTAGTGATATGGGTCTATCCGACCCGCATTCCACCGGATCATTCCCTTTCTTTAGGATTAGTTTACTCCTGCCTGCGTCATCGTCTCCGGCAACTCCCCCTTCTCCAGTGCTGTTTAGCACAGGGCTAATTCGCTGGCTTTGAAAGCAGACCAAGCAGGCCAGCAGCACGGTTCGATTCCCGTAACAGCCTCCCCGAACAGGCGCCGGAATGTGGTGACTAGGGGCTTTTCACAGTAACTTCATTTGAAGCCTACTCGTGACAATAAGCGATTTTCAGGGGCAGCACGGTAGCATTGTGGTTAGCACAATTGCTTCACAGCTCCAGGGTCCCAGGTTCGATTCCAGCTTGGGTCACTGTCTGTGCGGAGTCTGCACATTCTCCCCGTGTGTGCGTGGGTTTCCTCCGGGTGCTCCGGTTTCCTCCCACAGTCCAAAGATGTGCAGGTTAGGTGGATTGGCCATGATAAATTTCCCTTAGTGTCCAAAATTGCCCTTAGTGTTGGGTGGGGTTACTGGGTTATGAGGATAGGTAGAGGTATTGACCTTGGGTAGGGTGCTCTTTCCAGGAGCCAGTGCAGACTCGATGGGCCGAACAGCCTCCTTCTGCACTGTAAATTCTATGAAACGCCCCCAACAGATGTGGTGCCAGGTCCACCGCAAATTCCTTATAAAATTCCGCCGGGTACCCATTTGGCCCAGGGGCCTTCCCCGACTTCATACCCCTGATACTATCCAGCACCTCCCTCAGCCCCAGGGGCTCCTCCGACACCTGCTTCTTTGCTTCCTCCACCTGTGGAAATTCCAGCTCGTCCAGAAACCGCCCCATGTCCCATTCCTCTCCCCCCGGATCCACCTCATAAAGTCCCTGGTCATACTCTCTAAATGCCTCATTTATCTTCCCTGGCTCTGACACCACATCCCCAGCCCCAGTCCGTATTTTTAATATTTCCCTGGTCGCAGCCTGCTTCCGAAGCTGATGCGCCAGCATGCGGCTCACCCTCTCCCCATACTCATATTGCACCCCTCATGGCCGACGCAGTTGTCAGCCTGTCAAACTGCTCCTGCAACCTTTTCTTCTCGCCAATCCCTCCACGTGGGCACCCTCGAATATTCCCAGTCCATCTCCACTATCGCGCTCACTAGACGGTCATGTTCCGCCCTCCTTTCCTTATCCGCACGAACCGTAAACAAAGTAATTTCTCCCCGGACCACTGTCTTCAGTGCTTCTCAAAAAATGCCTGCCGACACCTCCCCATTCTTATTCAACTCCACATACTCCCTACCGCACCTTATCACAAAAATCTCCATCCGCCAACAACCCCGAGTCAAACCTCCACCCCGGTCTCTGCTCTCGTCACGTTCTAAACCGAATCTACAACCAATGAAAAAATGAAATGAAATGAAAATCGCTTATTGTCACGAGTAGGCTTCAATGAAGTTACTGTGAAAAGCCCCTAGTCGCCACATTCCGGCACCTGTCCGGGGAGGCTGGTACGGTGCATGGTCCGAGATAACTATCCCCGCATACTCTGCCCCCTCCACCCCAACCAAAATCTCCCGACTCACTACAAACTAGTCAATCCTCGAATACACCTTATGGACATGTGAAAAGGAGGAATACTCCCTTCCCCCTGGGTTCTGAAAATGCCATGGGTCCACCATACCCATCCTCTCCATAAACCCACAATCTATCGCCATTTGTACCCGACCCATCGACCTGGGGCTCTATCCACCCTCAGCTCTAGGACACAGTTAGAATCTCCTCCTATGATCAACTGGTGCGTGGCCAAATCTAGGATTGCTGCCAGCAACCCCCTCATAAAACCCGCATCATTCCAGTTTGGGGCATACACATTTACCAACACTACCGGTGCTCCTTCCAATACCCCACTCACAATCACATATCTCTCACGCGGATCCCTCACCTCGTTCGCATTCACAAATTCCAATTTTATGCTCATTAAAATCGCCACACCCCTCGATTTCAAATTAAACCCCGAGTGAAAAACCTGCCCGACCCACCCCTTCCTTAGCCTAACCTGGTCCTTCACACGGAGGTGTGCCTCCTGCAGAAAGACTACCCCCGCGTTCAAGCTCCTGAGGTGCGCGAACTCCTCTGACCATTTAACCGGCCCATTCAGTCTCTGGACGTTCCACGTTACCAACCTTACCGGACGGGCTTGCACCTCCAATCCCCTCGACCGTCCATCATCTTCCCTACTTAACTCCCGCCCCTTAATTCCACACTGTACCTAGCCCATCCCAGATGGCCCTTTTCTCCGCCCTTGATCATGTCATCTTTCACCCCCTGCCACATTGCAGAAACTTCTCTCCCCCCCCCCCCCCCCCCCCCCAACTTTCCCCCTTCCCGTTCTCATGTGTGTATGATTTTCAAGCTCTGATTGCACTCCCTCACCAAGCAGTTAGATATTGCATGAGCCTCCTCTATTCAATCCAGGTTCATGATGTCTTGGCACAAGGAAATAATCTTGCTACTGTTGCTATCATCTATCGGGACCTGTGAATTTTCATCTGCAAGCCCACTTGTTATTCTTGTTGTCCATGCAAGTAATTGAACAGCTCATCAGGTGGACTTTGACACTTAGTGGCCATTTGAGCGGAGGAATGACACCAGTCTTATTTTGAATTGAGAGCAAGTGCAGCATGATATAAGGGTCGACAATCCAAAGTTTGAATCTGACATCTTGATGGGAACAATGGCTCCAGGATCCATGTTGGTATGTGTGCCTGAATCAGTCTCATTTGTGCTTGCTTCTGAAGACAAATCTCTGACTGCCTCCTCAACAACTTCATCTTTTGCAACATCCTCAACTGAGCCAATGCCACTCTTGTTAATGAGAGATAATCTGAGAAATTTTAGGATGAAATAAGATTTTGCCATATTTCAAGCAAGGAACTCACATTTGTGTCATCACCCTGGGTTTCATCCATTTTCTGCATATTTTATAACATTTTCAACAAAATGCTAATTATTTGAAGATGGGAACATTGATTTTTATGATAAGTGTTCCGTCTGCAAATGGGGCAGATATGAATTATTTCCAATTAGGAACAATAATGTAATTTTTCTGAAACTCGGCCCATGGTCTTATGGAACCTTAGTCCCAGCCTGGTTTGGTGCAATTCCTTCTTGTCGTAGTGAGCTGTTTCTTACTGAACACTGCCATAGAATCACTACAGTGCTGAAGGAGGCCATTCGGCCCACCTGGTCCGTACCAACCTGCCAAAAGACCACCCTACCTAGGCCCAATCCCCCTCCCTGTAACCCCAGCCTAAGGAGCAATTTAGCATGGCCAATCCACCTAACCTGGACTAGTTCTTTCACCTGATTCTCTTTCACTGCTGCCTGGTTCTTGGGTATCTGAAAGGAAAAAAGCACAAGTGAAGGATTCTGCTGAAGGGAGGAGGGAAACAACAGGCTCATAATTACACCATCAGCAGCTTGTAAATTGGATAGGATTGTGGGATGAGGAGGAAGTGGTACTGAGGAAGAGGATTAGGTATGAGCATATCATCTTCAATGGTTTTAGCAAGGTCACTGTATACGGCCTCAAGCATGTGTGCTCCTGTGAAGATGAGCACTATCACTTCTGGGTATCAGGACATTCATACAATTATTTTTCTTCATCAGTTAGCCTCCAGTTATACACAATGCTGTCCTACAAGGGAGAAGGGGGCATGTAGTGAGTATGGTGCAATCTGTTTGAACATAGGTGAATGTGAACAGAAGTAGGTCATTTAGTGTTTCAAACCTTTTCCATCATTCATTGAGATCATGGCTGATCTGCAACAAACTCCATAAACCTGCTTTTGACCCATATGTCTTCAGACTTTGAACTTTAATCTTCCTAAAGCTAATCATTACCTCTAAAATATTAACATGACGTATGAACTAGTGAGTCATCACATGTGACTGTCGTGGTTGAATAGTTAGCTGTGCACCAACGTGTGGATGTCGGTTTTGCAGCAGTGCAACAGAGGTGAGGGTTGTGAGGCATATTAATGTTAGGTTTAAATCATAATTGATGGTTTATGAGTGATGGGAATGTATGAGTCTAGTGGAGCATTTGGTAGATTAAGGCCATGGAGATCCATTTTCCAGCCTTGATCATTCATGTGTTATTGAACTTCTTATGCACTGCATCTTCTCCTTGGAATGAATCCACTGACTGCTACAGTTATTTGCTATCATTGCCACCTGAAGGTTTGTGTGGCAGGCCTCCATGAAAATGAAATGTATGAATGAAAATCGCTTATTGTTACAAGTAGGCTTCAAATGAAGTTTCTGTGAAAAGCCCCTAGTCACCACATTCCGGCGCCTGTTCGGGAGGCTGGTTCGGGAATTTGAACCGTGCTGCTGGCCTGCTTTGGTCTGCTTTCAAAGCCAGCGATTTAGCCCTGTGCTAAATCAGCCAAGCCCACTGTGGAGAAATGACATCTCTCCTCCTGTGTAGTTCCTTGACCAAGCATTCATTGCAGCATTGGACGACTTTGGAGTCCACTCTCTAACATTTCGCACATCCCATTTAAGTGATGCAGGATAGCTTGAAATAGCGTGGACCAATTCTAAGTGGTGCCAGCTCTCACTCCATCCTCTAGCATCCTCTATGCAGGCACTGGCTATCAATAGTAATCATGCAAATGAGCAGGTAACACAATGATTGGGTGCCAGCACCAAATGCAAGTTTAATCACATATTGTGATCCCCCATTCCAATTTATGTGCCTTATTGACTATCTCAGCGAAATAATTTAGGAGTATTTTATTGCTATGTTTCAGTATCCGTCTGCTTTTACTAGAGATTGGATCTTATTATCTGATCAGGAACCAGTACACACTGGCTACATAAATAATCTAATGCAAACCATTACCTTCTGGCTCCAGCATGAAGAGTATACAGATTATTATTGCACCAATACCAATGCCTCAATTGCTCTTGGCACTATTCTGGGATTATAAATTGTTTCTGGTTGGCACTATTGTTGAAGCTCTGCTGGAATGTCAGTCTTTCTGAATCTCTCTGTGGGAAAAATGACTGTTAAAAGCCTAGTGTAGCATCTGCAAATGATTTAAAAGAGGAAAAATCTGATGATGTCAAGGCTATTGTTTAGGACACTTTAAAGGGTTTTCTCCAAAATGGACTGTGATCAATGTATTTGCATATGCGTGTGTGTGTCTGTGTATTTTATCCTTGGGATAAATAATTGACTGTTTACATAACCAGAAACAAAGCCATTTTACTTAAAAAAGTAAAGGTTAGTTTATTTAACTCTATTGATCTGGAAGTTACCTAAGAAAAGATATAGCTATTAATGCACACACACAAAGATTAGTTACAAATGAAGATAAAACATACTTATAAATATAAATCAAGTTAGTCCATTTTGATGCAGGCCTGATGAAGGCCTTGAGGTTCTAGAGATGTCCACAAGACGTGATGGCTTCCACTGTTGAACTGCCATAGGTTGCTTGAACAGGTGAGTTTATAGGTGGAATTTTCACGGTGGAGAAACGGTTCCTTACTTCTGTTTTGCAGTTGTGACACCTTGAGCGCGGTTCTCCGAAGCCGTGCTGGATCGAGGTAGCTGTTGTGAATCCTGTCGAGTTCAACGATGGCACGAAACGGGCCCAATCGCGACCTGTTCTGGCCCCAGGAATGGGCTAGCATCGGGGCCGCGCGGAAAACGGAGGGGTGTGGCGTTGAATGCGCGACGTCAGCGCACGACGCCCGACTGGCGCCGCTCCGCGTCCTAAAAGGGCGCGATCCACGCAGAGAAAGAAGAGGGAGGGAAATGACGGACCCACGGAGGGTCGCCCCGAGGTTCCGTGATATGGACCTGGAGACCCTCCTTGATGAGGTGGAGCAGCGCAGGGGCATCCTCTGTCCAAGACGAGGGCATCGCCACCCTTCCAGCGCCGTGCGACGGGCCTGGCATGAGGTGGACTCGGCAGTCAGTGTTGTGGGGCAGACCCTTCGGTCCGGGGAGCAGTGTCGAAAGAAGCTCCACGACCTCACCAGGGCTGCCAGGGTGAGTGCCACGAGAGTGCCCCGGGTCACAACCATCCACCCCCCCATGTCCCTCATCACCCCCACCCCCCACCTCCGCGGACACGAGAGGGGGGGGGGGGGGGCGAGAGTGAGTGGAGGGTGGTTAACAACGTTGTCACAGACCCACCTGAGCACTGCGACCCCCTGGAGAGATGCCATGGTGTGGCTCCAACGTTCCCCCCACCCAGCATTAATGTAGCCTATATCTGAACGCCCTGATGATACCCGCCTAATTGTGATGCTCTATCTATGCACCCTCTCCAACAGGACAAGACTGCTCACAACAGCCGGGAGCGCAACAGAACTGGAGGGGGTTCACCCATTATGCACCCCCTCTCAGTGTTTGAGCAGAGGGCACTGGACCTCGCTGGGGGATCCGCCACCCGGGAGGTCGCACAATGCGAGGTTGGAGGCGCAGAAGCAAGTTGGACAACCCTGCATGACAACCCCCCCCCCCAGCCCATCCTCTGTCCCCTCACACTCTGCCCACTGGACCACCCATCCTCTCTCCCCTCACACTCTGCCCACTGGACCACCCATCCTCTCTCCCCTCACACTCTTCCCACTGGACCACCCATCCTCTCTCCCCTCACACTCTGCCCACTGGACCCCCCATCCTCTCTCCCCTCACACTCTGCCCACTGGACCACCCATCCTCTGTCCCCTCACACTCTGCCCACTGGACCACCTGACACCCGGCCAAGCCTGTCTAACTAACCCCGTATCATTCTGTTCCCCAAGGCCAGCTGACGAACGTCCAGGGCCGTCTGGTGCCACACACAGGCGAATATCCGCGATGACCACCGCATCTAGGGTCGCACGTCAGAGGGTGGCAGGAGGTCGGCCTGGAGGGCCATCCTCCAAATCCGGGACTCTCGAGCGGGACGTACAGAGGACGGACAGTGACTGTGTTCTGTGTTTCATGGCTGTGTGTTGCCCGAAGGCCGGGCCGTGAGACAGGACAGGATGGGGTCAGTGGACCCAGACGCATAGAGGACGGCGACGCAGTCAACGGACTCACACAATGCTGAACTGTACATGGTCCGCGTGCGCCCTGCGCCGGGACATGACTGGGACCAGGACACTCCTGAATTTCTGACGGACGAGGAGCTTGCGGCACTGCTGTCTCCCACACTATCGACCATCCCAGAGACACTCACCTCGGTTGGGCAATTAAGTGATGAGGCTCCTGGGTCACGGTCTGGGTCGCACCACACAGCCGAGCCGGTATAGCAGGTGGAGGTCGGAGCAGCCGAGGGGCTGGACGGTCGGGGGGCAGCCCAGGCCCAGCATCCAGCTGGCGGCCAGACGTTTCCCGGGTTCCTGGATTTACTTGACCCACCCGGACAGCCGATGCATTTTGAAACCCAGGGATACAATGACGGGATGAGGGTCGTCTTCCAGCAGCTGCAGACGCTGTTAGAGGAGTCAAACCGCGTCCAGGAGCAGGGAGTGGTGCCACTCATCGTAGCCACCCAGGCCGACACCGCACGGGTAGCGTCCGTAGTCGAGGCAATGGGTGAAACGGTATCGGCCATGGGTCAGGTTCTGCAAGGCATTGGGCTTCATGTGCACGCGTCATCCATGGCCCAGGAGAGGGCTGCCCTCTCACAGGCAGCAATGCGCCAGAGCCAACATGACATTGCCGGCGCGCAACGGACCCTGGCTGAGTCTCACCCGGTCACGGCACAGTCCCAGCACAGTCCCAGCAGGCCATGGCCCAGTCCCAGCAGGCCATGGCACAGTCCTAGCAGTCAGTCGCGGAGAGCATCGACCGCCTGATGCACGTGCTGGATGGTGTCGCGCACTCACAGGTTGAGGTTGCACAGTCCCTGGCGGGATGTCTCACTCCCTGGACTCCGTCTCAGCGAACCTTCGGACCCTGGTCGATACCGTTGCAGGCCTCCAGGACTGGCAGCGCCAGGTGGCGGTGGGGCAACGGGGCACCTCCCCGCTCGCACCTCCGTCCCGTAGTGAGGCCCGGGGGCTGCCGGGCTCCCCAAGGGAGGAGGAGGTTTTGGGGGCCATCCCATTAACTCCATCACAGGACGTCCCTGAACGCTCGGCCTCCCCCCGTCCCATCCCTGGTGCATCGGGTGGGCAGCGGGCAGAGCAGGGTGGCACCACGTCATCCGAAACGCCCGTGGAGCAGCCTGGCCCATCAAGGCCGGGTCGCACCAGGAAACGAGTGCCGACGGGGAGCCATGTCGCGGGGCCTGATTCTCAGCAGTCCATCTCCACTCCTGCTGTACCATCTTGAGATTCACTTAGACGTAGTGGTAGTAAGGCAATGAAGAGGGACACAGAGTAAGTTGGCACGGGTGCAGGGCACAGTTTAGTTGTAGGGGCTAGGGCATCTGTACATAATATTCACCATTAAACTCACTGTTGCACCTAACTTGTAAGACTGTGTGATTTTTCCATTGCCACGGGGATCGTGATGGTGCCTGAGTGTCGCTGGGGTTGACGTGCGGTGAAACTTCGGTGCCGGGTGTGCAGTCCCTCCCTCCCCCCCCCCCCCCCCCCCCCCACCACAGTCGGACACCGTAGTCCTCGGCACTCTGACGCCAGCTACCCCACGCCAGCATGACTGGCTGACGAGTTTGAAAAAGCAGGTGTGGACGGCGACGGCGTGAACTGGGGTCACGCCGTCGGAACTTCAGCCCATCCGGACCGGAGAATAGCGGGGGTGCCGGAGAATCGCCATTTTGGTGCCTCGGGCATTTCTCTGGATGTTATCGCGCAGAACACGACGGGACCGATTTCGCCGTTTGGGAGAATCGCGGGAGCGCGTCGGACAGGCGTCGCGTGAAAAACTGGCGCCGCCCGCTATTCTCCCAACCATTGCGGCCTCGGAGAATCGCGCCCCTTTAGTTTACAGTAGACCAAAAGCTGTTTTTGATCATGTTCTCTATCTCTCCCTGGATCAAAGCCTTTTCAAACCGTTCATCCTGGATTTGCCACTTCCTTCCCTTCTCAATACTATTTTACAGGTATGGCAAGATTGTTGTTATCATGTGAGCTGTACAAAATGCCAACTCATCTTCCAAATAAGGCATTGACACTACAAGCTACCTTTCTCCCGCTTGTGGTTCTTGTCCTGGTCAAGACACAATTTACATTTTTATAATGAGACGTCCTCAAAATATCCTGGATGAGACCATTGTTAACCTTTTTTTTTCTTTCTTAAAAATTTTAAGTACCCAATTCATTTTTTCCAATTCAGGGGTAATTTAGCATGGCCAATCCACCTACCCTACACATCTTTGGGATGTGGGGGCGAAACCCACGCAAACATGGGGAGAATGTGCAAACTCCACACGGCCGGTGACCCAGAGCAGTGATCGAACCTGGGACCTCGGCGTCGTGAGGCAGCAAGGCTAACCCACTGCATCACCGTGCTGCCTGTCCATCGTAAACCTGAGATGAAATTTTGTCTTTTGTCCTCTTGTTGGAGGAGACCCAGAACAAAATCCACAATGCAGTCTGGTAAGTGGAGCTATTCTGGAACATTTATGAACCCAAGTCCAAGTTTTTTGTTAAAAGTAACCTGAAACAGTTTTTTGAAAATTTATAACATCTTAACAATGCTGTTATCTACCATGCAGTTTAAGTGTAGTTTCGTATACACTTTGAACTCAGTAGAAATTTAAGTTACACGTCCCGGGTGCGAAATGAAATATTTTCTGGTTTCTACAGATTATCATTGAGAGTTTGAGATCTTCTTGTGGTTACAAATCAAATGTTCTCAATAAAGCCCTGCCAGCTGAAGACTTTAAGAGATATAATCAACTTTGTAGTTTACAAACAGATTTAACTTTCAAAATACAGTAATGGCTTCTTGCTCAAAGCAAAAACAGCTTGCGCAGACTTTAAGAGTTAGAGTGGAAATGTGAAAATACGAAATAAGGATAGCAAGTAGTTAGGTAAATAGTATAGAGTGATCCCGGAATGGAAAATGGCTGCCCGAACCTATGTGTTTAAGGAAAATGTTATCAGTCTGACTCCATCTGTCCCTACCCCTGTAATTGTGCTAATTGGCTTGGATGAGTCTCAAATGCATTTGGTTGGATGGTCAGTTGTCAATCATCAATATGCAACATAGCTGCAGATATGTTGCTTTTTAGATGCTTGCCATGTGTTGGAATGTGATTTATACTTTTAATCAGCTCTGGTTTATACTGGTTATTCTGCTGACTGCTATACTAGTCATATTCTGAACAATGGTGGATTCATGTTGTCATGGTGCTTATTTTGACTTGATCAGATTGTGGTACAGTTTAATACTTTGAATGAAACTAATTTGAACTTCTGCAATTCTGTTCATTAGAACAATGGACAGTTTATAATGTTAATTTAACTTTTCAGTAGAAATGTTGCATTTGTTTCTAGCTAGCCTGTGGATGTTTCAAATTCTGTGCTTTTGTTACTGCAAGCTGTGTGTTTTTGTAATCTACGGTTATGTTTGAAGTCTTATGTTGAAATCCATTTTAAAATGGATTTCAAACTGGGCTTTAGTGTTTACATCAAAACGGCTAGAGCAAAGACCCTTTTTACCTATCAGAAATAGCTGGTTCCCTTCAGGTGCACTGTAAATTTATTATCTTTGGAGCTTCAACAACCAACTCATTTCATTTCTATACTATCTTTCCTTTTTTCCTTACTTCTTCGTATCTTTTTCTCATCAGCTTTGCCTATTTTGCAAAACCCAGACCTCTATAATATAGTAGGTTGACGGGATGTTTCCCTGTCAGAGCGGGAGTCTGAGAATTATGACGAGGTGAAAAAGGCTATTCTGGATGCAATTGAATTGATTCCTGAAGCATTTAGGCAAACGTTTTGGAATTTAAGGGACTGATGTATGCTAAATTTGAATGGGTTCTGCAGAACAATTTTAATTGATGGGTACGAGCATTGGGAGTTAGAACTACCTATGAGGCTCTGAGAGAGGTCATTCTCTTAGAGGAATTTAAGAATTCACTACCTTGTATAATAAGAACCCATGTTGAAGACCAGAGGGTGAAAACCACTTGTCAGGCAGTAATTATGGCTAATGATTGTGAGTTAATTCATGAATTTAAACCTTTGTTCCATCATCCCCATAATTTTGAAAAGGATAGGAAATGGGAGAGTGAAAGAAAGGCAGGTAGCTAAGGTAAAGAACGGATAGCTTGGACTGCTCCGAGATCTCCTTCTCAGGCGAGGAAGGAAGGTACTGAGGGTGAAGGTGAGGCTCAAAAGCCTAGGTGTTACCATTGTAACAAGGTGGGACCCATTTGTTCAGCATATTTGAAGTTGCAAGGAAAGCCCATGGGACTTGTGGGAGTTCATAAGGAGGATTCTGAAAATGGAACAAGGCAGAATACTACAGGGCAGACTGCAGCTTTAACTGGACTTAGGAGACCTGAGGTGAACTGGTATGGGAGCAGGTGTAAGGAATGAGGTAGATGAGAGATATGCCAGCTTTGTGTCTCAGGGAAAGATCATCCACTTTTCTTTCAACTGATGTAGCCAAACCTATAGCTATCTTCAGGAACACAGATGCTACTCAATCTCTTACTGGAGAAGGATTTGGTTTTCCCTCCAGGGAGCTATATGAAAGCTGAGGTATTGGTGAATGTCATAGGTGGAGATCGTATCCCAGTTCCATTGTATGAAGTACAATTAGAGTGTGATTTAGTATCGGGTCCAATGTTTGTCAGGCTGGTTAGGAAACCCCAGTGGAAGGAGTAGGCTTACATTTGGGCAATGATTTGGAAGGAGTAAAGGGTGTAGCTTCATCCATGATTAGCTTTTATTATTGTCACAAATGGGCTTACATTAACAATGCAATGAAGTACGCCTATTCGGGTACACAGAGAGAATATTCAGAATGTCCAATTCACCTGACAAGCACATCTTTCAGGGTTTGTGGGAGGAAACCAGAGCACCCGGAGGAAACCCACGCAGACACGGAGAGAACGTGCAGACTCCGCACAGACGGTGACCCGAGCGAGATTGAACCTAGGAGCCTGGCACTGTGAAGCAACAGTGCTAACCACAGTGCTACCTTGCCACCCATAGAGTCCGAGGGAAGTACTACAGTTAGCACATGAAATGCCAACGGTAGGGCATGTAAGAGTTGGGAAAATTCATTGGGCATTAAATGACTCAAATGAAGAAATGTTCAAAGACATTTATCACATATAAATGAGTGATAGTGAGCCAGGTTCTTTTAAAATCATTTTTGGGCTGTGGGCGTCGCTGGTTAGTCCAGCATTTATTGCCCATCACTAGTTGCCCTTTAGAACGTGGTGGTGTGTTGCCTTCTTGAACTTCTGCAGTCCTTGAGGTGTAGGTACGCCCACTGTGCTGTTAGGGAGGGGGTTCCAGGAATGTGCCCCAGCGACAGTGAAGGAATGGGGTTATATTTCCAAGTCAGGGTGGTGAGTGACTTGGAGGAGATCCTCCTGGTGGTGGGGTTCCCAGGTATCTGCTGCTCTTGTCCTTCTAGATGGTAGTGGTTGTATGTTTGGAAGGTGCTGTCTAAGGAACCTTGTTGAGTTACTGTGGGGAATCTTGTAGATGGTACACATGGCTGCCACTGTTTGTCGGTGGTAGAGGGATTGAATGTTTGTGGAAAGGGGAGCAATCAAGCAGGCTGCTTTGTCCTGGATGGTGTTGAGCTTCTTGAGTCTTGTTGGAGCTGCATTCATCCATGCAAGTGGGGAGTATTCCATTACAATCTTGACCCTTGTAGATGGTGGACAGGTTTTTTTTTGGGGGGGGGGTCAGGAGGTGAGTTACTCGCTGTAGGATTCCTAGTCTTTGACCTGCCCTGGTAGCCACAGCATTAATGTGGCTAGTCCAGTTCAGTTTCTGGTCAATAGTAACCCCCAGGATGTTGATTGTGGGGTATTCAGCGTTGGTAATGCCATTGAATGTCAAGGGGCGGTGGTTAGACCCTCTCTTGTAGGAGCTGGTCATTGCCTGGCACTTGTGTGGCACGAATGTAACTTGCCATTTGTCAACCCAAGCCTGGAGATTGTCCAGGTCATGCTGCATTTGGACATGGACTGCTTCATTATCTGAGGCATCGCAAAATGAAAAATGAAAATTGCTTGTTGTCACTTCAAATGAAGTTACTGTGAAAATCCCCTAGTCGCCACATTGTGGCACCTGTTCGGGGAGGCTGGTACGGGAATGGAACCCACACTGCTGGCCTGCCTTGGTCTGCTTTAAAAGCCAGCTATTTAGCCCAGTGTACTAAATTAGCCCCTAAACATCCCCACTTTTTTTTAAATATAAATTTTGTGTACCCAATTAGTTTTTTCCAATTAAGGGGCAATTTAGCATGTTGAATCCACCTATCCTGCACATCCTTGGGTTGTGAGGGCAAAACCCGCACAAACACGGTGGGGGGGGTGGGGGGGTGGGGAACGTGCAAATTCCACACGAACAGTGACCCAGAGCCAGGATCGAACCTGGGACCTCAGCGCCGTGAGGGAGCAGGGCTAACCCACTGCGCCATCATGCTGCCCAACATCCCCACTTCTGAGCGAATGATGGAAGGCAGGGCATTGATGAAGCAGCTGAAGATGTTTGGGCCGAGAACACCACCTGAGGAACTCCTGCAGTGATGCCCTGGAGCTGAGATGATTAACCTCCAACCACCACAACTATCTTCCTTTGTGCCGGGTATGACTCCAATCAGCAGTGAGTTTCCTCCCTGATTCTCAGTGACTCCAGTTTAACAAGGCTCCTTGATGCCATACTCGGTCAAACACTGCCTTGATGTCAATGCAGTCACTTTCACCTCACCTCTGGCATTCAGCTCTTCTGCCCATGTTTGAATCAAGGCTGTTATGAAGTCAGGAGCTGAGTGACCCTGGCGGAACACAAACTGCGCATCAATGAGCAGGTTATTGCTGAGTAAGTGCCTCTTGATAGCACTGTTGATGATTCCTTCTATCACTTTGCTGATGGGGTGGTGATTAGCTGGGTTCCATTTGTCCTATTTATTGTGTACAGGACACACCTGAGCAACTTTCCAAATTGATGGGTATGTGTAGTTGTACTGGAACAGCTTGGCTAGCGTTGCGGAAGGTTCTGCAGCACAAGTTTTCAGTACTATTGCCAGAATATTGTCAGGGCCCATAGTCTTTGCAGTATCCAGTGCCTTCAGCCATTCCTTGATATATCACATGGCGTGAATTATATATTGACTGAAGACTGACGTCTGTGATGCTGGAGACCTCTGGAGGAGAGGAGGTGTATCATCCACTGGGCAATTCTGGCTGAAGATATTTTGCGTATGCCTCAGCCTTGTCCTTTGCACATATCATAGATTATCATAGAATTTACAGTGCAGAAGGAGGCCATTTGGCCCATCGAGTCTGCACCGGCTCCTGGAAAGAGCACCCTACCCAAGGTCAACACCTCCACCTTATCCCCATAACCCAATAACCCCACCCAACACTAAGGGCAATTTTGGACACTAAGGGCAATTTTCATTGGCTAATCCACCTAACCTGCACATCTTTGGACTGTGGGAGGAAACCGGAGCACCCGGAGGAAACCCACGCACACACGGGGAGGATGTGCAGACTCCGCACAGACAGTGACCCAAACCGGAATCGAACCTGGGACCCTGGAGCTGTGAAGCAATTGTGCTATCCACAATGCTACCATGCTGCCCATATGTGCTAGGCTTCTCCAGCATTGAGGATGGGGATATTTTTGGAGCTGCCTCCTCTAGTGAATTGTTTAATTGTCCACCACCATTCGCGTCTGGATGTGGCTGCACTGCAGATTTTTGATCTTTTTAAAAAAGTTTCAAGTAGCCAATTATTTTTTTTCCAATTAAGGGCCAATTTAGCGTGGCCAATCCACCTAACCTGCACATCTTTGGGTTGCGGGGGTGAAGCCCATGCAGACATGGGGAAAATGTGCAAACTCCACAGACAGTAACCCGAAGTTGGGATCGAACCTGGTCCTGAGCGCCTTAGGCAGCTGTGCTAACCACTGCACCACCATGCCGCCCCACAGAGTTTCGATCTGATGTGTTCTTTGTGGAATCGCTTAGCTCTGTCTATTATTTGCTGCTTATGCCGTTTGGCACCCAAGTAGTCCTGTGTTGTAGCTTCACCAGATTGACACCTCATTTTTGGTATATGTGATGTTGTCCCTGGCATGCCCTCCTGCACTCTTCATTGAATTGAATCAGGGTTGATTCGCTGGCTTGGTGGTAATGGTAGAGTGGGGGAATATGGCGGGCCATGTGGTTGCAGATTACGGTTGAATACAATTCTGTTGCTGCTGCTGATGGCCTCGTGGATGCCTCGTCTTGAGTTGCTCGATCTGTTCGAAGTCTATCTTATTTAGCACGGTGGTAGTGCCACACAACATGATGGAGGGTAGCCTCAATGTGAAGACAGGATCTTGTCTCCACAAGGACTGTGCGGTGGTCACTTCTATCAATATTGTCATGGACAGATGCATCAGCAGCAGGCAGATTGGTGAAGATGAGGTCAAGTATGTTTTTCCCTCTTGTTGGTTCCCTCACCATCTGCTGCAGTCCCAGTTTAGCAGCTATGTCCTTTAGGACCCGGCCAGCTTGGTCTGTGGTGGTACCTCCAAATCACTCTTGGTGATGGACATTGAAGTCTCCCACCCAGAGCATATTCTGCACCCTTGCCACTCTCAGTGCTTCCTCCAAGTGGTGTTCAACATGGTGGAGGGCTGATTTATCAACTAATGGTGGTCAGTACGTGGCAATCAGCTGAAGGTTTCCTTGCCCATATTTAACCTGAAGCCATGAGTCCAGAGTGAATTTTGAGGACTCCCAGAGCATCTACCTCTCAACTGTCTACCACTGGGTCACCACCTCTGCTGGGTCTGTCCTGCCGGTGAGACAGGCCACGCCCAGGAATGGTGATAGTGGTGTCTGGGACATGGGGCGGGATTCTCCCCTAACCGGCGGGGCGGGGGGTCCCGGCGTGATGGAGTGGCGTGAACCACTCCGGCGTCGGACCACCCCAAAGGTGCAGAAGTCTCCGCACCTTTAGGGGCCAAGCCCTAACATTGAGGGGCTAGGCCCGCACCGGAGTGGTTGGCGCTCCGCCGGCCGGCGGGAAAGGCCTTTGGCGCCACGCCAGCCGGGGCCGAAGGGACTTCGCCGGCCGCCGGAAGTCCATGCATGCGCCAGAGCGTCAGCGGCTGCTGACGTCATCCTCGCGCATGCGCAGGGGAGGGGGTCACTTCTGCCTCCACCATCGTGAAGACTATGGCGAAGGCGGAAGGAAAAGAGTGCCGCCACGGCACTGGCCCGCCCGCGGATCGGTGGGCCCCGATCGTGGGCCAGGCCACCGTGGGGGCACCCCCCGGGGCCAGATCGCCCCGCACCCCCCCAGGAACCCGGACCCCGCTCGCGCCGCCTGGTCCCGCCGATAAGGTAGGTGGATTGATCCACGCCGGCGGCGGGACTTCGGCCCATCGCGGGCCGGAGAATCGCTGGGGGGGGGAGGCCGCCGACAGGCGCGGCGCGATTCCCACCTCCGCCGAATCTCTGGTGCCGGAGACTTCGGGACACGGCGGGGGCGGGATTGACGCCGGCCCCCGGTGATTCTCCGACCCGGCGGGGGGTCGGAGCATCCCGCCCATTGTCTGTAAGATATGATGAGTCTGTCAGTATGACTATGAAAGGCTGTTGCTTAAATAGCCTGTGAGACAGCTCTCCCAACTTTGGCACAAGCCCCCAGATGTTAGTAAGGATCGACGGGGCTGGGTTTGCCGTTGTCATTTCCGGTGCAGTGTCTGGTACATACAAGGTTAATGTGGGATTGAGTATTGTACTGCCCACATAATGATATATGAATGCACATGACCCAGACCTCGGGAAGCATGGTGTTGAGCAGACAAGTGTTAAGGTCTAAATATGAAGATAGTTCCTTGCCTATATAATTACAAGTTAAAAAAAGACATGCTGTTAACATATAAAAGACCAAAAAGAGTTTCTGTAGACAACAACATTACAACAGAATCGAGAACCCAAACTCTGTGTGCTGTTTAAACAACATGCTATGTTTATGTTTTGCAGTGATATGTATCTAGTTGTGTAACCTGGCCTCCTTACATTGTGACTCTTTCATGGGTGTAAGCTGATTGGCAAAGCTGATTCTGTCTTCATTTTATTTTTGTTTGAAATGTGGTGAATGTAACATGATAATTCACACTATATCTTTGTAAGCGCAGTAGCGTTATCCCGCCCACTAGGGGGAGTAGCTCTGGGAATGCTCAGGAGCTTGTACAGGGCTCCACCCGTGGCTCCGCCCCCGACTCCTCCCCCTAGTGCTGCTGTATAAATACCCTTGGCCAGAGTCAGCCTGCAGTTCACTGAGTGTTCATCAATGGGTAACAGGCTGGCTCTGTAGTAAGTCGATTAAAGCCTATATTCATATCGGAAACACGTGTCTAGTGAATTGATGGTTCCATCAATTTAATCGACTTAAGAACAGTCAAGATCGATCATGGAATCAGCCCTCAAGCCTGGACGCCTGGAACTCGACCCGCAGGATGCAGAGGCTAAAGAAATCTTCTCCCACTGGCTGCGGTGCTTCAAGGCCTACCTGGCAGAAGCGAGCACAGCCGAAACGACAGAGGAACAGAAGTTAAGTCTACTGCACGCGAGGGTGAGCCACAGAATCTCTACGCAACTAAACTAGGCCGGTTCATATACTGCAGCGCTAGCAGTACTCGATAAGATATATGTAAGGCCCATTAACGAAGTTTACACACGCCATGTGTTCACGACTCGCCGCCAGTGGCCTACAGAATCACTCGCCGAATTTCTAAGGGAACTCAATAATTTGTCCAATGACTGTAATTATCAAGCGGTTACCGCGGCTGAACACAGAGAACTTGCTGTACGCGATGTTTTTGTAGCGGGCCTCAGGTCTAATTATGTGCGCCAACGACTGCTGGAAAAGGGGGCCCAAGACTTAGAAACGACTGTGGAAGCTGCGACCACGATGGAGGTCTCCTTCCGTAGCCTCACCTCGTTCCCCACGGACCCCGCGACCCAATCATTGGCCCCCGACCAGCGACTCCCCCAGGCCTGTGCTACGCGGCCGCCCAGCCACCAGGCTGCCCCAGCCAGCCACTATGCTGCCCCAGCCTGCCATTTCTGCGGCCAGAACCAGCACCCGCGTCAGCACTGCCCGGCCGGCAACGCGACCTGCAGCAGCTGCGGGCGGAAAGGCCACTACGCGAGAGTGTGCCTCGCTAAAAGGGCCCCAGCTTCCAACTCCCCAGCAGCACGAAGGAATCACTTCCCTCACCTGCAGGCCCGTGGGGCCCGAAACGCGGCGGCCTATGCCCCGACTCCACCCCCTCCAGCCACGTGCAATCCACGGGGGCCACCATCTTGGCAAACCTCCACCACGCGGCCGGCCACTTGCGACTCATGGGGGCCGCCATCTTGGACGCCATCTTCGTCGCCGCCCGCCACGTGCGATCCACGGGCCCGACCTGCATCTCCGCGCTCGGACAACTCATCGGAAGAATACGACTATGAAATCAGAGGGCAGTCTCAGAGGGCAGTCATCACGGGGCCACCCCAGCACAGCTGATCGAGCTGCCGACTACCCGCAACTCAGTGCAGTCACTTTGGACCAATCATGCCCGAAGCATCTGCGAAATTCGATGGCAGAGGTCCAAATCAACAGGTACAAAACGCCATGCCTCTTCGACTCCGGGAGCACTGAGAGCTTCATACATCCAGACCTGGTAAGACGCTGTTCACTCCCCATTTTCCCAGTGCAGCAAACTATCTCGCTCGCTTCAGGCTCCCATTCAGTCCAGATCCAGGGGCGCACCGCCGCGTCACTCACAATCCGAGACGCTAGCTACTCAAAATTCAAACTCTTCATTTTGCCCGACCTCTGCACGCCACTCTTATTAGGCCTAGACTTTCAATGTAACCTCAAGAGCCTCACCCTCAGCTTCAGCGGGCCCCTGCCCCCACTCACTATCTGCAGCCTCGCTACGCTGCGAATCCCCCCCTCCTCTCTTCGCCCATCTCACAAAGGACTGTAAACCCGTAGCCACTCGTAGCAGGCGGTAGAGCCTGCAGGATAGGGTATTTATCAGAGCAGAGGTCCGAAGGCTTCTCAGTGAGGGGATTATAGAGGCCGGCAATAGTCCCTGGAGAGCTCAGGTGGTCGTCGTTAAGACCGGGGAAAAATTCCACATGGTTATCGACCATAGTCAGACCATAAATAGATTTATGCTCCTCAACGCGTATCCCCTCCCCAGGATTGCAGACATGGTAAACCAGATCACCCAGTACCGGCTCTTTTCCATGGTGGATCTGAAGTCTGCATACCACCAGCTCCCAAACCGCCCGGAGGACCGCCACTACACGGCATTCGAGGTCGATGGCCGCCTCTTCCATTTCCTCCGGGACCCTTTCGGCGTCACTAATGGGGTCTCGGTGTTCCAACGAGCAATGGACCGAATGGTGGACCAGTACGGGCTGCGGGCCACGTTCCCATACTTGGACAATGTCACCATCTGCGGCTATGACCAGCAGGACCACGACGCCGACCTCCACCGTTTTCTCCAGACGGCACAGAAACTGAATCTCACGTATAACACGGAGAAATGCGTTTTCCGCCCAACCAGACTAGCCATCCTCGGCTATGTCGTGGAAAACGGAGTCCTGGGCCCAGACCCGGACCGTATGTGCCCCCTCTTAGAACTCCCCCTCCCCCATTGCCCCAAGGCCCTCAAACGGTGCTTGGGCTTCTTTTCCTACTACGCCCAGTGGGCCCCTCAATATGCGGACAAAGCCCGGCCACTCTTTAGGGCCACACAATTTCCCCTGTCAGCCGAGGCACGCCAGGCCTTCGACGGCATCAAGGAGGACATCGCCAAAGTGGTCATGCGGGCGGTGGATGAATCCACCCCATTTCAGGTAGAGAGCGACGCCTCAGAGGTAGCTCTTGCAGCCACTTTAAATCAGGCAGGGAGACCAGTTGCATTTTTCTCCCGTACCCTCTCTGCTTCAGAACTTCGACACTCCTCAGTCGAGAAAGAAGCACAAGCCATTGTGGAGGCTGTTCGTCACTGGAGGCACTACCTCGCAGGTAGGAGGTTCACCCTCATCACCGACCAAAGATCGGTTGCCTTCATGTTCGACAACTCGCAAAGGGGCAAAATTTAAAACGACAAAATTCTTCGGTGGAGGATCGAACTCTCCACCTACAATTACGACATTAAGTATCGACCCGGGAAGCTCAACAAGCCTCCGGATGCCCTATCCCGCAGGACATGCGCCAGCGCGCAGATTGACCGATTGAAAGTCATCCACAATGACCTCTGCCACCCGGGGGTCACCCGGCTCGCCCACTACATCAGGGCCCGAAACCTGCCTTTCTCCAACGAGGAGGTAAAAGCGGTCACCAGGGACTGCCCGATCTGTGCGGTGTGCAAACCGCACTTCTATAGACCAGACAGGGCCCACCTGGTCAAGGCTTCTAGGCCCTTTGAACGCCTCCCGATTGATTTCAAAGGGCCACTCCCCTCAACTAACAAGAATGTTTACTTTTTAAACGTCGTAGACGTGTTCTCCCATTTCCCATTCGCTATCCTGTGCCCCGACATGACCTCCCACACAGTCATTAGGGCCCTGCATAGCATCTTCACCCTGTTTGGTTTCCCCAGCTACATACACAGCGACCGGGGTTCGTCCTTCATGAGCGACGAGCTGCGTCAGTACCTGCTCGACAAGGGCATTGCCTTGAGCAGGACTACCAGCTACAACCCCGGGGGAACGGGCAGGTGGAGTGGGAGAACACGACGGTCTGGAAGACCGCCCTGCTGACCCTCCGGTCTAGAAAGCTCCAAGTCTCCCAGTGGCAGGAAGTCCTCCCAGACGCGCTTCACGCTATTAGGTCCCTTTTGTACACAGCGACCAATCAGACCCCTCACGAGAGGCTCTTCATTTTTTCCAGGGGCACTACCACGGGGGTCTCACTTCCAGCATGGCTGAGGACGCCGGGTCCCGTACTTCTGAGGAAACACGTCAGGGCGCACAAAACCGACCCCCTTGTTGAAAAGGTGCGCCTGCTCCACTCCAGCCCCCAGTACGCATTCGTCGAGTTCCCTGACGGCCGTCAGGACACTGTATCCCTCCGGGATCTGGCACCCGCCGGATCCAGCGCCCCTTCTACCCCCACAGAAGGACCTCTCACCCTACACCCCATGCTGCCGCCCCGTCGCGCTCCCGAGCCCGCGAGCTCGCTCCACCAGTTCCGCGCACCCGCGCCGGCCAGCCCCCAGCGCCCCCAGTCCCCGGTCGAGCCAGGAGAGTATGAAGCTCGGATACAACCCTCCCTGGAGTCCATCATCGTACCCCAGCATACACCACCCATCCAGCCACCGCAAGAGGCTGCAACCCCGGTGCTCCGCAGATCACAGCGGACAATTCGACCACCGGACAGACTGACTTTGTAGACCACCACCCCTGCCGGACTTGATTTTTTTGCAGGGGGTGAATGTGGTGAATGTAACGTGATAATTCACACTATATCTTTGTAAGCGCGGTAGCGTTATCCGACCACTAGGGGAGAAGCTCTGGGAATGCTCAGGAGCTTGTACAGGACTCCGCCCCGACTCCTCCCCCTAGTGCTGCTGTATAAATACCCTTGCCAAGAGTCAGCCTGCAGTTCACTGAGAGTTCATCAACGGGTAACAGGCTGGCTCTGTAGTAAGTCGATTAAAGCCTATTTTCATATCGGAAACACGTGTCTGGTGAATTGATGGTTCCATCATGAAACATGGGCCAGAAAGTTACAGCTTGTACCTCTCGCTGGTGTGAATTTTGCATGCTTCACCTGGTGCCTATGCCTATGTATTTACATTGTATATTTAAGTTTTTTTTAATTTAAAGTACCCTTTTTTTCCAATTAAGAGGCAATTTAGCGTGGCAATGCACATCTTTGGGTTATGGGGGTGAGAATCACGGAGAGTGAATTCATGTATGCCCTGTTGTTTCATGTATGGAACAATCTGGACTATACGCAGAACAATAGTTTTCACTATCCCTTGGTGCACGTGACAAATCCAATCCAAAATTCCATTTCTGCCCCCACCCCAGGATGCTGACAGTGGGGAATTCAGCAATGATAATTTGATATCAAAGGCAGTCGAGTCTTTCTTGTTTGAGATGTACAGTAAGGGGTCTTGCAACACCAGGTTGAAGTCCGGCATGTTTGTTTCGGACACTAGCTTTTGGAGCACTGCTCCTTCCTCAGGTGAATGAAGAGGTATGTTCCAGAAACATCTATATAGACAAATGCAAAGATGCCAGACAATGCTTAGAATGCGAGCATTAGCAGGTGATTAAGTTGTTACAGATCCAGAGATAGGAGTAACCCCATGTTAAAGAGGTGTGAATTGTGTCAAGCCAGGGCAGTCGGTAGGATTTCGCAAGCCCAGGCCAGATGGTGGGGGATGAATGTAATGCGATATGAATCCCAGGTCCCGGTTGAGGCCGCACTCATGTGTGCAGAACTTGGCTATAAGTTTCTGCTTGGCAATTCTGCGTTGTCGCGCGTCCTGAAGGCCGCCTTGGAGAACGCTTACCCCGGAGATCAGAGGCTGAATGCCCTTGACTGCTGAAGTGTTCCCCAACTGGAAGGGAACATTCCTGCATGGTGATTGCCGGTTGATGTCTTTTCATTCGTTGTCGCAGCGTCTGCATGGTCTCGCCAATGTACCACGCTTCAGGACATCCTTTTCTGCAGCGTATGAGGTAGACAACGTTGGCCGAGTCGCAAGATTATGTACTGCGTACATGGTGGGTGTGTTCTCACGTGTAATGGTGGTATCCATGTTGATGATCTGGCACGTCTTGCAGAGATTGCCATGGCAGGGTTGTGAGGTGTCGTGGTTGCTGTTCTGAAGGCTGGGTAGTTTGCTGCAAACAATAGTTTGTTTGAGATTGCGCGGTTGTTTGAAGGCAAATAGTTGGGGCGTGGGGATGACCTTGGCAAGATGTTCATCTTCATCGATGATGTGTTGAAGGCTGCGAAGAAGATGTCGTAGTTTCTCTGCTCCGGGAAGGTACTGGACGGCAGTGCTCCGAAAGTTAGTGTTTGAAACACACATGTTGGACTTTAACCTGGTGTTGCAAGACTTCTTACTGTGCTCACCCCAGTCCAATGCCGGCATCTCCACATCATTGTTTGAGATTGTCATTGCCTGGCACTTCTATGGCACAAATGTTATTTTCCATTTATCAGCCCTGAATATTGACCGGATCTTTCTATACGTGGGCATGGGCTTTATCCGTATGATGGTGCTGAATGTTGTGCAGTCATCAATGAAGCATCCTAACTTCTAACTTTATGATGGAAGGAACTGCAGCGGTTCAAAAGGGCAACTCACTGCCACTCTCTGAAGGCTAACTAGCAAAGGGCAATAAATGCTGGCCTAACCAGTGGCGCCCACATTCCGTAAATGAATTTTAAAAAATAATACATTACCCGCAACACCTTGGTTCTTGTGTCTTCTGTGTGGTATCTATTGATCACTTTTTGGAAAACTAAATACATTACATCTAATGGTTCCCCTTCATCTACCCTGCTTGTTACCATTTCAAACAATTTGGGCGGCACGGTAGCATAGTGGTTAGCACAGTTGCTTCACAGTTCCAGGGTCCCAGGTTCAATTCCCGGCTTGGGTCACTGTCTGTGCGGAGTCTGCACATTCTCCCCATGTCTGCGTGGGTTTCCTCCGGGTGCTCCGGTTTCCTCCCACAGTCCAAAGATGTGTAGGTTAGGTGGATTGGCCATGCTAAATTGCCCTTAGTGTACAAAAAAGGTTTATTGGGGTTACTGGGTTAAGGGGATGGGGTGGAGGACGTGTGTGCTTGAGTGGGGTGCTCTTTCCAAGAGCCGGTGCAGACTCGATGGGCCGGATGGCCTCCTTCTGCACTGTAAATTCTATGAAATTCTACGTTGGGCGGGATTCTCTGCTGGCCGACGCTGGAATCGTGAAATGCAATTGAGCAGAGAATCAGTTTTGCTGGCAAAATCGTTGCCGCCACCGGTTTCACGCCAAATCACCATTACCCGGTGCCTCGACAGTGGCGTCAATGCGTTCATTCCACACATACAGTAAATTCCGTTTGCATATCATTAGCCGGCTTGGCCCATAATTCTCCAGGGTTTCCACGATTCTCCGCCGCCACTTCCCGAGGCGAGGTTCACTTGTGCTTTTAAAGATCGAGAAACAGACACCGTAACTGATGTGGGAGAGAGAGAGGAGGTAGGACACGGAGGGGCGGGACCATGGTCCTGACACTGGCTGGGGTGGGAGGGGGCTCTGCCCACGGGCCGGGGTGAACCCCCCCATGAGACTGGGACGGTGCCCTGGCATGGACCACCATTGCCGCGGCCTGCAAGGCAGCCATCTTACGGTACGCCCCACCATCCCTGCACCCAGACCCGTCCCCCACACTCCATCTTCTGCCATACCACACACCCCCCACCCGCCCCCACTTGCCGGTGGGGGATTACGTGGCCAGCCCAAGAGCAATGCCCACAGTAGCGCCTGAGGGGGGGCCGACAGACGGAGGACATGGAAAGTGCAGCACCAGCCGATGGTACCCCTGGCAGCAGGGCCAGTGACCTCTATGGTGCCGGGAACTGACGGGGCCATGGGTGCGTGGATGGAGGGGGACATTCTGGGCAGGGTCCGCAATCTCATCCAGGGCCACCGTGTCGCTCATTGGACCTCGTTGGGCATGGGGATAGCACTTTGCTAATATGTCTGCCTTTCACCGCCTGCAGACAATGGATATTGGAATTCAACCAGCAATGGTGGCCTTCCTCCTCCTCGTCGCAGCCCTGGGAGATGCACTGAGGGTGTATGAGCTGGAGCTGCTCGAGGAGGAGGAAGCTGTAGCAGCGGAACCTGCCCCAGAATAACAGGAGAGCTGGCTGTCCAACAGGCCAAGGAGCAGGATGAGGTGCAAAGGAGGCGCTGCATGAGGCCTTGTGTGTATCGGCAGTGCCTGTCATTCAAGGATGTTCCGGATTGGACATGTCGTCGCAGACTCTGGCTAAATAGCGGGACAGTGCGACATATATTCCAGGTCACAGGCATCTGGGACTGTGGGGGATGGGAGAGGACACCCACATCGGTGGCCATCAAGGTGACAGCGCCCTGAAGGTCTACGCAATGGGGTCCATCCAGGTGCCGAATGCGAACTTGTCCAGAATCTCACAGAGCTCGGTGGACAGGTGCATCTCTGGCAGTCGCAGATGCCCTATATGTCCAGGCGGCACAAAACATCCATTTTGTTGCGGACCGAGCCCACCAGCAGGGTTGGCCGAAATCGGCAAGTTGCCACGGGTCCAGGGGGTGATTGACGGAATACATGTCACCCTATGAGCACCTGTAGATGACTGGCCACTCTTCACAAACCGAAAGGGGTTCCATTCGATGAACGTGCGGCTGATGTGTGCTGATCAGATGTGCATCATGCACATCTGCGCCCGAAACCAGAGCAGTGTGCACGACCCCTTCATCAGTCAGACCATCAATCGGTACACGCAGCTCAATGTGTATCCCCTCCCTTGCATATCTGATATGGTCAATCAGATTGCACAATACCAGGTCTTCTTGACAGTAGACCTGAAATCTGCCTACCACCAGCCCCCCATTCACAAGGCGGACCGCCAGTACACCACATTCGAAGCGGACGGCCGCCTTTACCATTTCCTTCGCATTCCCTTCGGCGTCACTAACGGGGTCTCGGTCTTCCAATGGGAACTGGACCGAATGGTTGACCGGACTGCGGGCCACTTTCCCGTACCTGGCCAACGTCACCATCTGTGGCCATGACCAGCAGGACCACGACGCTAACCTTTCCAAATTCCTCCACACCGCCAAACCCCTTAACCTAAACTACAAGGAGAAGTGTGTGTTCAGCACGGACCGATTAGGCATCCTCGGCTATGTGGTCCAGAACGGAGTTCTAGGGCCCGACCCCGATCGCATGCCCCCTCATGGAATTCCCCCTCCCCCACTGCCCCAAGGCCCTCAAATGATGCCTGGGGTTCTTTCGTACAACGCCTCAGTGTGGACTTCAAAGGGCCCCTCCCCTCCACCGACCGCAACACGTACTTCCTACTGTGGTCGACGAGTACTCGAGATTCCCCTTCGCCGTCCCATGCCCCGACATGACGCCTGCCACCATCATCAAAGCCCTTAACACCATCTTCGCTCTGTTTGTTTTCCCCACCTACGTCCACAGCGACCGGGGATCCTCATTTATGAGCGATGAGCTGCGCTAGTTCCTGCTCAACAGGGGCATTGCATCGAGCAGGACGACCAGCGACAACCCCCGGGGAAACGGGCAGGTGGAGCGGAAGAATGGGACGGTCTGGAAGGCCATCCAGATGGCTCTACGGTCCAGAAATCTCCCGGCCTCCCGCTGGCAGGAGGTCCCGTCCCCCTGACGCACTTCACTCCATTCGGTCGCTCCTGTGTACTGCAAGTAACGAAACCTCCCATGAACGTCTCTTTGCCTTCCCTAGCAAGTCAACCTACGGGGTTTCGCTTCTGACATGGCTGACAGCACCAGGACCGTTCTCCTCCGTAAGCACTTGCGGCTACACAAGGCGGACCCGTTAGTTGAGAGGGTACAGCTACTCCACACGAACCCGCAGTACGCCTACGTAGCACACCCCGACGGCCACCAAGACACAGTCTCCCTTCGGGACCTGGCACCAGCTGGGACTCTGCACCCCTCCCCTCTGCCCCGGCACCACCCTCCCTTCCCCCGGTGCACCCCGCCACAGTCCCCGCTCCAGGACGATCCCGTGGATGAAGATGAGATCGACACGCTCCCGGAGTCCCCGACGACCGAACCAACGCCGGCATCAACACCACACCTGCGGCGCTCGCAACGGCGGATCAAGGAGCCCAACCGTCTAAATTTGGAGACTCTTTCAAAACATTTTTAACAACCTGTATGTAAATAGTTTCCACCACTGCCGCTGGACTCATTTTTTAACAGGGGGTGAATGTGATAGTCACCACTGTTGTATTATATACTGCATACGAGGGTATTATGGTAAGACCCCTGTACGACAGGTACAGGGGTAGATCCCTGCCTGCTGGCTCTGCCCAGTAGGCGGAGTATAAATGTGTGGGCTCTCCGAGCTGTGTCATAATATACACACAAGTATATGATGGTGCATAGACAGACACTGACTGACACACTGAATGACCAATCAACACCCAAAACACAGCAGCCAATCTCCAGACAGGACACGGCCACTATAAAACCAGAGGGCACTAGTTTTCCCTCTCTCTTGGGATGCAGCCTCTGAGACAGGCAGAGCCCGTGATCAGCAACACAAACATCTACCATGTGCTAGCAGTATAGTCTGGTCAGGTTAGCCTCAGATCTCCAGTCAACTCAACATAGTGTCAACTCACAGTGCAAGTATGTTTAACAGCTCATAGTAAAATAAAATAGATAGATAGATAGATAGAACAGTACAGCACAGAACAGGCCCTTCGGCCCTCGATGTTGTGCCGAGCAATGATCACCCTACTTAAACCCACGTAACCCGTATACCCGTAACAATCCCCCCATTAACCTTACACTACGGGCAATTTAGCATGGCCAATCCACCTAACCTGCACATCTTTGGACTGTGGGAGGAAACCGGAGCACCCGGAGGAAACCCACGCACACACGGGGAGGACGTGCAGACTCCACACAGACAGTGACCCAGCCGGGAATCGAACCTGGGACCCTGGAGCTGTGAAGCATTGATGCTAACCACCATGCTACCGTGAGGCCCTAAGAGTTGTACTTCTACAAGTGTTGGTAGCCTGTCTCTCTCACTGCTATGGTAAACGCAGTCCTTCAGACCCAGCATACCCAACACATCATGGTACCAGTACGTGATGTTAGAGTTTGATGGACCTACCCTGAGATAGTCTGCCTTTGACCAGCAATCAGCCATCCGGTAGTATGGACAGCGTCCGCCCTCCCCTGTCGCTCCGCATCACCGGCAACCTCGGTGCCAACTGGCAAATATTTAAGCAGAAGTTTCAACTGTACCTCCAAGCCACCGACCTTGAAGCCGCCTCAGATGCGAGAAAGATTGCGAGATGTGCTGCCATGTAACCACTTCTAACACATGGTACAATATAGTGAGTGCTGGACACAGCAGGCACCCTCCAAGAGGCCTCAGCTGGTGCAGTTCCTCAGATAGAGATTGCTGTCAACTGTTTTTGGGAAGGTTGCAGTGAGAAGTCTGTAATTTATTAAATATTAGTGTTTTTCTGATTTTGAATTCCAGCACAAATAAAACTCAAATTCTATGAAAAATCATCGAGTAAAGGAGGCAATCTTTGGTTTGCACCTAATGGACATGGATCCCCCAAGAAAACTTACAGAGATACTTAGAAAAAAAATGAAGTAATGTTAAAGGAACCAACCATGCTTTCCAAGAAGCACGGCACAGATCATGTCAGCTCTTTAAAATGATTTTCCCTCCCTATTTTGTTAAAGTGCTTGAATGCTTATAGTCAGTGCTCATGAGGTAATGCAGCACACTTCATACCTCCCAGCCATTGCCTACTAATGTACCTTATCTTGTACTCTCACCTGCTTTCACTCACAAAAGACGTCACATATATTTTCCTGTTGTTTGCTCATATCACCATAACCATTGTGGGCTATGTGCAAGAACCTTTTGAAAGGGATCAAAGGAAATGGAGAAGAAGTGGGAACAGGCTATTGAATTGGATGATCAGCCATGATCATAATGAATGGCGGAGCAGCTTCGAAGCCCTGAATGGTCTCCTCCTGCTCCTATTTTCTATGTTAACCGCATTGTTGCACGTCATTGTAACAAAGAGTTTGAGCTATGCTTGCTTTATTTACCTAGAACAAAATAATCTCTCACCATATTATTAGATACACTAGGTGGTAAAACCCTGTACTTCCAACGTCATAACACCTGTGAGGAAAGAGGCCAAACAAAGAGGTTGGCAGAGATAAGAAAGTCACAAGGACATGTTATAGCTACATGTTCCTGCTGACTTTTCAAACAGTATGATATCATGTAATCTTGTTTGCTCTTTATGGGATCTAATTGCTTGTCATTTTTACTTGTATTACAACAGCAACCGGACTTCTGCAGTTATTCTTTTCTTGATATAATCATCTTTTTATTGTCACAAGTAGGCTCAAGTTACTGTGAAAATCCCCTAGTCGGCACATTCTGGCGCCTGTTCGGGTACACAGAGGGAGAATTCAGAATGTCCAAATTACCCAACAAGCATGTCTTTCGGGACTTGTGGAGGAAACGATATGATAAGCCACTACGGAAAAAAAACTTTGCATTTCCTGCTGTCCCCTGATACTGAGCTTGGTGCACTTGTTTTAATGAATTTGTCAATGCATTTTTCTTTTTATAAAAACATTTTTTAAGGCATTTATGATTTTATCATAATAGAAAGTACAAAAACAAATGTAAACATAATTCAGTAGATAACACCCCCCCCCCCCCCCCCCCCCCGCCCCAGCCAACAACCAAACCCAGCCAACGTGGCTTATGCACACAATTCCCCAGTCCCGCCATCTCCTCTCGCTGATCCTGCCTGAACTAAACTAAACTAACTCCCCTACATTCCCATTCCCTAACCACCCCCCCATCACATCTGCTAACAGTTTAGTTTTCCTCGAAGAAATCGATAAACAGCTGCCACCTCCAAACGAACCCTAACATTGATCCTCTCGGGTAAACTTGAAAAACCCAGCTATGTCGTTAACCCATACCTCCAATTTTGGGGTCACCGAGTCCCTCCAGGATAATAGGATCCGTCTCCGGGCTACAAAGGAGGCAAAGGTCAAAACGTCAGCCTCTCTCGCCCTCTGGACTCCCGGGTTTTCCGACACTCCAAAAATCGCCACCTCTGGATTCAGAGCCACCCTTGTTTATAGCACCGTGGACATGACATCAGCAAACCCCTGCCAAAATCCCTGAGCTTCGGGCATGCTCAAAACAGGTGAACATGATTTGCGGACCCTCCCGCACACCTCACACACCTGTCCTCCACCCCAAAGAACCTGCTCATCCGGGCCACCATCATGTGTGCCCGGTGAACCAACTTGAATTGTATCAGGCTGAGCCTGGCACATGATGAGGGCGTGTTGACTCTACTCAGAGCATCCTCCCACGAACCTGCCTCTAGCTCCTTACCCAGCTCATCTTCCCACTTGCGCTTGATCTCCCCATCTGGGTTCCCTCACACTCCATGAGCTCTTGAGAAATTTCCGAGACCTTCCCTTCCCCCACTCCTGTTTTTGAAACTACCTTGTCCTGTATCCCCTATGGCGGTAGAAGCAGAAAGGTCGAAACCTACCTTCGTACAAAGTCACTCACCTGCAGATAGCAAAACTGATTCCCACCCGGCAATTTGAACTCCTCCTCCAAATCCTCCAAACAAGGAATGCTCCCATCCTCTCAATCCCTGCTCTTTGTCACTTCCGAAATCCCCCCATCTAACCTCCCCGGTGTCATAGTATCCACTCATGTATATAATGAGATGCAGACAGGCAGTGATTGACACCCAGGATGACCAATGAACACACAACACAGAACAACCAATCACCAGACAGGACACCACCACTATAAAGCTCACAGGGCATTAAGACTCTCCCTCTCTCAGGACCCAGTTATTGAGACAGTCAGAGTGCACAAGCTAGTGAGCACTATTACCATGCGGTAGCTAGTATGTCTGGTCAAGCCAGTAAGAGGTCATCAGTTGGATTAGTAGAGTGTCAATCTACAGCTGAACATGTACCGCAGTCCATAGTTAGATAAAACAGTGTTGGGTCATCTCCGGTGTCAGACGTTTGTTTCTAGCTTCCCTGCATCCAGTTGCAGTCAACGTCGAACCAATCCGCCCAACACATCACCCGGGACAAACCGGTGATTGCCACAAATTGGAGCCCTCACTGAAACTCCCTCCACTCCCATATGCTTCCGCCACTGCCTCCATACCCTCAGAGCCGCCACCACCACCGGGCTTGTGGAGGATCGAGCAAGCGAGAACAGCAGAGGTGCCATTACCAGTGCTCCTAAACATGTGCCCCGACAAGTCGGCGCCTCAACCCGCTCCCGCACCGACCCCTCCCCCACTACCCACTTCCTGATCATGGCTATATTTGCCGCCCAGTAGTAATTCCATGGAGGAGCATGACCTTCTCGACGAGGGGATCTGAATTATGACTCCTCGCATGCTTCCGGAGGAGGATGGGCCCTGGGACAGTCAGCCAGGACAGGAGAGAGACCCCGGAGGTGGACTTCCTGGGGAAGGCAAACACATGTTCATGAGGGGTCTCGTTGGTGGCAGTACACAGGAGCGACGGGATGGAGTGGAGCGCATCGGAGAGGACCTCCTGCCAGCGGGAGACTGGGAGACTTCTAGTATGTAGGGCCAGGAGGACCACCTTCCAGACCATCGTGTTCCCCCTCTCCACCTGTCCGTTGCCCCGGGGGTTGTAGCTGGTCGTCCTGCTGGAGGCGATGCCCTTGCTGAGCAGGAACTGACGCAACTCGTCGCTCATGAAGGAGGAACCCCAATCGCTATGGATGTAGTTGGGGATCCCGAACAAGGTGAAAAGACTGTGCAGGGCCTTGATTTTTTAAAAATAAATTTAGAGTACCCAATTCATTTTTCCAATTAAGGGTAATTTAGTGTGGTCAATCCACCTAGCCTGCACATCTTTTGGGTTGTGCGGGCAAAACCCACGCAAACACGGGAAGAATGTGCAAACCGCACACGGACAGTGACCCAGAGCCGGGATCGATTCTGGGACCTCGGCGCCGTGAGGCTGCAGTGCTAACTACTGTGCCACTGTGCTGCCCCGTGCAGGGCCTTGATGACGGTGGCAGAGGTCATGTCAGGGCATGGAATGGCAAAGGGAAATCTTGAGTATTCGTCAACAATGTTGAGGAAGTACATGTTACGGTCAGTGGAGGGGAGGGGCCTTTTGAAATCGATGCTGAGGCGCTCAAAGGGGCGAGAGGCCTTTACCAGGTGCGCTCCATCAGGCAATAGAAGCGTGGTTTGCACTCCGCGCAGACCTAGCATTCCTGGTCATGGTCCTGACCTCCTCGATGGAGTAAGGCAGGTTGCGAGCCTTGACAAAGTGAAAAAAACGGGAGACCCCCGGGTGATAGAGGCCATTGTGGAGGGCCCGGAGTTGGTCTACTTATGCGCTGGCACATGTACCACGGGATAGGGCACCTGGGGGCTCATTTGAGCTTCCCAGGTTGATGCAAGATATCGTAGTTATAGGTGGAGAGCTCAATCCTCCACCTCAGAATCTTGTCGTTCTTGATTTTGCTCCGCTGTGTATTGTTGAACATGAAGGCAACCGACCGTTGGTCAGTGAGGAGAGTGAATCGCCTGCCAGCCAGGTAATGCCTCCAATGTCACACAGCTTCTACAATGGCTTGGGCTTCCTTTTCGACGGAAGAGTGTCAAATTTCGGAGGCATGGAGAGTACGGGAGAAGAAAGCCACGGGCCTGCCCGCCTGGTCTAGGATAGCGGCCAGAGCAAAGTCTGTCGCATCGCTCTCCACCTGAAACGGAATGGACTCGTGCACAGCGTGCATCGCGGCTTTGACAATATCTGCCTTGATGCTGTTGATGGCCAGGCGTACCTCAGCCATCAGGGGAACAACGGTGGATTTAATAAGTGGGCGGGCCTTGTCCGCCCACTTATTAAAAACCCACTGGGCATAGTAAGAGAAGAACTCCAGGCATCTCTTCAGGGCCTTGGGGCAGTGGGGGAGGGGGAGTTCCAGGAGGGGGCCCATGCGGTCAGGGTCGGGCCCTAGGTCTCCGTGTTCCACAATGTAGCCAAGGATGGTGAGGCAGGTTGTGCGGAAAACGCATTCCTCCTTATTGGAGGTGAGGTTCAGGAGTTTAGCGATGTGGTGGAAGTGCCAGAGGTTTTGTCATGGTCCTTCTGGTCATGGCCGCAGGTGGTGACATTATCTAAGTACGGGAACGTAGCCCGCAGCCCGTACTGGTCAACCATTCGGGCCATTTCTCGTTGGAAGACCGAGACCCCATTGTTGACGCCAAAGGGATCTCTAAGGAAGTGGTAGAGGTGGCCATCTGTCTCGAAGGTAGTGTATTGGCGGTCCTCTGGGTGGATAGGGAGCTGGTGGTAGGCGGACTTTAAGTCAATTGTGGAGAAGACTCAATACTGCACAATCTGGTTAACCATGTCAGATATGCGGGGGAGGGGGTACGCATCGAGCTGCGTGTACCGGTTGATGGTCTGACTGTAGTCGATGACCATCCGGTGCTTCTCCCCTATCTTGATGACCACCACTTGGGCTCTCCAGGGGCTGGTACTAGCCTCAATGATTCCCTCTCGTAGGAGTCGCTGGACCTCTGACCTGATAAAGGCCCTGTCCCGGGCACTGTACTGTCTGCTCCTAGTGGCGACGGGCTTTCAGTCCGGGGTGAAGGTGGATCGACCTTAAGGGTCGTGAGGCCGCAGACGGTGAGGGGGGGCAGGGGTCCGCTGAATTTCAAAGTAAGGCTTTGGAAGTGGCATTGAAAATCAAGACCTAGTAACTTGGCAGCACAGAGATGGGGGAGGACGAAGAGCCTGAAGTTGCTGAACTCTGCGCCCTGAACGGTGAAGGTCACGACACAGTACTCCCAGATTTACACGGAATGGGATCCGGAGGCCAGGGAGATTTTCTGGGTGATGGGGAGTACCGGGAGGGAGCAGCACCTTACTGTAGCAGGGTGGATGAAACTCCCTGTACTCCCGGAGTCAAAGAGGCAGGTCGACCGAACCCGGGACTCCGGCGCCGCGAGGCAGCAGGGCCAACCCACTGCGCCACCGTGCTGTCCAGGGGAGGCCACTTCCAGGGAATTGGCAAGCTGCACAGTCTCTGCAAGATCTAGCGTACCCCCTTCCAATAGTTGCAGGCGAACGTACGTAGACTTAAAGCCCATGATATAAGCGTCTCTGATTAGTAGTTTGATGTGTTGGGCTGCCGAATCTGCCTGGCAGTCACAGTTCCTCCCGAGAATCTGTAGAGCCCACAAGAAATCGTCCAGAGTTTCCCCCGGGAGTTGCCGTCTTGTGGCCAGGAGGTGCCTGGTGTACACTTGATTCACGGACTTAATGTACTGTCCCTTGAGTAGTGTAATCGCTTCTGTGTAGGTGGGCGCATCCCGGATGAAGAGAAAAACTTGAGGGCTCACCCGTGATAGAGGACTTGGAGTTTCTGTGGGTCCGAGAGTTCTTCAGTGGCTGCTCTGAGGTAGCCTTCAAAGCAGGCTAGCCAGTGCTCGAAGGCGGATGTGGCGTTGGCTCAGCTCCAGGCGATCAGGCTTGATTAGGAAGTTCATCTTTTAAAATCTTGTGCATTAAATTGATGTACCGTCAATTACCACGAGACGAGAATGGTGAAACAATCGAGGCTTTATTGCACAAGATGTTGTGCCTCCTGCATTTGGACCTGATAAGCCATCAATTGCACGAGAGACGAGTTGCTATACAAAATTTAGGCTTTAATAAGCTAGAACTTAGCCCTGCGGTTGTCCACAATAAAATGGACGACCGCAGGGCATTTCGACTATTTATACCTCAGCAAGGAGGCGTGGTTAACTCAGCCTCTCGACCAATCGGAGAGCTGTCACATGACTGGTCTCAACCAACTGGTCGAGAGGCACATGACCGACCAGGGCCAATGGTAAGCCGGTGTTCTGCCCCAATGGCAGACAGCTATACAAATCATATCACCACAGGACCCAGATTGGGAGCAGTGCAGGAGAGCATCCACTTTTATACGCCGCCTGCTGGGAGGAGGCAGCAGGCTGGGATTCACTGTGGTACCTGTAATACAGTGACAGTACCGTAATACATGTAATGTGTTACCAGTGGTATTTACGACAGGATCCCGGCGCTGTGAAGCAACATTGCTAACCACTGTGCTACCGTGCCGCCCTATTGACCCAATAATGGAGAAACGCGTGTCCAAGTTGGGATAACGTGGAGGGAACGATGGGCGGCATTGGTGCTGGAAATGTCCAACTCAGTATGTATAGGGGAACCTCTAAACCTCTTGGTCTCCAAGGCTCAGCTACACATTGTATGACTCACCTTTGAATTCAAAGCTTCCTTTGTTAGAACAGTCCCTGAGAAGTCAAATACCATATACGCCTTCTCAATTGTCTTGTTACCAGAGGGGTAACTTGTTTCATCTAGAGCAAGAAATGTGGCCTGTATCCACATGCAATGCTGCATACCCTCCCACCAGCTGAAACTAGTTAGGCTGGTTGGACTAGTTACTCTACCTCCAAGGTAACTATTGTCTTTAGCTCCACTAGGCAGCAACTCTGTTACACCTGGCTTTCCCACATATTAAACATTAATAATAGACATTGCTAACACTGGGTCAATGTTGCTACTGTTCAGCTATCACCCCGTGTTTGCTGACCTACATTGCTTGAGAAATGCCTAGTTTAAAATTCACATCCTTGTTTTAAAATCTCCACAACACCCCCCCCCCCCCCCCCCCCCCCCAATCTGGTTAGCTCCACTGTCCCTACACGCCTGCTGTAATGAACTCCAATTGGCTTTATTGGTTGGCCAATTGGAGTATGAGCTCCCTCAATGATAGCTCATTGAGGGGGCCCATATAATCACCTGTGTAGGCTTTGTGAGGAGTCTTAAGTTGATTGGACTGCTAGCAGCACTGTTTGTAGCTGCTCCTGTAATATCGTTATTGTAAATAAATATTGGTGTGGTGACGGAACTCCTGCCTCCCGTGGATTACTACAGTGGCGACGAGGTAAACTAAGAATTTTGCGGAGACCAGCTGCCGCACTCGGAGGGTAAGCCTCACCATTTTAAAAATGCCGTTTTTTTGGGAGGTTAGAGGCATTCAACCCGGCTATTGAGGACTGGTCCTAGTATGTGGAGAGAATGTGTTACTTCTTCCGGGCAAATTATATACTGACGGACGAAAGGAGACGGCTTATCCTGCTGTCAGCGTGCGGACCCTCCACTTTCGCCATTATACGTAGTCTGACTTATCCCGATGCGCCGGACACGAAAACTTTCCAAGAAGTAACGGAATTGGTGAAAGAGCACTACGACCCAAAACCACCCCTCATTTTGCGTAGGTACAGATTCTACACAGCGAAGCAGGAAGACAGGGAGTCAGTCACAAATTTCTTGACCCGCCTGAGAAGGCTGGCGGAAAAATGTGAGTTTGGCCCGACGCTAAATGAAATGCTTCGGGACCGGTTAGTGTGTGGTATAAATGACCTCACAATACAGAAACGCCTGTTGGCGGAAACGGAGCTAGATTCCAGGCAGGCGTTTCAGCTCGCACTGTCCCTAGAAAAGGCAGCAAGTGGGGCGCAGGAACTGCAGGGCATGCCAATGGAGGTAGATACCTGTGAGAGGGACTACCACAACGGGTCCTGCTATCAGATAGCCGCTCTCAGGAAAAACCTGAGGAATAGAGGGAAAAAGGAAAACCCCAGAACTGCCCCCAAGTCTGCCAGGACTAACTGGAGACAGCGGGAAGTACCGGCTGAGGCTCCCCCAACAGAGAAGGAGCATTTCTGGCACCAGACAGAGTGGGGTAACTACGACAGAAACCCTAGAAGGAGGTGGCAAAAGAGGAATAGCAGGTGGGGACGCAGGGAAGTACACAACCTAGACGCCCCATCCTCCTCCGAAGGGGAACAATTATATAATATTACAACGAAGAAAGCAGAACCCATTAGGATTACCCCACGGGTAAACGGGCGGCCGACAATAATGGAAATAGACACGGGTGGGGCCGTATCAGTAATGGGAGTGGCAGCATTTATAAAAATCGAAGATGGACTCCAGCCACTAACCCTAACAAAAACATCGACAAAATTAAAACCTACACGGGGGAACCCCTGGAAGTCTAGGCACGACTCATGTACCTGTGGAATATGAGAAACAATTGCTCAGATTACCGTTGACGATAGTAGAGGGCTCCGGACCGAGCTTAATTGGACGGAACTGGCTGAAAGACCTAAAATTAGATTGGATGAAAATTAACCAGAGTGGAAGCGGGCAGTTGAGTGGAGTACTGCAAAAATACCCAGAGGTCTTCCAGGAAGGTTTGGGGGAAATCATAGGCGCCAAAGCAACTTTGCATGTAGACCCAGAAGCTCTTCCGAAATTTTGTAAGGCCAGGCCTTTTGCCCTTTTGCATTAAGGAAGAAAGTAGATGACGAAATAGAAAGGTTACGGCGCAACAGCATTATCAGACCAGTACAATTCTCGGAATGGGCAGCGCCGGTGGTACCAATTTTGAAGCCAGACGGCTCGATACGTCTCTGTGGAGATTTCAAACAGACAGTAAACAAATACGCACTGCTGGACAAATACCCAATCCCGAAAATAGACGACCTCTATGCCAAATTGGCAGGTGGGCTTTTGTTCACGAAACTAGACATGAGCCACGCCTACCTGCAGTTAAAACTGGACAAGGGTTCCCAGAAGTTCGCTACGATCAACACCCTGAAGGGCCTTTTTCGTTATACTAGGCTACCTTTTGGAGTGTCATCAGCCTGCGCTATATTCCAGCGTACAATGGAAAATATTCTGCAGGGACTACCGCAGGTGGCGATTTATTTGGACGATGTCTTAATCACGGGTAGGACAAACAGGGAACACTTAATGAACCTGGAGGAAGTGCTCAGGCGTTTCGCAAAGGCAGGCGTACGGCTAAAAAGGGAAAAATGTGTTTTTCTGGCCCCACAAGTGACGTACCTGGGATATAAAGTGACGAGTCAGGCTTACATCCATTAGAAGACAGAGTAAGGGCAATAAAAGAAGCCCCAGCTCCCACCACGGTCCAGGAGTTACGATCATTTCTAGGGTTGGTAACCTATTATGGAAAATTTATTGAAAATAGGGCGTCCATCCTGGAACCCCTCCACCAGCTGCTAAAAAAGGGGCAAGAATGGAAATGGTCCACCCGCCAAAACCGAGCATTTAAGGACATAAAGGAACAGCTGTCATCCGAAAATGTCCCAGAGCATTATGAGCCAAGGAAGGAGTTGGTGGTCACTTGTGATGCATCCCCATACGGGGTAGGAGCCGTCTTAGCCCATAGAGGAAGGAATGGGGAAGAACGGCCAATAGCCTATGCTTCGAGGACCTTGGCGATGGCTGAGAGGAAGTACGCCCAAATCGAGAAAGAAGGACTGGCGGTGATATTCGCAGACACAGAGAGGGCGTGCAGACTCCGCACAGTGACCCAAGCCAGGAATCGAACCTGGGACCCTGGCGCTATGTAATGAACTCCAATTGGCTTTATTGGTTGGCCAATTGGAGTATGAGCTCCCTCAATGATAGCTCATTGAGGGGGTCCATATAATCACCTGTGTAGGCTTTGTGAGCCAGTCTTAAGTTGACTGGACTGCTAGCAGCACTGTTTGTAGCTGCTCCTGTAATATCGTTATTGTAAATAAATATTGGTGTGGTGACGGAACTCCTGCCTCCCGTGGATTACTACACCTGCGTTCCTCCAATTCTGGCCTCTTGTGTGTTGTTAATTTTAATCCCTCCACTATTAGCAGCCAGGCCTTCAGCTGCTGAGTCCCCAGGTTCTGGAATTTGCTCTCTAAACCTCAACATTTCTGTCTCCCTTTCCTCCTTCAAGCTGCCTTAAAACCCACCTCCTTGACCAGGCTGTTCGTGGCTTTCCCAAATATCTCCTTATGTGGCTTGGGGGCATACATCCCCCTACTGCAAGTATGCATATCTACACTGCTGTGAAATACCCTGGGCCGTACTTACCATGTTAAAAGGTGGTATATAAACACAACTTGTTGATTTGCACATTGAACAACTGCCCACATCACTGCTGTCATGCTCCCCCTGTTCTGCGCAATTTTCTTATTCCTTTTGTCAAAGAATCTCAGTCTGACTGAAGAAGCCTTATTAGATTCAAAATGTTCCTCTTTCCACAAGTACCAGGCTGGATCCCCCTCCCCACAGACGCCGAAATCGCATTCGGCGACGGGACGGAGAATCCGTTTTGCCACCGAAATCGGGAGCGGTGCCGGTTTTTAATTTCTCCGCCTCCTTAAAATCTGCGTTCTCGTGGAGTACGCCGCGCTAAGTGTCCACTGCCTCAGGCCATTGCCTGAGGCCCGCCCCGCGATTCACCATCCCCGACTGGCTGAATTCCCAACGGCGTGGGACTCGTATGGTCCCACCGTCCGGGATCCCGCATTGCGGCTGCGGACTCAATCCAGGTTCGCCACAGTCAGGGGAGGGCTAATCGTCAGGCAGGGGGGCTTCATTCGGGGCTGGGGAAAATGTGTGTGGGCGGTCCGGAACACGCAAGCGGCCGATGCGGGACACTATTTTGCCGATCCAGGTCCACGGGCTGAGTCCCCATGGAGCACGGCGTGGCCGCTGGAGGCCGCAATCATGTGCATGCATGGCCTGTGACCCGGAAGTGCGGGGGCCGTATCGGCAGCTAGAGCTGCGAACTCTACGACGGCTGCCTGCTAGCTCCCAGCAAAACGGGGAATCTGTGGCCTTTTGACACCAGTTTTCCCAATGGAGTGGGGACTTAGTCCCAGAAACGGAGAATCCAGCTCGCCGTCTTGACCTGCTCTTCGTGTGTTTTCCTCAAGATGTGTCATTTGTCTTTCCCGAAATCTCCATCAGTGTGCAGCACGGTAGCATGGTGGTTAGCATAACTGCTTCACAGCTCCAGGGTCCCAGGTTCAGTTCCCGGCTGGGTCACTGTCTGTGCGGAGTCTGCACATCCTCCCCGTGTGTGCGTGGGTTTCCTCCGGGTGCTCTGGTTTCCTCCCACAGTCCAAAGATGTGTGGGTTAGGTGGATTGGCCATGCTAAATTGCCCGTAGTGTCCTAAAAAGTAAGGTTAAGGGGTGGGGGGTTGTTGGGTTACGGGTATAGGGTGGATACGTGGGTTTGAGTAGGGTGATCATGGCTCGGCACAACATCGAGGGCCGAAGGGCCTGTTCTGTGCTGTACTGTTCTATGTTCTATGTTCAATGTGCAGTGTGGGAAGCAAGTCACGAAGGCCCCTTATGGAGAGCAGGCAGGAGAATGGGGATGAGAAAAATATGCGCCATGATTGAATGGTGGAGCAGACTCGATGGGCCAAGTAGCCTATTTCTGATTCTATGTCTTACGGTCAATGGCATCATCCAAACCCATGACTTCTACAATCTAGATCTAGAAGGACAAGAGCAGCAAACACATGGGAGCACAGCCACTGCAAATTCCTCTTCAAGCTACGCAGCCCTGACTTGGAAATATATCGGCCGTTCCTTCACAATCACTGGGTCAACATCCTGGAAACCCCTCCTTAACAGCACTGTGGGTCTACCTCAACCAGATGGACTGCAGAGGTTCAAGAAGGCGGCTCACCATCACCTTCTCAAGGGGCAATTAGGGATGGGAAACAAATGCTGGGCCTTGCCGTCAATGCCCACATCCCGCGAATGAATACAATTTTTAACCATAGGTAGCCTTCCAATGTCCCCATTTCAATCTTCCTGGCCGCTTCCTCCCCTCTGTTGGCCTACCGCTTCCCCTGGAAGCCTGCTGACACCTCCTCCACGTCAACATTCTTCATGTCACGAGGCGAGTGGACGTTGGTAGGTGTTCAATTCTTGATGGTTGGAGGAAATTAACGGAGAATGGGAATATAGGGAGAGGACACCATTCAACCTCTCTTGCTTGTTCCGTCCTTCGATTGGATCATGGTTAATCCGAGTAACAGATATCCAGGAGTCAGGTTACAGGCTGGAATCTCATCCGAAGACAGCACCTCTGACAGTGCAGCACTTCCTCAGTATTGGCACTGAAGCGTAGCCCAGATTGTGGTTACCTAGTCCAATTATTCTTGACTGTCCGCCTCCCCTGAAAGTGTCCAGTATTCTGAAATTTGTTTATTTTAAAAAGTAATCCAAATAAAAAAGATTTGCTCACATCCCTACGGTTTGAGACCCAGGCTGCTTACAGTCACGTTCTGCAGATTAGTTGAACACTCCTCGAAACGATTGGCCATTGGGTTTTAGGCGGACAGGGGCGGGGCGGGGGGTTTGTTAACCATAACATTTTTCCAACAATCTTCCCATCGATTTTCCACCGGCCCCTACTTCTCTGTAACTTTTCATTGAATCAAGCGAGGCGTAGTTTGGGCTGACCTCCTTGCCTCAATTGAGGCCCTTAAGTGGTCAATTATTGACCACTTGAGCGCTATTTCCCACATTGCCTCAATTTTCGAGCAATGGGAAGGGCTGGCAGAGGGAAGCCCAAAATTGAACCCTCGTCAAGCCTTGGGGTGGGAGGGGGGTGCAGGGGCAGGAGCACCACCATAAGAAGCCTCCTTTTAACATTGGGCATGCCTCATCATCACAAGGGCTGGTTCCTGGCTCCTTCCCCCATAGCCTTGACACCAACATCAATACCTGACTCTGCGCACACCTAACCCCCCACCCCATCCCCACGACCCAACAACTAGGCCTTACTAATCTTCCCTGCCCGAAGACTCACAAAATGTCACTGGCCTGGACTTCCAAGACGAGTAGTAGCTGAGGGACTGCTTGCAGTCCCGGTCTTGGACACTGCAGCTTCTGCCAGAGCAAGAACTGTTGGCGAATCAGATCAGCTGGCAGCTCTCTTAGGCAGGACATCTTCGTAACTGAGGGGACAGGGGGAACTCGCCTCCAGCCAATTATTGTTTTCTGAAACAAGTAGCCTCACAGTAGCATGGTGGTTAGCATCAATGCTTCACAGCTCCAGGGTCCCAGGTTCGATTCCCAGCTGGGTCACTGTCTGTGTGGAGTCTGCACGTCCTCCCCGTGTGTGCGTGGGTTTCCTCCGGGTGCTCCGGTTTCCTCCCACAGTCCAAAGATGTGTGGGTTAGGTGGATTGGCCATGCTAAATTGCCCGTAGTGTAAGGTTAATGGGGGGGATTGTTGTGTTACGGGTATACGGGGGTTTAAGTGGGGTGATCATTGCTCGGCACAACATCGAGGGCCGAAGGGCCTGTTCTGTGCTGTACTGTTCTATGAAACATTAAATGAATGTGGGGCAACCAGAATTAGTGGCAATGTGTTTGCCACTGACCCCCTGGAAGGCAGAAATGTTTATTTCCGCACCGCTTGATCACACTCCTGGTCGCTATTTGGGCGTCGTTGTAGCAGGTCTCAGTGACAGTCTATGGCCTCCGGATAGGTGTCATCAGCCACGACCGTAAGGGTAACCCCTGCCACCCAGGAGCGAACTCTTCAATAGGGGGGGGGGTGTCCCTCTTACATGTCGGGGATCACCCAGGATGCCAGGATGAAAGACCCCGCCTTAGAACCCAGAAACTGCACCGTGGCAAACTTTAGACGGGGTTTCTTTTTATTCCAAATAAATGAGCTGATTGTTCCATTAATCTGCTTTAAAACTTGAGCAGATAATAAGAATGGCACCAACTGCAAGGGATAGGGCAATCGAGACTGTGGGCTGGATTCTCCGGTTGCCAAAGCCGGAATTGCGTTCAGCGATCGGCCGGAACATCAATGTTCCCGATCCGCGGGCAGAGGGTACTTTATCTGGGGCTGGGGCCATTGCGCGGAGGGTGGTCTGGGTGTGCCAGCCGGCTGAAGAGGGGGTCTATTTAGCAGGCCGGGTCCGCGAGTGGCCGGCGCCATCTAGCACGGCGCGGCCGTAGCCGTGCGCATGCACAGACCTGGCAATTCTCTGGGCCGTATCGGCAGCTAGAGCCGGGTGCTCTATGTTGCTGGAATGCTAGCCCCCAGCAAAACGGGGAATCGGTGGCAGTTTTGCCCCATTTTCTCTGGCGTAAAACGCCGCCATTCCCAAGCTGCCGTGCAGACAGCTTGGGAATCCAGACCGATATGTTCATCTGAATCAAAGCAATCCCCTCCAGCCACAATACTGGCAGGGCGGAGCAGCATGACAAGTCCCATCTAATACATGTAATTAACTGCGGAAAATTGCCCCTGTCTAGTTATTTGAAAAGTGTCTGAAGACCAGAATTCTCGGATCTGTAACCATTTGGAAGCATTGCTACCAATGGCCTTTTTCCAACACCTCAATCAAATTAACATATTCCTCACCCAGCCCAAATCTTCACAATTTATAAATGAAATAATTCCACTCCACTCTGTCAAAATCTTTCTCTGCATCCAAGGAGATCATTAACTTATCCAATGTCCACTTCTGGAAAACTTGGTTCACATTCAGTAGTCTCCCAACATTATTACTGGAAAACTGACCCTTTGTGAACCTAGCCTGGTCCTCCTGGATGCTCGTCGGGAGAATTCGCTCTAACTGACGCGCCAACACTTAAATCAACACTCAAAAGTGAGATTGGCCTAAGTGTGGCTGGCATAATCCTCCGGGTTCTGGCCTGCCTTGAAACGCAAATTTGCCTCCCAGAGCATCAGTGGCAGCCGACCTGTCCAAAAGGAATGACAGTGCACACCGACAAATGGATCAATTCACAGGTCCTTAAATTCCCTGTAAAACTGATGCCCAAATCCATCTGATTGAGGGGCTTTGCTTGGCTGAAGTTCTCCAATGACCACAACCACCTCACTTTTAGAGATAGGAGCAACAAGGATCAAACACTAAACCTCTGAAACCACAGAAAGCTCGAGGGAAGAGGAGATTATAATTACTACCTTTAGATTCATGCATAGAGGGGATAACCCCAGAATCTGCCCTCTTCGCTGTCAAAAAACCCAAAACTACACAACTTGTTGCCAAACTCTTACAATCTTTGCTTCACAAACTTAAGATTCCTGTCAGCCCATTGGTTCAGCAGGGAATCAAGAGCCACCAGAGCCACATTAATCCCCCTCAACATCCGCCATCTAGAATTCTTCCTTTGCTCCTCCATTTCAGCCAATCCAACCAATGCTGGCTTTCCAGTATTCAACGCATTTTGGTAACTGTAAAAACACCGCATAGCATAAACTTTACAGGTCACCCACAAAATAGAGAGGGTCACATCAGAAAGGAAATTGACTGAATTAAAAAGTTCTAATTCTTTCCTAAAGTATGCAGTAAAGGGTTTACCCAAAAGTAGCGACGTGCCAAAATGCCACGACCTAGGTTGAGGAGGGCGGACAAGCTCTCATGCAAGAACTCAAGGAAGTCAGGAGCACTGTCAGAGATCATGATACTACCCACAGAACAGGAGGATAGAATCCATAGAATCTCGACAGCGCGGAACGAGGCCATTCGGCAATTCCCGGCAGCCAATATGCCTCGCGAGATCTATCCTCACTCGGTGTCACAAACAGGATACTGCCCACAATGCGCAGGACCAAGCTTCAGAAGCCAAGTAGTTTTAAAACCTGTTTCGGCATGCTGACCCAGGATCTATCAAGCTCCTGACATCTATCCAGGGAGTCCAGAGCTGGACTCGTTCAGTTCTGGTCCACACAAATGCGGACCAGGCGGATCTGAGGGGTTTAAACACAGCTGAATGGTTTCTCTTTCCAGGAATTGGCAGGTGCCGCTTCCTGTGTCTGAGCCAGGATGTGTTTTGCCCTGGTGAGTGTCACAGCAGTAATTTCTTTCACTGCCTCTGTCTGGACTGCTCTCTAGATTCTTATCTGGGTCGGGGGGGGGGGGGGCGGGGGGGGGGGGGGGGGGGGGGGGTGGTGCTTCCTGACAGGGGTTTCTTTTATAGGGGATCTGTGGGGGTCTCTTCATTTGACGGGTCTCTGGGGAGGTCTCATTATTTCGGGGGTCTCTCTAGGTTCGATACTAGAACAAAGAACAATACAGCACAGGAACAGGCCCTTTGGCCCTCCAAGCCTACGCCAATCACGTGTCCTATCTAGACCATCCGCCTGTATCCTTCTATATCCCATGTGTTCATGTGTCTATCCACATAAGTCTTAAACGTCACTAATGCATCTGCCTCAACCACCTGACTTGGCATTGCATTCCAGGCCACCACCACCCCCTGTGCAAAAAACTTCCCCACACATCTCCAATGAACCTATCCCCCCTCACATTAAACTTGTGTCCCCTTATAATTGTCATTCCGCCCTGGGAAAAGCCTCAAACTGTTCACCCTATCGATAACCCTCATAATTTTACAAACTTTTACCAGGCTGCCCCTCAGCCTCCTTCTCTCGAGGGAAAACAATCCCAGTTTATTCAATCTCTCCTCATAGCTAATACTCTCCATACCAGGTAACATCCTGATAAACATTTTCTGTACTCTCTCCAAAGCCTCCACATCCTTCTGGTCGTGTGGTGACCAGAATTGGACACAGTATTCCAAATAACAACGTTCTATATAACTGTAAGATAATTTGCAAGGTTTTATACTCTATTTCCCGTCCTATGAAGGCAAGTATGCCATATGCTTTCTTTACCACCATTTCCACCTGTACTGCTACTTTTAAGGATCTGTGGTCCTGCACGCCTAGATCTCTCTGTGTGTCTATGTTCCCGATGGTTCTTCAGCCTAAGACAGCAAGAAACTTGTGTGAGTCGTGAACACAGCCCAGTCCATCACACGAACCTGCCTCCCATCCATTAACTCCATCTACACCACCCGCTGCCTGGGGAAAGCGGGCAGCAGAATCAAAGACCCCTCCCACCCGGCTTACTCACTCTTCCATCTTCTTCCATCGGGCAGGAGATACGAAAGTCTGAGAACACACACGAACAGACCCTTCTCTGCTGTTACTGGACTCCTAAACAACCCTCTTATGGACTGACCTCATTGACACTAAACCCCTGTATGCTTCACCCGATGCCGGTGTTTTAGTTACATTGTGTACCTTGTGTTGCCCTATTATGTATTTTCTTTTATTTCCTTTTCTTTTCATGTACTTAATAATCTGTTCAGCTGCTCGCAGAAAAATACTTTTCACTGTACCTTGGTACATGTGACAATAAACAAAATCCAAACAATCTTCATCACTATCTGCAACTCCTGCAATCTTAGTATCATCCGCAAACTTGCTAATCAGACCAGCTACGTTATGTTCCAAGTCATTTAGGTAGATTACAACAGCAGAGGTCCCAGTACTGATCCCTGTGGAACAGCACTAGTTACAGATCTCTATTTGGAAAAACACCCTTCCACTGATACCCTCTGTCTTCTATGGCCAAGCCAGTTGTGAATCCATCCAGCTCGTTCACCCCATGTGATTTAATCTTGCACTAGCCTGCCATGAAGGACCTTGTCAAATGCTTTACTAAAATCCATGTAGATAACATCCACAGCCCTTCCCTTGTCAATCATTTTTGTCACCTCCTCAAAAAACTCTATTAAATTAGTGAGACATGACCTCCCTCGTAAAAAACCATGCTGCCTATCGCTAAAAAGACCATTCACTTCCAAATGTGCATAGATTCTGGGCAGGAATCTCCAATTTTGGGGCTATGTCCTGTTGATCGTTCTGGGTGACTGTGCTTAACACTCAATTTGGCTCTGTTTCTTTACTTGGCTCTGGAGTCGCCAGGTATTGTTAAGATACCGCCACAAGTTCAAGGTGAAGTTCAAAGCAATAAAACCATACACCAATTAGTAAGTTCAAACAACTGAGTTTATTATACTACAATTATAATAACTACCCATGCACACGCTAAAAGGATTAAGCTATTCCTACCGCTAAATAAGCTAATACTTATCTCGAAGGAACTGCTGGGTCAGGGAACAAGGCCTCTTGCTCTGCTCTGGTCTGCAGACTTCAGGTTGGTATAAGTTAAAAGGGGTCAGGAGTGTCAATCTCTGGTAGCGTTCGTTGTGAGACACTTACTTGCTGGCGGCTGCTGTCCGAACCCTCTCCTCTCTCTCGTTCAAGGTCTTCTTGGCAAAAGCTGGTCGAGGTGCTGGTCCGTGGAGGAGTGCTGGTCAAAGAGAGAGGAGGGCTGGACGAGAAGACTGAACCATGCGTGGGACCTGTCTTTTATAGGTCCCAGGGACCCGCGCCCCTTTGGGCAGACTCCCTTACCTGCTTGGAATCGATTGGGTCTCTTCCCAATCGATATGTTTGAATCCCCCCAATACTGAGGCTGTTCCTTAGCTACTGGGCGGGCTCTCAGGCTCTTTGTTTTCGAACCCTGTTGATGCCTGAGTGTCTGGTATCCTTTACAATGTTGCAGTTGCTTCCCCATTTGTGTCCATTGTATCTGGAATCGTTCCATTAACATGCTAATTATCCCGGTGATTGCCTCATTAGTATGCGGAACGTTTGTTTCGGTGCTGTCTGCTTTCTCAGCAGACAGAATCCACACCTGCTAGGTGCAGCCTGCTGGCGCTGCAAACATTGTCCATTTTATCCTATATGCTTTGCGTTTCTCCATTTTGTATTTAGGGAAATGGCCAACTTTGGTGGCTACAGTCCGGAGAATCCGTGGCGTTTTACATGGGATAAATCAGAGACGCCCCAGCATCGATCCTCTGACCAATGAGGGGCTAGCAGCCTCACCATGTAAAACGCAAAGCCTTCCCGATGCAAACGCCTGAAGAATTGCCGGGTCCGTGGCCGGGCATGTGTGCGGCAACGACCTGCAGTGGTAGCGCCGTACAACATGGTGCCGGCCGTGCGTGGACCCGACCTGCCAGATAGTGCAGCCTCTGGAAACCCCCTCGCCACCCCCCACCAGCCCTTACTGAACCGCCCCCCGGTGAGCAGCACGGCTCCTGCCCAGTTGTTGGCAGCGCTGGACACAGTCTGCAGTCGCCATGCCGGGTTCCCGGCCACTGAGACTACACGCCAGCCACATGATCGGAACCTGGCCCTTCGGGGGCTGAGCATCGGGGGAGGGCTTTCAGGTAACATCCTGAGGCCTTACCAACGGCGTGCAATGTGCCCCCTGATGATGCCGTTGTGGAGGGGCGGAGCCTCTGATTCAACCGTAAAAATGGATTCCCCGCCGATCACGGATTACGAAATCGGCGCCTGGGAACGGAGAATCCCGCCCCCTATCTCTGACAATCTTTTCCAACAATTTCACTCTCACTGACCTCAAGCTCACTGGCCTATAATTACCTGGGTTATCCTTGCTACCTTTCTTAAATAACGGTACAACATTGGCTATCCTCCAATCCTCTGGGATCTCATCTGTGGCCTACATGGAAACAAAGATTTCTGTTAGAGACCCAGTGATTTCATTTCTTGTCTCCCTCAGTAATCTGGGATTGATGCCATCTGGCCCTAGGGGTTTGTCTATCTTAATGCTTTTTGACATACCTAACACTTCCTCCCTCGTAATAACGACCTGTTCGAAAGTGTTTACACATGTCTCTGAGACACCATCAATCAACATGTCCCTCTTCTTTGTGAATATCGATGCAAAATACTCATTTAGGATCTCACCTACTTCCTTTGATTCTACACATAATTTCCTTCCTTTGTCTGTGATGGACGAACCCTTTCTCTCACTACCCTCTTGTTCCTAATATACGTATAAAATGCCTTGGGATTCTCCTTGATCCTGTCTGCCAAGGACAATTTGTGACCCTTTTTGCCGGCCTTTCTCCCTGCTTGAGCTCTTTTCTATTTTCCTTGTATTCTTCAAGTGCTTCATCTGTTTTAGTTGCCTAGACCTCACATATGCATCCTTTTTCGTTTTGACTATACTCGCAATTTCCCTGGTCATCCACGGTTCTTGTATCCTGCCTTTCCTGACTTTCCTTTTTAACCAGCACATGCCTGTCCTGCACTCCCAGCAACTGCTCCTTAAAAGACTCCCACATGTCAAATATGGATTTACTCTCAAACAGCCTCTCCCAACAGCCTCCAAATCCTGCCTAATCTGGTTGTAGTTAGCCTTCCCCCAATTTAGCACTTTAACCCGAGGACAACACTCGTCGTTTTCCATGAATATCCGGAAGCTTATGGAATTGTGGTCACTGTTCGCCACATGTACCCTCACTGCAACTTGATGGCCTTGCCGGGCTCGTTCCCTAGTACTACGTCCAGTATAAGACCATATGACATAGGAGCAGAATTAGGCCACTTAGCCCATCAAGTCTGCTCCGCCATTCAATCATGGCTGACATTTTCTCATCCCCATTCTCCTGCCTTCTCCTCATAACCCCTGATCTCCTTATTAATCAAGAACCTATCTATCTCTGTCTTAAAGACCCTCAGTCAATTGGCCTCCACAGCCTTCTGTGGCAAAGAGTTCTACAGATTCACCCCTGTCTGTCTGAAGAAATTGCTCCTCATCTCTGTTTTAAAGGGTGTCTGAGATGGTGTCGTCTGGTTCTAGTTTTTCCGACAAGTGGAAAAATCCTCTCCATGTCCACTCTATCCAGGCCTCGCAGTATCCTGGAAGTTTCAATAAGATGCCCTCTCACCCTTCTAAACGCCAGCGAGTACAGACCCAGAGTCCTCAAACATTCCTCATACAACAAGTTCTTCATTCCAGGGATCATTCTTGTGAACCTTCTCTGGACCCTTTCCAAGGCCAACACATCCTTCCTTAGATACGGGGCCCAAAACTGCTCACAATACTCCAAATGCGGTCTGACCAGAGCCTTATACAGACTCAGAAGTACATCCCTGATCTTGTATTCTAGCCCTCTTGACATGAATGCTAACATTGCATTTGCCTTCTTAACTGCCAACTGAACCTGCACATTAACCTTAAGAGAATCGTGAATAAGGACCTCCAAGTCCCTTTGTACTTCTGCTTTCTGAAGCATTTCCCTATTTAGAAAATAGTCTATGCATAAATTCCTTCTTCCAAAGTGCATCTCACACTTTTCAACATTGTATTTCATTTGCCACTTCATTGCCCACTCTCCTAGCTTGTCCAAGTCCTTCTGCAGCCCCTTTGCTTCCTCAATACTACCTGTCCCTCTACAGATCTTTGTATCATCTGCAAACTTAGCAACAGTGCCTTCAGTACCTTCTTCCAGATCATTAATATATATTGTAAAATGTTGTGGTCCCAGCACAGACCTCTGAGGCACACCACTAGTCACCAGCTGCCATCCTGAAAAAGACCTCTTTGTCCCCACTCTCTGCCTTCTACCAGTCAGCCAATCGTCTATCCATGCCAGGATCTTACCCTGAACACCATGAGCTCTTAACCTATTTAACAGTCTCCTATGCGGCACCTTGACAAAGGCCTTCTGGAAATCTAAATATATCATGTCCACTGGTTCTTCTTTGTCTAACTTACTTGTTACTTCCTCAAAGATCTCTCACAGATTTGTCAGACATGACCTCCCTTTGACAAAGCCGTGCTGACTCAGTCCTATTTTATCATGCACTTCCAAGTACTCCGCGATCTCATCTTTAATAACACACTCTAAAATCTTACCAATGACCGAAGTCAGGCTAACCGGCCTATAATTTCCCATCTTCTTCCTCCCTCCCTTCTTAAACAGTGGTGTTACATTAGCCACCTTCCTGTCCTCTGGGACCCTTCCTGCCTCCAGTGATTCCTGAAACATCCTCACCAATGCCTTCACAATCTCCTGAGCTATCTCTTTTAGAACCCTGGGATGTAGTCCATCCAGTCCAGGTGATTTATCCACCTTCAGACCTTTCAGTTTCCCCAGAACCTTCTCATTAGTAATGGTCACTGCACTCCCCTCTGCCCCCTGGTTCTCCTGGAGCTCTGGCATCCCACTGGTGTCTTCCACCGTGAAGACTGATGCAAAATAACAATTCAGTTTGTCTGCCATCTCTCTTACCTTTTATATATTGAAAAATCTCTTCCTATCTTCCTTTATATTACTAGCTAGTTTGCACTCATACTTCATCTTCTCCCCCCTTATTGCTTTTTTAAAAAGTTGTCCTCTGCTTGCTTTTAAAGGCTTCCCAATCCTATGGTTTCCAACCAATCCTCACCACTTTGTATGCTTTTTCTTTAGCCTTTATGCTGTCCTTGACATCCCTTGTCACCCCTGGATGGCTTGTTCTCCCCTTAGCATGTTTCATCCTCCTTGGGATGAATTTCTGTTGCGCCTCCCTAATAACCCCCAAAAACTCCTGCCATTGCTGTTCCATTGTCTTCCCTGGTAGGCTCCTTTTCCAATCAGCTCTGACCAGCTCCTCCCTCATGTCTTTATAGTTACACTTATTTAATTGTAAAACCATTTGTAGAACCATCTGATTCCAGCGTCACCCTCTCAAACTGCAGGGTAAATTCTATCATATTGTATCACTGCTCCCTAAGGGTTCCTTCACTTTAAGTTCCCTAATCAAGTCTGCCTCATTACACATCACCAAATCCAGAATTACCTGTTCTCTAGTCGGCTCTGTCACAAGCTGCTGCAAAATACCATCGCTTAGACATTCCACAAATTCCATTTCTTGGGATCCACTACCAACCTGATTTTCCCAGTTCACCTGCACATTGAAGTCTCCCATGATTATTGTAATATTGCCTTTTTACATGGCTTTTCTATCTCCTGATTTATTTTCTGCCCCACATCCTGACTACTGCTCGGGGGCCTGTACATAACTCCCATCAGAGTCTTTTTACCTTTGCGATTCCTCAAATTTACCCATAGAGATTCTATGCCTTCTGATCCTATATTGTTCCTTGCTATCGATTTAACTTCATTCCTTACTAACAGCCCATCTGCCTATCCTTTCGATAGGACATTTATCCTTGGATATTTAGATCCCACCCCTGATCCCCTTGCAGCCACATCTCTGTGATGCCCACAACATCGTACCGGCCAATTTCAATGAGCGGAACAAGCTCATTTACCTTGTTCCGTATACTGCGTGCATTTAGGTACAACACTCTCAACCCTGCCTTGGCCACTTCCTTTTCACACTCTCCTCAGTCACTGTACCCTGTACTGTGGCCCTTTGACTATGGCTTCTCTGCCTTACATTTTCCCTCTTACTGCTTTTTGTTTCTGGCCCTGTTTTAATTCCCTCCGACTTCTTGCATTGGTTCCCATCCCCCTGCCACATTAGTTTAAACCTTTCCCAACAGCACTAGCAAGCGCACCCCCCCCCCCTCCCCCCCCGGGATATCGGTTCCAGTCCTGCCCAGGTGCAAACCGTCCAATTTGTACTAGTCCCACCTCCCCCAGAACCAGTTCCAATGCCCCAGCAATTTGAATCTCTCCCTCTTGCATCATCTCTCAAGCCACGCATTCACCCTATCTATCCTGACAGTCCTATTCTGACAAGCTCATGGTACTGGTAGCAATCCTGAGATTACTACATTTGAGGTCCTACTTTTTAAGTTTAACTCCTAACTCCCTGAATTCAGCTTGTAGGACCTCATCCCATTTTTTACCTATATTGTTGGTGCCTATGTGCACCACGACAGCTAGCTGTTCACCCTCCCCCTCAGAATGTCCTGCAGCTTCTGCGAGATATCCTTGACCCTTGCACCAGGGAGACAACATACCATCCTGGAGTCTCAATTGCGTCCACAGAACCGCCTGTCTATTCCCCTTACGATCGAGTCCCCTATCACTATAGCCCTGCCATTCTTCTTCCTGCCCTCCTGCGCAGCAGAGCCAGCCATGGTGCCATGAACCTGGCTGCTGCTGCCTTCCCCTGGTGAGCAACTCCCTCAGCAGTATCCAAAGCGGTATACCTGTTTTGCGGGGAGATGACCGCAGGGGACACCTGTACTGCCTTCCTACTCTTGCTCTGTCTTTTTGTCACCCATTTTCTGTCTCCCCGAGTGATGTTCACCTGTGGTGTGACCAACTTGCTAAACGGGCTATCCACGACGTCCTCAGCATCGCGGATACTCCAAAGTGAGTCCACCCACAGCTCCAGAGCCGTCAAGCAGGTCTAACAGGAGCTGGACACATTTGTTGCATATGAAGGAGCCAGGGTCAGTGGACCTGTCCCCGAGTTCCCACATCGCACACGAGGAGCATGACACGGGTCTGGGATCTCCTGCCATGTCCTAAACCTTAGGTTAACTTATGCAACTACAATTCCAAAAAACAAAGAAAATAAGTAAATAAATAAATAGACAAACGAAAAGAAAAACTAATTACCAGTCACTTACCAGGGATAAAAAGCCTCCTCTCTCTTCGGACTATCCACATATTGTTCCAAAAAACCTTCCTGGACAGGCTTAACAAATTACTCACTGTCCGGGCCCCTACAATACAAGGGAAATTGAAGTCTCCCACTACAACAACTCTATTACTTTTATAGTTATCCAGAATCTGCTTACATATCTGTTCTTCAACTTCCGGAGGGCTGTTGAAAGGCCTGTAGTACACCCCCATCATAGTGACTGCCCCCTCCATGTTTCTGGGTTCTACACACTATGCCTTGTTACTTGATTCTACCAAGATGTCCTTCCTCTGTATAGCTGTAATATGTTCTCTAACCAGTATTGCAACTCCCCCACCTCATTTACCTTCTCCTCTGTCCCACCTAAAATATCTATATCCTGGAATATTTAGCTGCCAGTCCTGTCCCTTTTTTAACCAAGTCTCCCTTACCGCAACCACATCCAAGTTCCGTGAATGAATCAAGGCTCCAAGTTCATCTGCCTTACCTGTTATACTCCGTGTATTGAAGCAGATACACTCCAAACCTCCATGCCTGCTGAGTTTGACCCCCCCCCCCCCCCCAGCCTGCCCTTCCTCTTCGCCAGCCTGGCCCTGGTACCATGCTCATCCCCAGTCTCTGCTTTTGCTGGCTTACTGTTATGATTCCCACCCCCCTGCCACATTAGTTTAAACCCACCCAAACCATACCACCAAACCTCCCAGCCAGGATATTGGTGCCTCTCCAGTTCAGGTGTAACCTGTCCTTCTTGCACAGGCTCCACCTCCCTGGAAGACATCTCAATGATCCAAAAATCTGAAGCCCTCCCTCCTGCACCAGTTCTTTAGCTATGTGTTCAGCTGCACTATATCCCTGCTGCTCACCTCGCTAGCACGTGGCATGGGGAGTAATCCTGAGATTACTACCCAAGAGGTCCTGCTTTTTAATCTTCCACCTAACTCCCTAAATTGCCATTGCAGGACTTTGCTACTCTTTCTACCAATGTTATTCGTGCCAATGTGGACAATGACCTCTGTCTGATTTCCCTCCTGTTTTAGGATATTTTGTACCTGTTCAGAGACATCCAGGACCCTGTCACCAGGGAGGCAAACTACCATCCTGGAGTCCCTTTCACGGCCACAGAAGCATCTGTCTGTGCCCCTGACTATTGAAACTCCTGCACTATTGCTTTGCTATGCTTTGTACTCCCCGTCTGTGCAGCAGGGCTAGTCACGGTGCCTTTGCTCTGGCTACTGCTGTTGCTGTCTCCTGATGGACCTTTCCCCTCATCAGTATCCAAAGCGGCATACTTGTTAGATAGGGGGACAGCCATAGGGAACCCCTGCACTGTCTGCCTACGCCGTCTGGCGCACACCCATCTATCTTCCTGTACCTTGGGTGTACCCACATTTCTGTAGCTATTATCTATAAGAACTTCAGCTAACTGTGTGCTCCTCAGTGCTTCCAGCTGCTGCTCTAACCGATCCATGCGTTCGGTGAACTTCTGAAACTGAATGCACTTCCCACAGCTATAGTCCTCAGGGACACTTGAAGTGTCCATGATGCCCCACATCGTGCAGGTGTAGCACACGACCCTGCCAATTGCCATCTCACTCCTTTTGGTTGTTAGATTCGAAAATAAATGCTTGTTAGGCCCTTAATAAAAATTTACTGCTGCTTCTTTCATAAATAGGCCCCCAAAGATTTATGTGTCTTCCAATTTCTACAGGTTGGTATACAATATTAAATCCAGCTTGAAAAAATAAACGTAATCCAGATTTTCCACCTTGTGGAGCAATCTAGAATGAGAGGTCACAGATATAAATTGAGAGGCGGCGTCTTTAAAACTGAGGTGAGGAGGAACTGCTTCACACTCATTGTCCCATAATGCGGTGGAGTCTGAATCATTGATGGTTTCAAGAGGGAGATAAATATATTTCTGATAAAAAAAGCAGGTGAAAGGGATATGGGGAAGAAGCAGGGAAGTGGATTTGAGACGAGGAAGAGATCAGCCATGATCTGATTGAATGACGGAGCAGGGTCGAAGGGCAGAATTGCCGACTTCTGCTCCTAATTCCTATGTTCCTCTGTCTCTTTATTTAAGGGGTCTCTGGGAGGGGGCGGTGGGGAGGAGGGGTCCGCTGGGGGTGGAGTGGGCAGGTTTTGCATTGTGCGGGGGAGAGGGAAGTGGCCCTCAGATGGACTTGGCCCACCACAAGGTCCACCACATCAGGGCCACTCTTGTCCATACCTATAGTGATTCTCACACACGTGATTACTGGCCCAGTGGACCGCTGAATTACGTGGGCTCAGAAAATATGGTGCCTGGCCCGCTAAATGAATGGAAATGTATCAAGACCCATTTGCATCCTCCTCCTGGCACGCGGGTGCAAACCTCGATCCCAATGGCAGCAGGGAGCTGGAGCATTGGAATCCCATTTCCTCCTCAACGCGGGATCCTCCACCTCACAGGAACTCCACCACCGTCGGCAAGAGGCAGACAATTTAGCCATGACTAGACGGAATCAATGCAAATTGTATAGGGGAGAAAATCATACTTTTCCACCACTTGCAGACTTGCCTTCATTCAATGGGCCAGGCAATACGACACACCACTCACTCCCTGCACAGCTTGCAGGGTGCTTCAGTGACACCAATGAAGATAGCCACTTGAGCCACACAAGTAGCAGCCCACAGCACTATTTTCACCTGGAGAATCAACTTAATTCCGTGTAGCAGCAATTCACATGAATATCTCCCCCGAATATTTTATTAGTTATAAAAAACTCCAATAGAAGAGGTAAAGTGTTAAAATACAAAGAGCGATACAACCTGCCAACATTTACAAAGTTTTGAAACAACCAGTATCAAATGACCTTCAGGTGACACGTTAGCTTGTCCAGTTTGATCTAAAACCATTCTAATTTTCTGTGTCTTACATAAAGTAAATTACTTATTGTAAATCGGGATATTGAGTTTACTTTTATAAACAGCATGTCAACCGATTTCACTATTTACCCAAGCTAGCAGTCACCTCACAACCTCTGCACAGTCCACTTACTATGATACCATGAATATAAGATAACCACAGGAGCTGAAATGTCTGCTGATGTACGTGTACAAGGACAATTAGACAAACTGTTGATAATAGCAACTTTGAATCTAAAAAGCCTATTCAACTGATAAAACTGAAAAACAGAACTTTTCTCATGGTTGCCTCGCACTCACCACAGAGAGTGTAAAGGAGTGTTTAAAGATCAGGGGCGGGAAGTCTCCGACCGGTAAACGGTCGGCGAGGCGTCAATCCCGCCGCCCGCCTCGGAGAATGGCGGGGACCGGCGGGAGGCTATGGACCCCGGGTGTTGCCCGTATTCTCCCGGCCAGATGGGCCGAAGTCCCGCCGACGTGACCACGGGTCACGCCGGCGTAAATCGAAACAGCTATTTAATGGCATCAGCAGTGCTGATGGTTGATGCCATTCAGCGTGGAGATAGGTCACGGCGTGGGGGGTGGCCGCAGGAGAAGTGACAGCGTGACCGCAGTCTGTGGGTGGGGGGAGAGGGGGCAGGGGGGTGGGAGGGGCCATCCTCCCACAGTCGCACCCATTGCACCTGGATGCCGGGGGGGGGGGGGGGGGGGGGGGGGGGGGGGGGGGGGGGGGTACGGGCAATGATGACATGTTGACGTTTTCCCCCCCTGCCCCCCGCGCAGGCCATCATGTTTTCTGATCAGCCAACGATGTTGGCCACCATGGCGGCAGCCTCTATTCTACATGTTGCCCTGGAGGAGGAGGAGGAGCGTGGCAGAGAGGCGGCGCAGGCTGGAGGGCCACCTGTCCGACAGGACGAGGAGGAGGAGGGGGAGCACGAAGAGGAGGAGGAGGAGCACGAGGAGAGGGAGGAGGACGTTGTGGCGCCATGGTGACGGAGACGCCTGAAGAGGCCCCGTGTGTACCGGCCCCGTTCGTCGTACCAGGACCTCACGGACCGAGAATGCAGGAGGAGACTCCGGATGAGCCGGGAAACCGTGGCACACATCTGCTTGGACACCTGGCACCGCGTGGCACTGGGGGAGGACACCCTCTCCCCGTGTCCATCAAGGTTACGGTGGCCCTGAACTTTTATGCCACGGGGTCATTCCAGGCACCGAGTGGGGAACTGTCCGGCATCTCACAGACATCGGTGCACCGGTGTATCCGGGCAGTGACAGACGCCCTTTATACCATTGCAGACCGCTACATCCGGTTCCCTGTGAACTGGGCGAGCCAGGATGCCAGGGCCGTGGGCTTCTCTGCCGTGGCCGGTTTTCCCATGGTCGAAGGCGCAATCGATGGGATGCACGTCGCTGTGCGGCCACCTGCAGATAACAGGGCCGTATTCACCAATAGGAAGGGGACCTATTCCATGAACATTCAGGTGGTCTGCCGGGAAGTGTTCGTGACTCATACGTGTTGTTGCGGTCTTACATCCCCGGCATGTTCGAGGGACGCCACCCCGGCTGAGGGGCTGGTTGCTGGGCGACAGGGGTTACCCGTTGCGGTCGTGGCTGATGACGCCTATACGGAGGCCACAGAGTGACGCGGAGAACAGCTACAATGATGCCCCTGCAGCGACAAGGGATGTGATAGAGAGGGGCTTTGGGCTGCTGAAGATGCATTTCAGGTGCCTGGACCTCTCTGGGGGGGCCCTCCAGTACCCGCCAGATAGGGTCGGCCGCATCATTGTGGTCTGCTGTGTCCTGCACAACATAGCCCAGCAGAGGGGCGATGTGCCGCAGACAGAGGAGGGGGGGGGGGAGCAGGAGGAAAAGGCGCAGACCAACCCAAGATGAGGGGGTGGGGGCAAAGTCAGGGCAGATGGGCTGGACATGGGCGGGTGGCTGCCCACCGTTACCGGCTGGGCCAGCGGGCACGGGACAGGCTGATAGCCACCCGGTTCACTGATTAGGGGGCGTGGGAATCGGCGAGTATGGCCACATACCACACACCATGGCAACATCCGACCACCCTCACCCACCCAGCACCAACACCCTCACCCTCTCACCCACCCAGCACCAACACCCTCACCCCCCTCACCCACCCAGCACTAACACCCTCACCCCCCTCACCCACCCAGCGCCAACACCCTCACCCCCCTCACCCACCCAGCGCCAACACCCTCACCCCCCCCCCCCCCACCCACCCACCAATCACACTCACCCCACCCGCATGCACACTACCCCTCCATTGCACATCCAGCTGTGGCACGACGGGCCGGACTCACACGGTCGCCGGTGGAAGCGTGTCTATTGCAGGCCATGGAGGATGATGACGACCTGCTCTGCGATGAGCTTCTGGCTCCACATCATTGGACAATGTCTGACCCATGGCCACAGTTCCACCATCCACCCGGACCATCCCTGCATGCGGCCGTGACACTGCAGCGCACAGTCCCGTCCTCTGCCCGGGGGGGTGGAGAGGACGGCCCAGGGGGAGGGGGGGCACACTCACTTCGGGCCGACGTAAGACCACCCCTCACACACACACTGGCGCTCACCTCATACCACACCCCAGCACGCTTCGGACAGAGCACAAAGGCAGCTTCTGTAGGTGTGAAAGTGATTTTAATTACAAACTGTCCATACACGTGCCCTAGCCCCTAAAACACGTCTGTGCCCTGCACCCGTGTCAACTTACTCAGTGCCTAATTGTTTGGCCTTACGGGCCCTTTGACTACATCTCGGTGGTTCCCCAGACGGTACAGCAGAACTGGAGGTGGACTCCTGTGATTCCTGGCCTGTGACTCGGGATCCCTTTGGCGGCTGCGGCTCGGGCGACTGGGATGGCGAGCTGCCAGCCTGTCCTGCCCGCAGATGCACCTGGGATGGAAGGGGAGGAGTCCGAGGTGCCGCGGTGTTCCGGAACCTCCCCTACAGGGGGACCCGGGACGGGGCCCAGCACCGCCTCCTCCCTCGGGGTGCCCGATGGCCCCCGGGCCTCTATATGGGTCGGGGGTGCGAATGGACTGGCCATCCGACGCCCGCTTGACACCTGGCGCTGCCAGTCCTAGAGGCCCGTGCTGGTATCGACAAGGGTCTGCAAGTTTGCAGCCATGGAGTTGAGGGAGTTCGCCATCCCTGTCTGTGTCTGGGCGACGCCGGCCAGCACCTGAGCAATGGATCCGATGCACTCAGCCATGGCCTGCTGAGACTGGGCCATGGCCTGCAGAGACTGTGCCATGGCCTGCTGAGAGTGGGCCATGGCCTGCAGAGACTGTGCCATGGCCTGCAGAGACTGTGCCATGGCCTGCTGAGACTGTGCCATGGCCTGCTGAGACTGCGCCATGGCCTGCTGAGACTGCGCCATGGCCTGCTGAGACTGGGCCATGGCCTGCTGAGACTGTGCCATGGCCTGCTGAGACTGGGCCATGGCCTGCTGAGACTGTGCCATGGCCTGCTGAGACTGTGCCATGGCCTGCTGAGACTGCGCCATGGCCTGCTGAGACTGCGCCATGGCCTGCTGAGACTGGGCCATGGCCTGCTGAGACTGTGCCATGGCCTGCTGAGACTGGGCCATGGCCTGCTGAGACTGTGCCATGGCCTGCTGAGACTGTGCCATGGCCTGCTGAGACTGTGCCATGGCCTGCAGAGACTGTGCCATGGCCTGCTGGGACTGCGCCATGGCCTGCTGAGATTGGGCCATTGCCTGCTGAGACTGCGCCATGGCCTGCTGAGACTGTGCCATGGCCTGCTGAGACTGCGCCATGGCCTGCTGAGACTGTGCCATGGCCTGCTGAGACTGCGCCATGGCCTGCTGAGACTGGGCCATGGCCTGCTGAGACTGTGCCATGGCCTGCTGAGACTGGGTCATTGCCTGCTGAGACTGCGCCATGGCCTGCTGAGACTGGGCCATGGCCTGCTGTGACTGCGCCATGGCCTGCTGAGACTGGGCAGCGGCGTTGAGCACCTCTGCCATCTGCCGCTGGCTCTGGCTCATGTGAGAGGGAAGCTATGTCCTGGGCTGCCCTCACGGAACGCCCCAGGCCTCGCATCCTGCTCCCCATGTCTGACATCGTCGCACCCATTGCCTCCACCCCGGACACCACCCGTGCGGTTTCGGCCTGGGTGGCATGCATGACCGGCACCACTCCCAGATCCTGGACGCGGGTGGACTCCTCCACCTGCATCTGCAGCTGCTGCAGGCCAGCCATCATCCTCTTCCTTCGTCCCAGGTTTGGTGGCTGCATCGGGTCTATGGGTGGGTGTGGTAACTCCAGGAACCCGGGACCCCTCTGGGCGGCAGATGTTCGCTTGCGCCAGGGTGCCCTCTGACCTCCCGGCCCTTCTGCTGCTCCTACCTCCACCTGCTGTACCGGTACGGCTTTGTTGTGCGCACCAGTGAGTGTACCAGAAGCCTCATCACTAAAGTCCCCAAACGAGGTGAGTGTCTCTGCGATGGTGGGCGATGGTGGAGGATGTTAGAGATCGCAGTGGCGACATGGCATGTTCATCGTCAGACTCTGAGTCCATGGTCCCCTGGGGTGGCGTCTCGTCTCCACCCGTCCGCTGTGTATCACTATCCTGTCTTCCAGTCTCATGTGTGTCAGTGTCCTGGGTAGGGCTGTCCTGGGTAGGTGTGTCCTGGGTAGGGCTGTCCTGGGTAGGGGTGTCCTGGGTAGGGGTGTCCTGGGTAGGGCTGTCCTGGGTAGGGCTGCCCTGGGTAGGGCTGTCCTGGGTAGGGGTGTCCTGGGTAGGGGTGTCCTGGGTAGGGCTGTCCTGGGTAGGGCTGTCCTGGGTAGGGCTGTCCTGGGTAGGGCTGTCCTGGGTAGGGGTGTCCTGGGTAGGGCTGCCCTGGGTAGGGCTGTCCTGGGTAGGGCTGTCCTGGGTAGGGGTGTCCTGGGTAGGGGTGTCCTGGGTAGGGCTGTCCTGGGCAGGGCTGTCCTGGGCAGGGCTGTCCTGGGCAGGGCTGTCCTGGGTAGGGCTGTCCTGGGTAGGGCTGTCCTGGGTAGGGGTGTCCTGGGTAGGGCTGTCCTGGGTTGGGGTGCCCTGGGTAGGGGTGTCCTGGGTAGGGCTGTCCTGGGTAGGGCTGTCCTGGTTAGGGCTGTCCTGGGTAGGGCTGTCCTGGTTAGGGCTGTCCTGGGTAGGGGTGTCCTGGGTAGGGGTGCCCTGGGTAGGGGTGTCCTGGGTAGGGCTGTCCTGGGTAGGGCTGTCCTGGTTAGGGCTGTCCTGGGTAGGGCTGTCCTGGTTAGGGCTGTCCTGGGTAGGGGTGTCCTGGGTGGGAGTGCCCTGGGTAGGGGTGTCCTGGGTAGGAGTGTCCTGGGTAGGGCTGTCCTGGCTCGGCTGTGACGGGGGCCTGTGGCTGCTCCCCTCGTTGCTGGGTGTTGCCCGCCTGCATCGCCGCACCCGCACGAGACGGGGGCGTCGTCTCCGTGGTGCTCCAGGTCTCTCCCTCTCTCGTGGCTGCCCTGGGGGGGCCTGCGGGAGTCGCAGGCCACAGGGGCCGGGTCTCCCTCTCTCGTGGCCGCCTTGGGTCATTCTGCGGGCGGTCGGCATCCATGGGGACGGGTGCCTCGACGTTTGGTCCTGCAATACACAATACAGCAGCATGGTTAGACACGCGGGCGGTGATCAGGGGATATGGGGGAGGGGGGATATGGGGGAAGGGGGATATGGGGGAGAGGTAATATGGGGAGGGGATATGAGGAGGGGGGATATGGGGGAATGGGGAAGGGCCGTGGGTGGCTCACTTGCTGGCGGGCCCCCGACCTCTGCATCGGCAACCTCCCGGTCCTCAGGTCTGCCTGCCAGTTCCAGGGCCTTTCCTCATGAACGGTGAGTGGTCTCTCATCAGCTGTGCCCCTCCTGTCCTCTCACGCTCCCTGTTGTTGTGTGCACGCTTCTCCCGTGGGTGGCAGGGGTAAAGGGCAACAGTGTTAGACAGGTATATGACTGCACGACAGCGGTTGCGCGTATATTGGCGCACATCGGTGGGGGGGGAGGTGTACTCACCCTGGCTGCCTTGACGAAGTCGGTGACCTTCTTGTGGCACTGGGTGCCTGTCCTTGGTGTCACAGCCACAGCGCTGACAGCCTCTGCCACCTCCCTCCACAGGTGCCGGCTGAGGCATGGGGCGACCCTGCGGCCATGTCCGAGGTATAGGGCCTCCCTCCTCTCTTGTACTGCGTCCAGGAGCGCCTCGATGTCGCGCTCCTGGAACCTCAGGGCTGCGCGGCAGCCGGCCATCTTTGCGTGTCTTCCGGCGGGGGAGGGTGGCATCTTTTGTGCTGTGACGGCGCTGCGTAATCCACTGATTACGCTGCGTGGCGTTAGTGACGCGGCGCGTCCACGGCGGGTGACGCTGTCACAAATGGTGTCACGCCGCTGCTAGCCCATTCGGGCCCGGAGACTTCGCGACCTTTGAGGGGGCCTGACGCCGGAGTGATCCGTGTCGTTTTTGACACATTTTCTGGAATTTTTTGAGGATGTGAACAGTAGGGTGGACAAGAGCGAACCAGTGGATGTTGTGTATCTAGACTTTCAAAAGGTGTTTTACAAGGTCCCACACAAGAGATTAGTGAGCTAAATTGAAACTCATGATATTGGAGGTAATGTATCGACATGGATAAAGAATTGGTTGGCAGACAGGAAGCAGAGAGTGGGAATAAACGGGTCCTTTTCAGAGTGGTAAGCAGTGACTAGTGTGGTACCGCAGCGTTCAGTACTAGGACCCCAGCTGTTCACAATAAACAATGATTTGGACGAAGGAATTGCATGCAGTATCTCCAAATTTGCAGATGACACTGTGGGTAGCAGTGTGTGCTGTGAGGAGGATGCAACAAGGCTACAGGATAAATTGGACAGGCTGGCTAAGCGGGCAAATACTTGGCATAATGTGGGTAAATGTGAGATAATCCACTTTGGTGGCAAAAACAGGAAGGCAAATTATTATCTGGTGGGAGTTTAGGAAAAGGGGAAGTGCAACAAGAACTGGATATCCTGGTGGAACAGTTGCTGATGGTAGGCATGCAGGCACAGTAGGCAGTAAGGAAAGCTAATGACATGCAGGCCTTCATAGCAAGAGGATTTAAGTATCGGAGTAGGGACGTCTTGCTGCAGTTGTACAGGCCTTGATGAGGCCACACCTTGAGTACTGTGTGCAGTTTTGGTCTCCTTGTTTGAGGAAGGACATTCTTGCTATTGAGGGTGTCAAGCTAAGGTTCACCAGACTAATTCCCAGAATGGCAGGACTGACATATGAAGAAAGACTGGATCGCCTGGGCTTCTACTCACTGGAGTTTAGGAAAATGAGAGAGGATCTCATAGATACATATAAAATCCTGATGAGACTGGACAGACTAGATGCAGGAAGAATGTTCCCAATGTTGGAGACATCCAGAACTAGGGTCACTGAGTAAAGGAAGTGTCCTGCATCTTTCAAGGGGTCTCTTCATTGCTGCCCCTATCTCCAACACCTGATCCGATGCACATGAGACATATTTCACAGCATGTAAACCCTAGCTATATCTATTGCAATACCCACTGATGTGTGCATGTCTGCACTGGTATAGGGCACACATATGTCTTCTGACTCTACATCCCCAGGGTACAAGCTCTCATCTGAGGACACTCCTTCATCCTTGAAGGACCTGTGGAAGATTCATAGAATGTAATCATATAATAGTTACAACACAGAAAGGAGGCCATTCAGTTAATCATGTCTGTGATACCTTTCTCTAAGAATCACGCAGCTAGTCCCACCCTTGTAGCTCTGCAAACGTTTTCGCTTCAGATGATTATCTAATTGCCTTTTGAGTGTCTCAACTGAACCTGCCTCCACCACATGCCAAGCAGCGCATTTCAGATCCTAACCATTAGCTTGTGTAAAACAGATTTTTCTCCTGTCACCAGTGCTTCTTTTGCCAAGCTTCTTAATTCATGCCTCCTGCTTCTTTTAAAGGTTTTAAAGGTAAACTTTGATCATGCTTGCAAAGTTATTTGTCTGAAATAGAGCCATAGAATTCCTACAGTGCAAAAGGAGGCCATTCGGCCCATCGATCCATTCCCCTCTCCTATCCCCGTAACCCCATATCCCCACCTAACCTGCACATTTTTGGACACTAATGGGTAATTTAGCATAGCCAATCAACCTAACTTGCACATCTTCAGACACTAATGGGTAATTTAGCAGAGCCAATCCACCTAACTTGCACATCTTTGGACTGTGGGAGGAAATAGGAGCACCCGGAGGAAACAGATGCAGACTCTGCGTGAAAGTGCAAATTCCGCACAGACAAGGCTGGAATTTAACCCGGTGCTGTGAGGAAGCAGTGATAACCACTGTACCACTGTGCAGCCCCAATGAACTTTAAAACTACAGGCAAATAAAGCATTGGTAATCAGTGCATTAGTCATACCGAAAGTAGAGATGAGATAACAATGGGATGGTTCTAAAAGATCAGTTCACTGGAAATTATACACGATTAAGTATTCAATGTTTGACATTCAGATGATAAAGCAATTATAGAAACAACAACTGTCGGAATGCTATTCAGCTCAGGGGCATTATTGGTTACTGATGCACTGAAGTTATAACTCTGGAAACTCAATGCTCTGTTCAACAAATAACTGTAAAATACAAAGACCTATGTACAAAGTGTTGCATTATGTTGGTCCAAATGGTCATTTGATTCACTTTTATCTGAGAGCAAGAAATTTAAGTTGGGCAATGAAGTTTCAGACAAGAGTCAAATTGAAGGCTGAGAAATTCGGTACTTGTCTTCTGAAAGCATTTTGTGTTCATAGCGTAGTAAAGATTATACAAGTTTGTCCACATCCTTTCTCTACGCATATTTGAAGAGTTGAGGGAAGAAACTTCTGAGTCACTCAGTTCCTGACTGGAGAGAGAATGGATGATGTGAGATGTAGCTGAATTTATTTTTACATTGTTTGCTCTTTTCTCTGATAGTTTTAAGTGTTACAGTTTCAAAGTTCCGCTATGGACTTACAGCATCTGTTGAAAATAAGGGCAGTTTGTTCAAGATGTTCCTTTTGGGCACTCACTGGACAGTGAAAGTTTGTTAAAGTATTTTAAAGTTTATAAAGTGTTTAAAAGAATTTATAACAATTCTAAAACACTCACCTGTCAGACAGCCTTTTTGGGCTGTGATTTCAGCTCATAATGTCACAGGGAGGGTCTTTGCTCAGAATGCACCACATCGTAAGGCCTCACTGTTCCTCATATCAGCAGGTCATGCTGCAGCCAGATTGAAATTCTTGCTCCAGCGAACAAAGTGGTTAAGTTCACATTTCTCAGCTTCAGTGCTTCTGATCACAAAATCCACTTTCACTTTCGGCAGCCTTTGCAACGATTGCCAGCGTTGGCACGGTGTACAACATTTTGCCTTCTGCGGATTTAAAATCCCTTGTGGTCAAAAAGCAACACAATTTTGCCCAAAGGTTCAATGTACACGTGGGGTGAATTTTACGAACCCTGTAGTCAGTGTATTTGAAGGTGGAGGGACACATTAAATGGGATCGATGGTTAGTTTACCACCTTCCTGCTCAGCCCCAAGCTGTACCCCATAATATGGTGGGTGGGCCAGACATCAGCTAGCCTGCCATCTATAGGCCCATTGAGGTCCTCAAATGGTCAATCGATGGTGAAGTAATTTCAGGAGAAAAAGTATCCAGGGCAACGCACCACAAAAGGATGATTATTCCAGCCCGTCCGGTGGTTGTCGTGGGGGGTGGGGGGGTGGCTTCTGCCCGAGAAGTAGAGAACCATCAAGTCACCCGGTAATAAGCACTCTGGGAAGAAGAGCCGATTCCATTCTTCCTGGCACAAACATATAACCCCACCACCTCCCCGCACCACCCCCAAACCACTGGGCGAAATCATGATAAGGGCCATCACAATACTCACCTAAATGAAATGAAAAAAAGGAGGGAAAAAAACCCAAAGAAGGGTCACCCAGCTTAGTTCAAAGCAACCTCCATTGCAGAAAGGATATTCAGAGCAACCTCCCTCCTCAACAACCCAACCACCACAATAATTCAGGAGAGGAACACAAAGAGAGATCCAACCAGAGGAAAGGAAAAACTCAAAATCAAGGAGACAGAAGAAACCCAGTTCTTACCAGGATGCAAACTCTGCCCAGGCCAAAGGACAAAGACACTGATTCTTAATTCAAAGAACATAAAAATTTAAAAGAAAAATCCAACTTGGATTAGCTTTACCTGGGGTCTATCCTCAATCTCAGCGACTGAACTAACCGTACCAACTGTTACACACACCTCACCCCCTCCGAATTCCACTCGACCTCTTCATAACCGAGACAAGGGGTTGCAAGGAAACACCCCCCCCCCCCTCCGCCAACCACAAGGGTTAGAGACACAGTAACAAAAAGGAGTAAAACTGCACAAATCACACCTCCCATAATTGACTTAAAATGATCTTACTAACATAGGATAACATAGCCAGGGACTATGCTCAGGGGTACATACTGCCCATTCCTTTCTCCCAAACCCATCAGGATAAACGACACACCATGCAGCAGGACTTTGATGACTCAAAGATGACTCCTATCCCAGGGATAGGGCTCTTTCAAGTTCAAGAACACTCTCATGTGCATCCACCACTCTTCTGGAGGGACCACTTGGAGTGAGCTCTAATGACCTGCGTTGCAGAGCCAAAATTCTCAGTCAAGGCAACATCTTCAATGGCACCATCACCCAATGCACACGGCACCACCAAGACGAGAGCCCGCTCAGCAGCAACTGCGCCACGACAAGCTGGGCCCACCGCAGCCCACTCCAAATACCTAGAATATAGAAGAATTTTTGCTTTTTATCTCAACCTTTTCTTGCAAAAAGACCAATCAGGAGGTTCCAGTGATGTGCAGCCCAAGAAAAAGCAAGTACGAAATGTACACCATGATGAAATGACAGATTAAAAGATGAGAAGAGCTGGAGCCCGCGTAAACGCGGCCACTCCCATGCTCACATCACGTGACTCCTTCCGCCCCCTTTCTTAACAAGCTCAATCAGACTATTGTAAGGAATTCTTAGAGAATTATAATGGCATTATAATTCTCTAAGAATTCCTTACAATAGTCTGTTAGACGCAGAAATAACTTAAGAGCACTTACTGACCCTGGACAGTACAATTCCTGTCACCAATCACTTGGTGCTTTGCTTCATCTATTGCATGCTTTTTGAATTCTGTATGTTCTATGTATGTTCAAAGAGTTAGTCTCAGAAATTTGCGTTATTTCTGACCTATTTGAGCCTTCTTGGAGTCCATAATACAAGGGGCTTTTCGCAGTAACTTCTTTGAAGCTTACTTGTGACAATAAGCTATTAAAATTAAATAAAAATGTTACATCCCAGCATTTACAACAGGTGCTGGATTCTCTAGGCGCCGACACCGAAATCGCGTTCAGTGGACGGCCAGAGAATCCAGGTTTTCGACCAAATCAGGAGCGGCTTTTGTAATGCTCCAACCCCTCCAAATGGCATCGTGCTACGTATCGCCGGCCCCAGGACATTGCCTGAGGCCTGACCCCCAATGCTCCATTCCAAACCAGCCGAGTTTCCGATGGCATGGACACGTGTGGTCTCATCCGTCAGGAACTGAGCGTGGTGCCTATGGACTAAGTCCAGCGCCGCCACAGTTGGGAAAGGGCCGGTCTGTGGCATTATTCGGGGCTGGGGCACTCTGGGGGGGGGGGGGGGGTCCGGGGAGCGCGAGCCGGCCGAAAGGGGGGCTATTTCGCGGACTGGGTCCGCGGCCTACATCCATCATGAAGCACGGCATGGCTGCTGCAGGTCGCCACCATGCACATGCGCGACCACGGACCCAGCATTCTCTGGGTTATCGGCAGCTAGAGCCAGGTGCTCTACACTGCTGTCCTGCTGGCAAAACGGGGAATCGATGGCCGTTTTACACCAGTTTTCCTTACGTAAAATGCCACCATTCCCACGTTGGCGGGGGACATAAGAACTAGGAGCAGGAGTAGGCCATCTGGCCCCTCGAGCCTGCTCCGCCATTCAATGAGATCATGGCTGATCTTTTGTGGTCTCAGCTCCACTTTCCGGCCCAAACACCATAACCCTTAATCCCTTTATTCTTCAAAAAACTATCTATCTTTACCTTAAAAACATGTAATGAAGGAGCCTCAACTGCTTCACTGGGCAAGGAATTCCATAGATTCACAACCCTTTGGGTGAAGAGGTTCCTCCTAAACTCAGTCCTAAATCTACTTCCCCTTATTTTGAGGCTATGTCCCCTAGTTCTGCTTTCACCCGCCAGTGGAAACAACCTGCCCGCATCTATCCTATCTATTCCCTTCATAATTTTAAATATTTCTATAAGATCACCCTCATCCTTCTAAATTCCAACGAGTACAGTCCCAGTCTACTCAACCTCTCCTCATTATCCAACCCTTCAGCTCTGGGATTAACCTAGTGAATCTCCTCTGCACACCCTCCAGTGCCAGTATGTCCTTTCTCAAGTAAGGAGACCAAAACTGAACACAATACTCCGGGTGTGGCCTCACTAACACCTTATACAATTGCAACATAACCTCCCTAGTCTTAAACTCCATCCCTCTAGCAATGAAGGACAAAATTCCATTTGCCTTCTTAATCACCTGTTGCACCTGTAAACCAACTTTCTGTGACTCATGCACTAGCACACCCAGGTCTCTCTGCACAGCGGCATGCTTTAATATTTTATCGTTTAAATAATAATCCCGTTTGCTGTTATTCCTACCAAAATGGATAACCTCACATTTGTCAACATTGTATTCCATCTGCCACACCCTAGCCCATTCACTTAACCTATCCAAATCCCTCTGCAGACTTCCAGTATCCTCTGCACTTTTCGCTTTACCATTCATCTTAGTGTCATCAGTAAACTTGAACACATTGCCCTTGGTCCCCAACTCCAAATCATCTATGTAAATTGTGAACAATTGTGGGCCCAACACGGGTCCCTGAGGGACACCACTAGCTACTGATTGCCAACCAGAGAAACACCCATTAATCCCCACTCTTTGCTTTCTATTAAATAACCAATCCTCTGTCCATGCTACTATTTTACCCTTAATGCCATGCATCTTTATCTTATGCAGCAACCTTTTGTGTGGCACCTTGTCAAAGGCTTTCTGGAAATCCAGATATACCACATCCATTGGCTCCCCATTATCTACTGCACTGGTAATGTCCTCAAAAAATTCCACTAAATTAGTTAGGCACGACCTGCCCTTTATGAACCCATGCTGCGTCTGCCCAATGGGACAATTTCTATCCAGATGCCTCGCTATTTCTTCCTTGATGATAGATTCCAGCATCTTCCCTACTACTGAAGTTAAGCTCACTGGCCTATAATTTCCTGCTCTCTGACCACCTTTTTTAAACAGTGGTGTCACGTTTGCTAATTTCCAATCCACCGGCACCACTCCAGAGTCTAGTGAATTTTGGTAAATCATCATTAGTGCATCTGCAATTTCCCTAGCCATCTCTTTTAGCATTCTGGGATGCATTCCATCAGGGCCAGGAGACATGTCTACCTTTAGCCCTATTAGCTTGCCCATCACTACCTCCTTAGTGATAACAATCCTCTCAAGGTCCTCACCTGTCATAGCCTCATTTCTATCAGTCGCTGGCATGTTATTTGTGTCTTCCACTGTGAAGACCGACCCAAAAACCTGTTCAGTTCCTCAGCCATTTCCTCATCTCCCATTATTAAAACTCCCTTCTCATCCTCTAAAGGACAAATATTTACCTTAGCCACTCTTTTTTGTTTTATATATTTGTGAAAACTTTTACTGTCTGTTTTTATATTCTGAGCAAGTTTACTCTCATACTCTATCTTACTCTTCTTTATAGCTTTTTTAGTAGCTTTCTGTTGCCCCCTAAAGATTTCCCAGTCCTCTAGTCTCCCACCAATCTTTGCCAATTTATATGCTTTTTCCTTCAATTTGATACTCTCCCTTATTTCCTTAGATATCCACAGTCGATTTTCCCTCTTTCTACCGTCCTTCTTTTTTGTTGGCATAAACCTTTGCTGAGCACTGTGAAAAATCGCTTGGAAGGTTCTCCACTGTTCCTCAACTGTTCCACTTCCACCATAAAGTCTTTGCTCCAGAATTTGCCTCTGAATTGGAGCCCCTGTCCTTTCAGTAGCTCCTTTTGCTCTCCCTTAATCTCCGAGTCGAGCAACATACCATTCACATACTCAACAAGCAAGCCTGGCTCACTAAATTCTTTCCGATATTTGGCCATGCACTGATGAGGAATGGGTGGGCTACCCCCGTGAAACCCCTTTGGCTGCCAGTTCCACATAACTGATGCCCTTTGAAAGTAAAGGCAAACATTTACTGACCCTTTCATCGTAAGGGAATTGACCAGAATTTGTTGGATATATGTAGTACTGTGAACACGGTGTCAGACCTAGGATGCTAACAATTCAGTCAACTGTGGGAGGTGCAAGTGGGATATTTTAATTCAAGACACTGTCATCTATAGTTCTCCACCAAGAACTATCCAACTTCTTAACTGGCCATAGAGGAGAATTTACAGCATTGCAAGGGGTCTCAATCATTACCCATTATTACACCAATTATGTCATTGTTTTTTCCAAATTGCTGACCCATCAAAAGTGATGGGTGTGGCCAAACTCAATCAATGGCAGACCAGGTGCTGACAATCCTCAGTGTACTCAGCCGCTGCACTGCAGGGGAATAGCAGAGCTCACCCCAAACAAAGGACATATGAACCATGGACTTTGGCAACCTTCCTGACACACTACCCCTCTCAGGGCAGAGGCCTCACCAGTGCCACTATCAGCTAGCCTAGTGCACAGGACCACCAGCTGTCTCCAAGCCCCTGCTCCAATCCATCCTGTCCCCGGTCAAGGTGTTACAACCTGTGTCACAACCAGGATTCACATCATGCTGTAGTTGAGCTCCCAGCAGATGCAGACGTCCGTTGCTCACCCCCATCTGTAGAACCTGCCCACACATAAGCCTCTGAGCGTGGAGCAATTGGTGACACACCATGACCATCAACACCCCACAACCAGGTGCCACACTGGGGGTGGGATATCACACGGCCCACCCAATGAGGAAACCTCAGTAGATCACACTACGGAGACAATACAGAGGCCGTAGAGCCTATCGCTGACACGGGTTGTGGTAACCATCAATACCCTTGTTAACAGGGATGGGTGATGAGGATAAAAGCTCCCCAGTGTCACTCATTGCTGAGAAACGGGTGCAGTGAGGAAGGCAACATATCAGAGTCACAGTTGAGGGTAGGGTTGGGATTGGGAGGGGCATGTGGAGGGTGGACCTGATGTGCAACCCGGTCACCATGTAGCCTATTGGATTTGGATGATCAAGTGAATACTCAGCTTCCTAACATGTCTTCTCTTTTCCCCCTGGTGAGAATGAATATCGGAGACCAGCCAGGAACAGTTGCAATCTACCTGGCTGCTGCTGCTGTTGCAGACACAACTTTTACAGGACACAGTGAGGCTGGAGGCACAGGGCCTGCTCGGGCAGGTCCCAGGTCAAGATCAGGGACCAGCCAGTGAGGCTGGAGAGCCGGACATCCAGCAGGCCAAGGAGGAGGTGCAAAACTGGCGTCATATCAGGCCACGTTTATACTGTCGGCACCTGTCATTTGAGGACGTGCCAGACCGCGTGCATCGCTGAAGACTTTAGTTATCCAGAGAGACCATGCACCATCTAGGCAGCATGGTAGCATAGTGGTTAGCACTGTGGCTTCATAGCGCCAGAGTCCCAGGTTCGAATCCCTGCTGGGTCACTGTCTGTGCGGAGTAAACACATTCTCCCCGTGTCTGCATGGGTTTCCTCCGGGTGCTCCGGTTTCCTCCCACAGTCCAAAGATGTGCAGGTTAGGTGGATTGGCCTTGCTAAATTGCCCTCAGTGTCCAAAAACGTTAGGAGGTGTTATTGGGTTCGGGGGATAGGATGGAAATGAGGGCTTAAGTGGGTTGTTGCAGACTCGATGGGCCGAATGGCCTCCTTCTGCTTTATATGTTCTATGATGACATACCTGACACTGTGGGTGTATGGAGGTGCACACCCATTCCAATGGCCAACAAGGTGACGGTTGCCTGAAAATTCTATGCTTCAGAGTAGGGTCCGAGTAGGGATCTCTCTGCGATCTCTCAGGCATCTACACACAGGTGTATCCACACTGTAATGGATGCTCTATTTGCCCAGGCAATGGACCTTTTCAACTTGAATCTGGACCAAGACCGCTAGAATGCTTAGGCAGCAGGATTTGCTGCCATCGCTGGCATGCACCTGGTGCAGGAGTTGATCGATGGGACACATGTCCCCCTATGAGCACTGGCTGATCCGTGGGTGCCCTTCATCAATCGGAAGGGCTTCCACTCCCTGAACGTGCAGTTGGTGTGCAACCACCAGCTGCACATCACACACGTCTGCACCCAATATCCAGGCAGCGTGCATGACTCACACATCCTGGCACATTCGTTGGTTTCTGGCACCTTTGAGGCACTTCCTTGGGTGAGGGTCCACCGCCAGGAAGGTCCCACCCACCATGAGCCCTTTTTCCAGGATGAAGTGGACCGCCCACTCCACGTTCAGAAAAAAGACAGCTTTGCCGAACATTTTAGTTGCCATAACGATGGCCAAGGGGCCGACAACCTCGACCATTGCCATTACATAGACATGCTTCTCATGGTGGGGTGAGTTTAATGGCACCATCTTTTAAATAAGTAACATGAAAGCTAGGGGTGAAGCCTTAAAAGGTGGTGGGGCCATGGGAGAAGGGAGGGGGGGGGGCTGGAAAGCCGCCACTCCCCTATATGTGGCACTGGAGTGTGTTGTAATCTTGGTGGTGCTACACCCAGTCTGAGTGATTAGTATATATTTAGTTCCGAGAGTTATAATGGTGCGGCGGGTGGGGGGAGGGGGAAGAGTGGGCTTGATTTAACGGAAACATTTCTAAGTGTCATTTTTTTGGCAGGGTGTTTCTCAACAGCCGTGTTGGCGAGATCATGGACCATACTTAATGGCACTTAATGCCGGAAATGAGCCCCCACAAGTTTCTCGCCATTGCTGGCTGTCTCGCTGTCTGATTCACTGGACTCGGTGCTTCAGCGTCTCAACGCTAACAAGGGGGAACTGCTTTTAAACGCTCCCTCACCACTCACTCCCAATCAATACACAAGCATGGCAATACGGAGACCTGCTCCTCGCATTGGGGAGGCCGACCTGGACATTGCGGATGCGAGATGAGACATGCTGTTGCCCTGAGGGGTTCAGAAGACCAGCAGCAGGTTCACCAATGCTGCCTGGGAAGCTGTGGCAGAGGCTGTCAGTGTGGGCAGGAGGACGTCTGATCAATGTAGGAAGAAGATCAATGACCTCCGTCGAGTTGCAAGGGTAATTAACAACACTGACACTATCAACCAGGAACTCAGCGGGTACCCTTAATCCCAAAAGAGCCAATCCATCATCCTGGGATGGTGCTTGAAGATGCCAGGGATCTCCAAATGTCCCAGGATTTAGCTGTCATGCATGCGCCCTCAGTAGCGTGCACACACGTGCATCATCCAGGGGCAGTGGTCGCACATGAGTTGAACATTCAAGGGTGGAACCCTTTCCTGTTAATGAAGGGTACTTTCTGATGCCCCGGTGCAAGCAAGGTGACATGCATGCCATCTATTGCCCCCCTGGACCTGAACATCCCTGCGATGGCAGAGAATCCTGCAGCCCGGGCATCTTGGTGAGCCTGGTCCAGCTCAAATTTGATTTCATGGATTCACTTGTGGGCTATAGCTTGGGAATTGCTGCTCAAGTTCCCGCTCGAGTTCTGGAATGAATGGTTGTATAGAAGTTCAGAGCAGCAATGACATCCTCCTCCACAGGGTGCTAAGTCCGTGAGGATGTGGCACAGTTGCAACACTGTCTCTTTGTTGAGGCGCAGTCTCCTGCAGCACATACTGTCTGTCGTCTCCTTGAAAGACCAACAGCACTTGTACACCTTGGGCCCTCGCTGGCGATCCTCCCCACATTTCTCCTCAGCCTGATGGGTGGGTGGGCCTTCAGGGTGTGCAGCAGACCCCTGTTCACAGGGTGCCATCTCCAGCCTGTGTCAACGCTGCTGCTGCTTCCCCAGGGTCTGGCTGCCACCAGCACTGCCAGGGCAGCCTCTGCAGGACCGACATAACCAGCCATATTGTTACAGCTGTAAGGAATTGGAGAAGGAGAGAGAGGCTGACAATCAGGGCTTCCACCTCCAACCCATAAACCTCCACACCTCCTCCACCCCTTACGTGTCATGCCTTCTCTCAGAGTGCCATCCACTGAGCCAGTTATGCGGGAAACCCCCGCTCTGTGCACATCCCCCCAGCCATATCAGGAGCCCCTAGATCTCAGACCCCTGCTGGGAACATTGGTGAGGCTGTGCTCAGGTGCCCTCCCCTGATCCACTCACTTACCCTCTGGTCACAAGGATATCCCAATGCTGAAGCCCAGCTCTTCACTGTTTGATTGTAGGATACTGCATCTATAATACTTGACGCTTCTCGAGTTTAGACACACTGTTCAAGGCTTTAAAGTTTGATTGAAATGCAATACCATAATCATCATCTGAGACATGGCATGTGTACCCACGAGAAGCCACTTGAGAATATTTTGTTTGTTAAATGGTCCACAGTACCTTTAGATTAAGAGATGAAAACCAACTACTTCACAGTCCATAAATCACCCTAAGCATTAATCAACTAGGAAAAGGCATCATGCCACAGACACACAAGTAACTTTCTGCTACAGAATATCGGGTCAAACACAAAGCTACAAAAGTTCATTTGTACAAAGAAAACCAAACACAATGTATCACCCCTCGCAGGTCCTCAACAAAGTGGAGGATCCTCGCTGTGCGGTCATTTTATGTATCAGTCTTTGTCCATGAGCCTCCATTGTACAAGCTTTTCATTATGGCTTAATATCATTGAAACCAAAGCTCGGTATCCATGTGTTCTACTGGTGTTCAAGGTGCAGCAGAACACACTCGACGTCCACGTGTCTGACTCATGGTGACATGGTAGTCGACATACAGTACCTGTATACAAAGAAATTAAAACCAACTACTTAACAATCAATATATCACACCAACCATGGAGCAACAAGGAAAATATACTGTGTCATACACACAGGTACCTTTTCGCTACAGAATAATGGTACAAATACAAAGCTACAACAGTGAATTTGAAGCATTTCTTTAACACCTTCATCAAGTTGCTCCTTCGGATCAATCCATCTCCCTCCTGCAGCTCCCAGCAGTAGGCTCCTCAGCAGGGGAATATCACACCGATGCAGGCACACTAGATATGGGAAAGAGCTCCCATTCCCCTTATTCGGCTAAGGCAGCAGGCCATCTTACCATTATCCCTTTCCTTACTCCAGTCCACTACAGCAAAGACACAGCAACAAACAAACACACATCCTCCAGACATTACACAGTCAACAGTACAATAAAATCACCAGCAATCTGCAAAACCCTTTCTTCAATACCTTTATCAAGTTGCTCATTCAGATCAATCATTCAGAGAAAGAGCTCCCTTTCCCCTTCTTCAACACAGGGAGCAGGTGAGCTTCCACCTTCCATTTCCAGGCTATAGAAAGAGGAAACAGCAATAGCAGCCGCTAGGCATTTGCATCCACCAAGCAGCAGCAACCAGGAAACACAACCTGCTGCACCACTTTAGAATAGTGTGTTTATTAAATGGAGGTCCAGTAGCTGTTGAAGTGGGTTAAGGAATTCCCAGTGGAAGGAGTAGACTTACTTTTGAGGAATTATTAGCGGGAGTAATGGTTGTAGTTTTGACCATGATTACCAAGAATCTGAAGGAAGTACTGCAGTTAGCACCTGAGATGCCAACGGTAGGGCATGTGGGAGTGAGGAAAACTCATTGAGCAGTAGACGAGTCAAAGAGGTTGACAGCTATTGATCACATATCAAATGATAAAAGTGTTGAAGAAATACTTTTGCAGACTGCTGGTGACTTTATTATACTGTTGACTGTTTAATGCCTGGGGCTGTGTGTTTGTTTGCTACACCCTTTGCTGTTGTGGCTTGGAGTAACGAAAGGGAGGATGGAAGATGACCTGCTGTCAGAGTTGGAGAAGGGGAAGAGGAGCTCTTTTTCTCTTCTGGTGTGTTCTCCATTGTTGTGATTTTCCAGATGAGGAGTCTACTTTAGGAGCTGCAGGAGAGAGAGAGACGGGTGGTTTGATCTGAAAGAGCAACTTGATTAAGGTGTTGAAGAAATGCTTTTGCAAATTGATGGTGATTTCATTGGAAGTATAATGAGTGCTGCATGCCGACTGTGTCTTTTCCTCGTTGGTTAATGGTTAGTGTGATAAATTGACTGTGAAGTAGTTGATTCTCACCTTTTTGTATAAAGGTACTGTTAACCAGCCTTTTCAGATTTAGTTGGTACAACCAGTTTTAATTCCCCTGACAATTTGCCCAGCAGGTCTTTACGAAGCTCCTCTATATAAACCAGAGTTAAGACTTCCACCTGAAAAAAATGCTTAGCAACTTCCAGAGCTATCCTGTTATATCACTACAAACCTGGTGTCTCTTTTTAATCTACACTGTCACCCAAATATACCATCTAATGTTCCAATATCACGGACAAGCCCCCAATTTATGTTACGGCACCCTGGATGAGTGCACAGTCAATTCTTGTCCCACAGACCCCAGAGTCCCAACAAAGTGAATTAATCAATTTTGGGAATATTGCAGAATCTTCGGCCCCTTGACTGAGTTATAACCATCAGGTTTGAAAATTGAACACAATAACTGTTTATTTATAACAGGAATGAAGTTGAAACATGCAATCATTAAAATGGAATGACAGCCAACTAAATTACTACTCCCCCTTTTACCGTCCCACCCAAACGCACTCAAGCCAAAACATAGAGAAGCAGGGGGAGTGGTAAAAAAATAATAGAAATTACAATATGAAATGAAAGATGAGTTTTGTTGCTTCTGATGGTCAAGGTCATTGCAGCAGCTTGTCCTCCCAGGATGCTTAAGATTCAAAACCACCGGTTGGATTGCTAATGAGGATCTTGCTAATGAGGGCAGCCTGGTAGCACAGTGGTTAGCACAGTTGCTTCACAGCTCCAGGGTCCCAGGTTTGATTCCCGGCTTGGATCACTGTCTGTGCGGAGTCTGCACGTTCTCCCCGTGTGTGCATGGGTTTCCTCCGGGTGCTCTGGTTTCATCCCACAGTCCAAAGATGTGCAGGTTAGGTGGATTGGCCATGCTGAATTGCCCTTAGTGACCAAAAAGATTAAGTGGGAGTTACAGGGATATTGTAGTGACGTGGGCTTCAGTAGGGTGCTCTTTGTCAGAGCCAGTGGTGACTCAATGGGGTGAACGGCCTCCTTCTGAACTGTAAATTTTATGATCTTCTGGCAAAAACATTGTCTGAACTCCTAGGCTGTAGGTTTCCCTCTGGGGAGTCACTTTAACTTTTATTAACCTGGGCCTTCATTCAAATGTCTGCCCCAGGCCCGTTTAATTCTTATCGATTTCCAATTCCACCAGAATGACTAACAGCCTCACTGAGATAAGAACAGAATTCCCCACACAAAATTTAAAAAGGGCCTTGAAACAAGAGGCCAGCCTTCAGTCAGTGGCTTGTCTGGACTTCTTGAAAATTCTCTTTGTCCCAACTCAAACCCAGTTCTGAGCCTGAGTTTTAATCCTACTTGGTTTCCAGTCTCAATACTGTAGAATGTCCTCCAGCTTTACTGGAGAAAACAGTCTCCAACCGAGTGTTTGAGAGAGGTTATCCTTTCAGTGAGAGACAAATTCAAAACGCTTATAATAATAATAATCTTTATTGTCACAAATAGGCTTACATGAACACAGTTACCATTAAAAGCGGCTAGTCGCCACATTCCTGCGCCTGTATGGGTACAGGGAGAGAATTCAGAATGTCCAAATTACCTAACAGCATGTCTTTCGGGACTTGTGGGAGGAAACCGGAGCACCCAGAAGAAACCCACGCAGACTCCGCACAGACGGTGACCCAAGCCAGGAATCAAACCTGGGACCCTGGCGCTGTGAAGCAACAGTATTAGCCACTGTGATATCGTGCTGCCCAATATTTTTCAGCTTTGAGCTCAAACATAAACAAAACTGGAAACAGACTCAGAGGAACGAACATTCCGGAGAAAAACCTGACCAATCAGCATAATCTATTCATAAGGCCTGGCTATTCGAAATAGTCCACTGGCCGACAGCCAAGTCCATCAAAATGTATCAGCACTGATCTTCCTTGAATCTGCTGTCTTGAAATGTAAGTAGCTGCTGCAGCCTGCCTGGCCTGGAGATCACAGGTCAGTCTTCAGTTTACCAGCCACTGGAATTAAAGGTGCAGTCCACCTTAAAGGCATAGGTCCCATTAATTGTCCAGGTACAAAAATTGAAATAGCAAAACAACAGAAATTAAAAGGAAAAACAAGGGACAGACAGGGATTAGCTGAAGGATCTTTACACCAGAGGTTGTAACTGGGAAAGGCAGTATACGTCCAAAACTTCTGGGACGGAGCCCATTAGATTCCAAGGACTGTGGTACAACAAACTAGATCAGTCTTGTGCCAAGTAAAGACTGGTGAACGGACATTGTGGAAGCACCTTGATCACCTCAGGTGCAGGGAGCCAGTGTTAGGATGGGTCCCACCAGAGGAACCATCTTCCAGCCACATCAGGCAGTGGGCCTGGGCTTGCCGCCACCTGAGGGCACCGACACCGAGATGTGAGAGGTGGTGGACTCGGATACCGAGATGGAGACCCAGGCATCTGAGGTTTCCCACGGCAACCTTCTCAGGGATCAGCACCCCCACCCCCTCCTCCTCCCCAGAAACAACAATCCCCAACATGCTACACACACTTCAACCCAGCCCCGCAGCCACAAGAGGAGCAGCCATGGACAAGGAGGAGGAAAATACCTTCGACACTTTCTACTTCAGAAGGACATACAGACTTTGGGAGGAGGGATGCTATGAGACCCACGGGGACTACTAGATTAATCTCCCCATGGCCATTGTAGAGTGTGAGCTCCCCCGCTGAGGGGCGGAGGTCCATTAGCAGGCTCATTAATTCTGCAGGATAAAACCTGGCCCAGGTAGGAACTGGAGTTCCAAAATAAATCTGGTTGGGAATTGGACTGTTCTGTGTATATTTTCTAAACCGAGGGTTTGAAATAAACCTTTTTGATGCTCCTTTCTGGACTCCTACTTGACTGCCACACCAAGGCACTGCAGAGCTGTACAAATGACTAGGCCGGGAGCTGGACAAAGCAGAACAATTACAAGAGCAGAAAAGGGTAAGGGGAAGATATACTTAAGTTGAAAAGCCTTGGTTAGACCACACCTGGAATACCATTGGCATTTCTGGGCACCACAACTGATGAAGGATACAATGGTCTTGGAGGGAACACAGCGCACATTTACCAGATTGACTCCAAGGGTTACATTACAAGGAGAGATTACACAATTTAGGGTTATATTCCCGGAAATTTAAAAGGTTAAGGTGTAATTTGATCAAAAGTTTTAAAGACATTCAGCAAAACAGGTAAGGTTGATTGCAAGAAGCTATTTTCACTAATTGGGGTATCTAGGACTCAGCAGCAGTCAAAACCTTAGAAAATAGTCCCACCTTCCCCAGAATGTGCTCCTATTATCCACGTACCTGAAACCCTCCCTCCTACATCATCCCCGCAGCCACGTGTTTATCTGCACTCTCTCCCTGTTCCTCACCTCACTAGCACGTGGCACCGGCAACAAACCAGAGATGACAACATAGTTTGTCTTGGCTCTCAGCTTCCACCCTAGCTCCCTAAATTCCTGTTTTAAATCCCCGTCCCTTCTCTTATCTATGTCGTTGGTACCGATGTGTACCATGACTTGTGACTGTTCCCCCTCCCCCTTAAGGATTCTGAAAACACGGTCCGAGCCGTCACGGACCCTAGCACCCGGGAGGCAACATACCATTCGTGAGTCTTTTTCGCTGCCACAGAACCGTCTATCTGTCCCTCTAACTATCGAGTCCCCAATAACTATTGCTCTCCTGCTCTCCCTCCTTCCCTTCTGACCCATAGGGATGGACTCAGTGCTGGAGATCCATTCACCGTGGCTTACCCCTGGCAGGTCGTCCCCCTCAACACTATCCAAAACAGTATACTTATTACTGAGGGGAACAACCACAGAGGATCCCTGCACTGACTGCTTCCTCCCAGCCCCTCTCACTGTCACCCATCTATCTTGATTCTTTTGAGTAACTACATCCCTGAAGCTGCTATCTATGACCACCTCTGCCTCCCGGATGATCCGAAGTTCATCCAGCTCCAGCTCCCTAACACGGTTTCTGAGGAGCTGGAGATGGGTGCACTTCCCACAGGTGAAATCAGCAAGGACACTGACGGCGTCCCTCACCTCAAACATTCTGCAGGAGGAACATTGCACTGCCTTCCCTGCCATCCCCTCTAGATAGAAAAAGAATGAAAGAGCTTACCTGTTATTCACTCTACCCCTTAGGTTAAAGGTGGTGGAATGGTGGGGACACTACAAGTGTAGTGTCTAGGGTTTAGGAACAGCCCAACTTAAATACAGGTAAAAATAAAACACTTAACCAGCAACCACTGTGCCCCACACGAGAACAGCAATCAGCTGTTATGGCCTGCGCAAACAATTTAAATCTTTACTACTTACTCAGCAGTCACTCTGTCCTCACCCCAACCGGATTCAGCTGGAAACTCATAACAGTAAGTTTTTTAAAAATTTACTCCCCTCATCAAGCACGCACTCAGCAACCACTGCGCCCCACACAAGAACACCTCAGGGAAAAGAAAAACTGTCACTTGGCAACAGCTCCTCCACAAACCACCTTCAAGATACAGTGACCGTAATGCACTGATGCGAATTTTCTCCACAACAGCCAATCAGCGGCTCCGCTCTACTGCCCTCTGCTGGATGCTTGCCTTCACTTGAACACGGAGGGTGTCTTGCTCAGGTACACGTTCTGGCTCCAGTGACCGCAATACACTGATGCAAATTTTCCCCACAACAGCCAGTCAGCAGCTCCGCTCTACTGCCCTCTGCTGGATACTTGCCTTCACTTGAACACGGAGGGTGTCTTGCTCAGGTACATGTTCTGGATGCAGTGACCGCAGTCCATTGATGCAAATTTTCCCCGCAACAGCCAATCAGCAGCTCCGCTCTACTGCCCTCTGCTGGATGAAGAGCCACATCGTTCCGAACCGAAAAGGAAATACTTCCTCATGCAGAGTGACAGACGTTTGGAACTCTCTTCCTCAAACAGAAATTGTGCTCGATGAATTATTAAGTTTCAAATTGAGATTGATAGATTTTTGTTCGTCAAAGTTATCAAATAAAATAGAGAAAAGGCTGGTACATGAAATAAGGTTCGACCTTACATATTGACCATGATCCCATGGTGGGATGGGCTAAAGGGACTAAGTGGCATTCTCCTGTTCCAATGTTCCCATGCTTAAGTAGGATGTTATCAATCTCCCTAATTGTTGAAGTCATTAGAACCACCACATTATGCTTGGCCACATCCATCCAAGCAGCTTTCTGTTCCAAGGTGTCAGGGGGATCATTCCAAATGTCCTTCCTCTAGTCTTCATTCTGATTCCTTCTCACATAGAAAGGTCAATTAACCTTTTGCATCAGATCAGTTTCTGTGCACTGTTTCTTTATGGGCTCTCCTTATCACAGTCACACCAACCTCCCAATGAAGTGTGAAAGAGGTCAGGGCAAACTGTCCAAATGCTTCTTCCTTACCTTGTGCGTTGTGTCGACATTGGTGTCGACAATTCCAATTCTATCTCAATGACAAGGCAGTAATAATCAAGGCAGCGGTGTTTACTGTAAAAGTGTTTGCTCAGGGCAGTAACAATCTACAAAAAAACCCAAATATACTGAAGGCCACACATAATCTGCTCTCCCAAATCTATATTTATTCATGGCGAATCACATTTTAGTCTACTTTACATTTCCTACACAGTAGTTTGCACTGAAATACTGAAAAATAATTAATAACTAGGTTAATCAATTGTGCTCACATTGACTTGACATCAGAATTCAGATAAGTTAGGTATTTCTTTACATTTCAAATGCGCAGGGTTTATTGCTCTTGTATTACCATTAAATATGATACCAGGGATTATATTTCGAATTACAATAGCTTTGGGAGCTGCTCCATGTATTTAATTCAGAGGACCATTCATTCAATGTGTTTTCCACCCTCGTCAAAAACAGCTCATTCATTCACTTATTGATGTGGGGCCTTGCTCGGTGAAAATTGGCTGTTGGTGTTTGTTTGCCAAAGATTCTTTGATGTGGAGATGCCGGCGTTGGACTGGGGTGAGCACAGTAAGAAGTTTTACAACACCAGGTTAAAGTCCAACAGGTTTGTTTCGAACACGAGCTTTCAGAGCGCAGCTCCTTCCTCAGGTGAATGGAGAGGTTTGTTCCAGAAACATTAATATAGACAAAGTCAAAGATGCCAGACAATGCTTGGAATGCGAGCATTTGCGGGTAATCAAATCATTACAGAACTAGAGATAGTGGGTAATCCCCAGGTTAAAGAGGTGTGAATTGTCTCAAACCAGGACAGTTGATAGGATTTTGCAAGTCCAGGCCAGATGGTGGGGGGTGAATGTAATGCGACATGAATCCAAGGTCCCGGTTGAGGCCGCACTCAAGCGTGCGGAACGTAGCTACAAGTTTTTGCTCGGCAATTCTGCGTTGTCGCGTGTCATGAAGACCGCCTTTGAGAACGCTTACCCGGAGATCAGAGGCTGAATGCCCTTGCCGACTGGAAGGGAACATTCCTGCCTGGTGATTGTCGCACGATGCCCGTTCATTCATTGTCGCAGTGTCTGCATGGTCTCGCCAATGTACCACGCTTAGGGACATCCTTTCCTGCAGCGTATGAGGTAGACTACATTGATCGAGTCACACGAGTATGTGCTGCGTACCTGGTGGGTGGTGTTACCATGTGTAATGGTGGTATCCATGTCAATGATCTGGCACGTCTTGCAAAGATTTCCCTGGCAGGGTTGTGTGGTGTCGTGGTCGCTGTTCTGAAGGCTGGGTAATTTGCTGCAAACAATGGTTTGTTTGAGGTTGCGCGGTTGTTTGAAGGCCAGTAGTGGGGGTGTGGGGATGACCTTGGCAAGATGTTCATCTTCATTGATGGTATGTTGAAGGCTGCGAAGAAGATGTCGTAGTTTCTCCGCCCCAGAAAAGTACTGGACGACGAAGGGTACTCTGTCAGTTGTGTCCCGTGTTTGTCTTCTGAGGAGGTCGGTGTGGTTTTTTGCTGTGGCGCATTGGAACAGTCGATCGATGAGTCGAGCGCCATATCCCGTTCGTACGAGGGCATCTTTCAGTGTCTGTAGATGTCTGTTACGCTCCTCCTCATCTGAGCGGATCCTGTGTATATGGAGGGCTTGTCCATAGGGAATGGCTTCGTTAATATGTTTCGGGTGAAAGCTGGAGAAGTGGAGCATCGTGAGGTTGTCTGTGGGCTTGTGGTAAAGCGAAGTGCTGAGGTGACCTTCCTTGACGGAGATGAGTGTGTCCAAGAATGCAACTGAATTTGGAGAATAGTCCATGGTGAGTCTGATGGTGGGATGGAACTTATTGATCTCATCATGTAGTCGTTTCAGTGATTCTTCGTTGTGGGTCCAAAGGAAAAAAATGTATCTGGTGTATACCGTCGGTTGAAGGTCCTGTGCGGCGAGGAAGTCTTGTTCAAACCTGTGCATGAAGACGTTGCATATTGAGGTGCGAATTTGGTCCCCATGGCTGTTCCGTGCGTCTGGATGAAGAATTTGTTGTCGAAGGAGAAGATGTTGTGATCTAGAATGAAGCGGATGAGTTGCAGAATTGCGTCTGGAGATTGGCAGTTGTCGGTGTTGAGGACTGAGGCTGTTGTAGCAATGCCGTCGTATGCCTGCATTTAAATGGCTCCACAGCATTTGTTCTCATTCAAGCAAGGAGGATGGCAGCTCAGAAACCAGCTCCTCGATTTAAGGAGGTGGGGGGGGGGGGGGGGGGGGTCCTCAGCCATTTTCTGGATGCTGTGGAGGAGAGGGAGCTCCGATATACTCTCAGGTTGGCAGGAGGACCTGCAGCAAGGTGATGAATCCTGCCTGAGAGAAGGTCTCAGCACTGGTCAGTGCCAGCAGCCTGACCAAGTGCAAGGTGGGAAAAAGATAAATGACCCACTCCGATCAGCAAGAGTTAATGCTCCCGATCTTCTCTCTCCACTCCACCCTGCCGCCACAATGCCCCCCCCCCCCCCCCCCCCACTGCTTAAGATGCACATGACATCACCTGAAATGAAATGAATGAAAATGAATGAAATGAAAATGAAAATTTAAAATTGCTTTAGTCACAAGTAGGCTTCAAATGAAGGAGGCTGGTACCTTGCAGGGTCCCAGCACACGACCTCCCACCAGCATCCTCAAAACCCCCTTCACGCTTTTTTCTGTCGACTGTACGTTCGCTTGGCCGCAGAAAAGTACTTTGGTACATGTGACAATAAATCAATCAATCAACCTCTGCTTATGCACAGCACTCGGATGCCCGAGCTGAAGATCCTGACTCCTCTGTAAGAGGTGAGGGCCATGGAGCTCGCAGGGGAGGAGGAGGAGTGGGCCTGCACCGAGTGCAAGGTTGGTCTGCAACAGAAAAGTGAGGAGTCACTGCATCGTCATCCAGTTGGCCAGTCTCAGAGTTCTTGTCCAAACTCTTGACATGGCCATGTACTAAAAACATGTCCCTCACCTTGCATGAACATCAATTGAAAATTCTGGCCTATTTACCAGCAGTGTCACACCACCCATCCTTGACACCACCTCAGGGAAGACCTCGGAGGAAGGAATGGATGAAGCATGACAACTGTCACCAGCACCATCTGCCGCCACAGAGATGCACAACTGGGTGGGTGAACTTAGGAGGCTTCTGGGTCACTATCTGGTGAATATTGCACAGCTTCTGATGCACATCAGGTAGAGGCAGGAGTGAGCCAGGGATTGGTTGGACAGTTGGAGGTCTTCTAGAGCCCAAGACTCAGCTGTGCACCAGCCAGATGCTGTGCCTCTGGACACGTTTACCCTCAGCTGCTGGGGATGCAGAGGCAGAGCTGGGAATACCAGGAGATCTTGCCAGCGACACTCCAGCGATGGCAAAGCTGAATGAAGGAGTCCCAATGCTTTCTGTCATAGGAGATGTTGCCGACAATATGTGGCACCCAGGCCAATACTGCAAGGGTGGCATCTACAGTGGAAAGCTTGGGCCAAGAGGCCAGATCCATAATGGGAGAACTTATGGCTCAGTCCCTGAGAGCCATGGCTGATCGTTTCTAACCATAGTACAGGCACTGGTGGGCATCCAGGACTGGCAGCGTCAGATAACATTGAGGCTTCTGGAGCTCGTTCCAGCAGCCCCGGCATCCCATGGAGTCCTGAGGAAGGAGCAGTGCTCTAAGCTAGTGATTCGAATCAAACCTGTTGGACTTTAACCTGGTGTTGTAAGACTTTTTACTGATCCCATGGAGTAACCAGGGGCTCGCAAGCACCCAGAGGGAGGAGGATCTGCTGGAGCACATCCGGGATCCTTCCACCCAGGTGAGTGGGCAGCCAATCTGAATCACCCCCCCCCCCCCCCCCCCTTCCCGAGACTGGCGCAATTCAGGCACAACAGGGTGTAACGACAACACCAGTGCCAGCTAAAAGTAGACCGTGGCCCTGCAGTCCTGGCCCTTCAAACGACATCTGTCCAGGGCATCTCAGCAATAGGGCGTGGGAGGCAGCAAGCCGTCTCCATCTCTGATGTGCATCCTGGGAAAACACATACATGCAGTGGGAGGATACGCAAGGTAAGTGGAAGGAATTGTACAGGCATAGCATGGGCACGGAGGTTAGGCACAGATAGCTGGAGTTCTTTACCACATGTAGCATCTGCACATATCACTATATTAAATTCTATTGGTCTTCACAACTTTAAGGCCCCACTTTTGTTAACCCTTCTCCCCGTGGCATAGCTCTTGGCCCCATCCGGCCAAAAATCTTCTCACAGGCCCTCAATGTCAGGCAGACAGTGTGACACTCTCATAAAAAATGTTTAATTAATTGTGAAAGGACTCAGGTGTGAATCAGTGAGCCCTAAAGCCTTGTTCATGGGCCGGTCAGTTAGCGTGCTGGCAACAGACAGACAGGGTCAGAGAAAAAAGCAACAACTGAGGTGCATAACAAACCATTTCGCTCTGCAAGTCATCTCCTTCATTGACTGGTCACCAGGCACTCAAGGATGCCTCAGCATCCTGATGGCTAAGGTTTCTGCAACCTCATCCCATGGTCACAGAGGGGTCACAACAGACTGGGGGTTGGGGGGGGGGGGGGGGTTGTTGGGCTTGTTGAGCTGTCAGGCAACATGCTGGTCTGCTGTATGAAGCGTGATGTGAACCCTCTCCCCCGCCTGGCTTCCATCCTCTGGCTCCTCATTGGCTCTTCCTTTACACCCTCCAGGACTTCCTCCTTATCTGAGAAAACATGAAGCTCCGCCAGGTCTTCATCAGCAAGCTCGTTGCCCTGCTGCTGAGCCAGGTTATGTAGAGCATAGCTGACCACCAGATGCGGGAGACTCCATGCGGACTGAAATGAAAGGCAACAGCAGACCTGTCCAGGCAGCGGAATCGCTTCTAGGGGTGGGCAATACACTTCTCTATCACAGGCCAGGTGGCACTGTGAGCTTTGTTGTATCAGGCCTCTGTTTGGTCTCAGGCCTTCGCACTGGCATCATCAGCCAAGACCTCAGGAGATATCTCCTGTCCCCGACAAGCCATCTATGAAGCCTAGGTTGACCCTCGAAAATTCCAGGCATTTGGGATTGCGCAGGGATGTAGCGGTCATGCGGACCCTGGAGCTGTGAAGCAATTGTGCTAAGCACTATGCTACCGTGCTGCCCTTTGATCTTCGACCTCCCGTCTGGTTCTCCCCTCTCTTTTTCTTAATGTCACTGTAGGTTCTGCCAGGTGGTTTATATGTTTGACCATCCCTCATAGGCAGGGATATGTCCACCTTAGGGGTTAATGGATCCTCAAGGTCAGGCATTGGAGACTGGAACATAAGCAAACACAGTGGGCGGGATTTTCTGCTTGCTGACGCTGAAATCGTATTCGGCAATTGGGCGGAGAATCCCTTTTGATGCCGAAATCAGGGCTGGTGCCTGTTTTCGGATTCTCCGCCCCCTCCAAAAACAGCATCATCAGTTAGTACACTGCATGCCGTAGGGACGGCCTCAGGATGTCACATGAAGGGCCTCCCCCCGATGCTCCGCCCCCGATGGGCCGACTTCTCGATGACATCGGACGCGTGTGCTCTGAATTTTCATCAACCTCGCATGACGGCTGCGGACTGTGTCCAGCACCACCACAGTCGGGGGGGGCTGGGGGAGGCATTCTGCTGGCCAGAGGGCTTCAGCGGGGGCTGGGGGGACTGGTGGGGCATAGTGCAGGGGTGGCGATGGGGTTACGGGGCACTATCTGGCAGGCCAGATTCGCACGCGGCCGTCGCCATGTTGTACGGCGCAACCCCTGCAGGTCGTTGCTGTTCACACGCGCAGCCATGGACCCAGTAATTCTCCGGCCGTTTCTGTTGGGAACGCTGGGGTTTTACGTGGTGCAGCTGCTAGCCCACCACCAGGCGGCGCCAACTTTTTCATAGCAAAACTAGACACTTCCTCCCGATATGGCCTCAAAATCAGAGAATCCAGCCAGTCTCTCCGGATCCCGTGTATCCAAACATTGAACCCAGAACCCTGAGTATTCAGCCCATTCGTCCCAACGTCGTGTGCCATACTCACCGATGACTCTGGTGCCGGGTCCGCGAAATGGATGCAAATGAGCCATTAACACCCATTTGCATTAATTCACATCGTCCCTCTAGCGTGCGGTCATAAACCTTGATCCCGTTGCCAGCTGGGGATGGGTTAGAACATCATGTTGGGCACCAATCCCGTTTTTCCCTCTACGCCCAATTCTCTGTCCCATTGGGATATGGCTTTGGGTGTCACCGGACAGAGAATCCAGCCCATACAGAGACCCTTTGGCTAATTGTGTCTTGTTAGCTATCAAGCACCTCTGTATTCTAATCCCATTTTCTAGCACTTGGTCCATAGCCTTGTATGCGATGGCATTTCAAGTGCTCATCTAAAAACATCTTAAATGTTGTGAGGGCTCCCGCATCTACCATTCTTTCATGCAATGAGTTCCAGATTCCCACCATCCTCTGGGTGAAAATCTCCTCTCCAAATCTCCTACCCATTACCTTAAATCTGTGCCCCCTGGATGTTGAGCCCTCTTTTAAGTGGAAAGGTTTCTTCCAATCTAGCCTATCTACGTCCCTCATTATTTTGTGAACGTCAATCACATTCCACTCCTCAGCCTTCTCTGCTCAAAGGAAACCAACCCCAGCTTAAGCAGCCTCTCTTCACAGCTGAAATGCTTCAGCCCAGGCAGCATATTGGAAAACTCCTCTGCACCCTTTCTATTGCAACCACATCCCTCCTTTAGTGTGGCTGACAGGACTGCACACAGTCCTCTAGTTGTGACCGAGCCACCTTTTGTCAGCTCCATCATAACCTCGCTGGTTGTATATATTCTGTGCTTTAGCTAATAAAGATGAGTATATCATATGCCTTCACTGTCAGCATTTGAGAATCATTAGGCATAGGATTATCCCCCAAAAAATTAATGGCTCACCCCATTCCATCCTTCTTCCTGGTCCCTGTTGGAGACTGTACCAGATCCAGGAACTTTGATATCCTGTTGGATCCTGAGGTGATCCAATATCTGCTCATTAATCTTCTCAGCCCCGAGGCAGCGTCTCTGCTACTAAGAGCCACATGCAATTCATGCCTGTGTTACCCACGCCTGTGTTACCTATAGACTGCCCTTCAGTTGCCATAAACTCTGGAATTCTCTCCCTCATCTTTCCGCATTGCACCTCCTTTAAAATGCTCCTTCAAACACACCTCTTTTACCAAGCTTTTGGTCACCTTTCCAAATATTGCAACCCACACGGGTCTTACGGAGTAGAAATCGTCAACTAGCCTGTGCAGCTTGTGGAATATGAGCTTCCCCAATTTGGGGGGGGGGGGGGGGGGAAAGAGACCGTTAACAATCTCCAGTTATGTGTAAATAGTCAGCCAGAAAGACACCGACAAGAGAAGACCCAGTAGGGAATTACTGGAGCTGTATATAAGAGTAGGGATGTTTTTGGTTCAACAAACGCGGTGTGGCGTTTGAGACCCTCGCAAAACTGGCGACGAGGATAAAAACTGGATAGCTATTAGCGCTGCTGAGCCACCTCCTAATCTTCATTTGATAGAGATTAGAATTTCGTATCAACATGCCTCTTTTCATATGTTTGGACCTGTCTGACGCTGGACTGGAAGATTGGAATCAGTACGCATAGAGAGTGTGTTACTTTTTCCAGGTCAACAATAACCACCCCCAAAAAAGCGAAGACCCCACGCAAGGACCCGAACATGCCGAAAGGTAGACCCGTATGTGCGGAACCCCAGGCCCAACTGGATCACTAACATGCTCCCTCGGTGACCCTAAAATCGCAACCAGCGCCCAGGACCCCACCAGTTGCGAGCCCAAAATCATAACTAGCGCCCGAGACCCCACCAGACGCAACCAATTACCTTTCACAAGGACAGACTTCTCCCATCGAACCCCGGGACCATCCAAAAGCAGCCGCCAACTGAGGAAGCGTAGGAAAACCGGTGGGCTGCAGGTCAGACTAAAACAACGGGGTTTCAAGTCTCCTCTTCCCAGCATACTCCTGGCAACCATCCAAACAAGCTGGATGAGCTTAGTGTTTGATGTATCTCTCAGAGAAAAGTAAGAGACTGCTGTGGACTGAGACATGGCTCAACCCGCCTCACCGGATTGTGCCATACAACCAGATGGCTTGGCTCCTCAATGCACCGGACGGATGGCACAGCGTCATCGGGTAAAGCAAAGGGTGGAGGGGTTTGCCTCCTCATCAACTCCTCCTGGTGCTCAGGCATGGTGACCCTGGAATACCTGACTCTGACGTATCGCCCATACTACCTTCTACTGGAGTTCACTTCTGCCATCATCAAGGTGATCTACATCCTATCCCGACGGAAGTGATAAAGGTGCTTGATGAATGGTATACCAATAAGAATAACAATGAAACAGAACACCCGGAGGCCTTCGTGGCCAACCTCAAGAGTGTAAAGCCAAAATTTCACCAACACATCTGTACGCAGAACAATACTTTTCACTGTACCTCGGTACATGTGACAATAAAAATCAAATCAAAATCCCATCAATTGAAGAGAACTAACTGCCAGTGACTCATTTATGTTTAAAGTGATACCAAGCCTTACATATCCAGTGGCACCAGACACTAAGACTTTTGATAAGTTTGTAGCTTTAGCGGGGCTGCATTTTAACCTGTCCATTATAGTGCAACGATATTGGTTTAATACTGCTGTAAGGACCTCGGGTGAGTCCATCACCGTTTTTTGTTGCGCTTACCTAAAATTGTGGAATTCGGTGAATATGGCACCACCCTGTCTGAAATGCTGCGTGACCTCCTCCTTTGCAGCATTAACAATGAGGCCTCTCAGAAGAAACTGTTGGCTGAGCCTTCAGTGACCTTGCAACAGGCCATCCAAATTACGCTGTCCTGGGAAAGGACAGAGCGAGGGGTGCAGGAGATCCAGGGGATGGAGATGAACGCCCAGGGTGCACCCCCTCCGGTCAAGGGGCACCTTTCTGGACTACTGTCTTACCCTGGCCATAAAGGTCCAACCTAGTGGCCAAAGAAAGAACCTTCCTGAAGGGGGGAACTTCCCCAGAGTAAGTGGAAGAGGAGCCTGGTCACTGTGGGTCTTGTGTTGGCCGGCCCAGGCGTAAACATAGGCCATGATTGAACTAGCGGTCCAGATGCCATGGTAGAGGAAGCCGTCAGCTCCGGTCCCATACATTCCATCTGGGCGAGCCACACGAGGAAGATGACTGCATGCAGTCGCATTGCATGACAGCCCACATTCCGGTTGCGATGTGGGTCAACATGCTCGATATGGAGTTGGCACTGGTGCAGCAGTCCCCATCGTCGGAAAGAAAACATTTGACCACATTAAGCTGGGGATTCAGACCTTAGATTTGACAGACATCCAGGCCAGGTTGGTCACCTATATGGGCAAAGCGTTGGATACCACGGGTACTGTCAGGACCCCAGTGACTTATGAGCACCGATCAGTGAACCTCCTGCTCATTGTGGTATAGGGCCACAGGCCCAGCCTTTTGGGTCATGACAGGTTGTGCCATCTGCAGCTGCATTGGCAGCACATCCTCCAGATGGGGTCCAGCGGACTGGGCGAGGTGTTAGGAAAATATCCCAAAGTGTTTCAACCTGGAATGGGGACAATAAAAGGGGCCATAGGCCATATACAGGTCAACCTGGAAACCCCACCACAATATTTCCGGGCACACCCAGTTTCCTATGCCTGGATGCAAAAGGTGGAAATGGAGCTCAGCTATTTGGAGTCCTTGGGTATCACCAGGCCCATCTGGTTTGCTGAAATGGACAGTGCAGAAGGAGGGAATTCGGCCCATTGAGTCTGCACCGACCCCCTGAACCAAAACCCTATCTAGGCCCACACCCCTGGCCTATCCCCATAACCCCAACTAACCTATACATCTTTTGACATTAGGGGCAATTTAGCATGGCCATTCCCCTAACCTGCACATCTTGGACTGTGGGAGGAAGCCGGAGCACCCAGAGGAAACCCATGCAGACACGGTTGAGAATGTACAAATTCCACACAGTCACCCAAGGTTGGAATTGAACCCGGGTCTCTGGTGCTGCGAGGCTGCAGTGCCACCCTTTTTTAAAAAAAGGATAAAGGATTTCTGATGCACAAGGATGGCTTCCACAGGAACATTGATGAGACTGAGTTCAGGGCTCTCAAACACACATGAGAAAGAAAGGTTGGCTGACATCAGTCTTCCAAATTCCCACGTTCACAGTCTGTGCCTAGCAGCATCTGATGCAGAGCTGCTGGCTTTGAGCTTGCTTGAGCTAGCAAGAACACATATTTATACTCGATGAAATTCTACAGAGGTGAGTCAGCACTACTGTCCAGAGAAAGTAATTCAAACTGGTTAATTAATTAACTCACTTAATTATTCATTAATTAATTTTCACTGAACTAACTGAAAGAAGCTTAACTTTAACAGTAAAATGCAGCTCAATTCTGAACACAAACTGGATAAATTTTAGAAAGAGATTACCCTTAAATGAAACCCTTACAATTCGCTTACTCGACAAATTCCTAAATTCACAGCCGGTGCCTAGCTGCGCTCAGTGATAAGCTGCTATATTTGTACTTGCTCAGTTTGTGCATTTTGCAAGACCACCTCTACTGAGACTAGCTGAAATGCCAAACAGATGATCTGGCACTGCTGGCTCGAGAAACTAGTTCAAACTGGTTAGTTCATTAATTAGCTGTAGTGACTGACACAAAGAAACTTAATTTCAACAGGAAAATGCAATTCAGTTCAAAATGTTGATTCGACTACATTTTAGAAAGAAATTACCCATAAATTAATTTCTTAAACTTCCTTTACTCTCCAAATTCCCACGTTCACACACTGTGACGGGCTGCACTCAGTGATGAGCTGCAGTCTTCATTCTTGCTTATTTTGTATGCAAGACCACTGCTATTCAGACCAGCTGAAATGTCAGAGAATTGAGCTGAACTGCTGGCTGGAGAAACTAGCTCAAACTTGCTACTTAATTAGTTGGCTGCAGCTGCACCGCCTGCAGGGAGCTTGTTTATCACTGAACTGACTGAAAGAAACTTTCACAGTAAAATGCAGTTAAATTCTCAATGCAAACTATGTTAGATTATAGAGATTAACAATTAAAATTCTCTTCCTTGCCAAATATCAAATTTCACAATCTGTGCCTAGCTGCAATCAGTGATAAACTGCTGCCTTTGGGCTTCAGACAGCTGCTTCAGACATCTTGTTCAAGATGAAAGTGCAGGCAAGCATTTTATGTTTCTCTTGTTGATTGATGCCCATTGAACGTAGCTTAGAATCATAGAATCCCGACAGTGCAGAAGGAGGCCATTCAACGCATTGAATCTGCACTGACCCACTGAAGGAGCACCCTACTTAGGTCCACTCCCCACCCTATCCCTGTAACGCCACCGAACCGATACATCCCTGGACACTAAGGGGCAATTAACCATGGCCAATCCACCTAACCTGCACATCTTTGCACTCTGGGAGGAAATTGGAACGTCCGGAGGAAACCCTCGCAGACAGTGACCCAAGGACAGAATTGAACCTGGGTCCCTGGCGCTGTGAGGCAACAGTGCTAACCATTGTGCCACTCTGCTGCTCCACTTGAAGTACAGAATATGGCGGGAACCACATCCCAGGAAAGCATTGAGAAGTTACATTCATCATTTTGCATGCACGGCCTCCCTGAAGTACTTGTTGCTGACAACGGCACTCCTTTCACGAGTGTGCAGTTCTCTGTGTTTCTGAAGGGATGTGGCACATTTTTACCACCTCATATCACCTGGCTTCTAATGGTTTAGCAAAGCAAGCGGTGCAACCATTTAAACCGGGCCTCAAGAAACAGCTTTCTGGATCGATGGACACTCGGCTGGCTCATTTATTGTTTTGCTACAGGACCACTCCACACACAGTGACTGGCGCAGCCCCTGCCGAACTACTGATGGGCCGGAGACTTCGTACCCACCTTAGTGTGATTTTTCCAGACATAGATGCGAAAGTGCACCACAACCAGAGCAGCAGGGGCATTATCCCTCTCGACATCGACCTTCCAGGCACTTGGTACCAGGTAACTCGGTGTTTATTCAAAACTTCGCCGACGACACCAAGTGGATCTCCGGCGTTATCCTCCGCCAAACAGAGCTAGTTTCTTACCAGGTGCAAGCCCAGAGTCGTATTATGCAAAAGCACCTAGACCACTCTTGATCCAGGCGACTGCTTCTTCGAAAACAACCTCGTGAGCGGAAAGTTCTCATCTAGCCACCTCTCATGCTACAGCTAACCATGACGGGACCCCAAAGGGGTCAGGACGCTGAGATGTCTGTGGTCGTGGGCACGGTTTCAGAGATGGAAACTCAAGCTTCAGAAGTCTAACGGAATATAAAGAGAGTCCGGTGCCCTCCTACCCCGCAGACATCGGAAGACCCTTTGGACTTTGTGGTGGGGGGGGGGTCGGGGGGGGGGTCGGGGGGGGGGGTCGGAGGGGGGGGGTCGGGGGGGGTGGGGGGGTCGGAGGGGGGGGTGGGGGGGTCGGGGGGGGAGTAGTTATAACCCGCACGGGTCTTACAGGATAGGGATAGTTATACCAGCTCCCCTGATAACGGGGCGGGGACCGTTAACAATCTCTGGTTATATATAAATAGAGTTGGCCAGTTAGGCACCAACAAGATAAGATCCAGTAGGGAATTACTGGAGCTGTATGTAGTAGTAGTTGTAAAATAAAGTACGTTTTTATTTCAACAAACACGGTGTGGATTTTTCATGGTCCTTATAAAACCTAATATCTCCTTAATTAGTTTTATGTCAAATTTCATTTGAAATGTTTCCAGCTGGAATGTCCAGTATTGGTGCTCTATAAATGTTTGCTATTTTATATATAGCTGAACAACCTGGAATGATGCAATCTGCATATCCCACACAACATTCCTGCAAACATAGTGGCACAGTGGTTAGCACTACTACCTCACAGTGCCAGGGACTTGGGTTGGGTTCAATTCCGGCTTTGGGTCACTGTCTGTGTGGTGTTTATACATTCTCCCCGTGTGTGCGTGGGTTTCCTCACAAAGTCCAAAGGTGTGCAGGTTAGGTGGATTGGCCATGATAAATTGTCCTTAGTGTCCAGGGGTGTGTAGGTTAGGATGTGGAGTTTGGGGAGAGGGGGAGAGAGAGGGGGAGGGGGGGTAGGGTGAGTGGATATGGGTGGAGTGCTCGTTCGAACGGTGGATGCAGACTGGATGGGCCGACTGGCCTCTTTCTGCGCTGCAGAAATTCTGTGAAACACACATTTAATGAAACACGCACTTAACCGAACAACGTTTTTAAAATCAGTTATAAATTAATACGCTTTAAGAGTTCAGGGTCAGTGTCGGAGAAAGATCAGACAATTTTAAAACGATCTAGAATTATTTAGACTTTGAAACAATGCAATTCTGCAAACTAGTGGGCCGCCCTCCAACGGCCAATTGCTGCAGTTTGAGGGAAGTCAGTCAGTCGCTCTCAGTCCTCCCGCTCTCACTAACATGCGGGATTACGATGAAATCACCGCTTTCCTGGGAGAATGGGGACCCTTCCAGAAAATGATCTTCTTTGTTTTAAGCCTCAGCGTCTTTCCCAATGGCTTCGGTGGTCTGTCCATAGTTTTTGTCGGGGATGTTCCGGACCATCGCTGTTTAATTCCCGGGAATCTCAATCTGAGTGAAGCGTGGCTGAATCGGACTATCCCTCTGGAACAAGAAAGAGGCAAACTCCAGCCCAGCCAGTGCAGACGGTACCGGTTGGATGTGATCAGGAATCTTTCAGCGACGTTTGCCGACCCAGATTCCATCAATATGTCTGAGGTGGAACAGGAGCCCTGTTTGGATGGTTGGGAGTACAGTAAGGATCAGTACATCTCCACCATCGTCAGCGAGGTAAGTGGCTGAAGGAATAGTCATTACACTGGCAATAGTCAGTCTGAGAATACATTGTAAAGGTAAATGTTTCCAAAATCCAAGAGTCTGATACATTTGAATCCAAACATAACCAAGCAACTGTAATGTTTTTAGTTTGCACTGTCTGGAGCCTGATAGATTTAATAATTTTACCGGGATTTTTTCAGACTATTAATATTGGAAAAGTGAATAGTTCCCATGTTTAACTTTGTTTCCCTCCGGCCCCAGTTTTGCTCCAATCCCAAAAGATTTGTTCTAATTTATGTAATTTCCCAATACCAATCCCAATTCGTTTAACATAAACAAAGATCCTACAATTGGAGCGCATCATCTCAAATTCAAGAAAAGGGCTTTGAACGGACATTAAAACGAACAGAAAATAGTTGACGTTTCGAGTCTCGATTGATATCCAGCAGAGGGGTATAGGGGTATTGTGTAGCATGGTATTTCATCCATAATAGGACAAGTCAGGTGAACTGAAATATCTTTTCAGGCCTGTACATTCTTGTATTCTCATGAAACTTATTTTCACTAGTAATCACAACCCTTTTGTAAATTTTCACATGCAGTAGACTCATTTTTCACAGCAACAGTATGCCTTTATGCAGGCAATGTCTCAAGGCTCTCCAGAGGCATGTCATCAGACAAAATGATATTAACCTGGGCTTTGTATTAGTAATGATGGTAAAACTACCAGCATTCAACCTAATGACACTTCTGAAACTGACAGCAACTTGTGAAATCTCCAAGTTGAGAAATTTACTACAGTTACAGTCACATAGGATCTTACATGTGGATAAAATAACTATGCAGCAAGTTTAATATGGAGAAAGTGCCAAAGCTGTTGAGAGTAAAACTGACAACAAACCGAAGAACAGACTTGATCAGAGCTAAATTTAAGGAGGATCTTAAAAGAGGTGAGAGAGATGGAGAAGTTAAGGGAGCCAAGCTGTTCCAGTACAGCTAAAAAGGGTAGGGGAGCTGGGGGGCGGGAGGCAGGACGGTGGGGCGTTAGATATTTATTTGTTTTGGTTATTTGCATTCCTGTTTGCTTGCTTTTTTATGGCTGTGTTTGATTGTATATATGTAAATGCCTCAATAAAATATATATTTTTAAAAGTGCAATCCGGCGACGATTTGTAACACGCTGGGTGGCTTCTGCTCGAGTTTCTGCTTTTTGGCCCTTTATGGGAAATCTTTTGAATTATTTGGTGTTGGAAGGTCTGAGGAGGTTGTGGAATGTCGAAGTTCCAGAAGAAGAGGAAAGGGACGAGCGAAGTCCATTGGCGAGTGTGGATGTGAGTCGAACAGGAGGAAAGACGGCGGTTGCTAGTTCATCATCGGGAGGGGCTGCTCTCATTACTGTGGAAAAGCTGACTGAAATAGTGTCAGGGGAGTTTGAGCGGCTGTTTTCCAAGCACCTCACTTAAGGGGTGGGTAGATGAGGCTCTTGCTCTGATAAAGGTGGCGTTGACTCAGACGTCGAAGGAGATGTAGGATCAAGGAGAGGTGTTGAAGGGGATGGAGGAGGCATTGTCGCAGTACAGCGACCAGTTCGCCTCGATAGGTGGGCAGGAGCTACAGAGGGTAATAAAGGGTTGAGAGCCAAAGTGGAGGACCTAGAGAACAGGTCACGAACGGAGAATTTGAGGACCATGGGATTGCTTGAGGGGGTGGTTAGTCGGAGGCCGATGGATTACTTTGCGGAGACGTTCGTTATGTTTATTAAAAGTGCCCAATTATTTATTTTCCAATTAAGGGGCAATTTAGTATGGCCAATCCACCTACCCTGCACATATTTGGGTTGTGGGGGTGAGTCCCACGCAGACATGGCGTAAATTTCCATACTCCACATGGACAGTGATCCAGGGCCAGGGTCGAACCTGGGTCCTCAGCGCAGTAAGGCAGCAGTGCTAACCACAGCACCATGATTCCGCCCAGGTGTTCGCTAAGTTGATCGGGGAGGAGAAGGGCCCTGCCCCTTTATTAGTTGGACAGGGCCCATCGGTCACTCCTCTGGCCGAAGCCAAAGATGAATGAACCACCGAGAGCTGTGGACAGCTACCAGGTAAAGGAAAAGGTCTCGAGTTGGGCAAAGCAGAATCGAGAGGTGAATACGCGGCCTTTTGTCGGGTGAAGGTGGCATTGTATTGTAGCAACGTGAGTTTGGAGTGGTCTACCTGGCGAAGGTGACTCACAACTCAAAGGACTTTTTTTTGAGGAGGCGGAGGCTGTTGTATTACTAAATTGTAACATAAATATTACTCTTTTTGGCTTGTCGAGTTGTATTAAATTCTGACTAGAAATAGTCAAAGTCTTCCAGATGATGACAAAGCGTTTATTGAGTAATATATAATAAACTAGTGAATTCTTTAACTTCAATACTCAACTAGTAAAACAAGTAAGTAAATTGAGATTAAATTAACAATTCTAATAATACACAACACTCTGATCTGACCGTGTCTTCACTCTAGCTGTTCTCCACACACACTAACTAAAGAAAGAGCAGGGAAATCCTTATAAAGTATAGCTCCTGTTAGTGTTGCCATCTTGTGATCATCTGTCTGTACTTACTTTACATTAACCGAACATGTATTAACACATACAGCGATCACTGCAGAGGCTTCTGTGAAGACCAAAGTCTTTGTATCTCCCCTCATTTTCCTTGTTATTTGGGGGTTGTTTATTTTTGGTGTGGTTGTGGGGAAGGGCGGGTTTGAGGAAAAGTAGGGATTGGCTGGGATTTTGTATGTTTTTTCATGTTGAGTTTGTGGGATGATGGGATGGGGAGTTTGGAAGGTCTGGGCACAGGGAGATTGGGTGTTGGATTTTGTTTCTGTGTTGGGGATGGGGCTCTGGTTCTCACTAGTAAATGCAGGTTTGCTAGTGAACGGGAACGAGGTGGGGGGGAGGGGGGGGGGGGGAAGGGCCCGCAGTTGTTGGATCCTGTATAGACTGGTTTCAATGCGCCTGGGAGGTGCATATGGTTGGAGGTTCGGGATGATATCGGGTGAGGTGTTTTGAAGAGGAAGTGGTTGGGGGATTCTGGGGAGGAGCAGGGAGTTGACAGTGACTAAGTTTAGGGCGTATGTTGATGAACCAACTTCGCAGGCAAGTAGCGGTGAAGATGGTTCAGGTCAGAGATGGGAAGGATGAGCTGGTGGTGGCACTGGAGCAGGAGAACAAAGTTTTTGAAGAGTTTTATAGGGGCTTGTATAGGTCAGAGCCACCGGAAGATGCATCGGATATGAGGGAGCTTTTGGGGCGATTGGGAGTGCTCAGAGGTAGGAGAGGGCATGATTGGAGGAGACCGTGGAAGATGTGCAGTTAGCAATAGGAAAATGCAGATGGGTAAAGCATCCGGGTCAGATGGTTTTTCCATGGAATTTTATAAAAAGTTTAAGGATAAGTTGGCTCCACTGTTGGTAGAAATGTTTGAGGAAGCAATGGTTCAGGGGGCCTTGCCAGAAACAATGGGTCAAGCCTCCATTTTGTTGCTTAAAAAGGATAAGGATCTGGTGGAGTGTGGGTCATCTCGGCCCATATCTCTGAATGTGGATGGCAAGATACCGATGGAGGTGTTGGGCGTTGAGGTTGGAGGACTGCCTTCCGAAGGTAATTGGGAAGGATAAGACGGGGTTCGTTAAGGGTAGGCAGCTGTCATCAAATGTGCAGCGACTGCTGAATATGATGCTTTCTTCAGCAGAAGGAAGGAAATTGGAGGTGGTGGTGGCGTTGGCTGTGGACAATACGTTTGATCAGGTGGAGTGGAGCTATATCTTTGCAGTGTTGGAGAAGTTTGAGATTGGTCCTAAGTTTGTGGCATTGGAAACTGTTGTACAGTAGTCCCCCGTTATACCGCAGGTGTTGGGGTCCAAGACAGCCACCCGCGTTGCATCCGAGCCGCGGATATCCACGATGGCGATAATAGGTGAACGAGAGGAAACATTGCTGACTGTGTAAGAATGGAAGGGCGTTTTAAATAAAAAAAACATCAAAGTTCTTTCAAGTTTTAAATTTATTAAAAAATACCACTCAAAAATATATACAATAATACATAAAATAGCACTTACAAGCATATTTTTAAAATAATTTAAATCACATGAAAAAGTCTGTGAGTTTCTTCTGGCACATCCCCTTCCTCATCTTGACTTGTGCTTGCCTCTGGAGGTTCTTCAGGTGTAGTATGTATATGGGGTTGAAGTCCTGTTGCTCTGTGTATTCTATGAGCCACTTCAGGTGGGTGATGGCATCCGAGTGGCTCTTTGCTGCAACTGTGGGCTGGGGTTCTTCTACTTCTGCCTCTTCTTCTGCCTCCTCTTGGATGACCTGGTCGATGATCTCCTCCTCTGTGAATGTTTCTGTGGGTGCCATGTCGTCCTCTGCTGCTGACCACCTGTTCACCCAATCCCGGAGTGTTAGGTTCTCATCCAGGTGGTCCTCTAGCCTCTCCTCAGCTGCCCTGATCTCTGCTTCAGTAAAGCCTAGGAAGTCCTCTTCTTCTGGGTCATGTTGGGGTTGTGGGAGTGCTGCTCCTAGGGCCTTGTTCCAGCAGTTGGCGATGGTCTTCTCTGTCACAGCTCCCCAGGCCTTCCCTGCCAGATAACAGGCATCCTTGATGGTGATGGCTTTCAGGTAATCTGGGACAGTGAGAGGAGAGTCTATCTTTTCCAGGATCAGTTCCTTTTTGTACACAGACTTGAAGGTCTGAATGATGCCAGCATCACATGGCTGGATCTTGCTGGTGGTGTTCTTTGGGAGATAGAGCACTTGGATCTGCCCATCCCTGGTCTTGAGAACATCTCCCTGAGGGTGGGCTGAGCAGTTGTCCAGTAGGAGTGTGACCTTCTGCGGTAAGTTGCGGGCACTAAGGTGGTCCCTGACACTGGGTACAAAGTACTTGAAGAACCACTCCTCAAATAGGGTAGCTGTCATCCAGGCTTTGCCAGAGTTCCGGTAGGTGATGGGTAGGTTCTCCATGTTGATGTGGTGAAAGCATCTAGGAGACTTGAATTTGCCCACAATCAATGGCTTCAGCTTGTGTGTTCCTGTGGCATTGCTGGCAAACAGGACGGTGAGCCTGTTCTTGGCTTGCTTGAACCCCAGAGTCTTGTGGGCGTCATCCTTGATAGCTAGGGTCTTGTCAGGCAGCATCTTCCAGTAGAGCCCTGACTCATCTGCATTGTAGAATTGCTCTGGGGTCAGCTCCTCTTGCACCATGTAGTCCTTGAGGATGTCCGGAAAGGCTTCTGCTGCTGCTGAGTCGGCGGATCTCTGTTCACCACTGATGGTAACTGCACCAATCCCATGTCTTTTCTGGAACCAGGCGAACACAGCCTTCTCCAAGTTAATGTCACTAGCGGTCCTTGCCTTTTTCCTGGCAAGCCCTTCACTCTCAGAAAGTGTCTCAACATAAGTTCTCAAACTGTCCTCATCTTTCTCCCACCCACGGAGGGTTGACTCTGCTACACCAGTCTCTCTGGATAATTTTGCCTTTGTTTCGCCGTTTTGAATAGGGTCTATCAAATTTATCTTTTCCTTTACTGTGTAAGACTTGCGCTTAGGCATTTTGTATTTATACGCTTTATTTTTAAAATGAACTCTAAGATACTGGAAAAGGTCTCCCTTTTATATGGTTGGGGATAGAAAACTGTTAATTGATCTCTTTAATTACCAATCATCGCGGCTATTTATCGCGGCTAATCGGGCTAATCATCGCGGCTAATTGGAACTCGAATGAATGCCAAACAAGTTCACCGGCTTAAAAAGAGTGTTTTAAAAAGAGTGAAAAAAGTTGGGGTCCATAAGCACCCCCGCCGTATATCGCGAACCGCGGTATTGCGGAGCGCGGTATAACGGGGGACTACTGTATACGGATCCACTTGCGTGTGTGCAAACAAATTATGTGAACTCAGGGTACTCTCCGCTGCATTGGGGAACAAGGCATGGATGCCCCATGCCCCACTTCTGTTTGCACTGGCAATAGAGTCTTTGGCCGGTGCTCTGATTTATGGAAGGGGGGGGGGGGGGGGGGGGGGGGGGGGAGGCTGTGAAGCACTTGGTGTCTCTGTACACCGATGATGTGCTATTAGATATTTTGGACCCAAGCTCTGAGGTGAGGTACATAATGATATTTTGGGTCAGGGCTTAGAAACTCCAAAGTATATTATGAAGCGCACCTGACCTATAAATATGATGTTGAATTTGGCTAGGTTGAGCACAAGAGCCTTCACTCCAGTTGTGATTCATCAGACTTCCTAGGCGCTTTTATCAAAACAAAGTTCATTATAAGAATGTAGTTAACATATATAAAACAGTTAGCAAGAATTTGTTCTCAATAACAAACATGAAAAAACACTCAACAGCTACAGTAATCTATGTATATAACTCTTAATGAATCCCCCTCAGTAACTGTTCCAATTCAATACAAAATCCAATAAACCAAAACCCCTTTCAAGGCCGTGGCCCAGCACACTGTAATCTCACTTGAATGGGACTGGTCCTTTCCAGGCTCCAACCAGCAGATTCAAAACTCCTTCCGAAAAACAACTCTATCTTCAAAGGTACCAAGGCAGGTTGCCACACCCAATGTGCTTTCAATTCACTAGAACAGTTTTAAAATAAAAACCAGAGAAAAGAGGGAAACACTGCTTCTCTTCTGCAGTCCAAACCAACAAACCAAAACTGAAACCCAAAAACCTAAACCCACTCTCACCTGACAACCACGGCCCAGCTCCATCCACAAATTACATCACTCAAGAGGTGCTACAAGCCATGTGGTAAAAACAAAACCTTTCTTAAAGGGACAGTCACATGACACCTCCCCCCAAGAAAATAAAATAAATCATCAACTTCAAAGATGGTTTAATTTTTCAAACCTTTTCACTTGCATATTTCTAACACTTTACAATAAATATACATACATTTTATAAAGTTAAAACAGGCAAACATTTACAGTAATATAATCCATTTCAGTTCTTTATCTTCCACCATCGAACCTTCTTCTCTTTATCACATTCGTGACAAAGCATCGGCTATCACGTTTTCCCATCCTGCCACATGTATAAGTTTTAAATTAAATGGCTGTAATAATAGATTCCATTGAAACAGTCTGACGTTTTTATTCTTGAATTTCTCCAAAAACGTCAACGCATTATTATCAGTACATACAACTGTTTCAGACAAATTGCAGGTAACATAAACGTTAAAATGTTGCAAATCCAGCACCAAGCTCAAAGTCTCCTTTTCAATTGTCAAATACTTCCTCTGGTAATCATTACATTTTTTTGAAAAATACCCAATAGACTGCTCTATTCCTTCGTCACCTTCTTGCAAGAGCATGGCACCTTCGCCCACATGACTGGTATCGTGAGTGCATGGCACCTACGCCCACGTCACTCCCATCACTTGAATGGTTTTGTGCAATTTGGGGTGGCCAACACAGGAGCAGTCGTTAACACAGCCTTCAGGCTGTCAAATGCCTGTTGACACTTCACTGTCAACTGAAATGTGCTACACTTCTTCAGCAAGTCTGTCAGTGGAGCAACCACGCTGCTAAAATTCAGCACAAATTTACGCTAAAAACCGCTCAGGCCCAGAAATCTCATTATTTCCCTTTGTGCTGAGTGTATTGGGAACTTCCCAATAACTTTTGTTTACACATCCCATGGGACTATTTGTCCATATCCAATTGTATGGCCAAGGAATATGACTTGGGCTTTTTCAAACTCACTTTTGGCCAGGTTGCCCACCAAACCAGCCTCCTGAAGTCGATCGAATAACTCGATCAGATGCTTGAAGTGTTCTTTCCATGTCTGACTAAAAATCACCAGATTGTCCATGTGCACCGCACAATTGGGTAATCCTGAAACGACTTTGTTAGTTAACCATTGAAATGTGGCTGGGGCGCTTTTCATGCCAAATGGCATAACTTTGAATTGGTATATACCATCTGGAGTCACAAAAGCTGAAATCTCCTTTGCCTTTCGGATTAAGCTACCTGCCAGTAACCTTTGAGGAAATCCAGTTTGGAAATACAAGTTGATTGTCTCACCTTCTCAATGCAGTCCTTCAGCTGTGGGATAGGATAAGAGTCTGTTTTTGTAACTGCATTAACTTTTCTATAGTCACTTCCGGTTGCGGCTATGCCTGGGTAAGTCGCATGTTCGGCAACTCGCGCCAAAAACTGACTTTTGGGCCCTTTTAAGGAGCCCCAGCGGCATTTTGTTGACGATTCCCGGTGTGGGAAGACGGCAGTAAGGTTCCCCCAGCACTGTATGGAGTGGACCAGGAGCGGTGCGGTCAAAAAAGGGGCATTAGAGAAGAGAGGAGAACGGATGCGAAAAGGCAAGATGGCGGTGGGCGGAGACCAGGCAGCGTGGGCTCAATGGTCGCGGAAGAAGCAAGAGTTTCTACGAAGCTGCTTTACGGAATTGAAGGCAGAGATGTTGGCCCCTATGAAGGCGTCGATAGAAAGGCTGGTAGAGACCCAGAGGATGCAGGGGACAGCGATTAAAGAGGTGCAGCAGAAGGCCTCTGATAACGAGGACGAGATCCTGGGCCTGGCAGTGAAGGTGGAGGCGCACGAGGCGTTCCATAAAAAGTGGCAGGAGAAATTTGGGGATCTGGAGAACAGGTCGAGAAGGAAGAATTTGCGGATTCTGGGTCTCCCTGAAGGTGCGGAGGGGTTGGATGCTGGGGCGTATGTAGCCACGATGCTGAGTACACTGATGGGCGCGGGAGCCTTCCCGAGGCCCTTGGAGCTGGATGGGGCACACAGAGTCCTGGCGAGGAGACTGAGGGCGAATGAGCCGCCGAGAGCTGTGGTGGTGAGGTTTCACCGTTACACCGACAGGGAGTGCGTCTTGAGATGGGAGAAGAAGGAGCGAAGCAGCAGGTGGGAGAATGCTGAAATTCGCTTTTACCAGGACTGGAGCGCAGAGCTAGCCAAGAAGAGGGCAGGATTCAATCAGGCCAAGGCGGTTCTCCACGGAAAGGGGGTGAAGTTTGGGCTGTTGCAGCCCACGCGACTGTGGGTCACATATCAGGACCGTCACCACTATTTTGATACGCCGGACGAGGCGTGGACATTTATCAAAAATGAGAAGCTGGACTCAAATTAGTGGTCTGTAGCATGTTTTGGGGGATGTTGTGGAGTGGGAGAGGGTGATATTTGTGTTTCTTTTTTTTCTGTGCGGGCGCTGATCTGGGAGGGGTTGTTCCCCGCGTTCGGTGGGGGGAGAAGGGGCCGGGAACCCTGGGCCTCTGGGGATGGGGGTGAGGTTGTAGGAGAATGGAGGTGAGCCATAGAGGGTGGGGTCAGCCCGGACTGGGAGCGCGGGTTTTCTTTTCCCGTGGAGAGGGGGCGGGGCCGGATGCAGGGAGGCGGTATTGGACTGGAGTCCAGATTGGTTTGCAGGGGGTGTGGAGGGGGGGGGGGGACTTGGGTTTTCGGAGGGAACTCTGTGGGGATCGGTGGCAGAGGCGGGAGCGGCCGGGGTCAGCAAGAGTCAGCTGACTTATGGGAGTGCAATGGGGGGAGTAGAGGGGTCAAGCAATTGCTTGGCCAGGGGTGGGGGGGTTGGGGGGGGGGGGGTACTGGGTTGCTGTTGTATTGACCGAGCGGGAGCTGGAGATAATAGGGAGAGTCGGGGCGGGGAGCCTCTGCCTGGGGGGCTGGAAGGAGCGGGAGACGTGTGTATGTGGCTGACCCAAAAAAGGAGATGGCTAGTGGGCTGGGAGGGGGGGGGGGGGGGGGGAGGGGAGGGAAGGGGCGGGTAGTCCCCCGATCCGGCTGATCACGTGGAATGTGAGAGGTCTAAATGGGCCGGTCAAGGGGGCCCGGATATTTGCACACTTAAAGGGACTGAAGACAGACGGAGCCATGCTACAGGAGACGCACCTGAAAGTTGCGGATCAGACCAGGCTGAGGAAGGGATGGGTAGGGCAGGTCTTTCACTCTGGGTTGGGCGCGAAGAACAGGGGGGGGCAGCAATTTTGATGAGCAAGCGGGTGACTTTCGAGGCAGTGGGCATTGTGGCAGATAAAGGGGGCCGGTATATGATGGTGAGTGGTAGGCTGCAGGGGGCCGGGGTGGTGCTGGTGAATGTATTTGCCCCAAATTGGGACGATGCAGGGTTCATGAAGCGGATGCTACGTCGGATCCCGGATTTGGAGGTGGGGAACCTAATTATGGGGGGGGGGGGGGATTTCAACACGGTACTGGACCCGGCAATGGATCAGTCTAGGTCTAGGTCGGGTAAAAGGCCAGATGCGGCCAAGGTCCTGAAGGGGTTTATGGATCAGATGGGGGGAGTGGATCCGTGGAGGTTTGCTAGGCCATGGGCTAGAGAGTTCTCCTTTTCCCACGTGCACAAGGCCTATTCACGGATAGACTTTTTCGTGGTGAACAGGGCACTGATCCTGAGAGTAGAGGGGCGGAGTACTCAGCCATCGCAATTTCGGATCACACCCCGCATTGGGTGGAGCTGGAGTTGGGAGAATATAGGGGCCAGCGCCCGTTGTGGCGCATGGACATGGGATTATTGGCGGATGAGGAGGTCTGTGGGCGGATCCGGGGGTGTATACAGAGGTATATGGAGGCCAATGACAATGGGGAGGTCTCGGGGAGTGTGGTCTGGGAGGCGCTGAAGGCGGTGGTTAGAGGGGAGCTGACCTCCATCAGGGCTCACAGAGAGAAGAGAGAGAGGAGGGAGAGGGATAAATTGGTAGGAGAGATACTTAGGGTGGATAGGAGATATGCGGAATCCCCCGAGGAGGGGCTGTTGAAGGAGCGCCGGAGCCTCCAAACGGAGTTTGACTTTTTGACAACGGGGAAAGCTGAGGCCCAGTGGAGGAAGGTACAAGGTGCAGCGTATGAATATGGGGAGAAGGCGAGTCGGATGCTGGAGCACCTGCTGCGGAAGAAGGAGGCGGCTAGGGAAATTGGGGAAATCAGGGACAAGGGAGGGAATACGGTGCGGAGTCCAGTCAGAATAAATGAGGTCTTTCGGGACTTTTACGAGAACTTGTACAAATCAGAGCCCCCGGAGGAGGGGGAGGGGATGCGGCGGTTCCTGGACCAATTGAGGTTTCCGAGGGTGGAGGAGGAGCAGGTAAAGGGCTTGGGGGCCCCGATTGGGATGGAGGAGCTGGTTAAGGGATTGGGAAGTATGCAGGCATGCAAGGCCCCGGGACCGGATGGGTTCCCGATTGAATTTTATTGGAAGTTTTCGGAACTGTTGGCTCCGTTGCTGTTGAGAACTTTTAGCGAGGCGAGAGAAAAAGGAAGTCTTCCCCCGACGATGTTGCGGGCTCTGATCTTGTTTATTCTTAAGAGGGACAAAAGCTCGCTGCAGTGTGGCTCGTATAGGCCGATTTCACTCCTTAATGTGGATGCCAAGTTGTAGACGAAGGTCCTGGCCACTGGGATTGAGGATTATGTCCCAGGAGTGATACATGAGGATCAGACGGGTTTTGTGAAGGGCAGGCAGTTGAATGCAAATGTGCGGAGGCTTCTGAATGATTATTATGCCCTTGGAGGGGGGGGATGCAGAGGTGGTGGCGGCTATGGGCGTGGAGAAGGCCTTTGACCGGGTGGAGTGGGAGTACCTGTGGGAGGTGTTGGGTAGGTTTGGGTTTGGGGAGGGGTTCATAGGGTGGGCTAAATTGTTATACCAGGCCCCGGTGGCGAGTGTATCAACGAACCGGTTGAGGTCAGAGTACTTTAGACTATATCGTGGAACAAGGCAGGGATGCTCTCTGTCCCTCTTGCTGTTTGCTTTGGCAATTGAGCCTTTGGCCATGGCACTGAGGGAATCTAGAAGCTGGAGGGGTTTGATCCAGGGGGGAAAGGAGCACCCCGTCTCGCTATATGCGGATAATTTGCTTTTGTATATTACGGACCCGGTAGAGGGGATGGGGGAGGTTGTGCAGACCCTCAGGGAGTTTGGAGACTTCTTGGGGTATAAGCTTAATCTTAGGAAGAGCGAGCCCTTTGTGGTGCATGCGCGGGGTCAGGAAAAGAGGTTGGAGGAGCTGCCGCTCAAGATGGTGGTGAGGAGTTTTTGGTATTTGGGTATTCAGGTGGTGAATAGTTGGGGGGTCTTGCATAGGCTCAATCTGGCACGGCTGGTGGACCAGATGAAGGAGGACTTTAAGAGGTGGGACATGCTACCGTTCTCCCTAGTGGCTAGGGGGCAGTCTGTCAAGATGACGGTCCTCCCTAGGTTTTTGTTCGTGTTTCAGTGCCTGCCGATCCTCATCCCTAAGGCCTTTTTCAAGTGAGTGAACAAGAGTATCATGGGATTTATGTGGGCCAATAAGACCCCGAGGGTTAAAAGACTGTTCTTGGAGCGCAGTCGGAGGGGCCGGGGGGGGGGGGGGGTTGGCGCTGCCAAATCTGAGTAGCTACTACTGGGCAGCAAACGTGTTGATGATTTGGAAGTGGATGATAAACTGTTTATTGTTTAGAGGGTTAAGTTGTTCTGTTTGGTTGGCATGTTGTCCTTTTCTCTTTGTACTATTTTCCTTTTTGGAGTGTTCTGTAAAACTTTTTGAAAAACTTTGAATAAATACATGTTTAAAAAAAACTTTTCTATAGTCCACACACAATCATTGGGTACTGTCTGGTTTTGGTACCATCACTATGGGTGAGCTCCACTCGCTGCAACTTTCAAACATACTTTCAATTTCTTTTTTGAACCTGTGACAATTTTAGAGGGTTAAGTCTCTATGGATGTTGTTTAATTGGAACAGCATTTCCCATATAGTTTATCCGAATTTTTATAAACATCCTCGCTATCCAATTTAATTTGAGGAATGTCAAATTCAGAGTCATCTGGATTCGGTTCTTCACTTTGAGTCATAATCACTAAAACCTCCTCCTTTTGCTCTCCTTCCCTTTCAAACTACCATTTAAGCATATTCACATGAGACACTCGGTAAGTTTTCCTTCTCTTGGGTTCTCATCAAATAATTCACCTCGCTCAATTTCCTTTCGATCTGATAAGGTCCACAAAACCTTGATTTTAAAGGTTCACCTACCACTGGTAACAGTACTAAAACTTTATCCCGACTGGCAAAACTACAAACATTTGATTTTTTTGTCCGCTTTCTGTTTCATCACATGTTGTGCAACTTTTTAAATGTTGTCTAGCCAATTCACCTGCTGTATTTAAAAATTTACTATAATTTGACACGTAATCCAATAATGTAATTTCAGACTGCTCACTCACCAATTTCTCCTTAATCAATTTAAGTGGTCCTCTTACCTCATGACCAAAAATCAGTTCAAAGGGACTGAATTTGGTTGAGTCATCAGGAGCATCCTTAATTGCAAACAGTACGAATGGAATTCCTTTATCCCAATCCTCTGGATAATCTTGACAACAGGCCTCAACATTGTCTTTAACGTCTGATGCCACAGTTCTAACGCTTCCTATGATTCTGGATGGTACGCAGTTGATTTAAATTGTTTTACTCCTAAGCTATCCATAACCTTGAATAACTTTGAGGTAAAATTTGATCCTTGATCCGATTGTATTTCTCTGTGCAGTCCATGGGCTGGATTCTCCACGTTTCAGGGACTATGCCCCCACGCCATCGTGAAAACTGTGGTCTTTTACGCCAGATAAACTGGCGCCAAAAAGCCACAGATTCACAGCCCTGCAGGGGGCCAGCAGGCAGCTGTGATTGCAGCTCCAGCTGCAGATACAGCCCCCCGTACTTCCGGGTTAAAGGCCACGCATGCACACGAGAGACTCAGACCTCGGAGCTGGACCACGGAAATAGTGCACCCCATCAGCCGCGCTCCCGACCCAGACCGCCCACACAATTAAGGCGCAGACCCGTATGAGACCCCCCTGCCCTACGATCGGCCCGCCCCCGATCATGGGGGCCCCAGACTTAGTCCGCAGCCGCCTCGTGAGTTTCTCGAACGGCTGGGACCATATTAGAAATACGCCGTCGGAACTTCGGTCAGTCGGGGCGGGGAATAGCAGGGTGGGCCTCAAGCAATAGCCGCAGGCAGGGGATATGTGGTGCGGCGTACTCCCCGGGCACACTGCTTTTTAGGTTCGGAGAATCGAGGAACCGGTGCCAGTCCTGATTCCATGTGTGAAACTTGATCCTCTGCCGTGGCGCCAGACGTGGTTTCGGCGTTGGGTGCAGAGAATCCAGCCCCACATCTAGCAAAAAAAAAGTAAGTCCTCCAAAATCCTTTTAGCTGTAATATTGTGTAATGGAATGGCCTCTGGAAACCTAGTGGACACATCCATTATAGTCAAAAGATATTGACTCCCGCTTTTCATTTTAGGAAGCGGTCCTACGCAATCAATTAAGACCCTTGTAAAATGTTCCTCAAATGCTGGAATGGATATTAAGGGCGCTGGTTTTATCACCGCTTGCGGTTTTCCTATCACTTGACGTGTGTGACATGATCAACAGAATTTAACTACATCTTAATGTAGTCCAGGTCGATAAAAATGTTTTTGTATTTTAGCTTGAGTTTTCCTTACTCTCAAATGACCTCCTACTGGTACCTCATGTGCTACTCGGAACACATCCTTTCTATACCCTAACGGCAATACTACTTGATGAACTTCTTCCTACTTTTATCTGCAGGTATATTTAAATGTCTCCAGTTTCTTCTTAAGACATCATTTTTAAGGTAATAACATTCTAGTATACACTCAGATTCCTCTTCCAGATATGCTTTCTGATATATCCATTTTATTTCTATCTCTTTCTGTTGTAACTCAGTTAACTTACCTGAACTAAAAAAAATTCATATCATCCTCCACCTGTTTTTGTTCTTTTCCGACCATCTGATCAAAAGTCATTTTATTATCTTCACTCTTTGATTTCTCCTCTTGTCTTAACCTGTGACTTTGCGACCTTATTGCGACACAATTACGAAAAATCCCGGGATATTAGTCATTCAACAATTCAGTTATTTGAGTTTTCACTGGCTTATCTATCACAGTTGGCATCACTCCCACCTGTGATTGAGCTGTATTATTACCCAAGATGAACTGTATTCCTGGACAAGATAATTGCTCTATTACTCCGACTACCAATTTACCACTCTTCACTGTACTCTCCAACCTCACCTTATACCTTATCCAACAGAGCACTACTCTTCTCACCCTGAATTCCATATATTACCACCTTTTCTGGCAATATTCCTCCCAAACTATATCACTCCTCCTCTCTTACCATCAAATATTGACCTGCTCCCGTATCTCTTAAAATGTTGACTTCTTTACTTACTGCTCCTGAGTAAACTTTACCCACACAAATAAATTCTCAAAGAAATCTGGCATCTCCTTATCAATCACCTCTTAATCAGGTTGCACAATCATTTGCAGGTCCTTCGCTTCAATTGGACTTATCTTTACCACTTTAACAAACCTTATCTTGTTTTACCACATCAGCCTTCCGAGTGCTTTTCTTCAATCCCAACATTATGATTTTACATGGCTTAGTTTATTACAGTAAAAACATCCTAAACTTTTAATTTCTCTTCCACACGCGTGGATTTCTTTTTAAATTTGAGGTACACTATCCTTATTATCTCCCATCAGATCTCCTTTACCTTTAACACTTAAGAATTTCTCTTTTCCCCAGTTTCTATCCCTCACAGGCTGAAACTGATATCAGAAACCAAACTTTTGTTTAATAACCTTTTATTGTCACAAGTATGAATTTACTGTGAAAAGCCCCTAGTCGCCACATTCCGGTGCCTGTTCGGGTAAGCTGGTACTGGAATTGACCCCGCGCAGCTGGCCTTGTTCTGCATAACAAATCAGCTGTCTAGCCCACTGAGCTAAACTATGACCTCATCTCCCCCTATCGGCAGAGCCGCGCAACGGCTCGTATACAGAGCCCACGAGGACACAATACATGTAATACAACACAGTGTGAATTACTAGGTATATAATTCACCACGAGTATTTTGTGTTGCCTTCTCCTGGGTTGGGGATTGGAGTAGGAGGTTGTCGTTTTCGGTGGCAAAAACCCATTTCAGGTATTTGGGGGTGCCGGTGATCCAGGATTGGGCACGACTCTGTAAGCTGAACTTTAGCTGAACTTTACGAGTCTGGTTGAGAGGGTGAAAGCGGATTTACTGATGTGGGACAGTCTTCCCCTATTGCTGGCAGGTCAGGCGCAGGCAATTAAAAGAAACATTTTGCCGCAGTTTTTATTTTTATTTCAGTGCCTGCCGGTCTTTTTGGTGAAGTTATTTTTTAAGGGGATGGACAGATTTGTTTTGTCTTTGGGCAGGGAAGGTTGGCAAGCAGAGGGGCCGGCAGTCGCAGGGTTGGGCCTCTGAACCTCTTGTATTATTACTGGGCGACAACTGCGAAGAAGGTGTGGGGCTGGAGTAGGGAGGCAGAGGCTTTATGGGTGTGGATGGAGGTGGGTTCTTATAGGCCTTCGGGGTTGCAGGCACTGGCGATGGCACTGCTTCCATTTGGAGACAATTTCAGCAGCACTTTAGGTTGGGAGCGGGGCTGATGCCAATCGCAGTAATCATGGATTTGAGCAAGGGAAGATGGATGCAAGGTTTCGGGGATGGGAAGAGAGAGGGGTGAAGGAGATGAAGGTTTGTTTTTAGAGAGGCGGTTCGCAAGCTTGAGGAGTTGAGGGGGAGTTTGGGTTTCCACATGAGGAGAGTTTTTCAGTATGTGCGGGTGAGGGACTTCGCTAGAAAGGTTTTTCTGACCTTTCCGATAGTGTCTGTGTCCTCAATGTTGGAGGAGGTGCTGTCGAAAATGAGGTTGGAGGGTGGAGTCGTCACAACAATTTATGGGTGCATTTTGGAGGAGGATAAAGTGTCGATGGAGGGGGTTATGGCCAGTGGGAGGAAGGACTGGGGAGGGGGTTAGAGCCAAGTGGGAGGAGGGACTGTGGTGTGAGTTGCTGCGGAGGGTGAATGCCTCAACCTCATGTGTGAGGCTGGGGTTGATACAGTTAAAAATGGTGCACAGAGGGCAGCGTGATGGTGCAGTGGTTGGCACTGCTGCCTCACGGCATTGAGGTCCCAGGTGGAGCTTGCACATTCTCCCCGTGTCTGTGTGGGTTTCGCCCCCACAACTCAAAGATGTGCAGGATAGGTGGATTGGCCACACTAAATTGCCCCTTAATTGGAAAAAAAATAATTGGGTCCTCTAAAAAAAATGTTTTAATGGTGCACAAGGCGCGTTTGAGGGGGTAGAGGACACTTGGAAATGGTGTGGGAAAATGGTCCTGTCTGAAGTTGGAGAAATTTTGGGGGTCGTTTTTCTGCACCATGTTGGCGATCCTGCATGGAGATTTGGAGCTGGATCCCCTGGGGCCATATTTGGGTTGTCGGGCCTACCAGAGTTGCAGACGGGAGTAGGGACAGATGTTTTAGCCTTTGCCTCGTTGATCACTCGCAGGCGGGTTCAATAGGGGTGGAGGTCAGCTTCTCCACCCCATGCCTCAGTGTGCCTGGGGAATCTAATGGAGTTCTTCCATCCTTAAGGTGAAATTTGCCCTAAGGGGGGCAGATGAGGGGTTCCACAAGAGATGAGGTTTGTTTATTTTGCATTTTGAGGTTTGCTTATTTTGCATTTCAGAAAGCTAATTCCCATGAACAGTTAGGGTCTGGGAGGTTGGGGGGGGGGGGGGGTGGTGGTTGGTGCAGAATGTATTGTATTTGGGGGTGTAATGTTTTTGTCTTGTTTTTTTCCGTAAAATGTTAAAGTGCTAAAAATTTGAATAAAAAATAACAGTGCTATCAGTACTTTTCTCACTGACATTCAGTTTGGGATCTGCCAGAGTCACTCAACTCCTGACCTAATTACAGCCTTGGTTCAAACATGGACAAAAGAGCTGAACTGCAGTGGTGAGAGTGACTGCCCTTTACTTCAAGACAGCATTTGATCAAGGAGCCTTAGCAAAACTGGAGTCAATGGGAATCGGGGGGGAAAACATTCCACTGGTTGTCATACCTAGCACAAAGGAAAGATGATTGTGGTTATTGATATGACCATCAATTCACAAGACACGTGATTGGAAGTGAACAGTGGTTTTAATAATCTTACAACAGAGCCTGCCTGCGACGAGATGAACTGGCAGCAGGCTCACGACTGCAGCGCTTTATACTTCCGGTTAGTGGGAGGAGCCATGGGCGGAGCCAAGGGTGGAGCCCAGTACAAACTCCTCATCTCCCCCTATGGGCAGAGCCGCTCAACGGCTCGTATACAGAGCCCACAAGGACACAATACATATAATAGAACACAGTGTGAATTACTAGGTTTATAATTCACCACAGTTATTAGTTATCCATCACCAGAGTTCAGGATATTACTCAATGAATTCTTCAGGATAGCATCCTAGGTCTGACCATCTCCATCGATGACTTTCCTTCCATCAGGAGGTCAGAAGTGGGGATGTTTGCTGATCACCATGTTTAGCACCGTTCACGATCCCATATACTGACGCAATTCATGTCTGTATGCAGCAAGACAGGGCTGACAAGTGGCAAGTAACATTTGCACCACAAAGTGAGAGGCAATGATCATCACCAAGAAGAGATAATCACCCCTTGATGTTCTCCACTTCAGGCTGACAATTATGTTAAAAGGTCCTCGGCTGATTTGCTTCTCACAAATGGCAAGCTAATGTTTAGTGCTGGGAATTGTGTGGGCAGTACACCAGTTTCATATAAGTAAGACCTGACCATTAAAATGACCAAGGCCTTTACTTACCAACATAATCCACATTCTGCTTGACCTGCCCACTATCTAACTGATGTAGCTGAGAACAAAAGTGGACCATTTAGGTTAATAATAACAAAAAGATGACAGACCTACAATATTTTTTTTTATATAAATGTTTTTATTGGGGACAAATATACATTTGGGTGCCGGGGAGCTAATTACAGTGTGCGATACTTGGCTGTGTTGTGTGCTGTTGTCGCCTGCTTCTCCCGGACGGTTCTCGCCGCCGTCCCCTGCTCGCCTCCGCTTCTGATGCTCCTCCCGTCCTCCATCTTTAATTTCCTCTTTCCCCGCTCCTGGAGATGTCATGCATGATTTGGCATCCGGTGCCTTCCTCCCGGCTCCAGTCTCTCTTGTTCCCCCTCCCCCCCCCCCCCCCCCCCCCCCCCGCCCCATCCCGCTGGTTCGGCTCTCTTGTCCCCCCCCCCCCCTCCACGGTTCGCCTTTCTTTCCTCAGGTTTAGCTGTCCCCCCACCTTGGTTCGCCTTTCTTTCTTCAGGTTTAGCTGCCCCCCTCCCTGTCCTTCTCTCCCTTTCATGACTTGGCTACCCTCCCCTGATTCTTGACTAATTTCCCCTGATTCCTGGCTACCTGGCTATTCTTCCTCTTGTTCGTTGGCCACAAACAGGTCCCGGAACAGTCGAGTGAATGGCTCCCACGTTCTGTGGAAGCCGTCGTCTGACCCTCGGATGGAGAATTTGATTTTCTCCATTTGGAGAGATTCCGAGAGGTCGGACAGCCAGTCAGCAGCTCTGGGTGGTGCTGCTGACCGCCAGCCAAACAGGATTCTATGGCGGGCGATCAGGGAGGCAAAGGCAAGGGCGTCCGCCCTCCTCCCCAGGAGTAGATCTGGCTGGTCCGAGACCCCGAAGACCGCCACTTTTGGGCATGACTCCACCCTCACCCCCACCACTTTGGACATGGCCTCGAAGAAGGCTGTCCAGTACTCCACAAGTCTGGGGCAAGACCAGAACATGTGGGCATGGTTGGCCGGGCCTACTTGGCACCGTTCACATCTATCCTCCACCTCCGGGAAGAACCTACTCATACGGGTTCTTGTTAAGTGGGCTCTATGTACCACTTTTAGCTGCGTCAGCTGAGCCTTGTGCACGTGGCGGTGGAGTTGACCCTATGCAGTGCTTCGCTCCAGAGTCCCCATCCTAACTCAATCCTCAGGTCATCCTCCCATTTCTTGTTGCGTCCAGTATGGTGTTGGCCCTTTCTGTCAGTCGGTCGTACATGTCACTACAGTTTCCCTTGTCTAGTATGTTTGCGTCCAGTGGTTCTTCCAGTAGTGTCTGTCGTGGCGGTTGTGGGTGCGTCCTTGTCTCCTTTCGTAGGAAGTTTTTAAGCTGTAGATACCGTAGCTCGTTCCCCCTGGCTAGCCGAAATCTTTCTGTCAGTTCGTCCAGTATTGCGATCCTGTCGTCCGTGTATAGGTCCCTGACTCTCAGTGTCCCTCCGTCCTGCCTACACCTTTTGAAGGCGGCGTCAGTTAGTGCTGGTGTGAACCTATGGTTGTTGCAGATGGGAGCTTTGTCTGACATTTTGGTCAGGCCAAATTGCTGCCGCAGTTGGTTCCAGGATTGGAGGGTGGCTATCACTACCGGGCTGCTGGAGTGTTTTTTGGGTGGGGATGGGAGTGCTGCCGTGGCGAGGGGCCGGAGGGAGGTCCCTACGCATGAGGCCTCCTCCGCGTGCACCCACTCGGCCTCTGGCTCCTGGATCCATTCCCTTATTCGCTCGGCTGTTGCCGCCCAGTGGTAGAATTGTAGGTTTGGGAGGGCTAGACCCCCCTGGATTTTGTTTTTTGTAGGACCTTCTTTGGGATCCTAGCATTTTTACCCCCCCCCCCCCCCCCCCCCCATACGAACGCCATGATTAGTTTGTCCAGCGCTTTGAAAAAGGCCTTGGGGATGTAGATTGGGATGGATCTAAACAGGAAGAGGAACCTGGGCAGTACGTTCATTTTGATCGTCTGGACTCTCCCCGCGAGGGAGAGTGGGAGTGTGTTCCATCTTTGCAGGTCCCTGTTTACTTCCTCCGCCAGACTGGTGAGGTTCCATTTGTGGATCCCTTTCCAGTCATGGGCTATTTGGATCCCCAGGTAGCGGAATTTGTGTCAGGCTTGTTTAAACGCCCCTTTAGTGCTGCCCCCCCCACTTGCAGGTGTACTGGGAAGATCTCGCTTTTGCTCATGTTGAGTTTGTAGCCCGAGAAGGCTCCAAACTCTTTCAGGAGCGCAATGATCCCGTCCAAGCTGCTCTGAGGGTCCGAAATGTAGAGGAGCAGGTCATCTGCATAGAGTGAGACCAGACCTACAATATTGATTGTAAAGCTCACTCAGCTGATGTATGTCATGACCAGTTTTTTCCTGCAGCTGTTGAATGTGAAATTAAAGTAGGAGAAAGAGGAATTCCAGAAGATAACAATATGGCGCAGGATTCTCCCGCAATCGCAGGCCAGGCCACCATGGGTCGTCTCCCCGTGCCCCCCCCCCCAAGAGGACCCTGCTAGACGGCCGACGAGCCAGGTCCTGCCGGGATGGACCATGTCCATTTCACGCCGGCGGGACTGGCCGAACACGGGTGGCCGCTCGGCCCATCGGGACCTGGAGAATTGTCGGGGGGGGTGGCTGCCAACGGCCCCCGACCGGCGCGACATGATCCCCGCCCTCGCCTGAAAACCGGAGCTGGAGAATTCGGCAGCCGGCATCGGAGCGGCGGGGCGGGATTTACGTCGCCCCTGGCGATTCTCCAGCCCCATGGGCAGGGATTCTCCCGGAATTGGCGGGGCGGTCCGTACCGTCGCCAAGAGCGGCACAAACTTCTCCGGGGGCTAGATCGGCACTGGAGGGGTTGGCGCCACGCCAACTGACGTCGTAGGGCCTTTGCCAGCTGGACTGTCGACTTGTTCTGGCGCATGCGCAGAACCGCCGATGTGTCTCCTGCGCAGGAGCAGGGTTTTCTTACACAATGCTGTTGTAAGTAAAAAAAACTATTTTTGAAGGTTGATAATATCATTTGAACAATCTTCACGTTATGCTGTGTGTTTAACAAGTTCTCTCTATTATTGATTTTCTCCTGTCTTACTAAATATTTCAATTCTCTTCCTGCAATTAGTGGTGCACTAAGGCAGACTTTTTGCTTGTTTCCATTGCTCGTAATTCACTGAACATGCCACTAATCAGTCGGCAGAGGCTTATAGCCTGAGGCGCGCCACTCTGCATCAAGTGTGGCTGATCAGGCGTGTCTCATGTTCCTACCACCAGCCATTAACGTGTTTGGAAGGATTTGCAGGTTGACACATCAACCTGTTTGACCTTCCTTGGCCATCAAGTCCTGGGGTGGGACTCGAACCTAGAGCTTCTGGCTCAGAGGCAAGGACACTACCCACCATGCCACAAGGCCTCTGTTTATGCATCAGGTGCCCTATTCCAAGACGAAAAGTACCAATTTCAAGCATCTTCATACTGGTGAAATTTTTATAGAAGCGTCAAGCAAACAGTTCTTTTTGGATTCTCATATTTTGCTTGATAAAACTTTGAACAAAATTATTCCCCTTCCGCTTTCTTTCCCTTTTAACAAAAGTGCATTTTCATTCGTAAATGTTACAAATTTCAGTAACACTTTCAAAGGGAATTCATGAAACATAAACAAGATAATGTTCTAGATCAGTGTGCTGAGGAACCATCCGGAAAACAACCTATTTGGTTCTAGTATTGAGCAATGAAAAAGGGTTAATTAATTACTTTGTAGTAAAAGTACCACAGGGGAGGAATGACCAGAATATAAACGAATGTTATTTTGGGGATGTCTTTACGCCTCTGTTCATCACAGATGCAAACAGCAATGTGGTGCAAATATCCGCGAGAACTGTAAAACCGGAATCGCATTGGCGAGATCTTGTTTTTCGGGGCTGGATTTTCCGATTTTGAGGCTTTATCCCCCATGCCAGCGTGGGAACGGTTGCGTTTGACGACAGAAAGAATGGCATAAAACGGTTAGCGATCCTCCGTTTAGTGGGGGGCTAGCAGGCAAGCAGCGCAGAGCACCTGGCGCTAGCTGCCGATACGGCTCAGAGAATTGTCGGGTCTGTGGCCGCGCATGTGCACGGCGGCGGCCTGCAGTGGCCCGCCGTGCAACATGGCGCCAGCCGCTCGCGGACATGGCCTGCGAAATAGTGCTCCCCTTTGGCTGGCTTACGTGCCCCGGACCACCCCCTAACAGTGCCCCCCAGCCTCTGTCCCCACTGCCCACGGATGGGCCCTCCCCCGACTGTGGCGGCGCTGGACTGAGACCACAGCCGCCACGCTGAGTTCCTGACAGATGAGACCACACGCGACCAACGCCGTCGGGAACTCGGCCGGTCGGGGGCGGAGCATCGGGGGTAGGTGGGGCCTCAGGCAATGTCCTGAGGCCGTCAATATGATGCGTGGTGTACTCTCCGCTTTGGAGGGGGCAGAGCATCGTGAATGCAGTGCCTGCCTGATTCGGTCATGAACGCCAATTGCCGAACGCGATTCCGGCATCAGCGACAAGCGAATCCCGCCCCGTTTTTAAAAAATGCCCCGCCCACCAGTGTGGTAACCTGTTTCCTGCCCACGGAGTGTGAGAACCTAATTTCAATGCATCAATATCCCATTAGTGAGCTTCCCCACTGCAATGCTTCGCCCCTCACCCCCCCCCCATTAGACATTCCTCCCCCACTTAGTTATTAAAAATGAGAACCAGGCGAATGGAGCCTGTTGGGGGCGCACAGGTATATGTAGCTCCCAGTGGTAAAGGGACATGATCGAGCACGATCCCTGGCACTGCAATCTGGCACAGTGGTGCTGGGGGTCCCTCTGAAGAGCTACATGGGGGAGGTTCCTGTTTCTGTGGGGGTTGGGGAAGACCTCCCTACATGATGGGGGCTTCGTCTTTTTGTTATCAGAGATTTGAGTTCCCTTTAAAAGAAATGGCGTCCCGATCTTGGGATTCCCAATGTTGCTGGCTTTCCTCCAGGCCTGCCCCGCCACTGTGACAGCATGGGCCATACTTTGATTTTTTCGCCCCAAGCGCTGGATTATCCGGCAAGGAATTTCGGCTGTGCATCCGGCGACCTGCACGCCAGTTTGCTCGCCTGTGCCAGAATTTGGTGCAAAAATGATAATTCATTTTCAAACAGGTGGAATTTTTAAAAAAGTATGAAACTAGGCTCCAGTCTAACCAAAGAAAATGACAGAGGTCTGAGTTGTGAGTTGGCTAAGGTAGGGAAAGTACATGAAAGATATGGCAGCAGACAGACCCGGGTTTCAGGCACACACATAAAACAGAACAAGTAGCTTAACCATGGCGAAGAAGATGTAAAAGCGACTTTGATTCTTCGTTCCTTCACGCCATTGGGATTTTCCAGTCCAGCTGCAGTGAATGGAGATCTGGCTGAGTGCCAGATTCTCTGTCCTCCGCTGGCAGCAGTAGTGAGGTGGACATGCAATGGAGAATCCCGCCCAGTAGTGCATCAGAGGTTTATTTATTTCCAAAATGTCTGGGAATTGAGACGATTTTAGAATTCAGCAAGGACCAGCCAAGAAATTGAAAAGGAAAGAGAAAGGCAAGTATGAGATGAGATGAGCAACAAACAAAAACACATTGTAAATGTTTCCAAAGGTATGTAGACAGGGAGAGTCAATGAAAGTAAATGTGAGCCCATTTGACGCAGAGGCGGGGAAATTATTAAAGGAAATAAGGAAATAGCAGAGGCATTAAACAAATGGTCAAGAAACAAGGGTTCAGCAAGAGCGGAACTTAAAAAAATAAATCAGTACAAAAATAAATCAGTACAAGTAAAGAATGGACAGGAATTATTGTAATTAAGTGGCAACCTGGATTTTGAAAAAGGTAACTGCAAAATTAATGGATGTGCTGGCTTTGATCTTGTGGAATTTCTTTAATTTTCAAGCAGTTCCCAAAGATGGGAGGGAACATCTTAAGAATTTATGAAATGCTAATTAAGAAAGAGGGAAAATAAAAAAATGATGGACTGTAGGCAAGTTGACAACAAAATGATAGGAATGTGGTAAACCCAAACTCAGGAAATTATCATGTAATTAATCAAAGTCAGTGCAAACTTATGAAAGGAAAATCCTCTCTTGACAAATCTTTTGGAACTGTTTAATGTTGTCTCTAATAAGCTGGATAAGGGGGAAGCACGGCACCTAACTGTATCTGAATCTTAAAAAGCATTTGATAAGGTGCTACCTAAGAGGTTATTATCAAAATATTTCACTCTCCCACCCAACATTGTGTTATCTGCAAATATGGAGCTATTACGTTTTGTTCACTCTGCTAAATGATTAATATATATTGTGAATAGCTGGGGTTCCAGCACCGATCCCTACGGTACTTCACTAGTCACTAGCTGCCATTTAGAAAAAGACGCATTAATTCCTATTCTGTTTCCTGTCTGCCAACCAGTTTTTTAGCCATCTCAATACACTAGCCCTAATCCCATGCGCTTTAATTTTACATGCTAATCTCTCATGTGGGACATTTTTGAAAACCTTCTGAAAGTCCAAATAAACCACAAGCACTGGCTCCCGTGATTAACTCAACTAGTTACATCCTCAAAGAATTCCAATAGATTTCCCTTTCGTAAATTCATGCTGACTCTGCCCGATCCTGTCCCTCTTTTCCATGTGCTCTGCTATAAAATGTTTGATAATGGATACTAGAATTTTCCCCACTACCAATGTCAGGCTTGCTGGTCTCTGTTTTCACTCTACCTCCCTTTTTAAATAATAACCACTCAGTCTTGTGTATGATGTCCCTAGCATTAATGTAGAGGCCATCTAGCTTCGCCTTCTCGATTGGAATTCAACTTGGCTGAACTCCCTCTTGTCTCGGTTCACCATGGTACTAATGCTCTGTGTCCCCGCCCCCTGCTGAACTAGTTTAAACTCCTCCCAACACTTGCAAACCTACCCGCAAGTCCCACTTGTGCGTGACTGACCTTCCTCCGAAACGGTCTGAAACAGGAATCTAAAACCCTCCATAAAACCATAAGACCATAAGACTTAGGAGCAGAATTAGGCCACTTGGCCCATCGAGTCTGCTCTGCGATTCAATAATGGCTGATATTTTTCTCATCCCCTTTCTCCTGCCTTCTCCTCATAACTCCTGATTCCCTTAATAATCAAGAGCCTATCTTTCTGTCTTAAAGACAGTCAGTGATTTGGCCTCCACAGCCTCCTGTGGCTAAGAGTTCCACAGATTCACCTCACCCTGACTGAGGAAATTCCTCCTCATCTCTGTTTTAAAGGACAGTCATGCTCACCAAATCTTATGTCCCCATTAACGTTCCCGAATATGCCCTATTACATGTCACATTACATGAACTTCTCTTTCATTTTTCGAAGTGTGGTGCTGATTAACTCTGGGGTGCTGTTTTTGGAAAGCAGAAGTTGATGATCACGATGAGAAAATGTAGTGGCCTTGCCTCCAAAATGATGGAATACTGTATCACCTCCAGAAAATAAACAATTACATGTTTCTCAGCCTCCTGTGTCCCACTGGTCTGGGAACAGGTCTCTCAATTTTGACACAAGTCCCCAAATGTAAGCGAGAAGGAATTTGCAGGGTTGAAAGGGCAGGATGTGCCCTGGTGCCAATGTCAATACCAGGTGATCCCAAACTTCAGCCCCCAACCTGTTGAGATGCAGAATGATGCCACCATTAAACTGAATAGGCTTTTCCAATATCACAAATCCGTCCAGTCTCATGATGTGGCTTGCACATTCTTAGACCAATGCAGTAAAATTGCTTACCTGTCATTTTTCCCAAGTACTTGTGTTTGGAACTTTTCATTTCTTTTTGCATTTTAGTGGGATTTGGTGTGTAACAATGACTGGAAAATGCCGTTTTCTATGTCAATATACTTCCTGGGAGTGCTGACGGGTTCCTTTATTTCTGGAGTGTTGTCGGATGGGTGAGATATTTCCTTCATTTAACTTTGTTAGAAAGACTATTTATTGTTTTTTTTTAAAAAAATTAATGTTTGCCTATTAATTCTGTACTTCCATGCTGGGGAAAGATAAAATTACTTAAGAGGTGAATATCTTCTGACAAGGCCACTCAGTTTCTGATCTCAATATGCCCTTGGTCCAAACATGGACAAAAGAGTTGAACTCGCCTCTTGACTCCCCGCACCTTGTTCACAATCTATAATGTTTAAGTGATGGAATACTCTCCACTTGCCTGGCTGAGTGCAGCTCCAAGAACACTCGAGAAGCTCAATGCCACCTGGGGCAAAACAGCCATGCTTGATTGGCACCCCTTCTACCAGTCTACCACCTTAAAGATTCACTCCCACCGACATAGTGCAGTGGATCTGTACTGGCTACAAGATAAACTGCAGCAACTCATCAAGGATCGTTTGAGGGCACCATCCAAACCCGCCAATTCTACCAGCTAGAAGGACACGGGCAGGAGATGCATCGGGATACCACCTAGTTCCCCTCCAAGTCTCGCACAACTTGGAAATATATTGCTGTTCCTTCACTGTTGCTGAGTCAAAATCTTTGAACTCCCTCCCTAACAGCACTGTGGTTGTACCTACACCAAAGGGAATGCAGTGCTTCAAGAAAACAGATCACCACTACCTTTTCAACAGCAATTAGAGATGGGTAAAAAATGCTGGCCTCGCCAGCAACGTCAACATCTTATGAACAAATAAAACATTCAAAATAGGAGCAGGACCATTTAGCCTATGATTATGGCTGATCATCCAACTCAGTAACCCAAACTTGCTTCCCCCCCTATCTTTGATCCCCATAGCCCCAATAAACCATGCAATGTTTTGGCCTCAACTAATTCCTATGATGGGGAATTCCGTAGGCTCACCACTTTCTGGTATCTTCAGACTGTGACCCCTGGTTCTGGAAGCCCCCACCATCAGGAGCATCCTTCCTGCATCGACCCTGTCTAGTGCTGATGGAATTTTATTGGTTTCTATGTGATTCCCACAGAGGCCCCTCCCCACCCCCACCACTCATCCCTGAATTCCAGTGAATATAATCCAGCTGGCTCAATCTCCTTGTACATCATTCCTACCATCCCAGTCATCAGTCGGGTACACCTTTATTGCAGTCCCTCTACAGCACGAACATCCTTCCTCAGATAAGCAGATCAAAACTGCACATGATGGGCGGGATTCTCCGACCCCACGCAGGGTCGGAGAATTGGCGGGAAGCGGCGTGATTTCCGCTCCCGCAGGTCTCCTAATTCTCCCGCCGGTAAAAAACCGGCGTTGTGCAAATCCCGCCGGCAGCCTGTGAAAACAGCTGGCGCCGGCGGGATTTCATTTTTTTAAAACTCACCTTTAAATCTCCGGCCCGGATGGGCCGAAGTCCCGCCGCTGGGAGGCCTTCTCCCGCCGCCGAGGTGTACACCACCTCAGAAACGGCGGACTCAGCGGCGCGAGCGGGCCCCCGGGGTCCTGGGGGGGGGCGGGGGGCGATCGGACCCAGGGGGGTGCCCCCACGGAGGCCTGGCCCGCGATCGGGGCCCCCCGCTCACTCCGCGGGGCAGTGCCGTGGGGGCACTCTTTCTCCTTCCGCGCCGCCACGGCCTCCGCCATGGCGGACGCGGAGGAGAACCCCGCATCGCGCATGCGCCGGCAGTGAGGTCAGCGGCCAGCTGCCGCTGACGTCACTGCCGGCGCATGCGCCGACCGCCGAAAGCCTTTCGGCCAGCCCCGCTTCCGACTGCGCCGGGTGTTTGTGCCAGTCTACCGGTGCAAACTGCTCCGGCGCGGGGCTGGCCCCCAAAGGTGGGGAGAATTCCCCACCTTTGGAGGAGGCGCGACCCCTGAGTGGTTGGCGCCACTCCCCTACGCCGGCACCCTCCGTCACGCCGGGTAGGGGAGAATCCCGCCCGATATTCTAGGTATGGCCTCCAGAAGGCCCTGTATAATTGCAGGAAGACATCCCTGCTCCTGTACTCAAATCCTCTCACTATGAATGCCAACATACCATTTACCATCTTAACTGCCTGCTGCACCTGCATTGCTTACCTTCAGCGGCTGGTGTACGAGGACACCCAGGTCTCGTTGCACAATTCCGTCCCTTAATTTATAGCCATTCAGATAATAAAATAATCTGCCTTCATGTTTTGCTATCAAAGCGGATAACCCCAACATTTAGCCACATTATACTGCATTTCCCCACTCACTCAACTTGTCCAAATCACACTGAAGTAGCTCTGCATCCTCCTCACAGCTCACCCTTCCACCTAGCTTTGTGCAAATTTGGAGATTTAGTTCCCTCAACTGAATCATTAATATGTACATCATGATAGCTGGGGTCCTAACATTAATCCCTGCGTTACCCTACTGGTCACTGTATGCCATTCGGAAAAATACCCCTTTGTTCCGACACTTTTTCCTAGTTTTCTATCCATTTCAAAATACCATTCCCCAAACCCATAGGCTTTAATTTTACACACAATTCTTTTTTGCGGGACTTTGTCGAAAGCCTTCTGAAAGTTTATATAAACCACATCCACTGGCTTCCTCTCATCACTTCTACCAACTACAACTCGAAGAATTCCAATAGATTTGTCAAGCATTATTTCCCCTTCATAAATCCATGCTACCACTGTTTTCCAAGTGCTCTGCTATAAAACGTTTGATAATGGACTGCAGAATATCCCCCACTACTAATGTCAGGCTGACGGTTCTATAGTTTCCTCTTTTCTCTTTACCTCTGTTACGACCCCTGGGCTAGTGCGTGGTCAATTCCAGCCCCACTTGACCCAGAGTCGCAACACAACACCCAAAGTCTTTGGCCCTTGTCTGCCCAATAACTACAATCGCCAGGTTTGTAAATTGAAATGCAATTAATTTTATTGATAACAATAACTATTAAATATGCAGCAAATACAACAGATTAATTATTATTGATTTCCTTACACCCCCCGCTCTAACTCTCCCCAACATACATAGAGGGGTGTCAAAATAATAAGTAAAAAGATAAGGGGCAGGATTCTCCCATCGGGCGGCTAAGTGCCGACGCCGGAGTAAAAACTGGAGTGTTTTACTCTGGCGTCGGCGCCAGTTTCGGGACCCCATTCTGAGGCCCACAGGGGGCGAGGATGGTGCTAGAGCGGCTCGGCCTGAACCCGGCGCCACTGGGTCCGCGAATGCACAGTTGGGCCGGCGCCAACTAGCGCATGCACAGTGGCCTTCCCCGCGCAGGCCCTGACGGCAAATGGCGCAGGTCTACAGGAGCCGGCACGGAGGAAAGGAGACCGGGGGGGGGGGGGGGGGGGGGGCAGAGAAGCCGGCCTGCCAAAGGTGGGCCCCGATTGCGGGCCAGGCCACTACGGAGGCCCTCCCCGGGGTTGGACCCCCCCTCCCAACAGGTCGCCCCGTGACCCTTCAACGCCAAAGTCCCGCCGGCTCAGAGGATGTTAGAATGGCGCCGGCGGGACTCGGCTTTTTGATGATGTCTGCTCGGCCCATCTGGGCCAGAGAATCGGCGTGCCGGCCTGGGCCAGCGAGTCGGCGCATACCCAGACTGACGCTGCGCCGACCACTCGGGTGGGGCGGAGAATCACGTCCCGGCAGCATGGTGCGATTCGTGCGCCGCCAGGCCGATTCTCCGACCCGGTGGGTGGTCAGAGAATTCCGCCCAAGATTCCTTGGGCGCGATTCTCAGCTGCCCACGACGGGTCGGAGAATAGCGGGAGGGCCTTCCCGACATTTTTCCCGCCCTCCCGCTATTATCCCCCCCCCCCCCCTCCCCACGGCCACCCCACGACACGAATCTCTGCTCGCCGTTTTTTACGACAAACAGCGACTCTCCCCAGGCCGATGGGCCGAGTTCCCAGGCCTTTACGGCCGTTTTCACGAACGCAATCACAACTGCTCTCACCGTTCGTGAAAACGGCCGCAAAGTGCCGTCCCGGACAACCATGGCACCGATTGGCACGGCCGCACCACGGCCGTGCCAAGGGTGGCATGGGCCTGCGATCGGTGGGCACCGATCGCGGGCAGCGGGTCCGATACCCGCACACTATTTGTTCTTCCGCCGCCCCGCAGGATCAGTTCGCGGGGCGGCTGAGGGGCATGACGGCCCACGCATGCGCGGGTTTGACGCGTCTGCGTGATGACGTCATTCGCGCATGCGCGGGTTGGAGCCGTCCAACCCACGCACGCGCGGCTGACGTCATCGTGCGCATCAGTCGCCGTGACGCTTGGCGCATGGACTTAGCGACGGTCGCTAAGCCCGCGATGCTAGCCCCGCCCGGGGGGGAGAATCGGGTCCTGGGAGGGGGCGTGGAGGCTGCCGTGAAACACGGCCAATTTCACGGCAGCCTTTACGACTCGCCGCATTTGCGGAGAATCGCGCCCCTTGTTTCAGATGGTTGTCCTCGAGCACACTTTCCTTCATTTTAGCCTTTCAGTTTGAAATTTTGGCTTTCAGTCTGCAATGATTTTCACTGCAGATTCAATCAGGTCTCAAACTTTCTCTGCAGGTTTGGAAAGTCAGCAGCAGGTCGGCAGCATTTCTAGAATGAGAGTGGAGACTGGCTACTCCTGTGCCCCGGATCCCACTAGGATCCAATCACCGTCTGCCAGACAATTCATTAGCCACCAGCCAACCAATCGAACCAAGTCCCACTGATCTCTTGGATGCCAAAAGATGACGTTCTGCTGTCCAAAGGCTAGCACCGTGTACTATCTTGTAACTTTTGAGGTCCTCACTTCCTCTGCTCAACTTAAAGATGTACGCAAACTAAACATTGCCCAAGAAATGGGCAATAAGGGAATCAACAGGAAGGGTCCATTACCCTTACACCTCCATTTTTAAATAGCGGGGTTACATTAGCTACCCTCCAATCTGTACAAACTATTCCAGAGTCTATAGAATCTTGGAAGATGACCACCATTGCCTTAACTATACCCAGGGCCACTTTCTTAGGTACTTCAGGCCGTTGCGATTTATTAGCCTTCAATCCCATCAATTTCCCCAACACCATTTCTCTACTAATACTGATTTCCTTCACTTCCTCCCCAACATTTTTGCTATGTTATTTGTGTCCTCTTGGAGAACCAAAGGACATATTTAGTTGGTCAGGTCAGTAACTGAGGAACCCAGCGTTAATGGAAGAATGATTTATTGAACTATGTACAATACTCTGCCCACAGCAGTAACTGTCTCCCAATCCAGTCCCTGCTGCCATAACCAACAGCTCCGGGTCCTGCTTGGGCCGGCTCTATATGTAGGTCTAACGCGCTCCAGCTGGGTGGCCTTTGCCTCCTACCTGGAAAGTTCGTACTCCACAGGTCCCATATGGAGATTAACAATGGTTTCCCCATGGTCCTCGTGGGGGTTACGACGCCTCTCCCCGAAAGTCGGAAAGTTCCCCTTCAGCCGTCAATGGTGGGGACCTTCTGCACCACTTCACCCGAGGCTCTGTTTCAGCTTGTGGCATTTCTGGGTCGGGCAGTGTGTCGGTTTGTAGACTTCCTTTTTCTGGCCGACCTCCGAAGCATTATTGCTGGGATCTCATTCCCAGACACAACCACTTCCGTCTGCATGGATACTTTTGTGTCCATTTCCAACCAGCAGTCATCCTCATCCTGCTGATCCCGGTGTTGGGATACAGACAGCTGGGCCCCCGAGCTGAGGGGTGACTCCTGGCATGGAAGGGATGTATCAGGGGCTCCCATTTCTTGAGGTGGTCCAAATGCTGCCACTGAACTCTCCCTTGAATCCTAACTCTGTTAGGCAAGGCCAGCATTTATTGCCCATCCTTTATTGCCCTTAAGGTGGTGGTAAGTCACCACCTTGGTTTGCCCTATTATGTACTTTCTTTTCATCTACGGAATGATCTATCTGAGCTGCATGCAGAACAATACACTGTAACCCAGTACCTGTGCCAATAGACAAATCCAATCCAATTCAATCCACTATAATCCGTGTGGCACTACGTCACATTACATAGTATTTTGTAAGAAGTCTTACAACACCAGGTTAAAGTCCAACAGGATTGTTTTGAATCACTAGCTTTCGGAGCGCAGCTCCTTCATCATGATCTCCTGTCATGATGCACTGGCATCTCATCATAATAATTTGTGTTTAAGCATAACATTTTTTATTTATATAGGCAGACGACGTTTGCAGGGCTCAACTGGCAGGTTTGTACAGAGGTCCTGTCAAATTGTGTAGGTTACCTTCCCACCGCCCCCCCACCTGGTCTTGGCCCTGTCACAATTTCATGGGGGGGATGGAGGCAGAGATGAGAGAGGTCCAATTGATGACCACTTGTGTTGCTTCCTGCGCCAGTTTATTCTTTGAGGCCAACAGAAGGAGTTTAGGAATGGGGGAGGAAGCTCAGCAGCCCAGCTCAGACCTCCGGCAGGAAAGGTGGCAGGGGTGGCACCTCTATTACTGTGCCATATTGATCACCCCCATCCCCTAACGTCTGCCCCCTGCTCCTCCCACCTGGCCAAGCCATAACTAATCCCCACACCAGGTGTCTGCTCTCTTCCCTGTCATGAGATCCCGTATTTCTCTGGTCATCAGACGAGTGAGGTTGAATCAAGGAACAGTTTAAACCATCCCTCCCCCAAGCCCATCACTTGTGAGGCGCTCATGCCCCATTTGGTTCTCTACCCGCCTCATCTGGAATCTTCATTCATCCCGTCAATAAACAATGTGGTATCCCTTTGACCCCCTTATTTATGAGCTTTTCATGCAGCCTTATTGGAATCTACCTTCCCTCCCCTTGGTGATTCCTCTGCCTTCCCTTCTTCAACTTCTTCATCCATCTCCTTGCCCCTCTGTGTGCCATCATGAGCCCTTGCACAACCCCCCTTCCAAATTACCCTCCTTGTCTTCGCTCGGCCACAGCCCCTCACCCTGCCCTGATCCCATAGTTTCTCTCCACTTGCTCTATCAAAGGTCCCATAGTTTTGAATACTTCCATTAGGCTTCTCCTTAAAACACCTCTTTTTTGAGGCAAGCAATCACTGATCCTCTCATCTCTCCACATAACTGAACTGACTCATGCCTGGTAACATGCTGATAAAATCTGCGCTGTACGTTTGTGGATCTTGACGTCTTTCCTAAAGTCTGGTGCCCAGAATGGTTCACAATAGTGTATTTATAACCAACCAGTGATTTGTAGTGGTTTTGCATTATTTCCTTTTTTTATTCAAATGCCTCCATTTATAAAGGAAAGTATCCCATATAGTTTCTTAACCATCTTATCAATTTGTCCTTCTAACTTCTAAGATTAATAAACGTGCACCCTGTTCTTTTATTCCTCCTTCCTCCCCCAGCATAATACAATTTATATTATGTTGCTCTCCCACTTTGCCTCTCCCAAAGTACATGATTTCCTATTTATCCACATCAAAATGCATTGGCCTTGAATCCGACCATTTCACAGTCTGTCTATGTCTTCTTGAAGTCTGCAACTATATTGATCACTTTCCATTACATTGCAAAGTTTTGTATTGTCCGTCGACTTCAAAAATATACTCCCATATCCAAGTCCAGGTCATTTATATAAAAAAGGAAAAATAATTTCCGAATAAGTGACCATTGGGAAGCTCCACTGCATATTTTATTCCAGTGAGAAAAGCATCCATTAATCATTACACTTATCTCCTATCCCTGAGCCAACTTTGTATTCAAGTTATCATCATTTCTTTAATGCCCTGTGCTTCTGTTTTCCAACTAAGTCTGTTCTGCACAGCTTCATTAAGTTCCTTTTGTATGTCCATACATACAGGATCAGCTACACTACCTTCATCATTTCTCCCTGTTGCTTGACCAAGTAACTGAATCAGTCTCACCAGCCACAATTTGACTTCAACAAATCCTTGCTGGCTATCTCTTATTAACCTGTATTTCCCCAAGTGTAAATTAATTTTATCGTTGACAATAGTCTTTATAGTTTTCCCACCCATTAGATGGCTGGCCTATAGTTACAAGGTTTAGTCATTTCCTTTTTTTTGCAAAAACATTTTATTGAGGTATTTATGGTTTTATAACAACAATCGTAGAATCAATGTAGATACAAATATAAACATAGTGCAAAAGCCGTTTCCTACCTCACAGGTCCCTCCTTTACTAAACCTCTACTCTAAGCTAAACTAAACCCCAACCCCCCCCCCCCCCCCCCCCCCGCTTCTGCTGACGGTTAATTTTTCCCAAAGAAGTCGACGAATGGCTGTCACCTCCGGATGAACCTTAACATTGACCCTCTCAAGGCGAACTTGATTTTCTCCAAACAGAGAAAGTTCGCCATGTCAGTTAGCCAGGTCTCCGACGTCGGGGGCTTTGAGTCCCTCCAAGCTAATAGTATCTATATCCGGGCTACCAGGGAAGCAAAGGCCAGAATGTCTGCCTCTTTCTCCTCCTGGATTCCCGGGTCTTCCGACACTCTGAAAATCGCCACCTCTGGACTTGGTGCCTTGTTTTTTACACCGTGGACATGACATCTGCAAACCTCTGCCCGAATGCCCTAAGCTTCGGGCATGCCCAAAATATATGGACACGGTTCGCTGGCCCTCCCGCACACCTTGCGCACCTATCTTCTACTCCAAAGAACCTGCTCATCCGGGCTACTGTCATGTGGGCCCGGTGAACGACCTTAAACTGTATCAGGCTGAGCCTGGCACATGTTGTGGACGCATTGACTCCACTCAACGCGCCCGCCCAAAGACCATCCTCTATCTCTCCTCCTAACTCCTCATTTGCGTTTCAGCTCCTCAGTCTGCATTTCTTCTGACCCCATAAGCTCCCTATAAATGTCAGAAGCCCTCCCTTCTCCCACCCACACTCTGGAAACTACCCTGTCCTGTATCCCCCTTGGTGGTAGGAGCGGGAAGGTTGAGACCTGCCTGCAGAGGAAGTCCCGTGCCTATAGGTACCTAAACTCATTCCCTCCCGTCAATTCAAATTTGTTCTCCAACTCCCTCAGGCTGGGAAAGTTCCCCTCTATAAACATATCTCCCATCCTCTCAATCCCTGCTCTCCGCCATATCCGGAACCCTCCATCTAGCTTCCCCGGGGCAAACCGGTGATTATTGCAGATTGGAGACCAGACCGATTCTCCCTCCGCTCCCACATGTCTCCTTCATTGCCCCCAGTCTATCAGGACCGCTACCACCACGGGGCTGGTGGAGTACCGTGCCGGCGAGAACAGCAGAGGCTCCGTTACCAGTGCCCACAAACTAGTGCTCTTGCATAATGCTGCCTCCTTTCGCACCCAACCCCCCCCCCCCACCCCCCCACACCAAACCACCACCACCACCCACTTCCTAATCATGGCTATATTCACTGCCCAATAATAATTACTAAAGATCAGCAGCGCCTGCCCGCCCTCCCCCCGGCTGCGCTCCAACATCCCCTTTTTAACTCGCGGGGTCTTACCCGCCCATACAAAGCCAGTGATCACCTTATTGACCCGTTTAAAGAAGGACCGTGGAATAAAGATGGGGAGACACTGAAACACAAACAGGAATCTCGGGAGGACCATCATTTTCACTGTCTGCACCCTCCCAGGTGGTGACAATGGGAGCGTGTCCCACCTTCGGAAATCTTCCTTCATTTGGTCGACTAGTCGGGCCAGATTAAGCTTGTGTAGCCGTTCCCATTCCTGCACCACCTGGATGCCTCGGTACCGAAAGCTTCCCCCTACCATTCTAAATGGCAGCTCCCCCAATCGCCTCTCCTGCCCCGTTGCCTGGATTGCGAACAGCTCACTTTTCCCCATGTTCAATTTATAACCCTAAAATCGGCCAAATTCCCCCCGAATCCTCATAATTTCTTCCATCTCTTCTAGTGGGTCCGAAACATATAGAAGCAGGTCATCTGCGTACAGTGAGACTCTGTGTTCCACCACCCCCTCCCCTGGGACCAGCCCCTTCCAGCCCCTTGAGGCTCTCAACGCAATTGCCAGCGGTTCTATGGGCAGCACAAACAGCAGTCGGTAGAGAGGGCATCCCTGCCTCGTTCCCCGATGCAGCCTAAAAAAGTCCGATGTTCATCTGTTCATTCGTACGCTCGCCACAGGAGCCTAATACAGCAGTCTGACCCAGTCAATAAAGCCTCATCCAAATCCAAACCGCCCCAGTACCTCCCACAGATATTCCCATGCCACCCAATCAAATGCCTTTTCTGCGTCCATTGCGACCACTACCTCCACGTCTCTACCCTCTGGGAGCATCATGATCACACTCAGCAACCTTCTTACGTTGGCCGCCAATTGCCTATCCTTTTTTTTGGAAATGTTTTTTATTGAGTTTTCATATTTTATATCCAACAAATTACAAATTATTAGGAAAAAAACACGCAAAAATTGACATGTATATTTACAGGTAAGCATCTTCATAATAACAACTGTAGCCACCCTCTTTAACCAGCATACATATTTTACATTCACTAATATGGCCGAGGCACATGTTTGTAGGCATTTGTTTACAATTTGGATTTGGGCCTTAGCTTACCATCACAGACTGTCGCTTGCGGCTTTGTCCTTCCTTTTTCTTTGGAATAATTTTTATTCAGGTTTTCAACAACAAATTTTTATCACAACAGAGAAAAACAGTAACCCCTCCCCTCCAATACAAAAACAGTAAATTAACAAGAAAAAGAAATAAGCGTAAAACCATGAGAACAAACCCCCATAACGAACCCGTAGCCCCCCCCCCCCCCCCCCCCCCCCCCCGCCCCGGCTACCTTCCCCCGATTCCCATCCATTTTCCCCTGATTCTTGGCCACCCGACTATTCTTCCTCTTGTTCGTTGGCCACAAACAGGTCCCGGAACAATTGCATGAATGGCTCCCACGTTCTGTGGAAGCCGTTGTCTGACCCTTGGATGGCGAATTTGATTTTCTCCATTTGGAGAGATTCCGAGAGGTCGGACAGCCAGTCTGCAGCTCTGGGCGGTGCTGCTGACCGCCAGCCAAACAGGATTCTACGGCGGGCGATCAGGGAGGCAAAGGCAAGGGCGTCCGCCCTTCTCCCCAGGAATAGATCTGGCTGGTCTGAAACCCCGAAGACCGCCACTATCGGGCATGGCTCCACCCTCACCCCCACCACTTTGGACATAGCCTCGAAGAAGGCTGTCCAGTACTCCACAAGTCTGGGGCAAGACCAGAACATGTGGGCGTGGTTGGCCGGGCCTCTTTGGCACCGTTCACATCTGTCCTCCAACTCCGGGAAGAACCTACTCATACGGTTTCTTGTTAAGCGGGCTCTATGTACCACTTTTAGTTGCGTCAGGCTGAGCCTTGCGCACGTGGAGGTGGAGTTCACCCTATGCAGTGCTTCGCTCCAGAGTCCCCACCCTATCTCAATCCCCAGGCCATCCTCCCATTTCATTCTTGTTGCGTCCAATACGGTGTCGTCCCTTTCTACCAGTCGGTCATACATGTCGCTACAGTTCCCTTTCTCTAGGATACTTGCGTCCAGTAGGTCTTCCAGTAGTGTCTGTCGTGGCGGTTATGGGTACGTCCTTGTCTCCTTTCGTAAGAAGTTTTTGAGCTGCAGGTACCGTAGCTCGTTCCCCCCCGGCTAGCCGAAATTTCTCTGTCAGTTCGTCCAGTGTTGCGATCCTGTCGTCCGTGTATAGGTCCCTGACTGTCAGTGTCCCCCCCGTCCTGCCTCCACCTTTTTGAAGGTGGCGTCAGTCAGTGCTGGTGTGAACCTATGGTTGTTGCAGATGGGAGCCTTGTCCGACATTTTGGTCAGGCCAAATTGCTGCCGCAGTTGGTTCCAGGATTGGAGCGTGGCTGTCACCACTGGGCTGCTGGAGTGTTTTTTGGGTGGGGATGGGAGTGCTGCCATGGCGAGGGCCCGGAGGGAGGTCCCCATGCAGGAGGCCTCCTCCGCACGCACCCACTCGGCTTCTGGCTCCTGGATCCATCCCCTTACTCGCTCGGCTGTTGCCGCCCAGTGGTAGAATTGTAGGCTCGGGAGGGCTAGCCCCCCCCGGATTTTGTTTTTTGTAGGACCTTCTTTGCGATCCTAGCAACAGTGGGCATCCTTGTCTTGTGCCCTTGTGCAGCTGGAAGTATTGGGAGTTGGTATTGTTGGTCCGTTCGCTCGCCATGGGAGCGTTGTATAGGAGCTTTACCCAAGCGGTGAATCCTGTTCCAAGCCCGAACCGCTCCAGTACCTCTATGAGGTATTTCCATTCAACTCTGTCGAAGGCCTTTTCTGCGTCCAGGGAGATGATCACCTCTTGTGATCTCTCCCCGGAGGGGGTCATTATCACGTTAGCAGGCCAATTGCCTATCCTTAATGAATCCCGTCTGGTCCTCCCCAATCAAGTCAGGAACACAGTCTTCAATCCTAGAGGACAAGATTTTGGCCAACAGTTTGGCGTCTACATTTAGTAGGGAGATCGTCTGTAGGACCCGCATAGCTCCAAGTCCTTATCCCGCTACAGGATCAATGAGATAGTGGCCTGTGACATCGTCGGAGGAAGCACCCCTCTCTCCCTTGCCTCATTGAATGTCCTCATCAATAGCGACACCAGTATCCCAGAGAACTTTTTATAAAACTCCACTGGGTACCCATCCGGCCCCGGGGCTTTACCCGACTGCATGGCCTTCAGCACATCTGCTATTTCCCCCAACCCGATCGGGGCCAACAGCCCTTCTACCAACCCCTCGTCGACCTTCGCGAACCTCAGCCCCCGTCAGAATTGCCTCAACCCCTCCGGCCCAGCTGGGGATTACGACTCATGCAACCTGCTGTAAAACTCCTTAAACGCCTTATTAACCCCTGCTGAATCTCCGACCAGGTTCCCATCCCCGTCCCTTACTTTCCCAATCTGCCTCCCTCTTTCTGAGCTGCTGCGCAAGCATTCTGCTGGCCTTCTGTCCATATTCATAAATCGCACCCCTCGCCTTCATCAGCTGCTCCACCGCCTTCCCTGTAGTTAACATGCCAAACTCCGTCTGTAGCCTCCGTCGTTCCCTTAAAAGCCCTGCCTCTGGGGTCTCTGCATATCTCCTGTTGACCTAAAGTATTTCCCTTATCAGTCGGTCCATTTCTGCTCTGTCTGCGTTCTCCCTGTGGGCCCATATCGAGATCAGCTCCCCTCAAACCACCGCCTTCAGCCCCTCCCAGACCATTGCAGCCGAGACTGCATTAAAGTCTTGTGCGAATGCAGGTCAGGGATCTTCTCCAAAACCCTCTTTATGAACTCCACATCATCCCAATTTGGCACGTACACATTCAGGAGTACCACTGTCAGCCCCTCCAGCTTCCCACTAACCATAATATAACGGCCTCCCACATCCGCAACTATTCTTCCCTCCTCGAATGACACACGCTTGTTAATCAGGATCTCGACCCCTCCAGTCTTAGAATCCACCCCCGAGTGAAAAACCTGTCCGACCCATCCCTTCCTTAATCTAATCTGATCAGTTACTCTAAGGTGCGTCGCCTGTAACATTGCCACGTCCGCATTCAGTCCCCTCAAATTCACGACCACGCGTGCCCTCTTAACCGGCCTATTTAGCCCTCTTACGTTCCACGTGACCAGACTGGTTTTGGCGGGGGGGGGGGGGGGGGGGGAGAGAGCTTCTCAACCCCTCTCCGCCGATCAGCAGAACATTTTCCCCCCTTCCCCCCCCCCCAGTACAGCACCATGCAAACCACCCCCTTCAGCAAGCATAGTATCTGCTCACCCCCCACTGTGCTTCCGTGAGCTAGCCCACCCAGCTAGCTTGGTGACCCCCCCCCCGCCCATGGTGCCAGACATTTTCCCAGATATTGTTCCCTCCCCCTCGCTCGGACACACATATGCAAAAGAAAAACAATCCCAACACAATTGCCCGAAAGAAACACAAAAAAATTAAACAGAGGATCCAACATCTAACATTCACACCCCCATCCCCCATCAGTGCAAATGCAAACTTTAAGTCACACAGCTCTGCAGCAAGCCCCAAATCAATACAGAAGGCATTACAAATAACGTCCGAAAAGCAAGAAACTTTTTTAACATGAGCGCTGCAGCAAAGTTCAAAGACCTCCGTTCGCCACAGCTCTTTCCTTCTACTGAAGCCCATCGCTTCCTCGGGCGACTCAAAGTAAAAATGTTGCTCCTCGTACGTGGCCCAAAGACGGGCCAGATACAGAAGTCCAAACTTAACCTTTTTCTTGAAAAGGGTCGACTTTATCTGGTTGAACCCTGCTCTTTTCCTGTCCACATCCGCACTCAGATCCTGGTATATACACAGTGTGCTGTTCTCCCACTTACAGCTCCGTGTCAGCCTGGCCCACCGTAAAATACACTCCTTGTCCAGGTACCTGCGGAATCTCACCACCATTGCCCTTGGGGGGTCCCCCACACGCGGCTTCCTTGCGAGCGCTCTGTGAGCCCTGTCCACCTCCAAAGGTTGGGAGAATGTCCCATCCCCCAGTAACTTCTTGAACAATTCCCGCTATGTATGCCCCAGCGTCCGCTCCTTCGGACCTCTCCGGAAGATCAACGATTCTCAAGTTCTGCCGGCGGACCTATTCTTTCGGTCCTCCATCTTCTCCAGGAGCCTTTTCTGCTGGTTTCTCAGCATCCCCACCTCCAACGCCACCGCTGTTTGATGTTCCTCCTGCTCAGTCAGTACCTTCTCACTATCTGGATCGCCTGGTCTTGAGCATCCAGTCTAAGTTCCAGCCCCGCAATCGATTCCTTAATCAGGTCCAAGCATTCCTGTTTCTGCTTGGCGAAGCCTTCCTGTATGAACTGCACCAGCTGCTCCGTCAATCGCTGGGTCGTCGAGCCAGGATCCCGGCCGTCCGCCATGCTTTCTCCCACTGCAGCTTCAGCCCAAGCCTTCTCCATTCGCCTATTTCTTCCTTTGTGAGCACTTCTGGTCTGCCTTCTCCAGGCACTGATGCAGGATTCCTCTTCACAATTGCCTCCACTATCAAAATTCTGACAAAAAATCAGGGAAAAGGGTCCAAAGGTCCGACCCGAGCGAGAGCCACCAAATATGCGACCTACTCCTTCATAGCCACCACCGGAAGCCTTTCCTTTTTATTTCTAACAGGGATAAACTTTTTAACCCTTCATTCTTACAGAACTGTTCCTAAGTACAGGGAGATTGAAAAATTGTCAGAGCTTCTTCTCTCCAAGTACTTGAGATGCATTCTATCTGGACCATGTGGCTGATTAACTTTGATCTAATCTATTTAGTATTTGTCCATATATTCCCTATCCAATGTATCTCTGCACACAATTCCTCTGCTGCAACATTAACATCATTCTTTTCATTGTTGGGCAGGTACAATGCCACAGCTGTACAGAAACAAACAGTTTAGTTTGGGGATCCACTGACATTGGTGCATGGATCGTCAGCGTTACAACTAGGACATTGTCCCACACCATAATCTTTGCTGTGTGCAGTGTAGTCAGATATTCCTCAATGCCTCGTGTGGTAAACACTAAATATGGATTTACCCTGCCAGCTATAATGGTGAGGCCATCAGAGGGAGGCTGGGTAAGATCATCTGCTCAACATATCTGTCAAAAAATAAAACCCTTTGAAAAACATTGAAAATTAGCGAGGATGTGTCCGCTACTGTAATTGCCAAGTAGCACTTATTCAAAAGATCCATCGCTGCTTTTGTCAATGTTTGCATGACTGGAGTGCAATCCCTTCATTATCTGTGCTCATGCTATTGGTGCTTATCTAGGACACCCCAGACCACCAAGTGGCAAGAAGACAAGTATCTGATCGGAGAATAGCAGGGTGCTAGAAGGAGACGGGCGTGCTACAACATACACGTTCAGATTTCTCGAGTGATACCTTATGTATTATAGCTTTTAATTTGAAATTATTTTCTTCAGAGTACAGGCTGGAAACCAGTGGGGCCCACCTTCACTGTTGACAGATAGGTACAACATGTTTGTTTCAAACACTAGCTTTCATACCTCTTCATTCACCTGAGGAAGGAGCAGCGCTCCGAAAGCTAGTGTTTGAAACAAACATGTTGGCCTTTAACCTGGTGTTGTAAGACTTCTTACTGTGCTCACCCGAGTCCAACGCAGGCATCTCCACATCGTGACAGATAGGTAGGCCTAATATCACCAAAGGTAGCTTTTCTGACTCTACATGGAGTCTCAGAGATTTAGAACAGTACAACACAGAACAGGCCCTTCGGCCCTCGATGTTGTGCCGAGCAATGATCACCCTACTGAAGCCAACGTATCCACCCTGTACCAGTAACCCCCGCCCCATTAACCTTATTTTTTTTAGGCCACTAAGGGCAATTTAGCATGGCCAATCCACCTAACCCGCACATCTTTGGACTGTGGGAGGAAACCGGAGCACCCGGAGGAAACCCACGCACACACGGGGAGGACGTGCAGACTCCGCACAGACAGTGACCCAGCCAGGAACTGAACCTGGGACCCTGGAGCTGTGAAGCATTTATGCTAACCACCATGCTACCGTGCTGCCCCAATTTCTTGAGGGAATTCATGACCCAGGAAAACCAAACCTCCAGTCTCACTCCGAATGGAATTTTTTTTTGGACCGGGCTGAAGTTACGCCCCCCTGATCGATACATCTCAGAGTGCCAGAGATAGGAAGACCCTGAATATCTGAACACCAACTTAATTTCTAGTTTTGTTTCCAGTACGTCCTCGTTAAAATTATATCATGTGTGTGTTGGTTCCATTTTGGCTTTTCAGCCCCAGTATAGTTTTATGTAAATCTAAGTATTGATGATCTGTGTTTGGTTTGGCACTTGTGGGAATATATATCGAGCATGTACTCCAGTACTGTGGTCCGGGTCCGCGAGAATACTGCAGATGGTCTGTGGGGTGGGGGGAAACACAAATTTAAGTGCGCCTCATATGTATCATAATCAATGTGGCATTATTATCAACAATGTAATTTGCATCAGAAACATCCTTGTGTAATATCTGCAATGTATTTGCAAGTGTACGTCATAAGAAATAGCTGTGATTTTAATATCTGTTAATATAGACATTTGACTCCCGTGATGAGCTATGTAAAAAAAAAAATGTTTCAAACAGCTTGTGTATGCTATGGTCCACAATGGCTTTTCCTGACTATCTATGGTCCACATAAAGGAAAAGGTTAGGAATCGCTGCTCAAGTGTATATGTGTATGTACGGCATGTGTATACCAACTACATACAATAATTAATGTGCATCTTTGTCAGTAAGTGTAATACTGACAGTATTTGAAATATTGGTTGATTTTGCTTTGCAGGTTTGGTAGAAAGGCAATTCTGTTTGGGACCATGGCTGTACAGACTGGGTTTAATATGCTTCAAGTATTGTCACCAAACTGGGAAATATTCTGCGTGGTTAATTTCCTTATCGGTATTGGACAAATCTCAAACTATGTGGCTGCCTATGTTCTTGGTAAGTGTCCATACCATACAGTCCCATTAACAAAGTGCTGATCCTTTACTCACTACCTCTGATGATTTTGTCATCCCTTGTATAACGCAGTCATAATGTGAGAAACAGCAGGGAGAGAGGTGGACCCGGCAGCCAGTTAAAACAGCGGGAAAGGGAGAGGAGTTTCAGAGCAAGAAACAGCGGGAAAGGGAGAGGAGTTTCAGAGTGAGAAACAGCGGGAAGGGGACAGGGGTTTCAGAGTGAGAAACAGCGGGGAGAGAGATGGACATGGCCGGTTAAAACAGCGGGAAAGGGAGAGGAATTTCAGAGCAAGAAACAGCGGGAAAGGGAGAGGAATTTCATTGTGAGAAACAGCAGGGAGAGAGGTGGACCCGGCCAGTTAAAACAGCTGGAAAGGGAGACAGTTTCAGAGTGAGAAACAGCGGGAAAAGGAGAGGAATTTCAGAGTGAGAAAGAGCAGGAAAAGGAGAGACGTTTCAGAGTGAGAAACAGCAGGAAAGGGAGAGGAGTTACAGAGTGAGAAACAGCGGGAAAGGGAGAGGAGTATCAGAGTGAGAAACAGCGGGAAAGGGAGAGGAGTTACAGAGTGAGAAACAGCGGGAAAGGGAGAGGAGTTTCAGAGTGAGAAACAGCGTGAAAGGGAGAGGAGTTACAGAGTGAGAAACAGCGAGGACAGAGGGAGAGGAGTTTCAGAGTGAGAAACAGCGGAAAAAGGAGAGGAGTTTCAGTGTGAGAAACAGCGGGAAAGGGAGAGGAGTTACAGTGTGAGAAACAGTGGGAAAGGGAGAGGAGTTTCAGAGTGAGAAACAGCGGGAAAGGGAGAGGAGTTACAGAGTGAGAAACAGCAGGAAAGGGAGAGGAGTATCAGAGTGAGAAACAGCGGGAAAGGAAGAGGAATTACAGAGTGAGAAACAGCGGGAAAGGGAGAGGAGTTTCAGAGTGAGAAACAGCAGGAAAGGGAGAGGAGTATCAGGGTGAGAAACAGCGGGAAAGGAAGAGGAATTACAGAGTGAGAAACAGCGGGAAAGGGAGAGGAGTTTCAGAGCAAGAAACAGCGGGAAAGGGAGAGGAGTTTCAGAGAGAAACAGCGGGAAGGGGACAGGGGTTTCAGAGTGAGAAACAGCGGGGAGAGAGATGGACATGGCCGGTTAAAACAGCGGGAAAGGGAGAGGAATTTCATTGTGAGAAACAGCGGGAAAGGGAGAGGAGTTTCAGAGTAAGAAACAGCGGGACAGGGAGAGGAGTTACAGAGTGAGAAACAGCGGGGAGGGAGAGGAGTTTCAGTGTGAGAAACAGCGGGAAAGGGAGAGGAGTTTCAGAGTGAGAAACAGCGGGACAGGGAGAGGAGTTACAGAGTGAGAAACAGTGGGAAAGGGAGAGGAGTTACAGAGTGAGAAACAGCGGGAAAGGGAGAGGAGTTAGAGTGAGAAACAGCGGGAAAGGGAGAGGAGTTACAGAGTGAGAAACAGCGGGAAAGGGAGAGGAGTTTCAGAGTGAGAAACAGCGGGAAAAGGAGAGGAGTTACAGAGTGAGAAACAGCGGGAAAGGGAGACGGGTTACTGAGTGAGAAACAGCAGTAATGGGAGAGGAGTTACAGAGTGAGAAACAGCAGGAAAGGGAGAGGAGTTAGAGTGAGAAACAGCGGGAAAAGGAGAGGAGTTACAGAGTGAGAAACAGCAGGAAAGGGAGAGGAGTTTCAGTGTCAGAAACAGCGGGAAAGAGAGAGGAGTTACAGTGAGTAACAGCGGGAAAAGGAGAGGAGTTACAGAGTGAGAAACAGCAGGAAAGGGAGAGGAGTTTCAGTGTGAGAAACAGCGGAAAAGGGAGAGGAGTATCAGAGTGAGAAACAGCGGGGAAGGGAGAGGAGTTACAGAGTGAGAAACAGCGGGAAAGGGAGAGGAGTTTCAGTGTGAGAAACAGCGGAAAAGGGAGAGGAGTTTCAGAGTGAGAAACAGCGGGAAAGGAAGAGGAATTACAGAGTGAGAAACAGCGGGAAAGGGAGAGGAGTTTCAGTGTGAGAAACAGCGGAAAAGGGAGAGGAGTTTCAGAGTGAGAAACAGCGGGAAAGGAAGAGGAATTACAGAGTGAGAAACATCGGGAAAGGGAGAGGAGTTTCAGAGTGAGAAACAGCGTGCAAGGGAGAGGTGTTTCAGAGTGAGAAACAGCGGGAAAGGGAGAGGAGTTACAGAGTGAGAAACAGCGGGAAAGGGAGAGGAGTTACAGAGTGAGAAACAGCGGGAAAGGGAGAGGAGTTACAGAGTGAGTAACAGCGAGGAGAGAGGGGAACCCGGCCAGTTAAAACAGTGGGAAAGGGAGAGGAGTTTCGGAGTGAGAAACAGCGGGAAAAGGAGAGGAGTTTCAGAGTGAGAAACAGCTGAAAAAGGAGAGGAGTTTCAGAGTGAGAAACAGCGGGAAAGGGAGAGGATTTTCAGAGTGTGAAACAGCGGGAAAGGGAGAGGAGTTTCAGAGTGAGAAACAGCAGGAAAGGGAGAGGAGTTTCAGAGTGAGAAACAGCAGGAAAGGGAGAGGAATTTCAGAGTGAGAAACAGCGGGAAATGGAGAGGAATTTCAGAGTGAGAAACAGCGGGAAAGGGAGAAGAGTTTCAGAGTGAGAAACAGTGAGGAGAGAGGGGAACCCAGCCAGTTAAAACAGTGGGAAAAGGAGAGGAGTTTCAGAGTTGAAAACAGCGGGAAAGGGAGAGGAGTTTCAGAGTGAGAAACAGCGGGGACAGAGGGAGAGGAGTTTCAGAGTGAGAAACAGCGGGAAAGGGAGAGGAGTATCAGAGTGAGAAACAGCGGGAAAGGGAGAGGAGTTTCAGAGTGAGAAACAGCGGGAAAGGGAGAGGAGTTTCAGAGTGAGAAGCAGCGGGGACAGAGGGAGAGGAGTTTCCGAGTGAGAAACAGTGGGAAAAGGAGATGAGTTTCAGTGTGAGAAACAGCGGGAAAAGGAGAGGAGTTTCAGTGTGAGAAACAGCGGGAAAGGGAGAGGAGTTACAGAGTGAGAAACAGCGGGGAGAGGTGGATCCGGCTGGTTTAAACAGAGGGAAAGGGAGAGGAGTTCACCTTAAACTGAAACAAAGAGTGATGTCAGAGGAAAACAGTAAGTTCATTGGCTGGTAAGTAACTGCTGATTTGCATGACCTATTCTAATTTACTTTCAGTTTGAAGGTTAAATTGGTGAAATATTTTACAGATTAGAACGACATTTAAATAAAGCCATTTAAATAAAATTGAGATGCAGGGCCAGGAAATATGTTGTACCTGCATGATGTGGGAACTGGTGGACTCCGTTGTGGATCCTAGTGATCACATCTGTAGCAAGTGTTGGTTGCTTGAGGAACATCGGCTCAGAGTTGATGAGCTGGAGTCTGAGCTACAATGCTGAGACACATTCAGGAAGGGGGGAGTGTTACCTGGACACTATTCCAGGAGGCACTCACACCCCTTAGATTAACTACCTTGAATTGAGCCAGTGGTCAGGGACAGGAGGGTATGACTGAGATGGTGGCGAGGATTTGTGGAAAACCAAAGGATTGGTAAGCACACGACAACTAAATAGCAATAAGGCGGGAGAAGATGAAGCTAGCTCGTAAGATAAAAGAAGATAATTTTTTTCAATTGATGTAAAAGGTTAGAGAGAGTGGCAAGAATGGGCATTGGACCACGGGAAAATGAGGCTGGAGATATAGTAATGGGGAAAAGAGAAATGGCAGAGGAACTGAATAGGTGCTTTGCATCAGTCTTCACAGTGGACAACACCAGTGGTGTACCTGAACTTTGAGAGTCACGGAGCCGAGATGAGTGTAGTGACCATCACAAAAGAGAAGGTTCTGGGGAATCGGAAAGGTCCGGAGTTGAATAAATTGCTCAACCCAGATGGACTATACCCAGGGTTCTGGGAAGATTGGGGATGCATTGGTGGTGAGCTTTCAGGAATCACTGAGTCAGGGAGGGTCCCAGAGGAATGGAAAATGGCTAATATAACTCCACTGTTTAAGAAGAGAGGGAGGCAGAAAACTGGAACTTTATGGCGGATTCAGCACGCGTACCCGGCCCGCACAAATAGTTCCCCTCTTCGGCCGGCTCGCACTCCCTGGACCGCCCACCACAGTGTCCCAGCCCCGAATAATACCCCCTCTGCCCGCGGATCAGCCCTCCCCCCGACTGTGGCAGCGCTGGACTGAGTCCGCAGCCGCCGCGCTGAGTTCCCGACGGGTGAGACCACATGTGACCCACGGCGTCGGGAACTTGACTGGGACGGAGCATCGCAGGGCGGACCTCAGCCAATGTAAGGGGGGCATGGATATGGCTCGTGGCGTACTCCTACAGTATGCTCTTTTCAGGGGGCGGAGTATCGCGAAAGCGGCGCCGCCCCCAATTTAGTCGTCATTGGGCATTCTCCGCCCGTTGTCGAATCCAATTTCGGAGTCAGGGATCGGAGAATCCAGCCCCAGGGATTTACAAATAGATACAAATGAATGGGCCATAATTTGGCAGATGGAGTTGAATATGAATAAATATGAGGTGATCCATTTTGGTCGGAAAAATGGAAAGGCAATTTATTATCTAAATGGAGTGCTTTAGTGCACTTTAGTGTACTTGTGCATGAATTGCAGAAAGCTAGCATGCAGGTAATAGGAAGGCAAATGGAATTTTAAGGAAATGTTCTTGCAACTGTACAAAACATTGTTGAGGCAGCACTTGGAGTACTGTGTACAGTTTTGGTCCCCTTATTGTCGTTGGATTAGAGGAAGTTCAGAGGATGTTCACTGGATTTATTCCAAAGATGAGGGGGTTTTCTTATGAGGCTGAGATTTTGCAATTTAGGCCTATACTCTCTCCAGTTCAGCAGAATGGGAGAAGATCTAATTGTAGTATGTAAGATGATAAAAGGTGCAGGCAAAGTAGATGTAGAGCAGGTGCTCCCTCTTTTGGAGTAATTTGGAACAAGAGGTCACTATTTTAGTATAAGGGGGAGCAGATTTAAAACAGAGATGAGGAGAAATTACTTCTCTCAGAATCCGCTCGAGGTGGATTTTCTGGTCCTTCACAACCCAAATTGCGTGGTGTTTGATGGCAAAAGGTGCATGAGTACAGAGGAAATGTAATACTCCTCTGGTGGGACGAGTTTAAGGCTCATCGATGAGGAGAGCAAAGCGAAAGAGACAGCAGCTTGAACGAGGAGAAGATGGTGGAGGGTAGGAGGGCAGTGCTTCCCGTCCAGTGGTCTACAGAGCAACTGGTGGAATTCCTCAACAGCAAGTTCCAGCAGCAAAGGAAGGAGGCCTTAGAGGACTCGTCTGCTTAGTGTGGTGATTGAACAAGTGGAGCGGAGGCAGGAAAACACAGGGCCTGGCGATCCAAAAGATGGAGGAGATGATGGGGGAGCACGAGGATCGATTAACTCCACTGGAGGAGGAGATGGTGATGGTGATGAGCAGCCAAAAAAGGATGAGGGAGAAGTTGGATGATCTTGAGAACCGCTCCAGGAAGCAAAGTTTCTGAATTGTGGGCGGCACGGTGGCGCAGTGGTTAGCATTGCAGCCCGTGTGCAGTTTGCATATTCTCTCGTGTCTGCATGGGTCTCACCCCCACAACCCAAAGATGTGCAGGATAGGTGAACTTTTTTTTAAATAAACATTTTATTGAGGTATTTTTTGGTTTCACAATAACAACAAAATAAACAACATACATGAATCTATAAACAGAGTGCAAAAGCCATCTTCCTCCCTTACAGGTCCCACCTATAGTAACCACTTACTCTGAGCTAAACTGACCCCCCCCCCCCCCCCCATTTTCTGCCGACGAATAATTTTCCCCAAAGAAGTCGACGAACGGTTGCCACCTCCGCGTGAACCCTAACAGTTACCCTTCCAAGGCGAACTTGATTTTCTCCAAACAGAGAAAGCTAGCAATGTCAGATAGTCAGGTCTCCAACTTTGGGGGCTTTGAGTCCCTCCATGCTAATAGTATCCATCTCTGGGCTACCAGGGAAGCAAAGGCCAGAACGTCTGCCTCTTTCTCCTCCTGGATTCCGTGTTTTCTGACACTCTAAAAATCGCCATCTCCGGACTCAGCGCCACCCTTGTTTTTAACACGGTGGCCATGACATCTGCAAACACCTGCCAAAATCCCCTGAGCTTCGGACATGCTCAGAGCATGTGGACATGGTTCGCTGGCCCTCCCGCACATTTTGCACACCTGTCTTCCACCCCAAAGAATCTGCTCATCCGGGCCACTGTCATGTGAGCCCGGTGAACGACCTTGAAGCGTATCAGGCTGAGCCTGGCACATGTTGCGGACGCGTTGACTCTACTCAATGTGTCCGCCCATAGACCATCCTCTATCTCGCCTCCCAACTCCTCTTCCCACTTCAGCCCCTCGGTCTGCGTCTCCTCCGACCCCATAAGTTCCCTTGTAAATGTCCGAGACGCTCCCTTCTCCTACCCACCCTTTGGAAACTACCCTGTCCTGAATCCCCCTCAGCGGTAGGAGCGGGAAGGTTGACACCTGATACGTAGGAAGTCCCACACCTCCAGATACCTGAATTTGTTTCCCCTCGCCAACCCAAATTTCTCTTTAGCGCCCTCATACTCGGAAAGCTCCACTCTGTAAACATATCCCCCATCCTCTCAATCCTTGCTCTCCGCCATATCCGGAACCCCCCATCCATACTTTCCGGGCAGACCGGTGATTATTATAGATTGGGGACCAGACCGATGCTCCCTCTGTTCACACATGTCTCCTCCATTGCCCCCAGACTCTCAGGGCCGCCACTATCACTGGGCTGGTGGAGTACCATGCCAGCGGGAACGGCAGAGGCACAGTTACCAATGCCCCAGACTGGTGCCCTTGCATTAAGCCGCCTCCATACGCACCCATGGCGACCCTCCCCCCCCCCACCACCCACTTCCTGATCATGGCTATATTCGTCGCCCAGTAATAGTTACTAAAATTTGGCAGCGCCAGCCTGCCCTCTCCCCGACTCCGCTCAAGCATTACCTTCCTTACCCACGGGGTCTTGGCCACCCAAACAAAGCCAGTGAGCACTTTGTTGACCCGCGAAATAAAGTGGGGGCAACATTAAAATACGAACAGGAATCTCGGGAGGACCATCATCTTCACCGTCTGCACACCCCCAGCTAATGACAACGGGAGCGTGTCCCATCTCCGAAAATCATCCTTCATTTGGTCTACTAGTCGGGCCAGATTTAATTTATGCAGCCGGTCCCATTCCCGCGCCACTTGAATGCCTAGGTACCTAAAGCTTCCCTTTACTAATCTAAACGGCAGCTCCCCCAATCACCTCTCCTGTCCCCTCGCCTGGACCGCAAACATCTCACTTTTCCCCATCTTTAGCTTCTACCCCGAAATCCGGCCAAATTCCACTAGAACCTTCATGATTTCTTCCATCCCCTCTATTGGGTCCGATACATACAGAAGCAGGTCGTCTGCATGGAGCGAGACTGTCCTCCACACCCCACACGGACCAGCCCCCTCCAGCCCCTTTAGGCTCTCCGAGCAATTTCCAGCGGCTCTATTGCTAGCGCGAACAACAGTGGGGAGAGGGGGCAGCCCTGTCTCGTCCCCCGGTGCAGTCTAGAATAGTCCGATGTTGTCCTATTTGTCCGTACGCTTGCCACAGGAGCCTGATACAGCAACCTGACCCAGTTAATAAAGTCCCGCCCGAATCCGAACCGTCCCAGTACCTCCCACAGATAATCCCATTCTACCCGATCAAAAGCCTTTTCTGCATCCATTGTGATCACTACCTCCACCTCCCTACCTTCCGGGGGCATCATGATCACATTTAACAACCTTCTTACATTGTCCACCAACTGCCTACCCTTAACAAACCCCATCTGGTCCTCACTAATAACGTCCAGAACACAATCCTCAATCCTGGGGGACAAATTTTGGCCACCAGTTTGGCGTCCACATTCAACAGGGTGTGGTGAATGTAACAATTCACCATGTGCTTATCTGCATTACGCTGTTGCCCATGTGGGCTCCACCTATGGACCATTGTATGGTATTACCTATAATGTAGCATGTGGGGCCTGTGTGGGCTCCGCCCCTGACTCCACCCCTTGAGGGGAGGTATAAAGAGCAGTAGCCCTATAGGCGGCTCCCACTAACAGGCCAGTCGCAGGCAGGCACTGTTCTAGTCGATTAAAGCCACAGTTTACTTCTACTCCTGGTTTTGTGTGAATTGATGGTTGCATCAATTTAATTAACTACAACGCCACTATGTAATCGTCCCCCCCCCAAACGCGTCATCGGCCTTGTGTTATCCGTGGAGGCAGCCATCTCAAAGCCCGCACAACATGTGCGACTCACAGGGGCCGCCATCTTGGACATCCTCGCCCACGCGGCCCGCTACGTGCGATTCATGGGAGCCGCCATCTTGGACGCCATCTTCCTCACCGCCCGACACGTGCGACCGATGGGGACCGCCATCTTGGCCGCCATCTGCAATGCCGCCCGACATGTGCATCCAACGGGGGCAGCCATCTTGGGACTGACCCAGCACCTTCGACCACGCCGGCTACCTGCAACCGGTCACCGTTGACCAGTTGCGACCCAAACACCTCCGGAGCTCTATGATGACCGTCCGGGTGAACGGACATGAAACGCCCTGCCTCTTTGACTCTGGGAGCACAGAGAGCTTCATTCACCCGGACATGGTAAGATGCTGCTCGCTCCCAATCTTCCCGGCGCATCAAACCATCTCCCTCGCCTCCGGGTCACACTCGGTGCAGTTCCGAGGGTACACTACCACAACCCTCGCAATATAGGGCGCCGAGTTCGCCAATTTTAAATTATATGTACTCCCCGGCCCCTGCGCTCCTCTTCTATTGGGACTAGGTTTCCAATGTAACCTCAGGAGTCTCACCCTGAAGTTTGGCAGGTCCCTACCCCCACTCACCGTGTGTAGCCTCGTGACCCTAAAGGTCGGCCCTCCCCCGCTCTTCGCAAACCTCACCGCCCACTGCAAACCAGTCGCCACCAGAAGCAGGCGGTACAGCATCCAGGACAGGACTTTTATCAGGTCCGAGGTCCAGCAACTCTTGCGGGAGGGGATCATCGAGGTCAGCAATAGCCCCTGGAGAGCCCAGGTGGTGGTCGTCAGGACCGGGGAAAAGAACCGGATAGTTGTAGACTACAGCCAAACCATAAACCGTACACGCACCTCAATGCGTACCCCTCCCCCGGATAGCGGACATGGTTCAACCATACAACCATCTTCCATCTTCCATTGTGCCAGGTCTAACTCTAACCAGCAGAGAGTTTTCCCCACTGATTTCCATTGACTTCAGTTTTACTAGGTCTCCTTGATAACTTCAGGCAAATGCTGCCTTGATGTTAAGGACAGTCACTCTCACCTCACCTCTGACATTCAGTTCTTTTTGTCCTTGTTTGAACTAAGGCTGTAATGAGGTCAGGAGCTGAGCGACCCTGGCGGAACCCAATCTGAGCGTCTGTGAGCAGATTATTGCTGAGTCAGTGCCACTTGATAGCACTGATGATGACTCCTTCCATCATTTTGCTGATGATGGAGTGTGGTCAGAAAGGGTGGTAAGTGGTAGGTTTGATTTGTTCTGTTTTATGCGGGAAAGGGAAAAGGCTGCAAAGTGTGCTTCACCTAACAAGTTATGAATTTAGCAGAGTTTATTAAGTAAAATGGAAATATAAAGACAGCCTGGATATACTTCATCCTCAAGATCCTTGGAGTTCTTGCATGCTGACAGCACAGCCATTTCATCTGTCTCCCAATATGCCAACATGGACTACTGCAAAGAAGTATACCGACAACTCAACAACCAGGAACACTACAGACAGTTAGCCACAGATCCAACCAAGGAACACATCCGCCAACTCAACTGACTGATCAAGACCTTGGATCCAGACCTTCAGAGGTCCCATTGCCTGAAACGATAGGACGGCTTGGTGTGTTCGCCTTGTGTATTTTCGGGAGGCAGTAGAGATCTCCAATGCGGGGATTATGTGGGATGAGAGTGCTCTCATCCCACATAATCCCCACATTGGAGATCTCTACTGCCTCCCGAAAATACACAAGGCGAACACACCAGGCCGTCCTATCGTTTCAGGCAATGGGACCCTGTGTGAGAACGTCTCTGGCCACAGCGAGGGCATCTTGAAACCCATCGTACAAGGTACACCCAGCTTCTGTCGCGACACGACGGACTTCCTACAGAAACTCAGCACCCATGGACCAGTTGAAGCAGGAACATTCCTCGTCACAATGGATGTCTCGGCACTCTACACCAGTATCCCCCATGACGACGGTATTGCTGCAACAGCCTCAGTCCTCAACACTGACGACTGCCAATCTCCAGATGCAATTCTGCAACTCATCCGCTTCATTCTAGATCACAACGTCTTCACCTTCGACAACAAATTCTTCATCCAGACGCACGGAACAGCCATGGGGACCAAATTCGCACCTCAATATGCCAACATCTTCATGCACAAGTTTGAACAAGACTTCCTCACTGCATAGGACCTTCAACCGACGTTATACACCAAATACATCAATGACATTTTTTTCCTTTGGACCCACAGCGAAGAATCACTGAAACGACTACACGATGAGATCAATAAGTTCCATCCCACCATCAGACTCACCATGGACTATTCTCCAAATTCAGTTGCATTCTTGGACACACTCATCTCCGTCAAGGAAGGTCACCTCAGCACTTCGCTTTACCGCAAGCCCACAGATAACCTCACAATGCTCCACTTCTCCAGCTTTCACCCGAAACACATTAAAGAAGCCATCCCCTATGGACACGCCCTCCGTATACACAGGATCTGTTCAGACGAGGAGGAGCGTAACAGACATCTACAGATGCTGAAAGATGCGCTTGTACGAACGGGATATGGCGCTCGACTCATCGATCGACAGTTCCAACGCACCACAGCAAAAAACCGCACCGACCTCCTCAGAAGACAAACACGGGACACAACTGACAGAGTACCCTTCGTCGTCCAGTACTTTCCTGGGGTGGAGAAACTACGACATCTTCTTCGCAGCCTTCAACACATCATCGATGAAGATGAACATCTTGCCAAGGTCATCCCCACACCCTCACTACTTGCCTTCAAACAACCGCGCAACCTTAAATAAACAATTGTTTGCAGCAAATTACCCAGCCTTCAGAACAGCGACCACAACACCACACAACCCTGCCATGGCAATCTATAGAACATAGAACAGTACAGCACAGAACAGGCCCTTCGGCCCTCGATGTTGTGCCGAGCCATGATCACCCTACTCAAACCCACGTATCCACCCTATATCCGTAACCCAACAACCCCCCACCCCTTAACCTTACTTTTTAGGACACTACGGGCAATTTAGCATGGCCAATCCACCTAACCCGCACATCTTTGGACTGTGGGAGGAAACCGGAGCACCCGGAGGAAACCCACGCACACACTGGGAGGATGTGCAGACTCCACACAGACAGTGACCCAGCCGGGAACCGAACCTGGGACCCTGGAGCTGTGAAGCATTTATGCTAACCACCATGCTACCGTGCTGCCCGAATCTCTGCAAGACATGCCAGATCATCGACATGGATACCACCATTACACGTGGAAACACCACATACCAGGTACGTGGCACATACTCGTGTGACTCGGCCAATGTAGTCTACCTCATACGCTGCAGGAAAGGATGTCCCTAAGCGTGGTACATTGGCGAGACCATGCAGACACTGCGACAACGAATGAACGGGCATCGTGCAACAATCACCAGGCAGGAATGTTCTTCCAGTCGGGGAACACTTCAGCAGTCATGGGGATTCAGCCTCTGATCTCCGGGTAAGCGTTCTCCAAGGCGGTCTTCAGGACACACGACAACGCAGAATTGCGGAGCAAAAACTTATAGCTACGTTCTGCACGCATGAGTGCGGCCTCAACTGGGATCTTGGATTCATGTTGCATTACATTCTCCCGCCACCATCTGGCCTGGACTTGCCAAATCCTACCAACTGTCCTGGCTTGAGACAATTCACACCTCTTTAACCTGGGATTACCCACTATCTCTGGATCTGTAATGATTTGATTAGTCGCAAATGCTCGCATTCCAAGCATTGTCTGGCATCTCTGACTGTCTATATAAATGTTTCTGGAACATACTTCTCCATTCACCTGAGGAAGGAGCTGTGCTCCGAAAGCTCATGTTTGAAACAAACCTGTTGGACTTTAACCTGGTGTTGTAAAACTTCTTACTGTGCTCGCCCCAGTCCAATGCCGGCATCTCCACATCATGGCTCCCAAAGTAATGATAGATTATGTCTCAGAAGAAGTATACCATCAAAGCGATGGCAAAAATATTTTATTTACACTACTCTTTATTCGGGGTTTCCCTATTTGGAAATAGTCCAAATTCACTTCTTCCATTGCCTGTAGGGTGCAAGTCATCCTGTGTCAACCCACCGTTGCAACCTCTGCTTTATAAGTCGTAAACTGAGACACAGCTCTATCTCTTACTTAGACCTCCAGAAGTTTACATTCTATTGCAAACAAATGTTACCTTTTGTTTAGATACAGAACAGCCATAAATAAAGTCACATTCTCTTATCAACATATTTAAACTCAAGCCCCACACTAAAGCTATGAAGAGGAAAAGTGAAGAACATTTCCTATTATAATAACCGGAAATAAAGAGCTTGATTTAACTGGAAACTGGTGTTGGGCTCATTTGGTGGGGTGTTTCTTGATGCTGCAGTCTATTTAACAGCACTTTGTCATTTTTTGGGCCTTGGAGAGTTTCTCTCCACCAAGGACACAATTGAGTCTTTTTGTGCTGGCGAACCATACTATTATCTAAATCTTATAAATGGGAATTATTGGAACACAGACGATATGATCAATGGACATGAAATAAACTTAAAATTAGACCCTAATCAGGAGTTTCAGTTCTTTCAGACACAGAACAGTGGCTAAAGCAAGAATATCTCCAGCCATCCAGCAACCGTACAGCTCCGCGGTCCAGGAGGCATTCAACTTTAGGTCAAGGGACAGTTGACTGCTATACTTCAGTACAGAGGAAGAATATAAAGCGAGTCTCTGTCATGGTGATCATGAAACTATTATGGATTGTCACGTAAATCCATCTGGTTCACTCATGTACTTTAGGGAAAGAAATCTGCCATCGTTGCCTGACCTACATGTGATTCCAGGTTGATATCAATATTGTTGTCCTGAAGACCGCCTTGGAGAACGCTTACCCGGAGATCAGAGGCTGAATGCCCTTGACTGCTGAAATGTTCCCCGACTGAAAGGGAACATTCCTGCCTGGTGATTGTCGCACGATGCCCGTTCACTGTGGCCCTGTTTAAATCTAGCTTTTGATTTTCCTGCCTTATTCCCCTTTCTGTCTTTTGTTTATGTCCTTATTTCCTCCTCCTCTGACTCTTCGCATAGGTTCCCATCTCCCTGTCATTAGAGTTGAAACCCCCAGCAAATACTCCCCCTAGGACATCAGTTCCGGTCCTGCCCAGGTATAACCCATCCAGTTTGTACAGGTCCCACCTCCCCCAGAACAGGTCCCAATGTCCCCCTCACAGCATCTCTTCAATCATTTAGGAGTACAGGTAGCACGGTAGCACAAGTGGATAGCACTGTGGCTTCACAGCGCCAGGGTCCCAGGTTCGATTCCCCGCTGGGTCACTGTCTGTACGGAGTCTGCACATTCTCCCCATGTCTGCGCGGGTTTCCTCCGGGTGCTCCGGTTTCCTCCCATAGTCCAAAGACATGCAGGTTAGGTGGATTGGCCATGATAAATTGCCCTTCATGTCCAAAAAGGTTGGAGGGATTATTGGGTTACGGGGCTAGGGTGGAAGTGAGGGCTTAAGTGGGTCGGTGCAGACTCGACGGCCGAATGGCCTCCTTCTGCACTGTATGTTGTATGTATTTATCCAATATACCCTGTTATTTCCACTCAGATTAGCACGTGGCACTGGCAGTAATCCAGAGATCACTACCTTAGAGGTCCAACTTTTCAACTTTCTTCCTAACTCCCTATATTCTGCCTTTAGGACTTCATCCCTTTTTTAATAATGTTGTTTGTACTAATATGTACCACGAACATTGGCTGTTCACCCTCCACCTCTGGAATATCCTGTTACGGCTCCGAGACATCCTTGGCCTGAGCACCAGGGAGGAAAAATATCATACTGGAGTCTCGTTTGCGGCCACAGAAACACCTATTCCCATGACAATTGAATCCCCTATAACTATTCCATTCCCACACTTTTTATTCCTCCCCTCTGCAGCAGAACTAGCCATGGTGCAATGGATTTGGCTATTGCTGCTTTCCCCTGAGAGGTCATTCCCCTCAACAGTATCCAAAGTGGTATATCTGTTTTGCAGGGGAATGGCCACAGGTGATTCCTGCACTGCCTTCCAAGCTCTCTTGTTCAGCCTGGTAGTCACCCATTTCCTTCCTGTCTATGGAGTCTGAGCTTGCTGTGTGGCCAACTCTCTATACCTGCTATCCATGACACTCTCAGCTTCGTGGATGTTCCATAGTGTCCCCAGCTGCCGCTCTGGCTTCAAAACCTGGGCTTCCAGGAGCTGCAGCTGAAGACACTTCCTGCACATATGCTGGTCCCAGGCACTGGAAACGTTCCCAGCCTCCCGCATGAAAATGAAATGAAAATCGCATATTGTCACGAGTAGGCTTCAATGAAGTTACTGTGAAAAGCCCCTAGTCGCCACATTCTGGCGCCTGTCCGGGGAGGCTGGTACGGGAATCGAACCGTGCTGCTGGCCTGCTTGGTCTGCTTTAAAAGCCAGCGATTTAGCTGAGTGAGCTAAACCAGCCTCTTATTTGAAGCCTACTTGTGACAATAAGCAATTTTCATTTAATTTCATAACTATGGTGAGAAAAGCTGGCTTTGCAGCCTATGAGCTTCACATTGGTTTTCTCGTTTGAGCCAACACTGTGCATTTTTTGGGAAGATTCAAGCGCATTTTGGAGAAGATTCCAGCCTATGTTACTGATTTACATGATATAAACAGGCCATCTATATTTATGCTCGAATGTCCACTTCATCTAATCTTATCAACATATCGCTTTGGTGCATTCCACAGATAGAACAGCTTCTCAAATATATGCTATTAAATCCTGTCATAATTTTAAGGATCTCTATTAATTTACCATTCTGTAGAGAAAAGAGCTCCAACCTGTAGTCTTTCATGTTGGTTATAAACTTTCATTTCTGGTATCATCCTTGTATTTTATTCTTTACATTTGGATACGCGACGTATTTAGGGTTTGTGTTAGTGCTAGGGTCAGCTTCTTCATTGCTTCATATAAAACTTTACTGAACCACAGAAATTTCCTGATGATTAAAAGTAGTATTTCGTCAAATAAGCTGTTAAATTCCATGTATGACAATGAGGAAAGAAACCCTCATCGACCACATCTATTCAAAAATCCATCCCATTTTGTCTCGTTCTCGACCAGTAATCAGGGCTGAGCAGCGTTAGTTAATAAAAATGTACCTTTCAAAGCTAAGGACTGTGTTAAGGACAAGGCGAAGTAGATATGTGATTATCAAGGGCCTTTTATATGGAGAATGTGTCTCGATAATGAATGTATTTTGTCCATCAAATGATTCCCCTGACTTTGTTACTAAAATCTTCATGGACTTTGCTGTTTTGGCATCAGCTAGTTCCTTTATAAGTGGGGACTTCAATTGTCACCTTGACCCTTTGGTGGGGAAACTTTCAGTAACTGGGAACCGCCACCACCCTCTTCCAACAGGCAAGGACTCTAGTACCGGTTAATGAGGAGGTGGGCTATTGGTTTATGAGGAGATGGGCTATTTGGATTTGTGGAGAACACAACATCCTAAGGATAAAGACTTCCCTTTTCCTGCTCCCCATCAATGTCATACTGGAATTGACTATCTCTTCATGCCAAAAACAGATGGCCTTCGGCTTTATAGGTAACATTGTGATCTCCACCTAATCTGTTTTTACTTTGAGGTCGCCTTGCCCACCCCGATCCAGGTCTTTGAGATTTGACATGTCTTTGCTCAGGGATAATTGCTTTACTATACACCTTATTAAGAGGGAATTTGATCTCTTCTCAGTCAATTCCCTCTCTGATGTAAGCCCCTCTTTCCTGTGGGAACCTTGTCAGTCTTTTGTTAGAGGGTTAGTCATTTCATATACGGCCAACAAAAGGCCTAAAATACTGGAGTGTCAGTGCTGGTTGGGATTAAAGCTGTTCAAAGCAAAGAGGTAGTGTGGCAGAAACCCAAACCACTTGTTGCTGAAAGAAATTAATGCAACTCATGCAACGCTGGGCTCCTTGCTGTCTCAGTGGGCTGAGAGGAATTTAAAGTTTGTGAATGAAAAGTTTGAGGTTGGGAACAAACTGAGTAGATACCTGGCCTTTCTTCCTGGGAAGAAGGCTGACTCGATGGCTATTTCCTCTGCGCTAGATTTCAAGGATAATAGAATGATTAAAACAGAGGAAATCAATAAAACATTTCAGGGTTTTTATGCTGATTTATATCAAACAGACCAGTCTGGGATGCAGCAACACTTATGGAGCGCACCTTGTCTTTTCGGAAACTGCCATCAATCTCCAAGGACCAAGGGTTGGTCCTGATTGCACCTACTTCCAAAGGGGGAAGTGATTCTTGCCTTGAAGGAGCTTCAGTCCGGTAAGGCCCCAGGGTCTGATTGTTTTGGATGTGTACTTTCCAAAGAATTTAAAGACTTGCTGATGGTTCCACTGATTGGCATGTATAGTCTGTCTGCCGCAGACACTTCAAGGGGCGAATTTCCTTTCATTCTGAAGACAGGTACGAATCCTGAAGAATGTGCATCATATAGGCCAATTCCGTTCCTGAATGTAGATTTGAAATTGTTGTCTAACGTGTTGGTGTGGAGCCGGGAGAGAATTCTCTCTGATCATCCAGGGCAATCAGACTGGGTTCATAGAAGACGAGAATGTCAGGAGATTATTGAATGTTATTCAGATCTTTTAAATACGGGGTTAGAATACGAGGGTTAGATGGTTTAGTGATCTCCTTCGATGGGTTAGTGATCTCCTTAGATGTAGAGAAAGTTTTCGACTGGGTGAAATGGAATTATATATTTTACAAGCTGCAGAAGTTTGGGTTGGGGGGGTGGGCGGAGTATGTTACATGAACACAGGTGCTTTATAAAAGCCCTCTGGCGGCAGTGCTTATGAGCAGTTATAGGTGTGAGACTTTTTGTCTCCAGTAAGGGGCTAGGCAGGGTTTTCCATTATCCACTTATTGTTCACAATAGTTAGAGAGCCCTGGTAGAGGCAATTAGACAGGATCATTTGGTTTTTGGGCTATTCTGGGGAAGGAATCAACATAAGGTTCTGCAGTACATGGATGATGTTTCGCTATTTTGAGCCAGACATATTTGTTCCCGCTATTATTGATGTGGTGGATAGATTTAGCCTTTTCTTGGGTTAAAAAATCAGTTTTACAATGCCTACCATTGGGTAGGCTTGGAGGGAGACTCCCCTCTTTGCCAATTTTCCATTTAAGTTGTCCCTTTAAGAGTTTACTTATCCAGGTGTTGTGGTTACCCCCTCCTTTAAACATTTGTATAGGCAAATCTCCCTCAGTTAATTGTGTCCATGAAGTGGGACCTGCACCATTGGTCCTCCTTGCTGATATTGTAGTTGGGCAGGATAGCGCTAATTCAGATGAAGTTTTCCTTAGTTATTGTACCTGTAAAACCCGAACAGGAGAGACAACGGGAACACTTGGTAGGGTAGAAATGAATGACTGTTTTATTACAGTACACACACAATCATGAAAACTACTACTACTCCTCTCCCACAAAAGGCCACCCTCCCTGACCTGCACCCAGGTCAGGGTTTTTATACAGAGTAGTCTCCCCTTGTTAAGGGGAAACCCTGCCCCCAATTACCAGCGCAGCTCATACTCAGCTGTGTAAGGCGGAAATCAAATGGAGCACAGTCCTTGGCCCCCAAGGGGGTCATGACAGTATCCTTTATAAATGCTGCCAATCCTGTTGTCTGTTAGGATCCTGAAGGAAATCAATGAGATTCTCAGTTTTATTTTTATGGAACATAATGAAGCCTTGCTTGAAATCGGCTAAGCTGCAACTCTCTGGCTCAAGTGGGGTGGGGTTAGGGATTCCGGATATTAAAATGTATCAATTAGCCTCTCACCTTAGGTTTATAAATGTGTCAGAGATGACCCCTCCTCCATTTGGCTCGACATTGAAGCAGGCCAGTCTGAATACTCTTTACAGGTCCTGTTGTTTTACAAGGTTTTAAGGCTGGGTCTGCCAAATACGAGAATCCCATAATTATCAACCTCCAAGATCATGGAGGACTGTCTGTCAGCTGGAAGGGAGATAAAGTTAACTTCCACTCTCTCCCCGTTCTCCCACCAGGTCTTGTGGACCATGGATTCAATACCTGGAGAGGTAGAGGCATATGTAGGCTGAGAGATATGTTCCATGGTGTTTCCTTGTCACCTTGTGAGCAGCTATGCCAACAATTTGATATCCTGCGATACTCCTTTTAAAAAAATATCTGCAACTTAGAGACTTCATCCTTGATAAGACAACAATGCATCTTGATGCTTCTGTCTCCCTAGTGGAAAAAATCCCGTTCACTGTGGAACCTACGCCATGAATCAGTACGTTTTAAGACACTATTGTGTTCTAGATCCTGTGTGAGTATATTAGAAACATTGTGGTCTTGGGGAAAAAGACTTTGCAGTATCCCTATGGAGTTCCCAGCTTGCATAGTCCATTCTAAATAGGATGCATTCCGAAAAGTAGGGGACCCCCATCTCAAATTTATAGGTTCCGTTGCATCTGACTTCCTCCTACAAGGTTTTCCAGAAGTTATGTCAACCATCTTGAACTCACGACATGCGAGGGTGTGCATCATATTAGCACATTTACTTGGCCTTATCCTCCTCCACCCCCACCCGCAATTCTCTCTCATCAGTTTGTTGTTTTTTGCTTTCGTATAATTGCAGACATCAAGCTTATTGATTCAGCTAAATCAACTGTGTTGGTGTTTTCCTGTTGTTTTCTGTATTCATGTCTGCAGAAGCATTTATACTGGTTCCCTACCAGTTTTGAGAGTTTGTTGCATTATTTGTAAAAATAGAATGACTCTAATAAAAAATCCATCCCAAATTGCAGGGACACTGGCATGGCCAATGTAGATGCATTGCTCCAGCAAGGGTATTTCAGCAGTATACGCCCCATCACCCCCAGCCAGAATATCAGATTGGCAGCAGACATTTTAAAAGGCAAATCTGATGTCCACCTAAAGCTCAATGAAAATGTTCTTTTGTCCCTCTAATGCTCCTGATACAAGAAGTAGATACTCGGATTGATTAATGTGATGGCTTGAGATGATACAGTGGAGACTTCCAGTAACAATTAAAGGGTTTATTAACAGTTGGCAAGGGCAACTATATACAGGCACAGAGAAAGATGGGCAGCACGGTAGCACAGTAGGAAGCTCTTGTGCTTCATAGCGTGTAGTAATCCACGGGAGGCAGGACTTCCGTCACCACACCAATATTTATTTACAATAACGATATTACAGGAACAGCTACAAACGGTGCTGCTAGCAGTCCAGTCAACTTAAGACTGGCTCACAAAGCCTACACAGGTGATTATATGGGCCCCCTCAATGAGCTATCATTGAGGGAGCTCATACTCCAATTGGCCAACCAATAAAGCCAATTGGAGTTCATTACACCCCCCCCCCCCCCCCCCCCCCCAAGGTCCGAGGAATTCCCGCCAGCTGGCATTCCTCTGAGCTTCTTCCTGCTCCTCATGTCTGGGTCTGTCACCTCTGTGCCGTCCGCCGGGTCGTTCTCTGAAGTGGGCGGGGTGTACCTTATAGGTGCCCGTCTTTTCCTTGACGACCTCCTTGGAAGTTGTTCTTCCTGCTCCTCGGGGAGAGGTGTCGCGGCGGCCTCGTCGAGTGTGTCCATCTCCGACTCTGATGACTGGATGACGGGGGCTGGGGTGTGGGTATCCTTTCCGTCTGGGCTATCCCAGCTTTAGGCGGTCCTGCTTCGCCTGCCTCCAGGTGTGGTTCCGCTGCCCTTATTTGGTCTAGGTGTTTCTTCAGCACCTTACCTCCTATTGAAACCTCAGAGGATACGGGCCCTGTTTGGGACTCTACCGTGCCTTTGACCCACGTTGGTCCATTCCCATAATTCTTGACCCAAACCGGTGCCCCCACCTGGAAATGTCTCTGCTGCCGACTATTATCATGCCCCCTACGTTGGGCCTCCTGATGTTTCTCCACTTTCCCCGTTAAATTTGGGAAAAGGAGACTCAGCCTCGTTCGCAGCCGCCTTCCCATTAAGAGCTCAGCTGGCGGTATGCCCATTGTGGAATGCGGTATGGTCCTGTAATCAAACAGCCAGCGGGAGAGCTTTGTGTCTATTGACGCTGCCGGCTGCTTCTTGAGTCCCGCTTTAAGTGTCTGGACCGCTCTCTCTGCCAGGCCGTTGGTCGCTGGATGGTAAGGGGCCGTTTTGATGTGACGGACTCCGTTTTACTTCAGGAATTTTCCAAATTCGCCACTTGTGAATGCCGTTCCGTTGTCCGACACCAATACCTCCGGACGTCCATGTGTTGCAAACGAGGCCCTGAGCTTTTCAATTGTCGATGCTGTGCTTGCCGTGTTTACCCGGTGGATGTCCAACCATTTGGAGTGGGCGTCCACTATCACCAAAAACATTGAGCCCATGAAAGGGCCGGCGTGGTCAATATGCAGGCGGGTCCACGGTCTGCCTGGCCATTCCCACGGGTGCAATGGCGCCGCTGGTGGCACTCTTTGCCCCTGTTGGCACTCCTGGCACGACGTACCAAGGCTGCTATGTCTGTGTCTAAACCTGGCCACCAAACGTAGCTTCGAGCTAGCATCTTCATTTTAGACACCCCTGGGTGTCCGTGATGTACCTCAGTTAAGATTGCCTGACGGCCCTGAGCTGGGATGATTACCCGGGCTCCCCATAATCGGATACCGTCTTCTACGGTTATTTGGTCCCTTCTGCTCCAGTATGGGTGCATCTGGGGCTCCACTGGTCTTTCCAGTTCCCCTGTTAGCAGTGAATGCTTCATCTTGGCTAAAACTGGGTCTTTTTGCGTCCACAACCGAATATGTTGTGCATCTACTGGTAGGGTGTCCAAAAAATTTAGAGTCATTACTGTCTCCTCTACTTTTGGTATTTGCGGCGGAGTGTCCGGGAGGGGAAGTCTGCTCAAAGCATCTGCATGTGCTACTCGCGTTCCCGGTCTGTGCTCCAGAACGTATCTATATGCCACCAGTAGCAACGCCCAGCGTTGGATTCTAGCTGATGCAATCGGGGGTATTGACTTGTCTTCTTTTAATAACCCTAATAACGGCTTATGGTCCGTCACTATGGTGAATTTCCGCCCGTACAGATACTGGTGAAATTTTTTTACTGCGAATATCACCGCCAGTCCTTCCTTCTCGATTTGGGCATACTTCCTCTCAGCCATCGCCAAGGTCCTCGAAGCATAGGCTATTGGCCGTTCTTCCCCATTCCTTCCTCTCTGGGCTAAGACGGCACCTACCCCATAGGGGGATGCATCACAAGTGACCACCAACTCCTTGGGTCATAATGCTCTAGGACATTTTCGGATGACCGCTGTTCCTTAATGTCCCTAAATGCTCGGTTTTGGCAGGTGGACCATTTCCATTCTTGCCCCTTTTTTAGTAGCTGGCGGAGGGGGTTCTAGGATGGACGCCCTATTTTCAATAAATTTTCCATAATAGGTTACCAACCCTAGAAATGATCGTAACTCCTGGACCATGGTGGGAGCTGGGGCTTCTTTTACTGCCCTTACTCTGTCTTCTAATGGATGTAAGCCTGACTCGTCTACTTTATATCCCAGGTACGTCACTTGTGGGGCCAGAAAAACACATTTTTCCCTTTTTAGCCGTACGCCTGCCTTTGCGAAACGCCTGAGGACTTCCTCCAGGTTCATTAAGTGTTCCCTGTTTGTCCTACCCGTGATTAAGACATCGTCCAAATAAATCGCCACCTGCGGTAGTCCCTGCAGAATATTTTCCATCGTACGCTGGAATATTGCGCAGGCTGATGACACTCCAAAAAGTAGCCTAGTATAACGAAAAAGGCCCTTCAGGGTGTTGATCGTAGCGAACTTCTGGGAGCCCTTGTCCAGTTTTAACTGCAGGTAGGCGTGGCTCATGTCTAGTTTCGTGAACAAAAGCCCACCTGCCAATTTGGCAGAAAGGTCGTCTATTTTCGGGATTGGGTATTTGTCCAGCAGTGCGTATTTGTTTACTGTCTGTTTGAAATCTCCACAGAGACGTATCAAGCCGTCTGGCTTCAAAATTGGTACCACCGGCGCTGCCCATTCCGAGAATTGTACTGGTCTGATAATGCCGTCGCGCCGTAACCTTTCTATTTCATCATCTACTTTCTTCCTTAATGCAAAAGGTACCGGCCTGGCCTTACAAAATTTCAGAAGGGCTTCTGGGTCCACGTGCAAAGTTGCTTTGGTGCCTATGATTTCCCCCAAACCTTCCTGGAAGACCTCCGGGTATTTTTGCAGTACTCCACTCAACTGCCCGCTTCCACTCTGGAAAATTTTCATCCAATCTAATTTCAGGTCTTTCAGCCAGTTCCGTCCAATTAAGCTCGGTCCGGAGCCCTCTACTATCGTCAACGGTAATCTGAGCAATTGTTTCTCATATTCCACAGGTACATGAGTCGTGCCTAGAACTTCCAGGGGTTCCCCGTGTAGGTTTTAAGTTTCGTCGATGTTTTTGTTAGGGTTAGTGGCTGGAGTCCATCTTTGATTTTTCTAAATGCTGCCACTCCCATTACTGATACGGCCCCACCCGTGTCTATTTCCATTATTGTCGGCCGCCCGTTCACCCGTGGGTTAATCCTAATGGGTTCTGCTTTCTTCGTTGTAATATTATATAATTGTTCCCCTTCGGAGGAGCATGGGGCGTCTAGGTTGTGTACTTCCCTGCGTCCCCACCTGCTATTCTTCTTTTGCCACCTCCTTCTAGGGTTTCTGTCATTGTTACCCCACTCTGTCTGGTGCCAGAAACGGTCCTTCTCTGTTGGAGGAGCCTCAGCCGGTACTTCCCTCAGTCTCCAGTTAGTCCTGGCAGACTTGGGGGCAGTTCTGGGGTTTTCCTTTTTCCCTCTATTCCTCAGGTTTTTCATGAGAGCGGCTATCTGGTAGCAGGACCCGTTGTGGTAGTGCCTCTAGAACATAGAACATAGAACGATACAGCGCAGTACAGGCCCTTCGGCCCTCGATGTTGCACCGACATGGAAAAAAAAACTAAAGGCCATCTAACCTACACTATGCCCTTATCATCCATATGCTTATCCAATAAACTTTTAAATGCCCTCAATGTTGGCGAGTTCACTACTGTTGCAGGTAGGGCATTCCACGGCCTCACCACTCTTTGCGTAAAAAACCCACCTCTGACCTCTGTCCTATATCTATTACCCCTCAATTTAAGGCTATGTCCCCTCGTGCTAGCCACCTCCATCCGCGGGAGAAGGCTCTCGCTGTCCACCCTATCTAACCCTCTCACAGGTATCTACCTCCATTGGCGTGCCCTATAGTTCCTGCGCCCCACTTGCTCCCTTTTCTAGGGACAGTGCGAGCTGAAATGCATGCCTACAGTCTAGCTCCGTTTCCGCCAACAGGCGTTTCTGTATTGTGAGGTTGTTTATACCACACACTAACCGGTCCCGAAGCGTTTCATTTAGCGTCGGGCCGAACTCACATTTTTCCGCCAGCCTTCTCAGGCGGGTCAAGAAATTTGTGACTGACTCCCTGTCTTCCTGCTTCGCTGTGTAGAATCTGTACCTACTCAAAATGATGGGTGGTTTTGGGTCGTAGTGCTCTTTCACCAATTCCGTTACTTCTTGGAAAGTTTTCGTGTCCGGCGCATCGGGATAAGTCAGACTCCGTATAATGGCAAAAGCGGAGGGTCCGCATGCCGACAGCAGGATAAGCCGTCTCCTTTCGTCCGTCAGTATATCATTTGCCCAGAAGAAATAACACATTCTCTCCACATACTGGGACCAGTCCTCAATAGCCGGGTCGAATGCCTCTAACCTCCTAAAAAACCTCCGAGTGCGGCAGCTGGTCTCCGCAAAATTCTTAGTTTACCTCGTCGCCACTGTAGTAATCCACGGGAGGCAGGAGTTCCGTCACCACACCAATATTTATTTACAATAACGATATTACAGGAGCAGCTACAAACAGTGCTGCTAGCAGTCCAGTCAACTTAAGACTGGCTCACAAAGCCTACACAGGTGATTATATGGGCCCCCTCAATGAGCTATCATTGAGGGAGCTCATACTCCAATTGGCCAACCAATAAAGCCAATTGGAGTTCATTACATAGCGCCAGGGTCCCAGGTTCAATTCCTGGCTTGGGTCACTGTGCGGAGTCTGCACGCCCTCCCTGTGTCTGCGTGGGTTTCCTTCCGGGTGCTCCAGTTTCCTCCCACAAGTCCCGAAAGACGTGCTATTAGGTAATTTTGACATTCTGAATTCTCCCCCTGTGCACCTGAACAGGCGCCAGAATGTGGCGATTATGGGATTTTCACAGTAACTTCATTGCTGTGTTAATGTAAGCCTACTTGTGACAATAAAGATTATTATCAATAAATGCTGGATGGACGTTAACCTTCCAGCTCGAAGTCCAGCATGCCCGAGACCCAGCTCCCAGGGCCCTGTGCTTTCTCTTTATTCATCAGGGTTTCTGTGCTCCCGTGCAATTGGTCCAGAGCTGGTCATGTGGACCGCAAAGCCTGCCCCCTTAAAGGGGCCGTGCTCCACATTCCTCCTCTCTCAATTCCTCATGACATTTTATAAAGTAAGCAATGTATAGGCGCTAAGAGGCATAAGGGAAAGCATCGGCCTGTCAGCCCCCCCCCCCCCCCCCCCTCCCTCCCCCTGCTGAAGTCTTAATTCACTTTAAAGAAGTCGATAAACGGCTTTCACCTCCAGGTTGAACCCCTCTTCCGCTCCCATAAGGTGAACTTAACCTTTTCCAAGTGCGGGAATTCTGCAGGTCGCTCAGTCCCGCCGGCTGAACAAAATCCGTCTCCGGGCTATCAGAGAGGCAAAGACCAGGACACCAGCCTGTTCACTGCCGGAACTCCTGGATCTTCCGACACTCCGAATATCGCCACCTCCGGACTCGGGGCTACCCCGAAATCCAGAATCTCAGACATAACATCCGAGAACCCCTGCCAGAACCCCCTCAGCTTTGGACATGCCCAGAAGATGTTGTTGTGATGCACCACCCCTAGCCCCCACACACACATATACCACCCACACCTATCCTCCATCCCTGCAAAGAACTAGCTCATCCTTGCAACCGTCATGTGGGCCCTATGCACCACATAAATTGGATGATGCTTAACCTCTCACATGACGAAGACATGTTCACCCTCCACAGGGCTTCCTTCCACAGCCTGGCCCTCACCTCCCCACCCAGCTCCTCCTCCCTGACCTCCACCACTGCCCTCCCTCTCCATCAGCTCGCCATAAATGTCTGCCACTCTCCCCAATGTCATCTTCAGACAGCAATGTATCCTGTAGTGCTGAAGGTGGCAGCCCTGGGAAGGACGGTGCCTCTCTCCTCACACATTCCCTCACCTGCAGGTAGCTAAACCCCCAAACCCTCCTCCACTGCTCATTTCCTGACTATTGCGCTGTTCGCTGCCCAGTTGTAACTCAGCAGGCTTGACAATGTCAGTCCCCCGCTTCTCTAAACCCACCCTCCTCACCTGTGGGGTCTTCCCTGCCCACACAAACCCTGAAATTATCCCATTCATCTACCTAAAAAAGGACTTGGCAACAAAGAAGGGAAGGCTCTGGATCACGAACAGGAACTTGGGCAGCACCGTCATTTTAACCAGCTGCATGCACCCAGCCAATATCAGAGGCAGCACATCCCACCTCTTAAAAGTCCAACTTCATACCCTCCACCAGTCGCGCCAAATTTAATTTATGCAGCTCGGCCTAGCTCCACACTACCTGTCTCCCGAGACACGGAAAACCCGCCACACCACCAGGAATGGCAACTCCCCTAACCTCCTCTCCTGCCCTCTGACACTAATCGGGAACACCTCACGTTTCCCCATGTTACGTTTGTACCCCGAGAAAAGGCCAAATTCCCTCAGGATCATCTTAAACCGATGAAAACTCCCCACCGGTTCCGAGATATATAGCAATAGATCATCTGTATACAACAAGACTCTGTGTCCGACCCCTCCCCGCTCAATCCCCTCCAACCCCTCGACACCCTGACCGCCATTATGCTCTATCGCTAGAGCATAAAGCAGCGGGGAGAGTGGGCACCCTGCCTCATCCCCTGATTCAGTCCGAAGTACCCTGAGCTCGTCTTGTTCATCTGGACCAAACCAGAACTAACCCAGCACCTCCAACAATTACGGCCACTCAACCCAATCAAAAGCCATCTCCGTATCCATTGTCACCACTAGCTCTACCTCCTGCCCCTCTGAGGGCATTACAATGACATTGAGCAACCGGCGCACATTTGTCGACAACTGCTGCCCCTTCCAAACCCCGTCTGGCCCTCTCCTATCACCCCCAGCACACAGTCCTCCATCCACGCCGTTAATATCTTTGTTATCATCTTCATATCCAGATTTAAAAGTGAAATTGGGCTCTACAACACTGCTCCGGGTCCTTATCCTTCTTTAAAATCAACAAAATGGATGCCGGCAACAGTGGGGGGGGGGGGGGGGGGGGGGGGGGGGGAGAGAATACCGCCTTCCCCTCAGCTCATTGTACACCACCACAAGCAGGGGCCCGAGCTCCGCACCAAACGTCTTGAACTCAGCTGGAAACCCATCCGGTCCCTGGGCCTTCCCTGCCTGCATCGAGGCTGCACAGTCCATCACCTCTCTCAGCCCAATCGAGTCCCCCAACCCCTGTACCTTCTCCTCCTCCACCCTTGGGAACTCCAGTCCATCCAAGAACCGCCTCATGCCTTCCTCACCAGGCATCGGCTACAACTCATAGAGCCTTTTGTAAAAGGCCACAAACACCCCATTCACCCATTCTGGGTCTGACACCACCTTGTCTCTCTCATACCTCACTCTTCTGATCTCGCTCGTCGCTGCCTGCTTCCTCAGTTTGTGCAACAACATCCTGCTCGCTTTTCCCCCAGCCTCATACATTGCCCCTCTGTCCTTCCGCAGTTGCCCTATCGTCTTCCCTGTGGACACCAACCCAAACGCCATCCGGAGCCTCTGCCTCTCCTTTACTAGCCCCTCCTCTGGAGCCACCAAATACCTCCAATCCACCCTCAAAAACTCATCCATAAGCCTCATTCTCTCCTCTCATTCCACAATCTCCCTTTGCGCTCGAATCAAGATAAATTTATCCCTTACTATGACCTCAAGTGAAAAATGAAATGAAATGAAAATCGCTTATTGTCACGAGTAGGCTTCAATGAAGTTACTGTGAAAAGCCCCTAGTCGCCACATTCCGGCGCCTGTCCGGGGAGGCTGGTACGGGAAGTGCCTCCCAGAGCTTGGAGATCATGACCTCCCCTGTGTCATTCTGTTCTACATAACTTTGCATGGTGATGACCAACACGAGGGGACATAGCTTTAAATTGAGGGGTGAGAGATATAGGACAGATGTCAGAGGCAGTTTCTTTACTCAGAGAGTAGTAGGGGTGTGGAACACCCTGCCTGCAATAGTAGTAGACTCGCCAACTTTAAGGGTATTTAAGTGGTCACTGGATAGACATATGGATGAAAATGGAATAGTGTAGGTCAGATAGGCTTCAGATGGTTTCACAGGTCGGCGCAACATCGAGGGCCGAAGGGCCCGTACTGCGCTGTAGTGTTCTATGTTCTATGTTCTATGACCGCCTCATCCTCTCGCAAACTCCCTTGTCTGACAATAATTTCACATCTACCCTGCACTGTAGCCATTGGGCCTCCCACTGTGCCACCCGCAAATCAGAGACCGCGATCGCCGAATACTCCGAATCGGCTATCCTCGCCAAGAGCACCTTATCCATTCCTAAAAAGTAAATCAGGGAGTACACCTGGTGCACATGCAAAAAATATGCAAACTCCTCTGCGCTCAGCCTCCCAAACCTCCACAGGTCCGAACACCCACCAATAGGGTCTCCGTTAACTCCCCTGCCACCTCTGAAACCTTCAGCAACCTAGGATACAACCGTTCCAGCCTTCGACCAAAACCATGTTAAAATCACTGCCCATTATCAACCGGTGCGTGTCCAGTTCCCGGACCTTCCCTAATATCCACCTCATGAAATCCACGTTGTCCCAATTTGGGGCATATCCACCCCAAGCTATCTGCCGCCATCCCTCCCTGACCAACTGTGCCACCAACCATACCCACGTCAGCACCCCCCCCCCCCCCCCCCCCCCCCAATAACCAAACAACAAACCAACCCTACTCCCATTAACTAGCCCAACCAACTAGCATGGGGGCCCCTGCCGAGGGCTCTGGCTACCCCTCATCCCCCCAATCTGGCGTTCAACTCCCATACCCCCACCAAACCCCAAACATACGAGAACAAATAAAAGGTACACTCACCCTCTCAATAATATGTTATGGGCCAGGGTTTAGAGAACCCCAAAGTGTATCATGGAGTTCACCTGACCCACAACTTTTAATAGATTGTGGTATAGGGAGCACAGGGCCCACTCTACAGGTGTGGTACAGCAGAAATGGAAAGGTATGTTTTAAAGCAAAACAATGTTTATTCGATTAACTCAAGTTAACCTTTTTAAAAATACAGTCAACATCTTAGCAACCATCAATTCCAATACAACCCCCAAAGAGTACAACACTAAGTTGCAACATTTATAATTCTGAATTCACCAGATGATCAAGAGATAGTCTTTTCCTGGCCGAGAGAACAGCAGTACACCTGCTTTGTCTGGCTTCAGCTCCAACACTGAAAACAAAATTTAAAAAAAAACACACACCCAAGCTTTTCTCAAGGTGAAACTAAAAAGCAGAGCCAGAGCTCAGCTCCACCCACACTCTGACATCACTGCAGCAACATGAGCAGCCAAACATTTCTTAAAGCGACATTTTCATGACAACTTCTCGTTGTAACCTTCGCCAATCTACCCACCCTTTGTGTCCACACGCTATACAAAACACAACTCCAAAGTTCAATGACCTCATATTCCTCCCAGTCCATAGTCTTTCATGAAGTCCTTTGCATCCTCCAGCGAGTCAAAATATAACTCTTGGTTCTGGTGAGTAATCCACACACAGGCGGGGTACAGAACCCCCAACTTCACCTACTTCTTGTGGAGGGCAACCTTGATCTGGTTCTACCTGGCCCTCTGCTTGGCCAGCTCCACATTCGGAACCCCCCGTCCATCCTCTCCGGGGCAAACTCGTGATTATCGCAGATTGGGGACCAGACCAATGCTCCCACTGCTCCTACATATCTCCTCCATTGCCCCCAGACTCTCAAGGCCGCCACCACCACGGGGCTGGTGGAGTACCGCGCAGGCAGGAACGGCAGCGGCACAGTTACCAGCACCCCCAAACTTGTGCTCTTGCAAGAAGCCGCCTCCATACGCAACCATGCCGACGCCCCTCCCCCCCCCCCACCCCCACCAGCCACTTCCTAATCATGGCTTTGTCAGCCGCCCAGTAATAATTGTGAAAGTTCGGCAGCGCCAGCCCTCCCTCTCCCCGACTCCACTCCAGCATTACCCTCCTTACTCGCGGGGACTTGCCCCCCCCCCATACAAAGCCCACTATAACTTTATTGACCCGCTTAAAAAAGGGCCGCAAAATGAAACCTAACCCATACAATAAACTAAACAGATGCACAACCCCCACTGCGCTTCCGTGAGCTAGCTCACCCAGCTAGCTTGGTGGCCCCCGCCCCCAGCGCCTCCCCTCCCCCGCTCATACAAACAAATTCCCTCATCTAATAATCCCCACACAATCACCCAGCTGAAAATAAAACAAACACCGAAACCCAAACAAGCATGCCTCTATCCCACAAAAGTGCACATCAAAGAAAAAGACATTGCCAACATCCACCAAAAAGAAAAACCGAAAACGAAAAACCTTTATCCCCCCCCCTTCTTAAATAGAACTCAAAAACAGAAGAGAAAAAATTGAAAAAAAGGGGACCCAATACAGGCCAACAAGTTGCATCAAAGTTCGAGAGTTCTCAGCCCCCCACCAGTCCTTTTCTTTTCGCGAAGTCCAGCGCGTCTTCTGGCGAAATAACGATGCTGGTCCTCATATGTGACCCAGAGACGAGCCGGATACAGCAGTCCAAACTTCGCCTGTTTCTTGAAGAAGACTGACTTAACTAGGTTGAAGTCTGCCTTTTTCCTAGCCGTCTCCACACTCAGGTCCTGGTACACCCACAGGATACTGTTGTCCCATTTACAGCTCCGCGTTCGCTTGGCCCACTGAAGAATACATTCCTTGTCCAGGAACCTTGGTGGGATCTCACCACCATTGCCCTCAGAGGGTCCCCCGTTTGCGGCTTCCTCGCAAGCGCTCTGTATGCCCGGTCCACCTCCAAGGGTCGGCAGAATGACCCCTCCCCCAGCAGCTTTTCAAACATACCAGCTACGTATGGCCCAGCATCAGCTCTCTCAGATTCCTCCGGGAGCCTGAAAATTCTTAAGTTCTGCCGACGGGATCTATTCTCCAGGTCCTCCACCTTCTCCAGAAGCCTTTTCTGCTGGTCCCGCAGCATCCCCACCTCCAGCTCCACCGCTGTTTGATGTTCCTCCCGCTGAGCCAGCGCCTTCTCAACCTTCTGGATCGGCCGATCCTGGGAGTCCAGTCTGTGCTCCAGCCGATCAGTCGACTCTTTAATCGGGTCCAGGCAGTCCCGTTTCTCCTTGACAAAGCCGCCCTGGATGACCTGCATCAACTGCTCCGTTGATCACTGGGCCGACACACCAGGGGTCCGGTTCTCAGCCGTGCTGTCTCCAGCTGCAGCTTCAGCATAGCTCTTGCCTATCTTTCTATTTCTGCCTTTTCGTGCACTTCTGGTTCTTTTCTCCATACACCGATACGTGGAAATGGTGCCCAATTGCTTCAGCCTTCGAATTTACCGTTTAAAACCGGAAAAAAGTCCGGGGTAGAGGTCCAAAAGTCCAACCAGAGTGGGAGCCACCAAATGTGCGACTTACTCCTTCATAGCAGCCACCGAAAGTGTCTCCCAGCCGTCTTTCTTGACCGTATGCCATTCGCTGGGGGCATTATTCTGTCTTTCAGCAGCCTATCAGTGGAATTTCCTGTTGAAACCACCCCATGCCACCAGAAATCCATGAGCGGGGTGGGCTGCCAGCAGGAAAGGTGAATCGCCAAGTTCAAAAGGTCCTCCTCATGCCCCCTATATCTTAAGTATTCCCCAAACAACCAGTAAGGTCCCTCATGCCCCCATGCCAAGGTCTGACCCAAAACAATCCCAATTTGCCCCTCATGTTCACATGCCAAGGTATTCCCCCAAATACTCCCTATGGCAATGCCCCCAAGCAACCCCTACTGCTTCTCTTGCTACGCTATGGTATTTGTATGCCCATTCACCCACTAAACAATGGATAGAAGCAATAAACCCGGGATTGGCAGGAGTACCTGTTAAAAAAAGCTTTTTGGGGGCTTCCGGTGTGCACCATGGAGTGAGTGGTCACACACAAGGCAGCTCCTGCCTAAGGTTACAGAAAAGAGCTCTTTTTTAATCAATACGGGATGGAATTTTGATGAAAAGGCGGAGGTGTATGTTGGAGGAGTACTTTCCCCCAGGAATGGTATGTTTCTTGGTTACCAGACCCGCAGAAACAGTGAAAGATTTGGCTGAAGCTGCACCAAAGATAAAAGCCTCTTCCAGCATGCAGGCGGGGGAAGGGCGGGCTTAGAGGCCTCAAGCTGTCTTGAGGGCCTTCATGAAAGCTGAATTCTAGCAGCAGAGGGAACAACTGTGAAAATATCTCACCAAGGCCATTGAAGAAGCGGGGACGGGACTTCCGGTTGCGGCGATGCGGAGCTAAGCCGCACATTCGGTAGCTCCCGCTATTTTTGGACTTTCGGGCTCTTTTAAGGGCCCGCAACGGCACTGATTCGGCTTTTCCCCGGGTGGGAACGCAGCCACTGTGCTCAGCGGCTGGTGGATGGGTTGGACTAGAAGTGGAGCGGTCAAAAAGTCGACTTTGCAGCAGAAGAAGATGCGAGGCAGAAAAAACAAGATGGCGGCGGGTGGGGAACCGGCAGCGTGGCAGCAGTGGGCGCGGGAGCAGCAGGAGCTGCTTCAGCGCTCCTTCAGGGAGCTAAAAGCTGAGATCCTGGAGCCGTTTAAGGCCTCGCTGGACAAGCTCATGGCGACTCAGACGGCTCAGGCCACGGAGATTCGAAAGCTGCAGAAAAAGGCTTCGGAGATCGAGGACGAGCCCCTGGGCCTGGCAGTGAAGGTGGAGTCGCACGAGGCGCTTCACGAGAAATGGTTGGCAAGGATGGAGGAGATGGAGAACCGCTCCCGCCGGAAGAACCTGCGGATTTTGGGCCTCCAGGAGGGGCTGGAAGGTTCAGATTTGGGGGCCTACGTGGTCCTGATGCTGAACTCGCTGATGGGTGCGGGGTCGTTCTGGGGAACCCTGGAGCTGGAGGGTGCCCATCGAGTGCTGCTGCGGAAGCCGAGGCCAAACGAGCCGCCCAGGGCGGTGCTGGTCCGCTTTCACCGCTTGGTCGACCGTGAGTGCGTGTTGAGATGGGCGAAGAAGGAAAGGAGCAGCAGGTGGGGGAATGCGGACATTAGGATTTATCAAGACTGGAGCGCGGAAGTGGCGAAGAGAAGGGCTGGCTTCAATCGAGCGAAAGGAGTGCTTCATAGGAAGGGGGTGAAGTTTGGCCTGTTACAACCGGCTCGCTTCTGGGTCACTTACAAGGACCGCCAGCTCTACTTTGACTCTCCGGTGGAGGCCTGGGCCTTTGTCCAGGCAGAGAAATTGGACTCGAACTGAGGACTGTGGGGCTGGGGAAAGAAGTACATTGTTTGGAGGCTCTGTCCTCCTTGGTATCCTTTTGCTTATATTGGCTGTGTTTGATGTTGCCTTTTCGTTGCTCTGAGTTTTCGTCTTTTGGGGTTGTCATTTATTTACCGTGGCGCTTTTTTTTTCCACTGGTGGGGGGTTGGGGAGCAGTTTGAGGTCCCGCTGGGTCATGTGCCTGTCTTTTTGCCGCGTGTTGGGTTGGGGGGGCGGGGTTCGGGATGGAAGCGTGGGCTTTCTTCCCGCGCCGGAGGAGTTGGGGGGGGGGGGGGGGCGGAACTGGGAGGGGGGATTGGTGGTTGTGTTGTATTGGGGGGGGGTCATTGGTATGGCGGGAGTAGCCGGGGTCAGCAGGAGTCGGCTGATTAACCGAAGTACAATGTTGGGGTAACGCAGCTGGGGGGGGGGGGGGGGGGGGGCCTAGCTTGGGGGGAGTGGGGTGGGTCGGGGGAGAGGAAGAAGGGGGGGGGTACCGGGTTGCTGCTGTAGGGGCTGTAAGGAAACGGCTGGTGAAGGCGGGGGTTGGGAGGGGGGGTCTGCCACCGTGGGGAATGGGCTTGGGGGGTTCCCTGGGCACGTGGTGGGTTGAGGGAGAGCTATGGCTGATCGGCGCGGAGGGAGGGGGAGGACCCCCAGATTCGGCTGGTCACATGGAACGTGAGGGGGCTGAATGGTCCGGTGAAGCGGTCTCGGGTCTTGGCACACTTGAGGGGGCTGGGAGCGGATGTGGCTATGCTCCAGGAGACGCACCTCAGGGTTACGGATCAGGTGAGGCTAAGAAAAGGCTGGGTGGGACAGGTGTTTCACTCAGGGCTCGATGCGAAGAACCGAGGGGTGGCAATCTTGGTCTCTAAGAGCTTGTCGTTCGTTGCATCCAATGTGGTGGCGGACAGTGCAGGTAGATATTTGATGGTGAGTGGTAGACTTCAGGGGGAGCGGGTGGTTCTGGTCAATGTGTACGCCCCCAACTGGGACTATGCGGGCTTCATGCGGCGAATGCTGGGCCTGATCCCGGACCTGGAGACGGGGGGTTTGATCCTGGGAGGGGACTTTAATACAGTGCTGGATCCGGCTCTGGATTGCTCGAAGTCTAGGACGGGCAAGAGGCCGGCGGCGGCCTCGGTGCTGAGGGCATTCATGGATCATAGAATTATCATAGATCATAGAATTTACAGTGCAGAAGGAGGCCATTCGGCCCATCGAGTCTGCACCGGCTCTTGGAAAGAGCACCTTACCTAAGGTCAACACCTCCACCCTATCCCCATAACCCCACCCAACACTAAGGGCAATTTTGGACACTAAGGGCAATTTATCATGGCCAATCCACCTAACCTGCACATCTTTGGACTGTGAGAGGAAACCGGATCACCCGGAGGAAACCCACGCACACACTGGGAGGAAGTGCAGACTCCGCACAGACAGTGACCCAATTGGAATCAAACCTGGGACCCTGGAGCTGTGAAGCAATTATGCTATCCACAATGCTACCATGCTGCCCCAGATGGGAGGGGTGGACCATTGGAGGTTCTTGAAGCCGGGGAGTAGGGAGTTCTCCTTTTTCTCCCATGTTCACAAGGCTTACTCCCGGATTGACTTTTTTGTTCTCAGTAGGGCGCTAATCCCGAGAGTGGGGGGGGCGGAGTATTCGGCGATAGCCATATCTGACCACGCTCCACATTTGGTGGATCTGGAGCTGGGGGAGGCGAAGGACCAGCGCCCGCTGTGGAGGTTAGATGTGGGGCTTTTGGCAGAGGAGGAAGTGTGTGGGCGGGTCCGTAGGGGCATAGAGGGGTATCTGGAAGCCAACGACAACGGGGAGGTGCAAGTTGGGGTGTTTTGGGAAGCGCTGAAGGCAGTAGTCAGAGGGGAGCTGATATCCATTCGGGCGCACAGGGAGAGGGCCGAGAGGGAGAGGCTGGTGGAGGAAATGGTAAGGGTGGATAGGAGATATGCGGATGCCCCAGAGGAGGGGCTTTTGAGGAAGCGGCACAATCTCCAAGCGGAGTTTGATATACTGATCACCCGGAAGACGGAAGCGCAGTGGAGGAGGGTGCAGGGGGCGGTGTATGAGTATGGGGAGAAGGCAAGTCAGATGCTGGCCCACCAGCTCCGGAAACGGGAGGCAGCGAGAGAGATAGGGGGAGTCACGGATGCAGGAGGGAACTTGGTGCGGGGTGGCAAGGACATCAATGGGGTGTTCAGATCTTTTATGAGGGGCTGTACCGAGCGGTGCCCCCTGGGGAGGCAGGAGGGATGGCCCGCTTTCTGGAGAGGCTGGAGTTCCCAAGAGTTGGAGATGAGCGGGTGGAGGGTCTGGTGGCCCCAATCAAGCTGGAGGAGCTGGTGGAGGCGTTGGGAAGTATGCAGACAGGGAAAATGCTGGGACCTGACGGGTTCCCGGTGGAATTTTACAAGAAGTTTTCGGATCTGATGGACCCGCTGCTTGTGAGGACCCTGAATGAGGCAAGGGAGTGGATGGGGGGGGGCTCTGCCCCCCAACGATGTCCATGGCAATTATCTCTTTGCTCCTGAAGCGGGACAAAGACCCCCTTCAGTGTGGGTCTTACAAGCCAATTTTGCTCCTTAATGTGGATGTAAAGTTGTTGGCAAAGGTACTGTCCAGAAGGATGGAAGATGTAATCCCGACGGTTATCCATGAGGACCAAACGGGATTTGTAAAAGGGAGGCAACTGAATGCCAACGTACGGCGGCTCCTTAATGTTATGATGATGGCGCCGGTGGCTGGGGAGGCAGAAATAGTAGCATCAATGGATGCGGAGATAGCTTTTGATAGGGTGGAGTGGAGTTACCTGTGGGAAGTGTTGAGGAGGTTTGGGTTTGGTGAGGGGTTCATCAGCTGGGTGAGGTTGCTGTACAGCTTCCCGGTGGCGAGTGTGGTGACGAACAGGAGGATGTCAGAGGACTTTCGGCTTTCCAGGGGGACGAGGCAGGGGTGCCCCTTGTCTCCCCTGCTCTTCGCGTTAGCGATTGAGCCCCTAGCCATGGCGCTGAGGGATTCGAAGAGTTGGAGGGGGATTGTGCGGGGGGGGGGGGGGGGGGGGGGGGGGGGGGGGAACACCGGCTGTCGTTGTACGCAGATGATCAACTGTTGTACGTCGCAGATTTGCCTGAGGGGATGCCAGAGGTGTTGAAGATACTTGAGGAGTTTGGGGACTTTTCGGGTTACAAGCTCAATGTGGGGAAAAGTGAGCTGTTTGTCCTGCTCCTGGGGGATCAGGAGAGGGAAATAGGCGAGCTCCTGTTGAAGAGGGCTGAGAGGAGCTTTAGGTATCTTGGGTCCAGATAGCTAGGACCTGTGGGGCCATGCACAGGCTTAACTTTTCGAGGCTCGTGGAGCAGATGGAGGAAGACTTTAGGAGGTGGGACACGCTGCCGCTCTCGTTGACGGGCAGGGTCCAGTCGATTAAGATGACGGTGCTCCCGAGGTTTTTGTTTCTTTTCCGTGCCTCCCCATATTGATCCCAAAGGCTTTTTTCAAAAGGGTGAATAAGTCTATTCTCGGGTTCGTGTGGGCACGGAAGGCTCCGAGAGTAAGGAGGGTATTCTTAAAGCGAAGAAGGGAGGTAGGAGTGCCCAACCTGTGTGGGTATTACTGGGCGGCAAATGTGGCAATGATTCGCAGGTGGGTGACGGAGGGGGAGGGTGACGCATGGAAGAGATTGGAAGTGGCGTCCTGTGTGGGTACGAGTCTGGAGGCTTTGGTGACGGCCCCACTTCCACTCCCCCCGGCAAGGTAGTCCACGAGTCCGGTAGTGGTGGCGTCCCTCAAATTCTGGGGACAGTGGAGGCGGCATAGGGGGGAAGTGAAGGCCTCAGTCTGGGCCCCGATATGGGGCAAACACCGTTTTGCACCGGGGAGAATGGATGGTGGATTTGGGAGTTGGCACGGGGCAGGCATCAGACAGATTGGGGACCTCTTCCTTGATGGGAAGTTCGCGACTCTGGAGGAGCTGGAGGGGAAGTGGAACCTCCCCCCGGGAACGCTTTCAGGTATATGCTGATCAGGGCATTTGTTAAGCGGCAGGTGGTGGAGTTTCCGCGGCTTCCGCCAAGGTGGGTGCAGGATAGGGTGCTCTCGGGGACGTGGGTCAGTGAGGGGAGGATCTCGGCAATTTATCAGTTGATGCAGGAGGAGGAGGAGGCCTCAGTAGAGGAGCTCAAAGCGAAGTGGGAGGAAGAGCTAGGGGAAGAGATTGAGGATGGAACGTGGTTGGACGCCCTGGAGAGGGTGAACGCGTCCTCTTCTTGCGCACGGCTCAGCTTAATTCAGCTGAAGGTGCTGCATAGGGCGCACATGACAGGGGCAAGGATGAGCCGGTTCTTTGGAGGGGAAGACAGGTGCGGGAGGTTTTCGGGAGGCCCAGCGAACCACACCCATATGTTTCGGCCTTGGAGGGGTTTTGGAAGGGGGTGGCGGGGAATTTGTCTGAAGTGGTCGGGTCTAGGGTCAGGCCGGGCTGGGGGCTCGCGGTTTTTGGGGTAGCTTCGGAGCCGTGAGTGCAGGAGGCGAGAGAGGCCTTTGCGTCTCTAGTAGCCCGGCGCAGGATTCTGTTACAGTGGAGGGACACGTGGCCCCCGAGTTCGGAGGCCTGGATCAACTACATGGCTGGGTTTATCAAGCTGGAGAAGGTTAAGTTTGCCCTGAGTGGGTCGGTACAGGGGTTCTTTCGGCGGTGGCAGCCCTTTCTTGATTTCCTGGCGAAGGGGTAGAGGGTGGTCAGTCTCAGCAGCAACTTGGGGGGGGGGGGGGGGGGGGGGGGGGTGGGGGGGAAGTTATGGGGGGAGTTCGGGCTGGTTAAGGGGGTTTGTTTTTGTGATGGTGGGCTTGATACTTTCTTCTTTCTTGTATTGTTGTTTTTCATTATTTATTATTCTGTTTTGGGGGGGGGTTCTTTTCTTGTTTCGGTGTAGAACCACACCTTGTCTACTTTAACTGTGGGGAGAAAATTTGTTGTTGAAAATCTTGAATAACAATTATTTTTTAAAAAAAGCTTTTTGAAAAAGTAATTTTAATAATGTTTTCTACTCCATCACGATAAAAACGTCATTCATCTAGACTTTAAATATCAATAGCTGAAACTGCAAGCACTTGAAACCTCTTCATCTTATGTAAATAAGCATTGGGCAACTGATGTGGGCAGCACAATTGATTCACAGCTCTAGGGTCCCAGGTTCGATTCCGGCTTGGGTCACTGTCTCTGCGGAGTCTGCACATCCTCCCCGTGTGTGCGTGGGTTTCCTCCGGGTGATCCAATTTCCTCTCACAGTCCAAAGATGTGCAGGTTAGGTGGATTGGCCATAATAAATTGCCCTTAGTGTCCAAAATTGCCCTTAGTGTTGGATGGGGTTACTGGGTTATTGGGTAATGGGGATGGGGTGGAGGTGTTGATCTTGGGTGGGGTGCTCTTTCCAACAGCCGGTGAAGACTCGATGGGCCGAATGGCCTCCTTCTGCACTGTAAATTCAATGATAATCTATGATAACATAGATCGGAAAGCTAGAACTGACAATCAAGAAATCTTTTCCCCGGAGCTCAGGTGTTACAACAGGCTCACAGATTTCTAGGCTCCCCAGCCAAGCCTCACTATGTATTCTTGGCTGAGAGCCCAGACATCCATTAATGTATACAAATATCTGAGCCAAGGCAGGTGGGCTGAGCTGGGATTTTTCGTAACTCCCACTACCTGCTTCGATGCTGAAATTACAGCTCTTGATGTTGAGTGAAATACTTGATCTTACTTATGGTTTTAATGGTACAATTAACTTTACTTCTGGGTCAGGAAGGAAGGAATTCTGCAAGAAATTGAATGCCTCATGCTGACAGTTGAACTGATAGAAATCTATGGGCCTCCCAAAAAGACAGCAGGGCACAACCCCCAGCAACCAGTCTACCTGGCAATGCCCCAGTCTGGAATTCCAGGATTACATCATTTACATCAAAGGGGAAGACACATGCTCCACGACAGGGTCTCCCGGTGAAGAACCGAAGTATATCAGAATGCCATTTCTGCTGGTGATTTGGGAAGTCGGGAAGGATATTTTGGCCAAAGAAAGAACATTTATTTCCATTGACTTTTAAAATTCACTTTATCAGCTCATTTCCAAATGTGTTCCACTTTTATTCCTTCTCCACCCTATCATGTTCCATGCCCCATATTTTATCTCTGCTGCAATTCAGCGACCCCTTGTGCTTGGCACAGGGCCAGGTGCAGCGGGTGAATCCCGCACGATCCCCAAATCTGGCTGTGCGCAAAACCTCTCGCGGGTCAACCAAACCACTCCACCAGCACGGTCTAGTTCTCCAGATTAAATACTCGAATGCCAGATTCACCTGCTGCCCGGGACTCAGTGGCCATTCCTGGGAGACCTTGCCAGCGCTCCTTTTAGGACTGGTCCACATGAACAGTCTCCCAGGCCATTAGAGACTCCCGGGTGGTCGGGGACAGGGAAGGGTGCCACACTGGCACTCCCCTTGGCACTGTCATCCTGCCACACTGGCAGTGTCTGGGTGGCACTCTGTGTACCTTTGTGGCACTGTCAGGGTGCCCAGGTGGCAGGTCAACACTGCCAGGTGTTGGGTTCAGGGGTCTTACCAGGTAGAGGGGGGGGGGGGGGGGTGGTTGCGGGGGCTTCCTCAAGTTGGGAGGGCGAATGGGGGGGGGGGGGTGCTCAAACACTTGGGGTGGCTTGGAGAAAAGATTGGGGCTGCCAAACAAACTGGAGCCCCAATCTGCAAGCAGCCTTTCATACTCGCCACCTTCCCTACTCCCCAGCAGGAAATAGGCCTCGGTGGGAAGAACTTCCTCAGGTCAAAGAAAATGACACGGTGCCGTTGGGTAGGGGGATGTTTCTCGGCACTGCAGCTGCCGAGGAACCCCCGTTCTGTGCCGTTCAGCGGACTTCCGTACCCTCATCTCTGTCTATGCTGCTCAATCACTGGCCTCTGGGAGGTGTATAAGGTGGGATACGGTGACATTCAGGACCTCACACAGTTTAGTTTGTGGATTAAGTTTTGAGATAATTCAACATAATTAATGGAAGCTTTTATAACTTAGCACAAAGTAACCTTTATTTGTGCCGATTAGAAAATAACCAACATTCACTGTTGTTCTTGACCTCATTTGTCTTCTTTTTACAGGATCAGAACTTCTTGGAAAATCCATTCGGATTACATACTCAACACTGGGAGTTGGAATTTCTTATGCATTTGGCTATATGTTCCTGCCTCTGGTTGCATACTTCATACGAAGTTGGCAGATCTTGCTTTTCACACTGTCTCTCATTGGCCTGCTATACATTCCTTTATGGTGGTAAGTGAAATGATTATGGTACCTATTTAATTGGAATTAGGAACGTTTATCGTATTTAAAATCTGGGACTGATTCCAGCCATTATAAAGACAATTTGAGGTCTTCTTGAATGATGTGGAGATGCCGGCGATGGACTGCGATGGGAACAGTTAGAAGTGTTACAACACCAGGTTAAAATCTAACAGATTTGTTTCGAATCACTAGCTTTAAGAGCACAGCTCCTTCTTCAGGTGAGTGAAGAGGTGGGTTCCATAACCACATATATAGACAAAGTCAATGATGCAAGATGATACTTTGAATGCGAGTATTTGCAGGTAATTAAGACTTTACAGGTCCGGACGGAGCAACTGGAGAGAGGGATAATCACAGGTTAAATAGTTGTGAATTATCTCAAGCCAGGACAGTTGGTAGGATTTTGCAAGCTCAGGCCAGATGGTGGTGGGTGAATGTAATGAGTGAATGAGGGTAAGAATGGGGATCAGCAATGGCAGTGTATTACAGGGATGTCTGGAATCATCTTCACTGTGGTGAGAGGCTGGATATTCTACAGGGGTCTTTTTCACTTAAATGCCTGGGTGATATGGCCCTCACCCAGTCTCAGGCCATACTAATCAAGTGTGCATAGCTTCCAGCAGTGTAAAGCTCCACCCTGTCTTCATCCATTAAACTCTCTCTAATTTGCTCCACCAACTTTCTTTAATCCCACCCTCAGAAGAGCGCCGCCTACCATTTCAGAGTAATATTTCCTATTCCCATTCATGGTAGAACATAGAACAGTACAGCACAGAACAGGCCCTTCGGCCCTCAATGTCACCCTACTCAAACCCACGTATCCACCCTATACCCGTAACCCAACAACTCACCCCCTTAACCTTACTATTAGGACACTACGGGCAATTTAGCATGGCCAATCCACCTAACCCGCACATCTTTGGACTGTGGGAGGAAACCGGAGCACCCGGAGGAAACCCACGCACACACAGGGAGGACGTGCAGACTCCACACAGACAGTGACCCAGCCGGGAATCGAACCTGGGGCCCTGGAGCTGTGAAGCATTTATGCTAACCACCATGCTACCATGCTGCCCCATCCTCAGAATAACGTTTAGATTTTTTTTTAGAAAGGAGTGACTAATAGGTTTTTGTTTTGATTTCTGGTGAGTAGATAATTAGAAACATTGAGCATGATTCATGATTCAATGGAAAAATGTCTAAGTTCTTGTGAAATTTTGGGAACGTTTGGCACGGGTGTTTCTCGACTGCCACGTTGATGAATTCTCTTTCTCTCTCTCTCTTTCTCCCTCTTTTCTCTCTTTCTCTTTTCTCTATTTTTCTCACTCTCTCTTTCTCCCCCCCCCCCACCCCTCCCACTGGAGCAGCAGCTTCGGTACCCTTGAGCTGCATGCCTGAAAATGGAAATGGCTACTCACCTCCTCACTTCCCTTACTCCATCACTCCAGCCTCACAGTTTTGAACAGGAGTACTAAATGATGCCTGCGTGATCTCTCGTAAGTCAGGTAATTCCCAGGAAGCCACTGCATTCAACTGCAATCTCGCTAATAAGATGGAAATAACTGCAAATGAGGGTTAATATTCCCACCAGCTTTGGACAAGACCCAGAACTCGACATCAAGAACAAAGAACAAAGAAAAGTACAGCACAGGAACAGGCCCTTCGGCCCTCCAAGCCTGTGCCGCCCATGCTGCCCGTCTAATCTAAAATCTTCTACACTTCCGGGGTCCGTATCCCTCTATTCCCATCCTATTCATGTATTTGTCAAGATGCCCCTTAAATGTCACTATCGTCCCTGCTTCCACCACCTCCTCCGGCAGCGAGTTCCAGGCACCCACTGTCCTCTGTGTAAAAAGATTGCCTCGTACATCTCCTCTAAACCTTGCCCCTCGCACCTTAAACCTATGCCCCCTAGTAATTGACCCCTCTACCCTGAGAAAAAGTCTCTGACTATCCACCCTGTCTATGCCCCTCATAATTTTGTCGACCTCTATCAGGTCGCCTCTCAACCTTCTTCATTCCAGTGAGAACAAACTAAGTTTATTCAACCTCTCCTCATAGCTAATGCCCTCCATACCTGGCAACATCCTGGTAAATCTCTTCTGCACCCTCCCCAAAGCCTCCACATCCTTCTGGTAGTGTGGCGACCAGAATTGAACACTGTACTCCAAGTGTGGCCTAAGAAATCAGGAGCAGGCCGGGTGTATTGCAGGGCGCAAATTTCTATTTTGGCCTTTCCCACTATTTACCCGGTGCGTCCAGATCAGCGCTGGTGCAATGCGATCGTTAAATCGCACCCACTGGGTTTAAACTTAGGGCATAGGATTTGAGTGAGATAAAGATGATAAAGATGGGAGGAGCCAGGTCTGTACCAGTTCTCTAGCAGCCAGTTTGGAGTGAGTTCTCTGGAAGTTGTGATCTGAACAATAGTTTCTGCAAAAGGCTGTCAGCTTAAGCAGTAGTCTGGCACAGACAGATTCTGTAGCCTGTTTTCTGACAGGATCGCTCTCTCTTCAAGCAATCTTTTAAAAATAATTCTCTATCCAAAGATGGTCAAATATTTCTGTTTGCTAACTCTATTTAGAAGTGGTTTTGGCCCTAGATAGGTTTTGCTCGATTGGAGATAAAGAAGGTAGCAATTATGAGTTTAGTGTTTCATTTTATTATTAAGCATTGTTTAACTTGTAATTGTAAGATATATGTCTGTTCTGTTAAAGGTAGTTTAAAACTGTGCTAATAATAAAGTTCATTTTAATATACCGTATCCCTATTTGTGCATGAATTCACTCCTGGAGCGAAGCTCAGAGGAAGTTCCAGGATCTTGCCGTGCTTGTCCACAGATCTGACTGCGGCAAGGCAGGTTAATAGGGTAATTATGATGCCAGAACGGACACTGAGTGTCTTTAAGACAGAGATAGATAGGTTCTTGATTAATAAGGGGATCAGGGGTTATGGGGAGAAGGCAGGAGAATGGGGATGAGAAAATATCAGCCATGATTGAATGGCAAAGCAGACTCGAGTGGCCTAATTCTGCTCCTATATCTTATGGTGTTATGGTCTTTATCAGTCGTGGCATAGATTATAAGAGCTGGGAGGGTATGCTGGAGCTGTACAAAATGTTTTGGTTAGGCCACAGCTGGAGTACTGGGCGCAGTTCTGTCACCTCACTACAGGGAAGATGTGATTCCGCTGAAAAAAGTGCTAAAGAGATTCACCAGGATGTTACCTGGGATGGGGGTTGAGCTTGGAGGAGAGGTTGGATACGGTCAGGTTGTTTCGCATGGCAGACGAGGCTGAGAGGGGACCTGATTGAGGGGTATCAGATTGAGGGATATGGATAGGGTGGATAGGAAGGTGAACAAAAGCAATGTGAACAAGGAATAGCAGTTAAAATATGTTCAGCTCAGTCCATATTGCAATAAATCTTGATTTTTGTCACATCAGAATTTGTGCAAATGCCATAACTCTGAGTGGAACAACTGAGGTTTAATTCCTAACTTGCTAAAGGCTGCCTAGGCAGGCTGTTTAAAAGACCCACCACTGTGCCATCCCAGTTATCATGGGAAAAGAAGGACCCTCACCGTCGCACCTCATCATCCCCAAACCTCCTTATTCTCCACACTCTTTCCCCTTGCCCCATCTATGCATCTTATGACACCCCCCCCCCCTTCCCCCACACACCCAGACTCTGCCCTCTCATGTCCCAATGCCACCATGGCTCCTCCAATCAATTTATGCCGATACACTGCATTGAACCTCTGAACAGTGACAGTGGAATATGTTAAAAGAAGCATTGAAAAGTTATTCATTGATATCTTTCCATGTTCTTAAAATCTTCTTTTAACTACCGGCCAATAAAAGTGTGGCAATCAACCAAGTAATTTTAGCAGAAACCTATTCATCTTGTGTCAATAGATATTGTGTAATCGAGAGCATAACTCAGCGAGCAACAACTGTCAAGCAAGCAAAGCTTTCCCTGGTGCTCAGGTGTTTCAGTAGTCCAGTGGATGTCTTGGCTATCAACCAAGTATACAAAATGAAGCTTAGATGAGAGCCCAGAAATCCATTAAACTTTAAAGGATCTGGATGATTGGCATATGTACTGACCAGTAGTAAAAAGGAGTTTATTTTAAGAAAGTGGAAAGTTGTCAATTCCTTTCTTAGTTTTTTTTTACAAATACGGTCACTTTAGGCTTCATTGCTTTTATACAGTATATAGTGGGTAAATAACAATAGCCTGAGCGAAGGGGGATAGTTGGTGGATCACTGGTATCCTTCCGCATCAGGAGCATGAGTTAGGACTTGTCTTTCAAAATCTTTCCTCGTGCAGACTATGGTTCATTACATCTCTGAGGTCTCCTGAATCACAACTCTTTGAAAATCTGGCACGATCATGAAAATTGCGGATGACCAGCAGCAGGTCAGGAATGCAGGGTGTCAGCTCGCAACTCTAAAAATCATACGTTCTGGGGAGAGGGTTGGAAATCCCGGAATCAGGTCCTGGCTGTAATGTTGAAAGGTCCACCGAGTCTCCCCAGCACCTCAAAAATCGAACTGATAGATTTCCTCTTGAAAACTGGCCCTGGTGTGTACTAAATTAGCTGCACTGAATTTGAAGAAGGGTCAGGCACTGTAATTGTCTTCAGCATTTCTGAGTTGGGGGGCAGCAAATCAATCCAGCCCATCCCAATTCTCATTGCATATCAATTGAAAATTGGCCTCGGTTGTGATCTTCCAATCAGAGGCGGATTTACACTTTTGTGGGGCCCCATGCTCATCTTCATTTCTGCCCGCCTCCCTCAGACGGCTGCTGACCCCGACTGGCTGGCTCACGTTGTGGGTTTTGCCCGGCACCTCACCTTGAAGTTGCTGGCTGGCCAGCCCTCCTCAGCTCTGGCTGGGTCGAGTCTCCCCTCGCCTGCTCCCCTCAGTGCTGACCCTGATTGGCCATCTCACCACCTGGAGGTTTTCTCCCAGCCCTGGTGCCACACCGTTGCTGGCTGGCCGCAGGTGGAATCACATGTACATGTTGTGTTGAAGAAAGCCAAACCAGAGTTAACTGTAGGGGAGGCAGTGGCATAGTGATATTGTCACTGGACTGGTAATCCAGACACCCAGGGTAATGATCTGGGGACTCGGGTTCAAACCGCACCATGGCAGGTGAGGGAATTTAAACTCAATAAAAGATCTGGAATTAAAAGTCTAATGATGGCCATGAAGCCATTGTCAATTGTCTCATCTGTTTCACTAATATCCTTTAGGAAAGGAAATCTGCCATCCTTACCTGGTCTGGCCTACATGTGACTCCAGGCCCACAGCAATGTGGTTGACTCTCAAATCCCCTTTGAAATGGTGTAGCAGGCCACTCACTTGTATTCAACTCCTACTAAAACGCAAAGGAATGAAACCGGACGGACCACCAGTAAAACGACTGCCAACCCTTAATATCATCTGGAGGCTTGTGCGAAAGCAACAGCCTGACATGGTTATACTCACAGGATCATACCTTACATACCTTACATTCTCCACTATCACCATTCCTGAATATGTCCTGTCTCACCGGCAGAACAGACACAGCAGAGGTGGCGGCACAGTGGTATATGGTTGGCAGGGGGTTGCCCTGGGAGTCCTCAACATCAACTCTGGACCCCATGGTTAAACATGGGCAAGGAAACCTCCTGCTGATCACTACATACCGGCCACCATCAGCTGATGAATCAGTACTCCTCTATGTTGAACACCACTTGGAGCAAGCACTGAGGGTGGCAAGGGTTCAGAATATGCTCTGGGTGGAGGACTTCAATGTCCATCACCAAGAGTGGCTCGGTAGTACCACTACGGACCCAGCTGGACGGGTCCTAAAGGACATAGCTGTAGTCTGGGACTGCAACAGATGGTGAGGGAACCAATAAGAGGGAAAAACATACACAACCTCACCAATCTGCCTGCTGCAGATGCATCTATCCATGACAGTATCGGAGAAGTGACCCATGCACAATCCTTGTGGAGACAAAGTCCCGTTTTCACATTGAGGATATTCACTCCACATCATATGGATGTGAGATTGGAGATAGGCTCTGCCCAACCCCCCCCCCCCCCCCCCCCCCCCCCCCCCCCCCCCCCATGGAGGTTGGACTCAGCCCTTCTGGCCGATAAAGCTTTCTGCGAGAAAATATCGCAGGCCATAGAGGAGTATTACTAATAACCCTCCATATTCTGGGAGGCACTGAACACTGTGATCAGGGGTGAAATGATCACTTCTAAAGCACGGAGAGATAGGGAAGAGAGGGTGGCTGGGCAGGTACTCGACTCCATACTGTAAGTGGCCGGCGATACTCCAAGGCCCCGATCGTAGAGTTCCTGGCGGAGAGGAAAAAGCTACAAATGGACTTTGCCCTGCTCTCCACGAGGAAAGCAGTGCATCATCTCTGCCAGGCATGGGGGACCCTGTACCAGCGCAGAGACAAGGCCAGCCACCTGCTGGCTCGCCAGCTGAGAATGCAGGCAGCCACGAGGGAAATATTGCAGATTCGGGATAACAATGGCAGACTAGCAGCCGAGCCAGAAAAGGTCAAGGAGGCATTTGAGACCTTCTACCGGGTGCTGCACACCTCCGAGCCCCCAGCAGGGGACTTGAGGATGAAGCAGTTCCTTGATAGACTGAACGTGCCGGTTGTGAGGGAGGATAGGAGATGGGACCTGGAAGCACCACTAGAAATGGGAGAGATCATGGAGAGTATTAACTCCATGCAGGCGGGGAAGGTGCTGGGACCGGGCGGTTTCCCGGCGGACATCTACAAAAAATGTGCGATGGCATTGGCCCCGCACCTGCGGGAGATGTTCAAAAATTCACTGGCGAGGGGCACCCTGCTACCTATGCTAGCACAAGCCCCAATCACACTGATACACAAGATAGAATGCAAGTCCTACAGACCCATCTCGCTGCTAAAAGGCTAGAGGACTGTGTTCCAGAGGTGCTAGCAGGAGGCCAAACGGGCTTTGTCAAGGGTAGACAGCTAACATTAAATATCAGGTGCCTGCTGAAGGTGATCATGACCCCATCCAGGAAGAAAATACCAGAGGTGATTGTCTCACTGAACGCAGAAAAGGCCTTCGACAGATTCGAATGGAAGTACCTCATAGAAGTACTGGAGCGGTTCGAGCTTGGAACGGGGTTCACCGCTTGGGTGCAATTCCTGTAAAACGCTTCCACAGCGAGAGCACGGACAAATACCACCAGCTCTAAGTACTTCCAGCTGGACAGAGGCACAAGGCAGGGATGCCCGTTGTCCATCTTGCTTTTTGCCTCAGGACACAAGGATCCCAAAAAGACTACTGCAGAGAGCGAGAACCATTGGGGGCCTAGCCCTCCCAAACCTGCAATATTACCACTGGGTGGCAACCATGGAGAGGGCAAAGGGGTGGATAAAAGAGCAAGAAACCGAGTGGGTGCTTATGGAGGAGGGCTCCTGAAGAGGGACCTCCCTCCGGGCTCTAGCAATAACCACAGGTTCACGCCCGCGACAGTGGATGCCACCTTCAAAAGGTGGAGGTAGGAGACAGGGGACACTGACAGACAGGGACTTCTACATGGACGACAGACTGACAATGCTCAAGGAACTGACAGAGAAGTCCCAGCTGACGGGTGGTTGGGGGGGGGGGAGGTGTGTGTGTGTGTGTGTGTGTGTGTGTGTGTGGCGGGGTGAACTAAGATACATGCAGATCAAAAACTTCTTACGCAGGGAAATGAGGACATACCCACGACCACCACAACAATCACTGCTGGAGGACCTAGTGGACATGGACTCCTGGGGAAGGGGAATTGCGGCAACATGTATGGGCAACTACTAACGAAGGCTAACACCCAGCTGCCGTTCAATCACAGGCTGGCAATTCTTCATTTGGACCACCACGAACAGTGGTTCTCTGCAGGAAATAATTTGCCTACTTAAGGGTCTCAGCTGACATTCGGGCAATAGGGTCTCTTCCCCCCCCCCCCCCCACACAGGCAGAATCAGGGCGGGGGAGGCAGGGAGTAGGTAGGGTTCGTCCCACACCTCTCACCCAATCAAACCAGCCCCCTGACTCAGAACGTCTTACCACATGGACTGCAGTGGTTCAAGAAAACCGCTTACCAACTTCGGTGCAGACTCGATGGGTCGAATGGCCTCCATCTGCACTGTACGTTCTATGTTCTTCTCATGGGAAATTAAGGGTGTGCGATAAATGCTGGCCTTGCCAGCAACGCCCACATCTTTTAAATTTATTAAAACTAAAATGGGGAACATTAAATTCTGTCCTTCCTTTGCCTGTTCCCCAGAGAGCAAAGTCACAGATAGTTCTGCTGTAGCAACCTCCAGTGAAGACTTTGATGGAGTGGTTGTGAGGAGAGCTGTGGACAAGTGTTCCATGGGCCTGCACAGCAGAGCGTTTGATTTATTCTTGGGTCTGCCACAGAGCTTGATAGAATTTCTCCGCGTGTCAGTTCTACATTCCTCATCCATGGGAAATAAGCTCTCAGTGTCTACTTTGTCAAGCCCCCTAGTATGTTTCAATGAGATCACCTCTCATTCTTTCCAGAGAATATAGGCCAAATTTACTCAGCCTCTGATCAGGGGGCAACCTTCTCTTAGGAACCAATCCGATGAACAATTGGACTGAATTCTCAGGGCTCTGTCCATTCACTTTTTTGAATGCTTTCCTTTTGAAGCTTTTAAAAACTTTGGCCAAGTCTTCAGCTTGCTACAGGTTTTCCTTCCTTCCAAAGCCCATTAAAAAGTCTCTCTTCAGGCATGACTTTGTTCCCCATCCCTATACGCCCCACCCGCCAACCCCACTTCATCCTCTGCTTCCTGCTCCATATTCTCATGGGCTTCCTGGAAAATGCTCAAAGTTATGTCATTGTAGACAGGGCCGGCTCAAGGTACCGGAAACTCGGGCAGTCGCCCGGGGTGCCATGTGCTAGGGGGCGCCATCAAGGAGTGCGTGACCGGCGTCAGAGACCCGGCGCCGCGTAAAGCATGCGCGGTGGCCACCCTCCCCCAGGCCGCCCCGCACAAACATGGCGACCCCCCCCCCCCCCCGACCCGACCCCCCCCCCCCCCCCGGACCCGACCCCACCCCCGGACCCGACCCCCCCCCGGACCCGACCCCCCCCGACCCGACCCCCCCCCGACCCGACCCCCCCCCGACCCGACCCCCCCCCGGCCCGACCCCGACCCTACCCGACCCCCCCCCCCCGACCCGACCCCTCCCCCCGACCCGACCGCCCCCCCCCCCCCCCCCCCGACCCGACCCCCCCCCCCCCCCCCCCCTTGAAGGGCGCCGAAGTTCAGCTTGCCCGGGGCGCCAGCAGCCCTAGGGCCGGCGCTGATTGTACATGTAATAAATGCTCCTCTGTGGATCTTTGGACACAGACTTGTGAAGTTCAGCTGCATTCCAGCAGAGGGTGCTAGAACCGTGTTCACTGAAATGCTGAAAGGCTTCAGCTAGATTTTTTGATTATCTTGCTTGTAGCTAGCTAATTATCCATAACTAAAGACTCTGAAATATGCCCTACATTTGGTAAGTCAACTGGGCAGTAATTACCTGAATTGGCTTTGTCTCCCTTATTAACAACGTGTTCAACATTCAACTTATCTTGTTTTGGCACATGGGGTGGGATTTTCCATGACTCCAGTGGCATGTTTCGTGGCAGGGGAGGCAGCCGTCATTAGCCAGCGGCAGGATCTTCTGCTCACCCCCCCCCCCGCCCTGTTATTTTCCCATTGTATGCACTCTCCGCCACTGGGATACACGAGGTGGCGTTTTACTGCTGGATGGGGAGACCACCAGAAAATTCTAGCCACAGCCATATTAAGGCGCCTCGGGTTTCCAACTCTCCAGGGTTGACTTGGAGTCTCCAGTGATTGAAGAGCGATCCCCAGGATACTGCAATTCCACAAGATAATAGTTTTGCGACGGTGGCCTCTTTTCAATTTTAACAACCGCCTCCTCTTCCACCTTAAGGTGTTGTCTCATTCTCCACTCTACATTGGTAAATCCCACCTTGGATACCACTCCAGCCTCAGGAGCCCGTTCATCACCCTTCACTGGACGGCGAGCATGCACCCTGCTCAGTAATTGGCTTGCAAGTCAGCAATCGCATTGGGCATCAAGCCCTGATGTGGGTTCTGGACCCAGAAATGTACCAAACATTGGGGTGACAACTTCAATCATAAATTAAGCCCATTGTTTTTCTCTCCACAGACCTTGCCAGACCTATGATTCACAATTTGCATGTTTGTTTTGTGCCACTGTTCACTCTGTTGCAGGTCAGGACCAGTTGCAGAATGACTTCCAGCCCCTGCACCACAGCCACATTCCCCAGCTGTTAGGACTGCAGGCTGACATTAACTGGTCCTCTCCTCCCACAATTGTAGGCCCCATGCTGAGGCCGTACTTAGTGCTGGTCGTGCAGTATTGCCTATATCTGGAGCAACAGTTTCAGGATAATTGTCCATCACAATTCCCAAGGCTATTTTTAGAGGCTATGAAATATAACCCCAATTATATCCTGACATATTTATTTTCTATTTTTGACCAGTTTGCAGCCTAGCTTCCGTCAATGTTATTGCCCTGACCTTCCAGGAAACAATATCTTCCAGTCCTGAATGCCTATTTCCAAATTCCGAGCTTTGTGATATTTTTAACGTTATTGATTTCCTCAGCTTTTGTTTGCCTAAACTAGCTCTTGGGTGGGATTCTCCCTTCTGGGGACGAAGTCCCCACGCCCGCCAGAAAACGGACGGGAATCACTCTGGACTTTTTCCTCGAAGGTCCAGGGTTATTATCCGTTTTCCAGGGGACTAGAAGAGCCCCGGCATGCATCCCACAGCTCTGGCTGCCGGCGGGGCCCAGCTAGCCAGACTGCGCGGCCGTGCATGCGTACGGCGGCCGCAAGCGGATTCGCACTTGCGCGCGGTGGCCATCTTGGCGCAGGCGCCGCCGACATGGCCACAGTGGGCCCGTGCGGATGAAGGTAGGTCCCTCCCAGATCACGATGGCCCGCCGATCGGTGGCCCTGATCGCAGGCCTGGCCACCGCTGAGGCCTCCGCTGGAGTCAGATACCCCCGCCCCTCACCAGGACTGCCACCGCGGCCACAGGTCCAAGCTCCCGCCAGGTGGTACCACATGTAAACCATGCCGGCGGGAGTTTGGCCGGTCGGCCTGTTCCAACGGCCCCCGACAGGCGCCACATCGAATGCGCGCGCGGGGCTGACGGGTCGGCGGAGAATCGCGGAAGCACCATCGTGTCGGATTTCCGGCGTGAATGGCTATTCTCCACCCCCGTGCCGGGCCCCATTCCGACGAGGAGGGTCGGAGAATCCCACCCCCAATCTTCATTAGTCTTTCACTTGCTTGTGTCAACCAACAAGATATTCATCAATTTCATGTTCCCCTTGGTAGATTTTCTTTCCATAATGCTGTTTGTTTAATGAAGAGTGCAGGAGAGAATAATAATAATAATAATAATAGCTTATTGTCACAAGTAGGCTTCAATGAAGTTACTGTGAAAAGTCCCGAGTCGTCACATTCCGGCACCTGTTCGAGGAGGCTGGAACGGGAATTGAACCCTCGCTGCTAGTCTTGTTCTGCATTACAAGCCAGCTGTCTTAGCCCGCTGTGCTAAACTAACCCCTAATGAGAGAATGGCAGGACCAGCATCAGGCATATCTAAAACTGAGCTGTCAACCTACTAAAGCTACAACACAGGGCTACTTGCATACCACACTGAGGAAGCGGCATGCAATCGGACTGAGTTAAGCGAGCCCACAACAAATGGATCGGATCTAAGTTCTACAGTCCTGCTATATCCAGTCATGAATTATGGTGGACAATTAAACAACTCGTGAGAGGAGGATATCCCCATCCTCAGTGATGGGGGAACCCAGCATATCAGCACAAAACATAAGGCTCTTCAGCCCAGAAGTACTGAGTGGATCGTCCATCTCAGTCTCCTCTTGAGGTCACCAGCAGCACAGATGTCAGTCTTCAGCCAATTTGATTCATTCCACATGTTATCAAGAAATGGCTGAAGGCACTGGATACAGCAAAGGCTCTGGGCCCTGACAATATTCTGGCAATAGTACTAAAGACTTGGGTCCCTGAACTAGCTGCACCCCTAGCCAAGCAAGTGCAACCACAACATTGGTATTTACCCAGAAATGTGGAAAGTTGCCCAGGTATGTCCTGTGCACAAAAAGCAGGATAATCCAAGCCCAGCTAATTACTGGTCCATCAGTCTACTCACGATTATCAGCAAAGTGATGCCCAGTTTGGGTTCCGCCATTATCACTCAGTTCCTGACCTCATTGCAGACTTGGTCCGAACATGGGCAAAAAAGCTGAACTTCAGAGGTGAGGCGAGAATGACTGACTGCCCTTGACATCAAGTGGTGCGGTTGACTGAGTGTGGCATCATGGAACCCGAGCAAAATTGGAGTATATGGGAATCGGGGGACTCTGCACTGGTGGAGCTTTACCCAGCACAAAGAAAGTTGGTTGTGGTCAGTTTCAGGATGTCGCTGCAGGAGTTCCTCAGGCTAGTGTCCAACCATCTTCAGCTGTTTCATCAGTGCCCTTCCTTCCATCATAAGATCAGAAGTGGGCATGTTCGCTGATGACTGCACTATGTGCAGCACCATTCGCCAACAACACATGGGCTGTAGTGGTTCAGGAAGGTGACACATCACCACCTTCTCAAGGACAATTAGGAATGGCCAATAAATGCTGGTCTAGCCAGTGATGCCCACATCCATGATTTTGTGATTTATGAAAGTATCTTAAAATACATATTAAACACCATTGATCCCAGTCCTTGAATTTGAATAAGATTCCATGTTAATATCTGATATTAAAATTAATTTTAATATTAACAGTATCATCCCAAATCCTTTGCACGACCTTTGTGATCTTTTCTTAAAATAACACTTTTATACCCAGGTTAATCCCTGAATCTCCACGCTGGCTGCTGTTAAAAGGGAAGGTGCAGGAGTCTGAAGCAATACTGAGATATGCTGCAAAGAAAAATCGTGTCACTCTACCAGAGATACTCTTCAGTGATTTTGAGGTACTGGCACATGCTAAAGTGTATTTGTTTTTGGTTTGTTTATTTAACCCTTTAAAGGGGCTGTGGTAGTCACCACTGATGTATTATACTGTTTATATGGGTTTTACGGTAAGGCCCCTGTACTACAGGTATGGGGGTAGATCCCTGCCTGCTGGCTCCGCCCAGTAGGCGGAGTATAAATATGTGTGCTCTCCGTACAGCAGCCATTTCGTCAGCTGCTGTAGGAGGCCACACATCTCAGTGTAATAAAGCCTCAATTACATTCTACTCCCATCTCGTCTTAATTGATAGTGCATTAGGGGCCTGCCCTTTAACTGTCAATTTTTCTCAGCCTCTCTCTTCTGAAGGTATTGATTCTTTGCTATGTTACAGTTCTATTGGCGTCAGTCATCTTCCTTGTCCAAGTGACTATTCCTTTTTTCATGTGTGTACCAAAATAATTAATGCTTTCAGGTTGTTTGGCCATCAAGAATCTCAGCTAATTCCTTCATCACCCACAAGCATGTACTTTCCAGCAGGATCCACCATATAGCCACCAGCGGCAGCATTTTCCATGCCCGTTGGTGGGATCTTCTTGTCCCACCACTGTCAACGGAGAAGCCACAGTGGGGGTTCACCATCAGCAGACTGGAAGGTCCCAACAGCGGGAAGGGCCGGAGAACGCTGGCCTCGGAGTGAGAATCTGGGCTTCTTAAGAGAACTACAGTGCCGCCATCTGCATAAAAAGATCAAATAAGGCTTATTTGCTTCATTGCCACAGTAAATGCTGCATTGATTCACTGAACTCATTCCCATTCTTTTTTTTATGTTGTTTTGTCCGACAGTCACTAATTCAGCACTGGGGCTAAAATTATATGTCTTAACTAAGGTAAAGTCGCCATAGTCCCAGATGACCACAGGCTGCTTTCTCCTTTGAGGTGGAGAGCTGGCTGGTGGTGGTTTAACTGGAGGATCACCACACCTCAGGTGAGGGGCAAGGTTGAGAAGTTCATGAATAACCTCAGCTGGTATGGGAATTGAACCCATGCTGCTGTCTTTGCTCTGCGTCCCGAACCAGCTGAATAGCTAAGTGAGTTAAACCGCAATTATATAGGGCCTTGATGAGGCCACACCTAGAATATTGTGTGCAGTTTTGGTCTCCTTTTCTGATGAAGGATGTTCTTGCTCTCGAGGGAGTGCAGTGAAAGTTTACCAGACTGATTCCAGGGATGGCGGGACTTTCATATGAGCAGAGATTGACTAGGTTAGGATGTTCTCGCTGGAGTTCAGAAGAATGAGGGGTGATCTCATAGAGACTTTTAACAGGACTAGACAGGGTAGGCGCAGGGAAGATGTTCCCGAAGGTGGATGTGTCCAGACCCAAAGGTCACAGTCGGAAGATTCACGGTAAACCATTTCGGACAGAGATGAGGAGACATTTCTTCACAGAAAGAGTGGTGAACCTGTGGAATTCATTACCACAGGAAGTAGTTGATGCTAAAACATTGAATATATTCAAAAGGCGGCTAGATACAGCATTTGGGGAGAATGGGATCAAAGGTTATGGGAAGACAGCAGGATTAGGCTATTGAGTTGGATGATCAGCCATGATCGTGATGAATGGCGGAGCAGGCTCGAAAGACCAAAAGGTCTTCTCCTGCTCCTATCTTCTATGTATCTATGTATCTATTCAATGGATAAAATCCTTGAGCCAGTGAGGAATAGTTTCTTAATTTCTAAAGATTTGGGGATCAGGTCACATTTGCACTCTTCCATCTGTTCATTAACACATGTATTTTATTGGTGGCCCCAGATATGATTATATTCTTTGTTTATACTATGCTTTCCTCCCTTTTCAATTCTTTCAATTTTCTTGTGGCTATTTCCTCAATGTCCAGTCGTCTTCTCCAGGCAGTATCTTCAATTATTTGATGGGTAATAATTCCTGGCCCATGCCAAGATTTGGGGTCTTGAGTTTGGGTGAGAATGTAGGCTGCATGTTCCATGGGATTGAAGTTGGTGCTGTTGGCGTTATCCTGAACCAAATGCTAGATGTTTGACCATCTGAGTTAACTGGCCCCACTCCCCAATATCCATTACTGCAAATCTTGGCCCCCAAGTCAATCTGACAAGTAAGCTGATTCCATATTTCCAGCTCCGCAAATTATACTTTTGCATGTGCTCAGCATATAAACCAATTCCCCTTTTCACTGTGACTTTCTTTACTGCTATTAACAATCAGTCTCCATTTGTCACCCCAAAAATGCAGATTTTTCTTACCGGCACCTTATAACTGAGCGCGAGGGATCAAGCAGGCAAAGATATATTCAGGGCACCAACAGAACAGTTCGGGCATCGGAACCGCATCTTCAGCAGTCCAATGCACCGCTCAATTACATCAGAGGTGCAGTGTGGGCCTCATTATAACGGCTCTCCCACTCGGTCTCAATCCTCTGCACCGCCGTCACCAGCCAGGACCTCAGCGGGATTCCTTGTCCAATAAGAACCAGCCCATCATCCTGGGGTGGTCCTCGAAGATGCCGGGGATCTCCAAGTGACCCTGGATGTAGCTGCCATGCACAGTCCAGCATCTGTTGCCCATCCCTAATTGCCCTTGAGAAGATGGTGGTGAGCTGCCTTCTTGAACTGCTGCAATCTACTTAGTGTAGGAACACCCACAGTGCTGTTAGGGAGTGAGTGCCAGGATTTTGACCCAGTGACAGTGAAGGAATGGCGATATATTTCAAAGTCAGGATGGTAAGTGACTTGGAGGGGACTTCCAAGTGGTGGTGAACTTCCAAGTGGTGGCGTTCCCATGTATCTGCTGCCCTTGTCCTTCTAGATGGTAGTGTTTGTGGGTTTAGAAGGTACTGCCTGAGGAACCTTGGTGAGTTCCTGCAGTACATCTTGTGGATGGTACACACGGCTGCTGTAGTGCGCCGTGGTGGAGGGAATGAATATTTGTGGAAGGGGTGCCAACGAAACAGGCTGCTTTGTCCTGGATGGTATCAAGCTTCTTGAGTGTTGTTGGAGCTGCCTTATCCCGGCAAGTGGGGAGTATTCCATTACACTCCTGACTTGTGCCTTGTGGAAAGTCTTTGGGGAGTCAGGAGGTGAGTTACTTGCCTCAGGATCCCTATCCTCTGACCTGCTCTTGTAGCCACAGTATTTATATGGTCAGTCAATGGGAAACTCCAGGATGTTGATGGGGGATTCAGTGATGGTAATGCCATTGAATGTCAAGGGGTGATCGTTGGATTCTCTTATTGGAAATGGTCATTGGGTCATTGCCTGGAACTTTTGTTACTTGCGACTTGTCAGCCTAAGCCTGGATAAATGTTTTGCTGCATTTTCACGTGGACTGCTTCAGTGCCTGAGGAGTCGCGAATGGTGCTGAACATTGTGCAATCATCAGCGAACATCCCCACATCTGACCTTATGTTGGAAGAAGGTTATTGATGAAGAAGCTGAAGGTGGTTGGGCCTCGGACACTACCCTGAGGAACGTCTGCAGCGATGTCCCGGCACTGAGGATGACTGACCTCCAATAACTGCATGGTTGGGTATAATCAACTGGTTCAGTTTTCCAGAGTGAATGGCACCGACAATCCCTGTCCTTAAACCTGGTTGGTCAATAAGAATTTTTGGGGACTATAAGCTGACCATAAATCAAGCTGCCCGGGTCACTCGGTATCTGATTCCCGAATTAAAGACCTCTATGCTAAACTGGTGGGGGGCTTTACTTATTCAAAATTGGACCTCCGTCATGCCGACCTGCAACTTGATTTGGATGAGGAGTCTCATCAATATCCGCAAAGGCCTCTCCCAGTATAACAGAATGTGTACGGCATTGCTCAGCCTGCGCTATCTTGCAGCACACAATAGAAAATCTCCTCCAGAGAATCCCCATGGTGATGGTTTACCTCGGCTTCTTGCTACACAAGAATAACACGTGGCCAGCCTAGAGGAAGTAATGCAGAGGTTTTGTGATGCAGAGATCCACCTAAAATGGGAAAAATGTACTTTTCAAGCTTCATAAGTGACGTATCTAGGATTTCACATTGATGCAATAGGGTTGCACCAATTGAAAGAAAAGGTCAAAGTCATACGAGACAACCCTGTACCCAAAATGTCAGCGAGCTTAAAACCTTCCTCAGTATGGTCAATTACTGTGGAAGGTTTATTTCAAATCTAGTCACAGCATTGGCACCTTTTCACTAGCTATTCAGGAAGAATCAGCGGTGACAATGGGGAGAGCCGCAAGAAGAAGCCTTCCGAGTTGTGAAGCAAGCATTACAGTCTTCAAACCTCTTGGTGATTTTGATCTGGGGAAACTGACATGTGATGCGTCCCCTCACAGTATAGGGACCATCTTCCCCCACAAGATGCTAGATGGTTCGGAAAGCCCTATTGCCTTTGCCTCATGACCCTTGCTGAAGCAGAATGAAACTTCATTCAGATTGAGAGCTTAGCAGTTAGAATCAGTGTGAAGAGATTCCACCATGTGTAGGTCGAGGGTTTGACATAGCCATCACTGGGCTTGCTTTTTAAGGAAAGATAAGCCCAGAGAGGATGCAGCATGGGCCCTGCTGTTGGCGGCTGACAACTATGCCTGGGACGTGGGAGTCACTGGCACGGGCCCCATCACCTCCTCCTCCCTCGGGTGCCTGATCACCCCCAAAATACTCCATGGGATGGGGGTGTGAGGGGAGCTATCCCCAGAGGCAGCCCCCCATCTGGTGTTGCCGATCCTGGAGGTCCACTCGAGTCTAGACCAGGCTCTGCATGCTCAGAGCCATGGAGCACAGAGTGTGGGCCATCTCTGTCTGGGACTGCGCCACATCGCCCATTGACTGTGCCACCACTTTCTGAGTCTGTGCCACATCAGCCAACGACTGCGCCATCTCACTCTGAGACCTGGGCCACCTCCCTCTGTGTCTGCGCCATGTCGGCCAGCACCTGGGCAATGCCGCAGGTATTCGTAGCCATGGCCTGCTGTGACTGGGCCATGCTCAGAAGCGCCGCTGCAATGTCCAATGCTCTGGCAGATGGCTGCCTTTGAGAACGCAGTCTTGATGGGTGCCTCAGCCAGCACCTGCACAGAGTGCCCCAGGCCTTGATCCATAGCCACCCTTGCTTCCAGGGCCTCCACCGTGGACGCCAACAGCGCAGTGTTTCCCAGGGTGGCATGCATCATTGGCACCTCCTCCTATTCCTGCACACGGTTGGACTGCTCCAACCTCACCTGCAGATGCTAGATGTTCGCCGACAACCCCTCATGTAGTCCCTGGCTCTGCCACTGCATCCCCACTATAGATTGGACTGTCCGTTCCAGAAGCCGAAACTTGTTTGGAGGGCAGCTAGTCCCTGGGGTCGGCCTGCCATCCGACCATCCACCCCCTCGGGAGTTCCTACCTCCACCTGATGCACTGGAGCAGCTGTGGGTCCTGGGAGTCTCTTCACTAAAGGGTCTGGAATGCACTTCCTGGAAGTGAGGTGGAGGCAGATTTAATTGAGGTATTTAAGAGGGCATGAGATGATTACTTGAATGGAAACAACGTACAGGAGTACAGGGAAAAGGCAGGAGAATTACACTAAGTCATGGTCCTTATTTGGAGAGCCGATTCAGACACGATGGGCCAAATGGCCTTCAGTACCATAATAATTCTGGGATTCTGTGCTCCAACTGTACAAGGGGTTGGCCGAGCATGATGCAAGTTGAAATGAGTCAGAATGCCATCTAATTCAGGGATTTTCGCAGTCAGGAACACTTCAGTTGAGAACCTCTGACCCTGGATAAAGGTCATGGGTTGCAAGTCACTCTGAGGTGCCTGTGTGAACACCTCCATGGAAAGGACAATCTGGAACGTCTAAACTCTTACTGCCAGGAAGGATTCACATCCTTCCTGGCAGTAAGAGTTTAGACGTTCCAGATTGTCCTTTCCATGGAGGTGTTCACACAGGCACCTCAGAGTGACTTGCAATCCATGACCTTTATCCAGGGATTCACATCCTTCCTGAGCCTTTGTTCTCACCTTGGATGACCCTTTGAACTCTTTCACCACCTCAGATCACTTTATTACCATGTTTGCAACAAGAGGAGTCTCAGACATGTGCCACGATATGTCATTCTCTATAAAATAATAATGTAGAGAAATCTTATACAGAGACACTTATGACTCACTCAATGCACCAGGTGACATGACAATCGCGAAAGTGTTCTCATGGATTTGGCCACCACTGCCACACCAGGAAGGATAACCTCCAATCTCTGCCCAAAGCTCTGTGTCAATTTGGAGCTGGGCTTTTCCATACACATTGTTGGCGACGACAGGCTTTCTAACAGGCCTGCCACTGTACCAAGCAGTTCTGTGTGCCTGTCCGTCAGCCTTTCTTTTTATGTCACCACATCAAGTCCTCATCTCAGCCCTGCGATCTGATTCACCATTCCCACTCTTCCTTCTGTTCATAAACTTTTCCACAACGTCTTCCACCAGCTGCTGCAGGCAGAATGCAGCTCGATTTTAAGAAATACTTTTAGTGGCATGAACGTGGGGCCACTGCCGAGGTGCGTCGCCACTCGGCAGCAAGTTTAGCACTAAGCCACATGCAGCTATCACAGTTAGCAGGCTGCCTGCATAACTTTGGACAGACATGGTTTAATTACGCGTTATGCTCAGAGGCAATCAAGTTTTTAACCCTGTGTGTTTAACGCATTTTCTTTGAACACCTCTTATTTATTAGTTTTTTAAAATATTAGAGATTGGAAAGTCCTTTCTGACTGGGCAAGATATTAGTAGGCAGGAGGTTATGAGGTTAAATCTCCAAGCGTATGTCCAAAAAAAATGGTCAATCCTCAGTTTAGCCCTCTGTTAATGATTGCTGGCACTGTGTCCTGCATTAAGACATGCTGTGCTCTGCATATAATGTGAAGGCTGCCACTAGAGAAAAAAAACTGGCAAGCACCCAGAAGTCAGGCCTTCTAAAAAGCACGTGATTTACAGGAATAGGCTGGGCCCTGCACAGTTGTCAGGGAGTTTCCTCTTAGTTAGTAATACATTGCTTTCATACTTTCATACTATTTTGTGGAGACATATATTTACCTGATACTTTAAGTGTAGTTTATTGGTTTGAATTTCAAGATGCATTTTTCAATCAACTTCACAAATGTTCCTTGCAAATAATTTCTCCCAGGGGTACGGAAACTATTTCTTGTCTCCATTATTGTCGTAGGATCAGCTAAATGACCCACCGAATGGGAACCGAACCCGAGACATTTCTGTTTTTTTATGGTTCAATACTTCACCCAATGTGCATTTATCCACTTGGATATTAGGATAGCTAATTTATTGTTTCAAAAAGAGAAGCAAATTTAGCCTCACTATCATTTATATCATTTTGATAAATAAAAGGTTTTCTGTCTGTTTATTGCTCAGAACAATCCACAACACACACAATGCTGATACTGCAAATCTGCAGCTTCAAGATCCACATTAAGTAACACTATTACCCCTCTTCCTCTTCCTCCCCTGTGTCTATAAAAACTAGGATTTAAAAAAAATGTAAGTGTCGCATGCTAATGTTATTGTGTTGCTGATCACACCATTACAATATTATCTCAGCAGTTAGAATAACAGAATACTACAGTGCAGAAGAAGGCCATTTGGCCAATCGAGTCTGCACCGACCATCCGAAAGAGCACCTTACCTAGGCCACCCCCTACCCTATTCCCATCACCTCATTTGACAACACTATTTATCAATCCACCTTATCAGCACATCTCTGGACTGCGGGAGGAAACCAGAGCACTCAGAGGAAACCCACACAGACACGGGGAGATTGTGCAAACTCCATACACTCAGCCTCAGCCGGAATTGAACCGGGTCCTTGATGCTGTGAGGCAGCAGTGCTAACCACTGTGCCACCTGCTGGTAAATATCATAAAAAGGATATCACCATGCCAACACAGAATTTTAAATAAATGTCAAAAGTATCCAAAAAATTCCAAATTTTCTCAAGCCAGTCAAGATCAAATGTTCCAGCGCTGAAGGCGGCCATGCACGGCCGTCGAGGGTCCGCGCATGCGCGTGTTTGCCATCCCCGCACAGGCACGGAGCAACATGTTGGGGACCTAAGAGGGGGCGGCACAGGTAGGCCTCCTCCAGTTCGCGGCCACCCGACGATCGGAAGCCCCCGATCACAGGCCTGGACCCCGTGGAGGCCCCCTGCCCGGAGTCAGATTCTCCCCCCCCCCCCACCACCACCAAGACGTCCACCGCGACTGCAGGTCCGACCTCCTGCCGGGTGGTATCAGGTTGGAACCACGCCGGCAGGACTCGGCGCAATTCGCAGGAAGTGCGGCCGATCGCCTGGGAGAATCGCCGCGGGGGCCTGTTTCAGCGGCCCCCGACTGACGCCCCGGCAACCACACGGGCGCGATTGGTGCTGATTCTCCAGTCGCCAGAGAATCGCAGCCTAGCGTCGGAGCGGCAGAGACTGAAGGAGGAGCTATAATACATAACATCATCACAATTTCTATTACCCATGAAAACATTATACCTATCAAACACACTCTAGAGGCCTATGATTTAAATAAGGATTGAACCAGCATCATGAACCTTGACGTGGCACAGCATCTAGAAAATGGAAGTTTTATCATGTTTACACTTAGCCCCCTCTTTTTCTACAGGTCTTTCCGGAAAAGAAAGAAGTGACAATAATAATAATATACACTGCACCGTTTTCAATTAGTTGCTGAATTCTAAGCACTGATTCTGATGGCAGAATTTATGGAGTTTACACTTTGTCAAAGTTTAGATTTTAGATCTGTCCAGAGTCGATGGTGAATTAAAATGCAAATAAGAGAATATTCAGCTGATTGTATATTCTTTATGAGTTGTCATTTTTCCTAATCTGAAGTATGATTACAACACACACAAGTGACACAGCACTTCCCAAAATATCTTTGCAATGTGCATAGCTCATTCCGATAAACCTGTAACCAATTAATTCCCAGAAGTAATGTTTCTTTCAGATAGATTTTTTGGATTATTCATGCCCAAAAGTAAACTAATAACAACAGATAATATTGATATTTTCTAATAATATTGAATATTCTGTTTTTCTTCCAGCTCGAAGATGTAAAGGATAAAAATGTCAAATCTTTTACAGTTACTTGCTTGATAAAAACTCGTAATATTCGAGGCATCACTATTATAAACCTTATCGTGTGGTAAGTATTAGAGCTAAGAAAACCCTTTAAATACCTTTCTCAAAGAAATAATAATTTTATAATAATCTTTATTGTCACAAGTAGGCTTGCATTAACACTGCAATGAAGTTACTGTGAAAAGCCCCTAGTTGCCACATTCCAGCGCCTGTTCAGGTACACTGATGGAGAATGTAGAATGTCCAATTCACCTAACAGCACGTCTTTCGGGACTTGCGGGAGGAAGCCGGAGCACCCGGAGGAAACCCACGCAGACACAGAGAGAACGCACAGACTCTGGACAGACAATGACCCAAGCTGGAAATCAAACCTGGGACCTTGGCACTGTGAAGCAACAGTGCTATCCACTGTGCTACAGTGCTGCCCAATATGAGCCTCTTACTCATCGGCTTCAGGATGTCATTTGAGTGGTACCGGACACCTGGGCTGGGATTCTCCAAGCCCGCGCCGGGTCGGAGAATCATGTTGACGCCGAAAATCCCCGCCACGCCACTCCTACGTTGGTAAATGATTCTCCGGTGACTGGAGAATCGGCGGCAATCGCGCGCGCAGGGTCGACACGGCGCCGGTCGGGGGGCCGTTGAAAGAGACCCTACCCGGTGATTCTCCGCAGTTGACCAGCCTTTTCCCACTGAGTTCCGCCAGCATGTTTCCCGTATGGTACCACCCGGCGGGAGCTTGGACCTGCGGCAGTCCTGGTGGGGATAGGGGGGATCAGATTCGGGGGGGGGGGGGGGCCTCCATGACGGGCTTCCATGACGGCCATGCCCACGATTGGGGGCTACCGACCAGGGGGCACATGTGATATGCCTTCTTCCCGCAGGCCTGCTGTGTCGCTACGCCATGTTATGCGGCACCAGCGTGGAAACGGCCACCATGAGCTGGCGCGTGCATGCGCTGGCAGTGCAGGGCCACGTATCGGCGCCGGAGCTGCATGGAGCAATCCAGCATCGTGCTGGCGCCCTGTGAGCCACTGAATTGCTGGGTCAAGAGCCCATTGACGCCGGTGTGAAACACTCAGGTGTTTACGCCGGCGTCAACACTTTGCTGGGATTTTGGAGAATCCTGGCCCTGACCTGCAGCCTCTGCCTATCTTTCCATAGATCAGATCAGATTGGTGGGAAATGTGTTGTAGTGATATTATTGACGATAATCAACTGAAGTAAAACCAATGATTGCCTTGATCATTAGCACCAATCCAAAGCCAAAATATGCCGTCAAACTCAAAATCAATCTGCAGAATACACAGGTTCATTTTATTTTGAAGACAGCTGACCAAATCAGCATAGATATCACAGAATTTACAGTGCAGGAGGAGGCCATTCAGCCCATCGGGTCTGCATTGGCCCTTGGAAAGAGCACCCTACCTAATCCCACACCTCCACCCAATCCCTGTAACCCCACCTAACCTTTTATTGGACACTAAGGGCAATTTAGCATGGCCAGTGCACCTAACCTGCACATCTTTGGACTCTGGGATGAAACCGGAGCACCCGGAGGAAACCCACGCAGACACAGGGAGAATGTGCAGACTCCACACAAACAGTGACCCAAGCTGGAAATCTAACACGGGTCTCTGGTGCTGTGAAGCAACCGTGCTAACCACTGTGCGAATAGTTAAATAATTAAAGCACATTTTGCAGTTTTAGATTGTAGACAACTTCATTCCTTCACCTAAGTTGATTATCATAAATAACTTCAGTCTGATCTTATTTTGCACCAACCAATTATATTTTTATCTGTTTCAATTCACTATTATAATCTGTTTTATTAACTGACAATGGGGATTTCAATATTTAGTAGTTTACAATAATAACATACCAGGAAGGTCTGACTGACTTAATTTGGGTAGAAGTGCCAACTCTGATTTTGAAGAAGGTCAGGGTTCATGCCTTCGTATCTCTATTTATTCAAATGCTTAATTTCCTCCAATCTTTCACAGAATAATCCAGCATCAGCAGGCTCACAAATAAATTGACAACATGGTGAAGATTTCACCAAACTCCAAACCAACATGAACCCCAAGGGAGTGTTGGACGAATGGGGGGACTCAAAGGTGGTGTTAGCTTTCTCCCTGCAAAGGCACAGAATGTACTCTGGGTGGAGTATTTCAATGTCTGTCACCAAATGTGGCTTGGTAGCACCACAACAGACAAACTAGCCAAGTCCCAAAGGATATATCCACTAGGCTGGGGATGCAGCAGGTGGTGAAGGAATGGGAAACAGGAAAACACTTACTTTACCTCAACCTCACAAAACTACCTGTCACAGATTAAACTGCCCAAAATGGTATTGGCCACCACACACAATCCTGTGGAGATAAAACCCCAACTTCACACAGAGGATACCCTCCATCATGTTGGGTGGCATTACCACTGTTCTGAATCCAACAGGTTTGTTTCGAATCACTAGCTTTAGGAGCACTGCTCCTTCCTCAAATGAATGAAGAGGTAAGTTCCAGAAACGTATATATAGACGGAGTCAAAAATGCAATCTATGCACATGTTCTTTGAACGTCTTGCATCTTTGACTTTGTCTATACATATGTTCCTGGAACCGACCTCTTCATTCACCTGAGGAAGGAGCAGTGCTCCGAAAGCTAGTGATTAGAAACAAACATGTTGGACTTTAACCTGGTGTTGTAAGACGTCTTACTGTGCTCACCCCAGTCCAACGCCGGCATCTCCACATCACTGTTCTGAATGGGATAGATTCAGAACAGACCCTGCAGTTCAAAGCTCAGCATCCAGGAGATGCTGTGGACCATCAGCAACAGCAGAATTGTATTCAAGCACAATCTGCAACCTCATGTAATCTGCATATCCTTCAGTCTGTCATTACATCAAGCCAGGGGATTAACTCAAGTTTTTCTTTACAAACAAAACATCACACCCACACAATTGGTAAGGTACAGCGCAATTATTTTGCCATATAAATAAAAAAACACAGCTGAGTCATCTAACCCAGCGCCTTTATGTAAAAAAACATAAATGGTTGAAGAGACAAAGAATAAAAAAGAGTGAAGGAGAAGGGGCACACACCATCAGTATATTAGGGACAGTACTACATATTCTAAATCTGACACCACAGAGCCTGTATATTTAAGATAGGAGCCCGATACATTTCAGAATAAGTCCAACTTAGATCAAAGTATAGATTTCATTTGAATACACTCCACAATAATTTCGTGCCAATTATATACAGAAGGTGACCCAAGAATATAAAATATTTTCCGTGATGTAAATGGTAGAATATTATACAACTATACCAATTATACATTGTAGAAGTGTTTTCAGAGGCTAAATGTTGAGCTGATTTCCATGTGCGGGATCCCCCTCTTCATTTTGGCTCAGCTAACACACACACACTCACGAAGACAGCAACTCTGGTAAAGACGTTCTGTATTTGCCAACGTACAATGGGAGAGCAATCTGGGGCAGATTGACTCTACCTTACATTGCTTTAGATTCAACAATTATACAATTTCCAAGAATCAGCAACCCTGCCGCAGCTGGTCTTGATCCAATCATGTGGCTGCAGATTACATACATTGACCAATAAAATTGCTTTTGTGCAACTTGGGGCTGTGTGACCAGCTCATGCTCTTGCTGGGCCTTCTTCATGGTGTTCTGATCTTTCCAAGACTCTTCTTATCCACTGTCCTTGATGCTTTGTATAAACAGTCCTCTTTATCTTCTGTCTCTGAATGGTACCATTGGGCGGGATTCTCCGATAATCGGCGCGATGGCCGGGACCCGGCGTCAAAAATGGTGTGGATCACTCCGGCGTCGGGCCCCCCCAAACGGCGCAAATTCTCCGGCCCAGAATGGGCTAGTAACAGCATGACGCCATTCATGACGGCGCCCGTGTCATTGACGCCAGGCGGCGTCACAGCACAAAAGACGATGCCCCCCCCCCGGCAAGATGGCCGCCCGCCGCGCAGCCCCGAGGTTCCATGAGTGCGACATCAAGGCGCTCCTGGACGCAGTAGAGCAGAGGAGGGAGGCCCTGTACCCCGGACACGGCCGCAGGGTTGCCCCATGCCTCAGCCGGTGCCTGTGGAGGGAGGTGGCAGAGGCCGTCAGCGCTACGGACAGACGCCCAGTGCCACAAGAAGGTGAATGACCTCGTCAGAGCAGCCAGGGTGAGTACCCCCCCCCCCCCCCCGATGTGCGGCACACCCCCAGGTGCAACTAACCCTAACCCTAATGTGCTGCCACCCGCCCGCCCCCCCCCCCACAGGAGAAGCGCGCACACAACAACAGGGAGCGTGAGAGGACCAGAGGGGGCCCAGCTGATGGGAGACCACTCACCGTTCATGAGGAGAGGGCCCTGGAACTGGCAGGCAGACTCGAGGACCGGGAGGTTGCCGATGCACAGGTCGGGGGCTCACCACCAAGTGAGATGCTGTACTGTGTATTGCAGGACCAAATGTCGAGGCACCCGTCCCTGTGGGTGCCAACCGCCCGCAGGACGCCCCAGGGCGGCCACGAGACAGGGACAGGCCCGGAGCAACACGGAGATGATGCCCCCGTCTTGTGCGAGTGTGGCGACGCAGGCGTGTGACACCCAGCGACGAGTGGGGCAGCCACAGGCCCCCATTGCAGCTGAGCCAGGACACCACTACCCAGGACAGCCCTACCCAGGACACCCCTACCCAGGACACCCCTACCCAGGACACCCCTACCCAGGACACCCCTACCCGGTGTCATAATATACATCCAGGTACATGATGGAGTGCAGACAGGCAGTGATTGACACACAGGATGACCAGTGAGCACACAGAACGCAGCAGCCAATCACCAGACAGGACACGGCTACTATAAAGCTAGAGGGCATCAGTTTTCCCGCTCTCTCGCGATCCAGCCTCTGAGACAGACAGAGCTCGTGAGCAGCAGCTAGAACAAACACCATGTGGTAGTCAGTTCATCTGGTCAGTTTAGCCTCAGGTCTCCAGTCAAGTCAGCATAGTGTCAACCCACAGTTAAAGCATGTATTATAGTTAGTTGTTCAATAAAATTGTGTTGCATCTCTTCAAGTGTTGGAAGCCTGTCTCTCTCGACACTGCATCAAACGCAGTCCACGTAGACCCAGCTTACCCAACACATCATGGTACCAGTGTGTAATGCTAAAGTTTGACGGATCTACCTTGCGATAATCTGCCTTTGACCAGAGATCAGCCATCCGGTAACATGGACAGCGTCCGCCCTCCCCCGCCGCTCCGCCTCGCCGGCAACCTCGATGCTAACTGGAAGATATTCAAACAAGTTCCAGCTGTATCTTGAAGCCACCGACCTCGAGGCCGCATTAGATGCCAGGAAGATCGCGCTCTTCCTTTCGACAGCCAGGGACCATGCGATCCACATCTACAACTCCCTCACATTTGCTGAAGGCGAAGACAAGACGAAGTTTAAAACAGTCCTGCTGAAGTTCGACAGCCACTGTGTCATCGAGGTCAGTGAGAGATTTGAATGGTACGTTTTCCAGCAGAGGCTTCAGGGTAAGGACGAACCTTTTCAGTAATTTTTAACCTATCTCTGCATCCTCGCACAGTCATGCAACTATGACTCGACAACTGATTCCATAATCCGGGATCAGATCGTTTTCAGGGTCCACTACGATTCCCTTCACCAGCAGCTCCTAAAAGTTAAGCAGCTCACGCTTACCATCGCTATTGAAACCTGCGTCCTCCATGAGCACGCTAACAACCGGTACTCCCACATCAAGGCTGCAGAAACGGCAAAGCAAAACCCCCACGATGCGGAACGGGTGCAGGCCATCAAACAAATGCAGGGCCTGAGTCTGGATGAGAGTGGCCATTTCATGCGCTTTTCCCGGGCTCCAGGGCATGCGGGCCATGACCAAGGGGACGGCGAGACCGACGACCAGCCGCGCAAGTGCGCACGTCGTTCGATCGCACTGCGCATGCGCGGTCGGCGCATGACGAGTTCCAATTGTGGCTCCGCCCATTTAAAGTGGCAATGTCCGGCAAAATCTTGATGCTGTCTCCAGTGTGGCAAGCTTGGCCACTACGCAGCCCTTTGCAGATCTGCTCCACTGCCCAGCACACAGCGATCCCAGCCACAGCGCTGGAGCATTCGATCAGTACAACAGCCCGTGACAGACTCTGACCCCGACAGTCTACCAGATCCTGATACTGAGGGCCTCAAATCCCCATTCCGGGTGGGCATCGTCACCAAGCATAAGCTGCCTTTCTCAACGATGGTGAAACAACTCCCAATTCTGAGCAGTGATCTGGACAACGAGTGGTGTACCACCCTTGCGGTTAACAAGGCCCGCATACACTTCAGGCTGGACACCGGCTCTTCAGCAAACCTCATTTCAAAGTCTGACCTTGACACCATCCACGTCAAACCAAGCATTCTTCCACCGGCCTGCCAGCTCCTTGACTACAATGGAAATGCCATTGCTGCCAGTGGCTCATGCCAGCTTGCGGTGTCCAATAGGTCAGTAAAAGCAACGCTGCGATTTGAAATTGTAGGAACCAACAGAGCTTCCCTGCTCGGTGCTCGGGCCTGCAAACTCCTGAACCTACTGCAGCGGGTTCACACCATGTCGTCCGCACAGGCAACAGCCTCGCCAGATGATAACTTCCAGGCTCAACTCAATGACATCATAGTACAATACCATAGCGTGTTCGAAGTTATGGGCACACTCCCTTACCAATATAAAATCCTATTGAAGCCAAACGCCATCCCTATGGTTCACGCACCGCGTTGGGAGCCGGCACCCCTCAAGGATTGCCTCAAGCTGCAGCTGTAAGACCTCCAGGACCAGGCAGTCATTTCAAACGTCACGGAACCCACGGACTGGGTTAGCTCCATGGTTTGCGTCAAGAAGCCGTCAGGGGAACTTCGAATCTGTATCAACCCCAAAGATTTGAACCGCAACATCATGAGGGAAAACTACCCAATACCTAAACGAGAAGAGCAAACCAGCGAGGCGGCGCATGCCAAATTCTTCACGAAGCTGGACGCCTCCAAGGGGTTTTGGCAAATACAACTGGATGCGTCAACACCCCGTTCGGTCGCTACTGTTACAACCGAATGCCCTTTGGCATCATCTCCGCCTCAGAGGTGTTCCACCGCATAATGGAACAAATGATGGAGGGCATCGAGGGGGTGCGAGTGCACATCGATCATATTATTATCTGGTCCACAACTCCTCAGGAGCACATCAATCGCCTCATACCGTGTTCCACAGGATCCACGAGCATGGCCTCCGACTCAACAGAGCCAAAGGCTCGTTCGGTCAACCAGAATTCGTCGCCCGCCATAGACTGAATTTATAGACTGAACGTTGCATTACCTTGTTATCTCATCGTTTTGACATCTGTACATATTGTTTTTTTATCATGTGTTATCTGCCCTCTATCTGCACTAGACACCTTCCCATGTATATAAGTTAGCAGATTCTGTATATAGTCAGGCTTCTGTACATTATTTATTGACCTGAAAATATTTTTTTTTTTTAAAAAGGGGGGTGATGTCATAATATACATCCAGGTATATGATGGTGTGCAGACAGGCAGTGATTGACACACAGGATGACCAGTGAGCACACAGAACACAGCAGCCAATCACCAGACAGGACACGGCCACTATAAAGCCAGAGGGCATCAGTTTTCCCGCTCTCTCGCGATCCAGCCTCTGAGACAGTCAGAGCTCGTGAGCAGCAGCTAGAACAAACACCATGTGGTAGTCAGTTAGTCTGGTCAGGTTAGCCTCAGGTCTCCAGTCAAGTCAGCATAGTGTCAACCCACAGTTAAGCATGTATTATAGTTACTTGTTCAATAAAATCGTGTTGCATCTCTTCAAGTGTTGGAAGCCTGTCTCTCTCTACACGGCATCAAACGCAGTCCACGTAGACCCAGCTTACCCAACACATCACCCGGGACACCGACACACATGACAGCGAAAGACAGGACAGTGACACACAGCGGACGGGTGGAGACGAGGCGCCACCCCAGGGGACCATGGATTCTGGATCGGACGATGCTTACAACACAACGCCACTGCTATCTCCGACACCCTCCACCATCACAGAGACACTCACCTCGGTTGGGGACTTTAATGATGAGGCTTCTGGTACACTCACTGGTGCGCACAACACAGCCGTACCGGCACAGCAGGTGGAGGTAGGAGCAGCAGAGGGGCCGGGGTGAGGAGGGCATCCTGGTGAAAGCAAACATCTGCCGCCCAGACGGGTCCCGGGTTCCTGGAGTTACCACACCCACCCATAGACCCGATGCAGACACCGAACCAGGGACGATCGAAGGGGGTGACGGCCGGCTTGTGGCGGCTGCAGACGCAGGTGGAGGAGCCCACCCGCGTCCAGGATCTGGGAGTAGTGCCGGTCATGTGTGCCACCCAGGTCGAAACCGCACGGGTGGTGTCAGACATGGGGAGCAGTATGCAAGGCCTGGGGCTTTCCGTGCAGGCGGCGTCTGTGGCCCAGGACATGGCTGCCCTCTCACAAGAAGCCATGAGCCAGAGCCAGCGGCAGATGGCAGAGGCGCTCAATGCCGTGGCCCTGTCTCAGCAGGCCGTGGCCCTGTCTCAGCAGGCAATAGCCCAGTCTCTGCAGGCAATGGCCCTGTCTCAGCAGGCCATGGCCCAGTCTCTGCAGGCCATGGCCCAGTCTCTGCAGGCCATGGCCCAGTCTCTGCAGGCAATGGCCCAGTCTCAGCAGGCAATGGCCCAGTCTCAGCAGGCCATAGCCCAGTCTCTGCAGGCCATAGCCCAGTCTCTGCAGGCCATGGCCCAGTCTCTGCAGGCAACGGCCCAGTCTCAGCAGGCAATGGCCCAGTCTCAGCAGGCCATAGCCCAGTCTCTGCAGGCCATAGCCCAGTCTCTGCAGGCCATGGCCCAGTCTCTGCAGGCCATAGCCCAGTCTCTGCAGGCCATGGCCCAGTCTCTGCAGGCAATGGCCCTGTCTCAGCAGCCATGGCCCAGTCTCTGCAGGCAATAGCCCAGTCTCTGCAGGCAATAGCCCAGTCTCTGCAGGCAATAGCCCTGTCTCAGCAGGCCATGGCCCTGTCTCAGCAGGCCATGGCCCAGTCTCTGCAGGCCATGGCCCAGTCTCTGCAGGCAATGACCCAGTCTCAGCAGGCCATAGCCCAGTCTCTGCAGGCAATGGCCCAGTCACTGCAGGCAATGGCCCAGTCTCAGCAGGCAATGGCCCAGTCTCAGCAGCCATGGCCCAGTCTCTGCAGGCCATGGCCCAGTCTCTGCAGGCCATGGCCCAGTCTCTGCAGGCAATGGCCCAGTCTCAGCAAGCAATGGCCCAGTCTCAGCAGCCATGGCCCAGTCTCTGCAGGCCATGGCCCAGTCTCTGCAGGCAATGACCCAGTCACTGCAGGCCATCGCTGAGGGCATCGGCCCCATTGCCCACGTGCTGTCCGGTGTCACCCAGACACAGACAGGGATGGCCAACTCCCTGGGCTCCCTGGCTGCAAACTTGCAGACCCTTGTTGATACCAGGGCGGGCCTCCAGGACTGGCAGTGCCAGGTGTCATGGGGGCGTTGGATGGCAGGTTCGTTCGCACCCTCGACCATGTAGAGGCCCGGGGGCCATTGGGCACCCCGATGGAGGAGGAGGTGCTGGGGCCCATCCCGGGTCCCCCTGTAGGGGAGGTTCCGGAACACCGCGGCACCTCGGACCCCCCCCCCCCCCCTTCCGTCCCAGGCGCATCTGGTGGGCAACGGGCAGGACAGGCTGGCAGCTCGCCATCCCAGTCGCCCGAACCGCAGCCTGGCCCATCTAGGCCGGGCCGCCCCAGGAAATGGCTGCCAAAGGGATCACGAGTAACAGGGCAGGAATCACAGGAGTCCGCCTCCAGTTCTGCTGTACCGTCTGGGGAACCACCTAGACGTAGTCAAAGGGCCCGTAAGGCCAAACAATTAGACACTGAGTAAGTTGGCACGGGTGCAGGGCACAGACGAGTTATAGGGGCTAGGGCACGTGTATGGACTTTTCGTCATTAAAATCACTTTCACACATACTAATCTGCCTTTGTGCTCTGTCCAAAGCATGCGGGGGGGGGGGGGGGGGGGGGGGGGGGGGGGGGGGGTGGTGTGAGGTGAGCGCCAGTGTGTGTGTGAAGGATGGTATTACATCGGCCCCAGGTAAGTGTGCCTCCCCCTACCCCCAGGTCTTCCTCGCCATCCCCCTGGGCAGAGGATGGGATCGTGCGCTGCAGTGTCACGGCCGCAAAGATGGTCCAGGTGGAGGGTGGGACCATGTCCGTGGGTCAGATATTGTCCAACGATGTAGGGCCAGGAGATCATCGCAGAGCAGGTCGTCATCATCCTCCATGGCCTGCAATAGACACGCTTCCACCGGCAACCGTGTGAGTCCGGCCCGTTGGGCCGCAGGTGGATGTGCAATGGAGGGGTGGTGTGCATGCGGGTGGGGTGGGGGTGGCTGGTGGTGGGTGGGTGGCGGGGGGTGAAGGTGTTGATGGTGGGTGGGTGGGGGAGTTGAGGGTGTTGGTGGTGGGTGGGTGGGGGGGTGAGGGTGTTGGTGATGGGTGAGGGGGTGAGGGTGTTGGTGATGGGTGGGTGAGGGGGGGTGAGGGTGGTCGGCTGGTGCCGTGGTGTGCGGTCTGTGCCCATAGTCGGCGATTCTCACACCCCGCTAGTCAGTGAACCGGGTGGCTATCAGCCTGTCCCTTGCCCGCTGGCCCAGCCGGTAATGGTGGGCAGCCACCCGTCCATGTCCAGCCCGCCTGCCCTGCCCATTGCCCCTGCCTGCCTCATCTGGGGAGGACTGCGCCTCGTCCTGCTGCTCCTCCACTCCCCCCTCCTCTGCCTGCGGCACATCACCCCTCTGCTGGGCGATGTTGTGCAGGACGCAGCAGACCACAATGATGTGGCCAACCCTATCTGGCGGGTACTGGAGGGCCCCTCCAGAGTGGTTCAGGCACCTGAAAGGCATTTTTAGCAGCCCAAAGCCCCTCTCTATCACACCCCTGGTCACTGCATGGGCATCGATGTAGCTGTTCTCCACTCTGTGGCCTCCGTATAGGCGTAATCAGCCACAACCGCAACGGGTAACCCCTGTCGCCCAGCAACCAGCCACTCAGCCGGGGTTGGCGTCTCTCGAACATGCCGGAGATGTAAGACTGAGCCAATATTTATGAGTCATGTACACTTCTCGGGTATCGGGCGCAGACGTGCAGGATCATCATGCTGTGGTCACAGACCACCTGGATGTTCATGGAATAGGTCCCCTTCCTATTGGTGAACACGGCCCTGTCATCCGCAGGTGGCCGCACGGCGATGTGCATCCCATCGATCGCGCCCTGGACCATGGGAAACCCGGCCATGGCAGCGAAGCCCGCTGCCTGGGCACCCTGGCTGGCCGGGTCAGAGAATCGCACAAGGGGAACTGGATGTAGTGGTCCGCAATGGCATATAGGGCGCCTGTCACTGCCCGGATGCACCGGTTCACCGATGCCTGCGAGATGCCGGACAGGTTCCCACTCGGCGCCTGGAATGACCCCATGGCATAAAGGTTCAGGGCCACCGTAACCTTGACGGACACGGGGAGATGGTGTCCTCCCCCAGTGCCACGCGGTGCCAGGTGTGCCATCAGGTGGCAGATGTGTGCCACGGTTTACCAGCTCATCCGGAGTCTCCTGCATGCCCGGTCCGTGAGGCCCTGGTACGACGAGCGGGCCCAGTTCACACGGGGCCTCCTCGGGCCTCTCCGTCGCCATGGCGCAACCACCTCCTCCTCCTCCTGCTCGTCCTGTCGGGCTGGCGGCCCTCCAGCCTGGGCGGCTGCCACCTGCGCCTCTGCGGCAGCCTCCGCCGCCTCCCTGGCACGCTCCTCGTCCTCCTCGTCCTCCAGGGCAACATGTAGAGGTGCGGCTGCCGCCACGGCGGCCAACATCGCTGGCTGATCATAACGGCCTGCAGGGGGTGGGGGTGGGGGCGGGGGGGAACAACGACATGTCATCATCACCCCCCCCCCCCCCCCCCCCTCCCCGCAGCTAGGTGCCATGGGCTGCATGGGCGCGACTGTTGGAGGCTGGCACCTGGCCAGGCGGACGACCTCCCTCGTCCTCTCCCCCCTCCCCGGCACTCGTCCCCCACCCCGGAACTCGCCCGCTCCCCCCTCCCCGGCACTCGCCTGCTCCACCCTCCCCGGCACTCGCCCTCTCCCCCCTCCCCGGCACTCGCCCTCTCCCCCCTCCCCTGCACTCGCCCTCTCCCCAGCACTCACCCTCTCCCCCCTCCCTGGCACTTGCTCTCTCCCTGGCACTCGCCCTCGCCCCGGCACTCACCCTCTCCCCCTCCCCAGCACTCAGCCTCTCCACTGCACTCGCCCCCTCCCCGGCACTCGCCCTCTCCCCTCCCCGGCATTCCCCTCTCCCCTCGCCTCCCGGCACTCGTCCCCCCTCCCTGGCACTCGCCCTCTCCCCCTCCCCGATACTCGTCCCCTCTCCCCGGCACTCGCCCTCTCCCCCCTCCCCGGTACTCGTCCCCCCTCCCCGGCACTCGCCCTCTCCCCCTCCCCGGCACTCGTCCCCCCTCGCCGGCACTCGCCCTCTCCCCTCTCCTCGGCACTAGTCCCCCCTCCTGGCACTCGCCCTCTCCCCGGCACTCGCCCTCTCCCCGGCACTCGCCACCTCCCCAGCACTCGCCCTCTCCCCCCTCCCCGGCACTCGCCCTCTCCCCCCTCCCCGGCACTCGCCCTCTCCCCTCTCCCCGGCACTCATCCCCCCTCCCCGGCACTCGCCCTCTCCCCGGAACTCGCCCTCTCCCCCCTCCCTGGCACTCGCCCTCTCCCCTCTCCCTGGCACTCACCCTCTCCCCCTCTCCAGCACTCACCCTCTCCCCGGCACTCGTCCCCCCTCCCCGGCACTCGCCCTCTCTCCCTCCCCGGCACTCGCCCTCTCCCCACTCCCCGGCACTCGTCCCCCCTCCCCGGCACTCGCCCTCTCCCCCTCCCCGGCACTCGTCCCCCCCTCCCCGGCACTCGTCCCCCCTCTCCGGCACTCGCCCTCTCCCCTCTCCCCGGCACTCGTCCCCCCTCCCCGGCACTCGCCCCCTCCCCAGCACTCGCCCTCTCCCCCCTCCCCGGCACTCACCCTCTCCCCTGTACTCGTCCTCTCCCCTCTCCCCGGCACTCTTACCCCCTCCCCGGCACTCGCCCTCCCTCCCCGGCCCTCGCCCCCTCACCCCCCCCCCCACCCTCCCCCCCTCCCCACCCTCCCCCCCTCCCCCCCCACACACACACACACACACAGACTGCAGCCACGCCGTCACTTCCCCTGTGGCCACCCACCACGCCATGACCTACCTCCACGCTGTCCGGCATCAACCATCAGCACTGGTTGCCGCCATTATATAAGGTGGTTTAATTTACGCCGGCGTGACCCGTGGCAGCCCCGGGGTCCATAGCGTTGCGCCAGTCCCCACCATTCTCCGAAGTGGGCGGCACGGCTCACGTCTTGCCGACGTTTGAGGGTCGGAGAATTCGGAGGATGGCGGGGCGGGATTCACGCCGACCACCGGCGATTCTCTGACCCGGCAGGGGGTCGGAGAATCCCGCCCATGGTCTAATTTGCTAAGGTGGTTTGGAGCTAGGGATAAGGAATATTCCTGCTGACCTGAAAAGCCTGCATTCTGTATGTGTCTGTTCATCCTAGGAATATTGTCAAGTCTGGTTGATTTATGTCCCACCGTGCTCAGTGCACAATTCATTATCCTCAGTACCCATACCCAGAATGTTATTCAGATTTATGTTTGTTTGCTAATTATCCTGTTGGTCTTGTTTTTTGAGCAATCCAAGTATAAAGGTGTGAGCTGGGTTATGCACTTCTTGTGTCTTACCTACTTTACCCCTTTCGTACGTTTATCTGGAAGCTCCAGAATAACCCCGGTTTAATGAGGAGTGCAGGAGAGAAGCACCATGCATACTTAAAAATGAGATCCCAACCATGTCAATCTACAATACATGCATGATAAGCAGCACAGGTAGCATGTAATCGTTCTGAGCAATCTGGCATCAACAGATCAGTTCAAAGATCAACAGTCCTGCCACACCCAGTCATGAATGATGGTGGGCAATCAAACAATCCCATCCTCAATGATAGGGGTGCCCAGCATGTCAGTGCAAAAGACAAGATTGAAGCATTTTCAAATATCTTTAGCCGGAATGGTCGAGTGCATGATCCATCCTGAACTTTTCTTGGGTTGTAGGCTGGAGGTACAGACGAGGATCTGCAATCCCTCAAGTATGCCAGGAGTGGCATGGCAGCTGCCTGGAGAGTGAGCTCACAGTGGTAATTAATGCCAATTCCCTCACTCCTCGTACTGCAGGACAGTGTTGAATGAAATTCAATATTTTGACCAGTGGCAAGTTACATTCATGCCACACAAGTGCGAGGTAATGACCATCTCCAACAAGGGTAAATCTAATCATCTGCTCTTGACATTCAATGGCATTACCATGACTGAATCCCCCACTATCAACATCCTGAGTGTTACCAATGACCAGAAATTGACTGATGCAGCCAAATAAATACTGTGGCTACAAAAATACATGCGAGGCAAGGAGTTCTGTGAGAAGAAATTCCCCTCCTGACTTCCCAAAGTCTGTCCACCAAGGCACATGCCGGGAGTGTGATGGAATACTGTCAAATTGCCTGGATGATCGCAGCTCCAAAACACTCTCGAAGCTTGAGACCTCCAAGACAAAACATCCCACTTGACTGGCACCCCATCCACCACTTTCAACATTCACTGCCTCCCCCATGCATACACAGAAGTGGGTATCATCTACAAGATGCAGTGCAGCAACTCACCTAGGGTCCTTCAAATCACCTTCAAAACCCACAACCTCTACCAGTTTAAAAGACAAGGGCAGCAATTGCATGGGAACACCACCATTGCAAATTCCCCTCCACGCCACACACCATCCTGACTTGTAACAACATCGCCATGTTGTTGGACCAGTGGTTCAAGAAGATGCCGCCTCGCCACCACCTTCCTAAGGGAAATTAGGGATGGGCAACAAATGCTGCCCCAGCCAGAAATGCCCACATCCCATCAAATAATTTTAAAAATACCCAGGCCACATTGTCTTCTGACTCATCCACCACATCTATCTCCCAGTATTATCACCCCATAAATAACCATTGACATCATTCTCATCCTCCCTCCCAGCCATGAAGTTCCATCAGACAGAATTTGTTAGTGATAGTGAGCATAGGGCACCATTGAGCTTGTCAGAACCTGAGGAATGTGAAGTGGGTGCAAAGGTGTCACCATCCCAATAGAAACTGCAAAGAAAGAGGTCCCCAACTTTAGAATTGCAGATATCAAAACTCACTGACACATATCTGAAATGAAAAGTGTTTGTGAAAATTTATACTTATGTGCAGGCTCTGAGGACAATCATCCAGCATGTGCAGTGATTGGCAAGTATAAATCCCAAGTCTACAGCTCCACTTTTCATAACTTGTTCTTGACCCTTCTTTACCTCCTTTGGTTAATCTTTTTTCCTGAAAAGCTTGATGTGAGTTGCTCGTATTACTTAACTGTATGGCTTGTATTCCACATGATAATTTACCACCAATGGCATTGAAGGTGCCAGATTAGAATACGTTCCAATAATTAAATAATCAACTTAACAAAGCAGAATTGAGGTCTCCTCACCTTATGACGTCAACATTATCTCAGACCATTACTACATACATTGTTAACTAATTCAACCGTGTGGCACTTGAACACATGTAGACCTGCTGCTATGTCCAGTTGTGGCACGTAAGATTAATTTTTATTTTAATATTTTTCATATATACAAAATCATATAATGTAGGAAATGCTGCAAAACACACAAAACAAAATCAAAAATGATAATTTACGTGTTTGTGTGGTTCCTACACTACACTTAGGAAACAAAGTTTGCACCATAAGTGCTCACTCTCCCTTTCAAAAGCTTCTAAATCCATTACAACAAAAATGTGAATTTCATGTCTCGTTCATCTAAATCAACTGATGGAATGATTAATAATAATTAATTTTAATAATCTTTATTGTCACAAGTAGGCTTACATTAACACTGCAATGAAGTTACTGTGAAAAGCGGGTAGTCGCCAGATTCCGGCACCTGTTCGGGTACACAGAGGGAGAATTCAGAATGCCCAATTCACCCAACAGCACTTCTTTCGGGACTTGTGGCAGGAAACCGGAGCACCCGGAGGAAGCCCACGCAGACACAAGACACAGGGAGAACATGCAGATTTCACACAGACAGTGACCCAAGCCGGGAATCGAACCTGGGACCCTGGCGCTGTGACGCAGCAGTGCTAACCACTGTGCTACCGTGCCAGAATATTCAGTTTGCTGCAGTCTTTGCCATGACAAGTTAGGTCCCCAATCTGTACTCTTGTTTTAATCACTTTCTGTATGGTATATGTAAAAGTTATGGAATTCAGTTTTCACAGCTGAATGCAAAATGGGATCGCCACAAAAATTGAATCCTGAAATTTAATTTAATAAAGTTTACTTAGCAGTAGTCTTGGTCCTACACATTTTTCAGGGCTGTGTTTTAATTGGACAGTGTTTTATCTTCGGGGCTGTGTCCACCTCTACAAAATATTTTGATATTCACATGCAGATTGCCCTGTCCTTGATTTAAGTTTATCTTCAGTTTATCTTCAAACCCATTTGCACTTTGGACCGCATGACAGTATGGGAATCAGAGGAAAAGTGAAATAAGTAATTGCTTCATTGCGTTGCTCTGATCTATCCGTACATGTTATTATATCTCAGTTGGCCTTTGAAACTGGAGTCTCACTGACATTGAAAAATAAATGGCAATATTAGCATTGGCTTTAGGGGGGGCCGGGGGGGGGGGGGGGGGGGGGGGCGGATTTCTGAATTTGACGATATATACAAGTCAGATATCTTCCTATTTCAGCTCTCCAGGTTTTATTCATTTGTTTTCATTGCCAGCCTAAGTAACTCCTTGTTACCTGTAATGCACAGCAAGATTACTAACATTCAACATGTAAAAAATGCTACATTTAAGAAAATATTTGTTCATCCTTTAATCATTTGGGGAGACAGAAGAACTGCCCATTGTGTTATGATGGCAATCTAGGAATCAAACAATCATGAATTAAAACACAGTTTAATTAATTGTGCTGATGTAATAAGCAATTTTCTACTAACATGAGGCAATGTAGCTGAAACAGTGTCACAATAGCAAAACATGTGACTGGTCTGCAATTTCTATTTGATGAGACTAACATAAATAAGTGAAAGAGGTAATCCAGCAAAATAAAACTGGAGAAAATGGGAAGTAATTCTTAGGAACAGTTTTTACTAGAAGAATTTACAATTTTAATTGCAGGATAATTATGGCAATTGGATACTATGGTCTGTCTTTGAACACACCCAATCTCCATGGTGATGACTACTTGAATTGCTTCTTCTCTGCTGCCATCGAGATCCCGGCCAACATAGCAGCTTGGTTTTTTCTCCAGAGATATTCCCGCAAGTTCAGCCTCTCGGGCTCACTGTTTCTTGGTGGAATTGTCCTGTTCTTCGTCCAGCTCATCCCTCCAAGTAATTTTTTTACAGTGTATCTGGAATTATCCTCACCTAGCATTTGTTAACAATCATTTTGAAGCAGTGATTCATGATAAATTTTAATATATAGGTGATTAAAACCCACAAAGGTGGGACAGCATACTTTCGGGCATACTGCAACAGACTTGTTTGCAAAACAATGGAGAACTCCTCCACCTTTTCTCACCCATCACAACTTCACTGTTCTTAGCAATGTTGTAAAAATGAGCAATAGGGCCAAATTGTCAGCCCACCTGCAGCATCCAGAAAATGGTGGGCAATGGCCTGCCCACATCATTATGTGCCCCAGGGCCAATCACTTGGTAGGCACAAGAGTCAAACATTGGTGCATTTTAAATGGAAATTGGGATCCTATGACATCATTAGGACTCCAAAGGTGCCAGTCTGGGATTGAACTGGTTGGAGTGTGTCTCTTTCATGCTCTGACCATTACCTGCAGGCAGCTCAGCTAAAGAGGATCCATGTGAAGTAGCTGACACTCACTTTACCCTTGTTGTAACATGCTTTTAGAAGATGGCATTCATTATGTTGTGCATTTTATCTGTCCTATTTAAATTTACTGATGTATCCACAATTCCCCCAAAGCTGCCTTTGCTATTGTTTCACACCAGTAACTATATGCAGCATCTATTTTTGTGAGAATGGAATCCCAAACAATGTGCTCTGACTTCACTGAGTTTCTGAGGACTGATGCTTAAGTAAGTGCAGGCACTACCTTAAGATGCATAAAGCGTTCAGCCAAGTTTGATTGACAGGGATCCTTGCCTGTCAATTTATACATGGCCACAAATAACCTGAGCAGACAGTGTTGTTTCCTGGTCCTTAGCTCCTTCTCCCTATGTACTGTCTGCTTCAAAATTATAATTAATATCCCATTTTCAAAAAAACTCAACAGTAAGCTCTCTGCCCTTGCAGATTACCACGTATTCTTCAACTGCTCTTTTCCTCATCAAATCCGCCAGGTTTTGCGACTATCTCTCTCCAACTGCATGTTTGATTCCATCTATCCAGTTAGCCGGGATTCTCCTATCTGTGTTCATCCCGCCACTGCTTCCAGCGAGGACGGAGAATTTGGCGCTCAGCCAAAACTCCATTCACTGCAGCAGGACCAGAGAATGCAGCTGGCGTGAACTGGCTAAGAATTCCAGCCAAATCTCTGCGACTGCACCAAAATTGCCTTTAGCAAAGTCACATTCAACATTCACTGTAAGTGCAACAATGAAACATTATCCTTCCTTATCCTCAGACTCTATGCAGTCTTTAACTTAGCCAACCATGCCACTATCCTGCAGCATCTTTCATATGTTATTGAGCTTCATAACCTTGCAAGACCACAAGGTTTAATCCATGCCCCCTCCACAACACTACCTCATTGTTGATATCATGCATATGATGCCAAGCCTCAACCCTGCCATTGTCATTTGGACTGTCAGACTCTTTATTTCATAACTTATCTTGGATGAGTCACAATTTCCTCCAGGTGGTTATTAGTTATTTCCTCTCTTATCGCATTTTCATACTATCAGTACTGATCCCACCCTCCACATTGATTGTTATCTCAATCTGAACCACCACTGTTCATGCCTTTGATTTCTTAACATCTAGAGCTGAGAATCTGTCTGAAAACACATTCCTCCATCACAAAGACCAGTTATTTCTATATGTATAATGTTGTCGATCTCTGTTCCTATCACAGCCCTTCCATCACTGAAACCCTCAGTTGTATTCTTGTCACTGGTAGACTTGAATGTTTCACTTTTATCCATAAACTTTGGTTCATTCAATTTTTTTCTGCCCATATCCTTTAATCACACCAAGCCCATCAATTACTCTTGTCCTTGCTGATTAGCTACCGATCCCTCAATGCCTCAAAGTTAAAACTCCCATCCTTGTGATTAAATCCTTCTATTGTTTTACCATTCCCTCATTCTGTATCCTTCTCCCGTTCTAGAACCTCCCACTCGCATTCCCCAAACTTCTATTCATTTAGACACAGCATCTCATGCATTACCCCACCTTCTCAGTTCTTGAATGGCAGCGACAGCTCTCGCCACCTTGGCCCACATTTTGGGATTTGTTCCCTCAATCCTGCTGTCTCCCTCCTTGATCTTTTATCCTCTATAACCTTGCATATAACACACTTATGTGACAATGTTTTTCCCCGAATCGCTCCTTCATCAGCTCGGTGTCTACTTTCTGATACGTATCTGTGAAGCAGCGTGAAGCTTTTTCTTTCTCTTTACAAAGTGCTATTTAATTTATGTTGTAGTGGTTACAGTAGTTGTTGTTATCTGGTCAGAATGGGTGAGGTGCTTATATTCAATGCGGGTCAATTCCACAGCCAAGTAATTCTAACACCAGCATTAAGGGACCTGTTTTATGAACATGCAATTTCATAGAATCACAGAATGGTTACAGGACAGAAAGAGGCCAATCAGCCCATCACGTCTGTCCCTCTGCAAGAGCAGTTGTGTCAGTCCCAGTCCCTGTACCTTTTTCTGTAACCCTGCATTTAAAAAATTCTCAGGTGCGGATCCAATTCCCTTTTGAAAGCCAGCGCGTAACCTCCTCCATTAGCAACATATATCAGGAAATTGTGCTTTTCCTTTCGTTAATTTTAGTGGATGGGGAGCACCGGTATGAATTCCCAATATGTATTCCTAGCAAGGTGAAGCTCCATACCAGAAGCATGTATTTGGAAAATCAGCCCGTGTTTCCTCAGTGTTTGACAGGCTTATACAGACAGGCTTATGTAACTTTCACCAGGTTTACTGCTTTTTATGGTTTTTCTAGATCTTTCAATTCTTGCTACAGTGCTGGTGATGGTTGGAAAATTAGCGAACACGTGTGCATTTGCCATAATTTATGCCTATACTGCTGAACTCTACCCAACCGTGGTTAGGAACACAGGTGTCGGAGTGAGTTTGATGGCCTCCAGGATTGGCAGCATCATTTCACCATATGTTTTTTTCCTTGGTAAGATAACAGTTTAAGTTCAAGTACAGGTAGAATACAAGGCATTTTTGGCTACAGAGTATTCCCAAATCATTTGCATGTTATTTTCACCATCTGTTCTGAAATTCTTTCACAGGGTCTTCAGATTCAATTGAATGCACCTATATTTTATTGATTCCAAACTCTTACACAGACCTAGATTTCTCGGACTCTAGTGATCTGTGATTTTATCTATGTTAGTGGTGTTATGGGCCAGGGTTTAGAGAACCCGAAAGTGTATCACGGACTTCACCTGACCGACAACTTTTAATAGATTGTGGTATGGGGAGCACAAGGCCCACTCTACAGGTGTGGTACAGCAGAAATGGAAAAGTATTTTTTAAAGCAAAACAATGTTTATTCTATGAACTCAAGTTAACCTTTTTAAAACATGCAGTGAACATCTTAGCAACCATTAATTCAACTACAACCTCCAAAGACTACAACACTAAGTAATCCTTTAAGCTTTCCTTTTAACATCCATAAGACTTAAAAAACAAAACCTTTAACAGAAGCACCTCAGGTTTAACTTCACTACTGAGAACAGTTACCACGTTGAAATCAGCAAATAGACATTCATAAACTTGCAGAGATTCACACACATCCTGCAGTGATTGCAGCTTGCATCTCCAAAACTAAAATGAAACCAAACCCACCCTGCAGCAAAAAGCCCAAAGCGAAAGTAAAAAGCTGACAGACGACCCAGTTTCCCCCCACACTCTCACATCACTGCAGTAATAAACACTCATTTCTTAAAGGTACTCTCACTACAGAGATATTTATATAGACACCCATTTATAAACACCCATTTCTTAAAGGTAATCTCACATGAAAGTGGTGGTCCAGTGGTGGTACTTGCACTTCTCAGTCAGAAGGAGAAAGGTTCATAGTCCCACTCCAGGCACTTGTGCCAGCATTTAAATGCAGCGTTGGCCCTACCCACCGGTTAGAAAGATACCCCACCTCGCTCGGTCACAGAAGCTCTGATTGAATTTGACATTGACCAGGCAGTCACTTGCCTCAAGTCATGGATTTTGCTCCTCTCAGGTAAGATGTCCCACCTCAAAGTACTGCAAGTCAATCAGATGACTGGCAGCACTTCAGTACCAGCAACACCACCAGGAATGGTGGGCATTGTTGCAACTGCAGCAATCCTGGACCAGCCATGATTGAGAAGGTCCTAGAATACAAGGAAGTGGGGCTGGAATGCACCAATTCTTATCAATTAGGACCCGGCTAGTGGGGAGGTTGGTCAAGTGGGCGGCAGTCATTCAAGGGCCCTTGCCACCAGGAGGACCCTACTGGAGCACAGCTGCCTGGTAGTTTCCATATTTGGTGAAGGGCCCATCCACTTTCTGGTAAAATATCAGTGGTGGCAGGAAGAAGTATTTCGATTCCCCTTACTTGCCCACTTAAGGGTCTGAATTGGTCAATTGAAACCAAATTGAGCTACTGGCCGATCCTGCCACTGGTAAAGTGACAGCAGTAGCAGGATCACCTGCTTTGCTGCCCAATTTTACTATTACCCCGCCTCCCAGAATGCTCCCTTGGGCCCTGTAAAATCTTGTCCTTGAGCACAAAATGTACAATAACTCATTAGTTGAGTGCTGAAGGAGTGCTACACTTTCAGGAATGCTGTTGAGACATTAAAGTAAGACCCTGGACAGGATTCTCTGCCAGCGGAATGCTCTGTTTTGCCGGCACCAGGGGGTTTCCCGACGATACGGGGCTGCCCCACAATGAGAAACCCCATTGACCGGCCGGTGTAACAGAGAATCCCGCCGGTGGGTCGGGGCAGAAACGTGGCGCGGCGGGGCAGAGAATCCAGTCCCCTGTCTTCCCTCTCAAGTGGAAGTAAAAATTCAAATGGAACTATTATTTGAAGCAGGGGTGCCAATAGATATCGTTCAACCAACATCACTGATACAGGTAAGGTAATCTGGTCATTATCGCATTGTTGACCGAGGGAGTTTTCTGTGCAGTTTGGCTGCCCACAGAGATTGCATTGCAAGAGTACTTAATTGACTGTAATGTGCCTTGGACAATCCTGAGGTTGTGAAAGGTGCTGTGTAAATCTTTCTGTGACCATTCAGTTACAAGTGCTGCAGTTGTACAATAAGTACAGTGACACAAGGCTCTATATTTTCTGAAATTGTTTTTATGTTATAGAGATTTTAGTTTATTATTCATGTTCCTGCAACATTTTTATTGGTCCACCAGAAACCTGACAGGCAGGGCTTCCACCCACTCACATGATCTCCAGTGACACCAGGGGATGGGATGGATAATTCGGACACATTCCAGCTGTTAAATGATTGTAATGAGCGAGAGAGAAGTGTGCAATATCTAAAGCAAGGAAAAGGCCACCGCAGCTTAAAGAGTCAAACGTGTTTTAGTTGCAGAGGCAAAGCAAGGGCACATTAAGGAAAGGATGACAGAAGGTGGATCAGAATTGGGGATGTCTGAAAGGGGCAAGGTCAATTACTCTAAAATTTTGTACAGGTAATGTAGCACGGAGTCAAATATGGCTTAGAATCGGAGAAGGGAAGCCTCAAAAAAGGATCATACGGCATTATAGAAAGAAGTTGTAGGAAGACCAACCGCAAATATCACATCGGAAAAGCTTTATAGCCTCATTGAGATTGGCAATTGAATACAGTCTGAAACAGTTCACGTCATGAAATGAAATGAAAAATGCTTATTGTCACGAGTAGGCTTCAATGAAGTCACTTTGAAAAGCCCCTAGTCGCCACATTCCGGTGCCTGTTTGGGGAGGCTGGTACGGGAACTGAACCGTGCTGCTGGGGTCTGCTTTGGTCTGCTTTAAAAGCCAGTGATTTAGCCCAGTATACTAAACCAGCCCCAGTGAATGAATGGCGTCATTCATGTCCACATGGTGCAATGAAGGGAATGAGAAATAATTATATTAAATAATGATAAATACCTCATTCATTCTACCCTTCCCACAGCAATATATCTCTTTCCCACCATTCACTGTTCATTAACAAACTTTCTGAGACCTCAGCAGGATGTTTGAATTAAACCATTGTCACAATGAATTATTACAAGAACCTGGCTGATTTTTTAAAGCAAGTATACCTTCACTAATGTTCTGATTAAGAAGAAGTAACTATGCAATTATAGCAGTCATTTCAATTAATCAGAAAATTGTAATAACACACAACACACGGTACTAATGTTTGAACATCTCATTACCAAACATGAACCTGGCAATGCTCTTTAAGCATCTCCTTCTCCAAGCACACCTCCAGTGTGGCTGTCCAGGACTTCAGGAATTGACTTCTCGACCTATCAAGGAGCTGCGGAGTTTCTTCCTCTGATCTATTGAAGGCCAACCCTGTGACCTTTTTCCTTTATTGCATTTTTATGGATCATCTTTCAATTTATAAAGAAAACTATCAGAAAGACTAGAGATTAATTCAGAATTGCATTACACCCAGATATCTGCAGACATTCCCATTGTGAAAATATTTCAAAGTACAGGCAATGCAACAAAATCACCACCCTCTTCAATTGCTCGAGTCTGTCCTGCCAGTCAATTAGGTCACAGGAAATCTGTATCTTAACTTCATTTAATCTCCTCAACCCATGGACACGATTTACCGGCCTTGCCACGCCCGTGGCTGTGACACAACAAGGCTGTTAAATCTTGCAAGAGGCCTCTCGCTAGATTTGCACATTTGAGACATATCGCGAGATTCAACCGAACCTCTCAAGATGTCATGATCTGGATCTCGCCATCATAAGGTGAGGTCCAGAGCAGCATATGAGCCATGTGGCTGGGCATTCCAGGTGGGGGGGGGGGGGGGGGAGGGGGATCAATGGGGGAATGGGAGGTCCCGAGGTGGGAGTTACCACTGTTCGCCAGTCAAGAACAAAGCCATGACTGCATTTGCTCAGCATGCAGGACTGACTGTAGCAAACACTAAAACCTGCAGGTTGGTACCCTAATGGACTCCATCATGAGTGACATGAGAAGACATGAGTTTGATCTTATAATCTCAAAAATATACATGTACAAAGCATTTCCTACTTTATTTGAATGTACCTACATTGAAAATACATTAAAAGGTGATTATTAACTGCAGGATTTGTGTTGAGGCACTGATATTCACCTTACAACGTATACTCCATATTTTCACAGGGGTTTATTATGAGTTTCTGCCTTATATTCTGATGGGGAGTTTGACCGTGTTTTCAGCAACTCTTGTTTTGTTATTGCCTGAAACAGTCAATATTGCACTCCCAGACACCATTGACCAGATGCAGAAAATGAAAGGGTAAGTGTGTAATCTTTATGATTCCGCTTTCTTTATTAATTCTCTGCCCTAAACAACAATACAATTCTTCACAGAACCATAGAATCCTTACAGTGCAGAAGGAGACCATTCGGCCCATTGAGTCTGCACCGACCCTCCGAAAGAGCACCCCACTCAGGCTCACTGCCCTGCCCTATCCCTGTAACCCCATCTAACATTTTGATACTAAGGGGCAATTTAGCACGGCCAACCCACCTAACCTGCACCTCTTTGGACTGTGGGAGAAAACCGGAGCAACTGAAGGAAGCCTACGCAGAACCGGGGAGAAAGTGCAAGCTCCACACAGAGAGTCATCCTAGTCCACAATCGAACCCAGGATCCTGGTGCTGTGAGGCAGCAGTGCTAACCACTGTTCCACCGTGCAGCCCCTTTAATGTTTTAAATATCCCAAGCTGTTTCACAGAGACAAAAGAACAAGGATTCATTCTTCATGAGAGGATGATAAAGTGATGAAACGTCTGGGGAAAAGTGATGTATTCTAATTATAGAGTGAGAGGCAGATAAGTGGGGTATTTGAGGAGAGAGAGGGTGTGAGGGATGAGGAGAAAGTAAGTTTTGATAACCAGAGACGGTGAGAGGATACATTGTGTTGGGGAAGATTGCGGAGATACGGTGAAGAGAAACTTGGCAGAGATTTGTTAACAAGGTTGAGAATATTAACTTCAATTTACTATTGGACAAAGAGCCAATGTATCTCAGCAAGGATGGAGGGTTATGGGTAAATGAGTTGTAGATCAGAACAGAATCTAGACTGCAGAGCTTGAGATGATTTGGAGTTTATGGTGGGTACATGCAGGGTAGGAGACTGACAAGGACAGCATTGGAAACATTGATTCTCAAGATCAAATTCTGGACAAGATTTCTGGTGATCATGAGAATTACGTAGGGCTAGAGGCTTGCAATGTTGCAAAGGTCGAGATAAGCAGTTTTGATGACGGATACGCCAACCCATTTGAAATTCTGTTCTGGGTCAAACAAAATATGAGACTTGTGTGCAGTTTTATTTAGTCCTGGCAAGCTGACAGGGAGGAGAATGACATTGATGACGAGCACAGGTTTCGGTGCTGGAATGTGGGTGGGAGTCTCCAGTCTCACCCATGGCTGGACCCATTGTGAGCGAGAACAGAAAATTTGGTGTTCCAGTCAAGGCATCAGAAAATTCCTGCTGCGAATGAGGATGGAAGATTTCATCCAATGTCTTCACTCTGTGCAATGTTTAAATGCAAAGCATTTTGACTTGTGCCTGACACAAAAGGATAACATCATAATGCAGAGATCGTGGATCTACAAATAGTGATAGAAAAGGAAAACTGGGTGCATCAACATCCACATAGAATCTAACTCCATGTTATGGAACATATGACAGGGAAAAAGCATGGAAACAAGGAAGAGTAGTGGACCAATAATGGATCGTCAGGAAATTCCAGAGGCGACTGGATAGCAGCTAAAGGAGAAACCATGCGTTGTTTGAACCAGTACAGGTAGGAGTGTAAATGCTGGAACAGGAAACTGGAAATGGATAATGCACAGAATGAATGATTTATCATGTCAAATAGTGCAGTGAGAGTGAGGAATGTGAGGAAGGATAATACCTCATGATTTAGTTACAGATGCAGTGACTTTGACCAGGGTGATGTCAGTGCTGGGGTGAGCACAGAAAACGTTATTAAGCAAATTAAAAAGGGAATTGTGGGAATGGTAACCCGCATCCTCTCATGAAGAATGAATCCTTGTTCTTTTGCCTCTGTGAAGACGACACATCGACAAAGGAACGATTACAATGTCAATGAACATTGGCCCCAGGAACGTAGTAGGTAGGAGCAAGAAAATGATCGAGGGAGCAATAGATGTATCTCATAAAAGAAATTAGCTTCTATGAGACTCCTTGTAACTCCATATAGAGTATGTGTTTACCTTATGCTAACCTGAGTTTCAGAGCTAAATGACCTTTTCTCAAGCCAAGGTAAGAAGTGACAATGAGGTATTTAGCTGTTGGTCCTCATGCGACAACCTCATCTATACTTTCCACTGTGTACCAATCAGGACACTGGCTCCCACTACCAGCCCCCCCCCCCCCCCCACACCCCCCCCACCCCACCCCCACCACCCACACCACCACTGCCACCATGCCCAGCACCCTCTGCCAAGTGAACCAAGGAAATCCCAATCTGTGAGTCTTAATACCACAACTGACGGTGGATTTACTTGTAGAACAATGTGCATTATCTACTATTGCTGAAACTACGTGCTTTCTGAAATTCTCTTTGTACTGTTCTAAGAAGGAACATCGCACAGCCTGATGTTCCCATGTACTGTTGAATGCAGATGATTTGTGCTTACATTCCATCTGATTTGAATTGAGTTTTCCTGTCATCCTGAACTTGTTTGATAAGTGCGGGTCACACAGGTGTAAAGTTTGAATTACCATTTTCCCTCCCAACCCTTAGTGTTTTAAAAATTATTTTCTGGCAATATAATTGAACTTTCTTGATGATAAAGGCACGGTATAAATGCAAGTTATTGTTATTTGAATTTTACTGTTGGAAAAACCATAGAAACATTGTTGAAAAGCAGAATGTCCCAAGATCCTCAATACGGAATTAAAACATCAACAATTAAGGTTCTTGGCCACTCACTGCAATAATGCACTTTCACAGAGCTCATCAGAAACACAAAAGGTATTTATTAATAAGAAAAACTGTACAGCGGAACAGCAGCCTCACGGCTTCCCTAGTCCCTCCATATCTACTGTCTCAGAGAGGACAACACCCCCTGGGGTGACCACCCACTCTCAGTCCCAATTGGTCCCCCAAGCCAGGTAACCCTTACTCTGCTGTGTTGCCCTTAAAGGGACAATCACCACAAATTAACACATTCAAGGACACCCGTCTCCAGTATTGCAACTCCACAATGCAGAAAACTAGATCAAAGTGGCTCAGCTCATGATTATTTATTCTTGGGCTGGATTTTGCAACCCTACACCTGTTTTCAGCAGGGGGAGGGGGGTACGTAAAGTACAAGAGGTGGCATGCTCCCACCAGCTTCCTTACCAGCTCTGAGCTGTCCCCTATATTACAGTGGGTGAGTCGGCATTGAAATCGGCAGCCCCTTTGCCATTTAAAAATGAATAACTAATGGTTAATTAAACCTGCTACCAATCCAGTTAACTGGAAAATTATGCTGTCTACACCATAATATGATTGGCATGGGCAGGCAGCGGAATTGGGCAGGCTGTTTTTTAAAGATATGTTGTAAAGAAACAGGAAAGAAGGGGGTGTCCTTCAGGGACACCCTGTGCGGTGCATCGGGGCACTATCACCCCTCCCCAACCCCACCCCTTAAAGATTTTACCCCCCCATTTTTCTCTCACTACCTGGCCTCCCACCCCTCCCCCCCAACCACTCTATAAGGTGCACCTACCCTCTGCCCCAGTGTAGCTGCCTGAACCCTCCCCACTCTGAAAAGCAAGGGAAATATCAGGTTCCCAGATCCTCTGAGGTTCTGCTAATGAACTCTGGTCTACTGGGGCTGCTCGACCTGTCAACCAATCTGCTGGCTGGCAGCTCTCGGGGGTCCCGTTCTCAGCTTGCCGGCAGCACGTTATGACTGCAGGACCGGTTATTTTTTTGAAGTGTGCCAGCTGATGGTCAACACTCGCACTGGGGGTGGAGGGTGAGCGTGGCGGGGGGGGGGGGGGGGGGGGGGGGGGATGTACTTTTCCCCCACCCCTGGCACACAAAGCCCAGCCCCTTATGGTGTGTGTACGGCCCACGTCCTAGCTACCTGTGTCACAGTGAAGTACCAGCGCACTCCATCGTCTTACCTTCTGACATTAAACAATTTTGAATAACTGAAATAAAGTTAATCTGGGAGGAAAAAAGTGACTATATCTACTCAGACAAACTGTGCTATGAAAGTTTCAGTTCATGTGCATTCCTTACAACATTGCTTTTAAAAATTCTATTGCAGGTTCAAAAGTACTTGCAACAAACGCTACTACCTTAATAAAAATGAGACGACAGGAGAAAACAACACGGTGGTGATTAAAAAAGAGGACATTTGACCCGGTTCTGATCATGGATCTGCAGCACTTTCTTTCCAGTTTATGCCACAATGTTAACAGTACCTACTCTTAAAGTACATTTAATATTGCAGCACTGATACTCAGGGACCACTGATAAATGTTCAAATCACCAGCGCATTTCGATTCTTTCGATAAGGTGTTAAAAAAAAAACTGACTGGAGGATTTTCAAGGTCTTGGCCAAAGAGTTTGGAACATTTTTTTCCTAACTTAATCTCTTTACTCAGTGGAAAAGTTCCTCCTCGCAGTGCAATTTCGCTAAAGACGATTGAACCAAATATCAAGCTCTAAAATGTTAATATTCTTCCATTTAACGTGTTTTGCTATTGCTGTCAACTGTTCGTTCCGCCCCATTCAACCAACTTCAGTCCAAACTCCCACAGTTAATATAAAATTAGAAATAGGTCATCAGTTTAGGAACTTGGAGCAGGAATGTTATTCACCCATTCAAGCCTGTTTCATCAATTAGAAGGCCAATGGGTATTTAACTCCATCTAACCACCTGGCAAGATTCCTCTTCCTTATATAAAACCCATCAATTTCAATTCTAAATTGACCGATGGTCAACAGTTTCTTGCAGGAGAGACTTCAAGATTTCCATTAAATTTTCTATCAATCATAGAACATGGAACATACAGTGCAGAAGGAGGCCATTCAGCCCATCGAGTCTGCACCAACCCACTTAAGCCCTCACTTCCACCCTATCCCCGTAACCCAATAACCCCATCTAACCTTTTTGGTCACTAAGGGCAATTTATCATGGCCAATCCACCTAACCTGCATGTCTTAGGACTTTGGGAGGAAACCGGAGAACCCGGAGGAAACCCACGCAGACACGGGTAGAACACGCAGACTCCGCAGACAGTGACCCAGCAGGGAATCAAACCTGGGACCCTCGCACTGTGAAGCCACAGTGCTATTCATTTGTGCTACCGTGCTGCCCAATCATTTATGATTTTCATGGCGGCATGGTGGTGCAGTGGTTAGCACTGCTGCCTCACGCCGCTGAGGACCCGGGTTTGATTTCGGTCCTGGGTCACTGTCCGTGTGGCGTATGCACATTCTCGTCTCACCCCCACAACCCAAAGATGTGCAGGCTGGTTGGATTGACCACGCTAAATTGCCCCTTAACTGGAAAACAAATTGGGTACTTAAAAATGTTTTTTTTAAATTATGAGTTTCACTAACAAAGCTAGTATTTATTCCCCATGTCTAATTCTCCTTGAGAAAGTGCTCGTGAGCCGCTCATCTAAATAATCTGCCCTCATTAGCACCATTATATTTATGCTGCCGTTCACATGGTGCAGGTACACCCATAATGCTGTTAGGGAGAGTGTTCTGGGATTTTAACCCAGGGAATGGCGAGTTTCCAGCCAAGATGGTGTATGACTCGGAGGTGGTGGTATTCCCATGTGTCTGCCCTTGTTTTTCTATGTGGTAAATGCCACATGTTTGGAAGGTGTTGTCGAAGGAGGGTTCTCAAGTTACTGTGGTGCATCCAGTAGATGGTACATTCTGCTGCCACGTCTGCCAATGTTGGAGGGAGTGAATGTTTCAGGTCAACGGCTTAAGGTGTTAATTTAGCGCTCTGCTTTGTCCTGGAGAGTCTCAGGCTTATTAAGTATTTCTGCACTCATTCAAGCAAGCGGAGAGTATTCCGTAACAATCCTTACTTGTGCTTTGTAGGTGGTGGACAGGCTTTGGGGAATCAGGACGTGAGTTACTCACTGCTGACTCCTCAGCCTTCCTTTGTGAGAAGAGGTTCATCCTGACATCACAACCTAGCTTTAATTTTATTCTAATACTCCCTTGCCCTGGACTCAGCCACCGGAAGAAATAATTTCTCTCAATCTATGTTATAAAATTATTTCATCATTTCAAACACCTTACTGTGATCACCCCTCAACCTTCTGTACTAAAGAGAATGCAAACCTAGTCAATACAATCTGGCCTCATCATTTCCGTGTTTTAGCTCTGTATATTTATGCTTTGGGCGTCTGTAGATAACACCCACCAAAGGCTTGCATCTTTTTCTATTCCAAATACTCCCAGAGAGTTTCTACCATCTGCGCACCCTTACTCTTTCTCACGTTGTAATATTTTATCAATTTTGCTGTTCCTTAACTTTTATCAAGTCCTCTGCCCTTTTAAAAATGTCACAACTTGGAATAACTATCTTTTAGTTATGCCCAGCTTGTATCCAGGTCTCAGTGATTGCAAGGCTTCAGTGACAGCCACTATATTGTACCCAAAGGCTGAATTTAGGCTTCTAATTCATCAGTTTTATCCCTTCTGTTGTGTGAGTTTGTGTGGTTCTGCTAATTAGCCCTTTTAACCTGCTGCCATTTTTCTCAGAGCTTTCACCATCACAATTAATGCTTTACACAATTCCTGTTGTATTTTTATCAGTTTTTTTGTTGTCAATTTCTTTACTTTTTTTGAACCTGTACTATTTCTATTACCATTCACACTACTTGAGACCCAAAGTTTGCTTTCACCCACGTGGCACAGCCATACACCCATGTAACAATCTAAAAGTTCCTGGCACAGGTTGTTGTGCATGCACGCAGCAAAAAATAATTTTAAAAGGCCTGTGCATTTCAGGAAGAAAAAAAGTAAAGAGTAAGTTGCTTTCATCCCTTTTTCTCATCTTTAGACTATTATTACTTTACTTATTTCCTAAAAATAAATTTAGAGTACCCAATTATTTTTTTCTAATTAAGGAGCAATTTAGCATGGCCAATCCACCTAGCCTGCACATCTTTGGGTTGTGGGGGTGAAACCCAAGTGGAGAATGTGCAAACTCCACATGGACAGTGACCCAAACCGGGATCGAACCTGGGACCTCGGTGCCATGAAGCAGCAGTGCTACCCACTGCACCACGTGCTGCCCTTTTTTTTTTACTTTACTTCTAATTTCTTCCTGAGCCCTCCCTTTATTAGTCCAGATTTTGCAGTCAGTGGCAAAGTGGCATACTGACCTCGAAGAATGCTGCACACATTTATCTAGCAATCTCTGTGACATGAATTTCACCTCTTTCCTGCAACTTTAATTTGAATATGGCACCCAGTCAAGGGTATCTCCAAGTTCCAGCAATATCAATAAGCAGAATAAACAACCAATTGCACTGAAGAATTCTCACGTACAGCAACCCAGGAAGTAAAATGGACCAATTATTCTTTACTTTTATAAAAATTTCAGAAAGCAAAATTAAGATTGGGTAATGCACCTTAGAAGCTGAAATATCATAAACAAGCTTTTTTTGAACGAAATATTGTTTGAACTTTTTTTTATAATGGGCAATAATGCAACGCATTCCCACCAGCGGAAAACTTGACCCCCATTTAATCAGTACGGGAATTAGTCAATATGGGAAACAGCAATTTGTGGGCCGCACAGTGGCACAGTGGTTAGCATTGCTGCCTCAGAGCACCAGGGTCCCAGGTTTAATTCCAGTCTTCTTGACTGTGTGGAGTCTGCACGTTCTCTCCATGTCTGCGTGGGTTTCCTCTGGGTACTCCGGTTTCCCCCCACATTCAAACGATTTGCCAGTTAGGTGGATTGGCCATGCTAAATTGCACCTTGGTGTCCATAAATGTGCAGGTTAGGTGGGGTTCTGGGGGTATGGCGGGGGAGTGGTCCCAGGTAGGGTGCTCATTCAGAGGGTCAATGGGCCAATTGGCCTCCTTCTGCACCGTAAGGATTCTATGATAACTCACCCATTGGCTAGTTAGGCTAATTATGGAGCCACTTTAAAAGCCTGAGACCACCAGGATGTAGCCGTGGCTTAGGAGGAATTGGACTGAATTCAGATGGGTCTCCCATGTCTCCTGAAGGGTGCCCACCTGTTACATTTGCCGGCGACCTCACTGGGGGCCCCTCTTTCAAAGGCACACAGTGCCCAATTGAGGGACCCAGCACCATGGCTGAGAGACACCTCTTTCTTTTTCCTTCAACACCTCTCCCTCCCTTGCCAGCAACCCATTTCTTATGACTCTCAACCTGCCCACTCTCACCTGTGTCAAGGGATCCAGCAATGATCCTTGGTGAAGGGCTGTAATGTAGAGGCCAGCAGTTCTCCGAGCATCATTTCCACCTGACTGGGACTTAATTCTGAGAGAGGCTCAATGCTGTCCTGAGTGCACTTAAATAGTGTTGGGCACCCTTTTGAGAGGCAGTGCAGAGTCAGCTGAACCTTCGTCACATACTCTAAATTTCCCCCAAGATTCTATTGTAAGTGTGGAAGTTCACATTCTAAAGAAGTTCACATTTCTAAAGACTCCCATCTATGGAGACTCCAACAGTGCATCCTATAGAGGAGTGGGGAATCTGTGACAGCAGCTGCTGCATTTCTGCATTTCACTAAACATGTAGAGATGCCAGAAGCTTCTATCAGCTTCGTAAGGTAATGACGGGGAATAACCACAATTTCACACCCTATAAAATGCAAAATCTGGGTCAATGTTTTAAAGTCTTTTCTAAAATCCCATTTTTCCTTTTGGCAACCTGTCCAAATAGTACTGCTCCTTCCTACTTTTAGTAATGGAGCCCTCTTTCCCACACCAGTCCTTCAGCCACATATTTACTTTGCAGATTTGTTTGTTTCAAAGCCATCTGATTTTGGTACAATCCTAAGATCCTCAAAATCCTACTTTTTGATTTACCTCCAGCTCCTGATATTTCCTTATTGGGGCCTCGTTGTTTTCTTCCTGTATCATTTACTGGATTTTGTCTTTCCAATTCCCTCTCCAGTTATTCTGAGACAGGCTTGACTTAGGCACCAAGTAGGCAACGCCCTGGACCCTCAATCACAACTGGTGGTATCTCACAAATTTATTAAATCCTTCATGAATGGAATCTATCTACTCTGGATGTCTACTCCTCAGAATTCCTCCTGCTCCATTGTGCCACGGTTATCATTCTGCCCTTCCCCCAGGACCGGCCGTGTTCTTTACCTTCGCACAATATTGGAGAATTGGAGTAACAATAGATTAAAATATTCTGCGGATGAGACAAAAAGGAACAGAAAAAGATTATATTCATGGATAATGACATGAAGGTGATCATTTCTGGTGAATAGAAGCATGATAATTCTACCTATTCATCTTGTGCAAAAAATTTTGGGTGGAGGTTTGGAGGTTATCGGAGACAAGCTGCAAGTTCGAAACTATATTTATGTGCATCTCTTTAAACAAAATCACACCCCAGATCAAATTTGGACTTGCGTCTGCAGCTATTATTTGATTATGATTGCATTCATTGATAATGTTCGGTTCAAAATATTGCATTTTACTTAGTTTATCCTTCTAAATAATTCTTTGGCTATTGATCACAGAATGATGATTTATTCTCCTTGTTAGGAAGTGTGATTATTAAATCTGCAATCATGCATTTATGATTAGAAAGAATTGGGTTATTATCAAGTGCTCCAGATGTTAATCTAAATTATAGGAATGAGACGTAAGTGATGTATGGAATTCATTGAAACCTCTCGTTTTTTTTCAGTATGGTATCTAACTTTCTTTATCAATCTGGTCTCAGCAACAATACTAATTGAAGGTGACATGGGATTACTGCAAAGTTATATTGTCAGAGAATTTGCACATGAATCCAAAAGCAATCTTAGATTATTTTTTTAATTCCTTCAGAGAATATGGGTGCTGCTGGCAAGGTAAGTATTTGTTGCCCATCTCTAATTGTCCTTGAACAGAGTGACTCACCGCACCATTTCAGAGGGCAGTTAGGATTCAACCACATTGCTGTGGGTCTGGAGTCACATAGAGGCCAGACGATGGGGTAAAGACAGCAGATTCCCTTGACTAAATTGGTGAACCAGATGTATTTTTACAAAAAGATATAGACAATGGTTTCATGGCCACCATTACTGAGATTAGCCTTTCAACTTCAGATTACTAAGTGACTTTAAATTACACCTGGCATTGTGGGATTTTAACCGCATCCCCAGAATGTTGCCCTGGACCTCTGGATCACTAGACCAATGACATTACCACCACACCACCATCTACCCCTAAATAATACTGATTTGGGTGAATAGATTTTTTTAATGTCTATACTTTTTTAAATTCTGTGTAAGAATATATCATAGTTCTGAGGCAAAATTATAGAGCTCATGTAACCATAATAGTGTTTGTTCCAAGTAATTTCCTCTTAAGTGACTGTACCTCCTTTATGAATAGAAACTGGAACCCTTCAATTAAAGTAAATGTGGTTGACCTATAAATGAAGCCTCTTCTTACTTGAATGAAATTAAACACTGCAAAGAAACATTCCGATCTTCATTCCACCTGTTCCAAAACCATTGCTCCGGTTGTTGGTTGATGTGCACTCCCGACTCTGCAAATACTAATCTTAGTCATTTCAATACAATTCTTTATTAGTGCCTTTGGGAACCTCCTAATCTGTTCATCAAATTTCACATATGAAAGCAAATTATTTTTTCTGTTCTCATAGTAAGACACTGTGGCCCCAAAGCAATGGTGCCATGACCACTGTTCATCAGGTATCAGGTGCACCATGCACCTACATTGCAATGAAGTAGCCTTATATTGTAAGGCAAGGTCAGCTCATTTAAACATCACGGTGCCCCTGGTCTTAGGTGAGTAGGCACTCGGAATGAGCCGCTAGAGTAGCACCCAATCTTATGTCCCCATCCCCTACCTGCCATCCTGCCTCTGGCCAGGGGTGTGGAGAGGGGGGTGGTGGGAGTGAGACCATAAGTTTCCATCCCGATGGTCTATTCACATGAGCCCTGACGTCCCCCTGGCCCTGCACACTTTTTAAAAGTATATAGAACATAGAACAGTACAGCACAGAACAGGCCCTTCAGCCCTCGATGTTGTGCCGAGCAATGATCACCCTACTTAAACCCACATACCCGTAACCCAACAATCCCCCCATTAACCTTACACTACGGGCAATTTAGCATGGCCAATCCACCTAACCCGCACATCTTTGGACTGTGGGAGGAAACCGGAGCACCCGGAGGAAACCCACGCACACACGGGGAGGACGTGCAGACTCCACACAGACAGTGACCCAGCCGGGAATCGAACCTGGGACCCTGGAGCTGTGAAGCATTGATGCTAACCACCATGCTACCGTGAGGCCCTAATATACCGTGAGGCCCTAATATACCATGAGGCCCTAATATACCATGAGGCCCTAATATACCGTGAGGCCCTAATATACACAAGAGGCATGTATGATCTCTCCCTATCCGTTCTGCCAAAATGTTTTACATCATGCTTTACTGTATTAAATTCCATCTGCCGCTTGCTTGCCCATTTTGGAGTCGATTGATATCATCCTCCTTCCATTTGCCATACCTCCAAATTTAGTAGCATTGTTAAATTCTGAAATTTTACTCTGTATCCTAATCTACAAATATTTATATACAGCATAAACGGCAGAGGTCCATCACTGAACATTGCAGAAAACCACTTCTTACCATTCTCCAGTCTGAAAAAGTACCACAATTCATCGTTTTCTGTCAGCGAGCCAATTTAAAAAAAATCAAAGCTGACACTGACCAACCAATTCCACTAGCTTCCATTTTCTTAATCAGTCTTTGATGTGGTGAAAGCAAATTACTGCAGGAGCTGAATCTGAATCAAAAACAGAATATACTGGGCAATCACGGTAGGTCTGATAGCATCTGTGGACAGAGAAGGGAGCTAACGTTTAAGTCTGGAAGACTCTTTGTCAAAGCTTTGATTTGGTACTTTGCCTAAGGGTTTCTTAAAATCCATATAGACAGAGGGAATATGAAATTTCATGGACGGGATTTCCCTGTGGGTCCATGCCTGCCACGACCTGGTTGTGGTTTTACGTTGGTGTCAGCAAGACCTCAGACCGGAAGCTCATCCTTACCCAATTTTCTCACCCATCCTCAATTTTTAGGCTCCATCAAGAAACCCCTTCTGACTGTCCTCACTTTCTGAGACTGTGACCCCTTGATCTAGAGACCTAGCCAGAAGAAACAACATTTCTGCATCCAGTCCTTCCAAGCCACGTCTCATTCTTCTAAATTCTATTTAATATAGCGACACAATCTCCTAAAGACCAGAAGTCACAGGAGCAGAATAGGCCATTTGGCCCATCGGGTCTGCTCCGCCATTCAATCTTGGCTGATATGTTTCTGATTCCCATTCTCCTGCCTTCTCCTAATAATCCCTGATCCCTTTATTAATCAAGAACCTATCTACCTCTATCTTACTCAGACTTACCCTCCACAGCCTTCTGCGGCAATGAGTTCCACAGATTCACCACCCTCTGACTGAAGAAATACCCCCTCCTCTCAGTTTTAAAGGATCGTCCCTTCAGTCTGAGGCTGTGGCTTCGGGTCCTAGCTTTTCCTTCTAGTGGAAAGATCCTCTCCACGTCCACTCTATCCAGGCCTCACAGTATCCTGTAAGTTTCAATGAGATCCCCCCTCATCCTTCTAAACCCCAACGAGATCAGACCCAGAGTCCTCAACAACTCCTCATACGACAAGCTCTTCATTCCAGGGATCATTCTTGTGAACCACCTCTGGACCCTTTCCAAGACCAGAACATAATTCCTTAGATATGGGACCCAAAACTGCTCACAATGCTCCAAATAGGGACTGACCAGAGTTTACACATCCTCAGAGGTATATCCCTGTTCTTGTATTCTAGCCCTCTCAACATGAATGCTAACATTGCATTTGCCTTCCTAACTGCCACTAAACCTGCACATTAACCTTAAGAGAACCTTGAGCTTGGACTCCTAAGTCCCTTTGTGCTTCTGATTTTCTAAGCTTTTTCCCATTTAGAAAATAGTCTGTTCTTCATTCTTCCGACCAAAGTGCTTAAACTCACACTTTTCCACATTGTATTCCACCTGCCACTTCTTTGCCACCTCTCCTAGCCTGTCCAAGTCCTTCTGTAGCCCCCCCCCCCCCCCCCCCCCCCCCGCGCTTCGTTAATACTACCTGTCCCTCTACAGATCTTTGTATCATCTGTAAACTTAGCAACAGTGACCTCACTTCCTTCTTCCAGATCATTAATGTACATTGTGAAAAGTTGTGGTGGTCCAACACTGACACCTGAGGCACATCACTAGTCACAGGCTGCCATCCTGAAAAATACCCCTTTGTACCCACTATTTGCTTTCTGCCAGTCAGTCCATCCTCTATCCATGCCAGTATCTTGCCCTTAACACTCTGGACCCAAAGATGTCCAGCAGGGCAGCAGGGTAGCATGGAGGGCAGCAGGGTAGCATGGTGGTTAGCATAAATGCTTCACAGCTCCAGGGTCCCAGGTTCGATTCCCGGCTGGGTCACTGTCTGTGTGGAGTCTGCACGTCCTCCCCCTGTGTGCGTGGGTTTCCTCCGGGTGCTCCGGTTTCCTCCCACAGTCCAAAGATGTGCGGGTTAGGTGGACTGGCCATGCTAAATTGCCCGTAGTGTCCTAATAAAAAAAAGTAAGGTTAAGGGAGGGTTGTTGGGTTACGGGTATAGGGTGGATACGTGGGTTTGAGTAGGGTGATCATGGCTCGGCACAACATTGAGGGCCGAAGGGCCTGTTCTGTGCTGTACTGTTCTATGTTCTATGTGCGGGTTAGGTGGATTGGCCATGCTAAATTGCCCGTAGTGTCCTAATAAAAAAAAGTAGGATTAAGGGGGAGGTTGTTGGGTTACGGGTATAGGGTGGATATGTGGGTTTGAGTAGGGTGTTCATGGCTCGGCACAACATTGAGGGCCGAAGGGCCTGTTCTGTACTGTTCTATAGAACACCATGGGCTCTTAACTTATTTAACAGCAACCTATACGGCACTTTGTCAAAGGCCTTCTGGAAATCTAATTGGATCTCATCTACTGGTTCTCCTTTATCTGACTTCCTTGCTACTCTCCTCACATGACAAACCTGTCACCCCAGGAATCAGTCTGATGAACCTTCTCTGCACTCCCTCTATAGCAAGTATATCCTTTCTTAGATATGGAGACCAAAAATTGCACACAATACCCCAGGTGTGGCCTCACTGAGGCAGGCGCTGTAAAGCTGCAGGAAGACATCTCTGCTCTCTGCCCAGGTCCTCTCACAATGAAGGTCAGCATACCATATGTCTTCCTAGTTGCTTGCTGCATCTGCATGCTTGCTTTCAGTGACTGGAGCACAAAGACACCCAGGTCCCTTTGTTGGTCAACATTTCCCAATCTACCACTATTTATATAATACTGTTATTCTGTTTCTCCATCCTAGTTCACATTAATCCACGTTGTAATGTATCTGCCATGTAGTTGTCCACTCAGGCAACTTGCTAAATCACTTCCAAGTCTCTTAACATTCTCATCATCAGTCACATTCCCACCAAGTTTCGTGTCACCAGCAAACTTGGAGATATTACATTTGGTTCCCTCATCCAAATAATTGATGTAACTGTAAATAGATTTGCCAACAGCTCTTCAAGGTGGGTCTTCCTCTTGAGTGAGGGCGGTAGTCCTGCCATAAGGCAGTCAACGTTTGCCATCCTGCTGACCTTTCGGAATGGGGGCCCCGATCCCGTCATCATAAAAATTCAAGCCTACGTTTCTCGTGTTCCTTTTTCAATCATTACCTGTAACAATGTAGTTATATATCCATTAGGTGGCAATGTTGTTGTCTGCTAATTTTGGGGTCATGTACCTGTTTCTCCTATTCTGTCGGCATGCTTGCCTATGGTCTCCATATCTAAAAAAGGATATACGTGCAATAGAGGGAGTGCAGAGAAGGTTCATGCTTGCCTTTCTACTGCCTGCTCTACAGTTGTGCCACCTTGTTCTCAATTCCCCAACCACAGGAAAAGGATTCTCTGGAACTAAGTCGGATAGCTCTTAAAAGAGGTGGAAAGATGGTGATGCGCAATTAACCTCTGCTCATTCAATGTAAGCAGAGCAGGAAAATACTGAGGATCCAAGTCAGGATTGCTCTTGACATTGCCCACCATCAGAAAGGTTTCCCAACAATAAGCAGGAGGTTGACAAGGGTGCAGTTCAGCTGCCCATCCCATAGATGCGGGCAGAAAGTTTGCATAATTAAGTGACCAGTGAGGGGTCTTCAGTTAGGCCATTGGTATTTCACCAATACTGGGATGGCCTTTCACCACAGCGGGAGGCAGCCAACTTCAGGAAAATGGCCTCTCTTTGGCAGCCAGTCCAGCCAATTAGATTGACTCAATCAAATCATGCTGTCATTTTAAGAATTTAGTTTAGGTCGCTCTTCAACCTGGGAATTCAAACCAAGTTTATACAACCCATCCTCCGAACATAACCCCTTAAGCTCTGGCATTATTCTGATGAATCTGCCCTGTACCCACTTTATATTTTTCTATTGTGTGGTGCCAAGAACTTTGCACAGTTCTCTTGTTGGAGTCTGATCAAAGTTCTGTACTAATAAAGCATGACCTCCTCCTCTTTTATTCCAACTCTCTCAAGATAAGAGTTGACATTTCGTTCACCTTTTTGAATACGCTGCACATGCCTACTCGCTTTTCGTGACCTGTGTGCTTGGACACCCAAACTCTTGGTTCTTTCTCAGTTCCTAGTTTGTCACCATTCAGAATATACAGTAAACTCCTGCCATCCGTGCGTGTTCCGCTCCTGTGAATTTTCGCAATGTGCAAACTTGTGAACGTTGACCTGGCACACGAGCAGAGTCGGCGCATGCACAGTATGCGTTTTTTTTCCATGAGAACGACGTGGGAATCACGTTCAAATTGTGGATGGGTGAAGTTTTGGGGCTGCTATTCACGATTACGTGGACAACCACATTCGCCCAGGTAAACAGATTTGCGGTACAAGGGGCTGCGAATGGCAGGTGTTTACTGAACTCTGATTTGTCTTTCTTGGATCTGAAGTGGATGGACTTACATTTTTCCACATTGAATTCCATCTTTCACAGATTTGCCCATTCACCTAATCTGCCTCTGTCCTTTTGTAACATTTTGTTACTCCCATCTGCACAACTTACTGTTACACCCACCAGTGTTACCAGCAAACGTGGATATATCGCTCTGTAGCCCTTTATCCAAGTTATTGATAAATATGATGATAGGTTGAGGCATCTGTAAGTTCCTCAAATCAATCACCATGTTTTACATTCTGCCAATCAGAGTGTGCCGCTTTACCGTTACTATCCCCTATCTCCTAAGCATTCCCTAAGTATTGGGGCAGCACGGCAGCACAGCGGTTAGCACTGCTGCCTCACATCGCCAGGGACATGGGTTCAATTTCAACCTTGGGTAACTGTCTGTATGGAGTTTGCACATTCTCCCCATGTCTGCTTGGGTTTCCTCCCACAGTCTAAAGATGTGCATGTTAGGTGGATTGGCCATGCCAAAATTGCCCCTTGCCCAGGGATTTTCAGGTCAATTGGGGTTATGGTGAGGGAGTGGGCCGAGGTTGGGTGCTCTTTCAGAGGGTCAGTGCAGACTTGATGGGCTGAATGGCCTCCTTCTGCACTGTAGGGATTCTAAGTCAGAAGCAAATTTCCAATGCCCCCAATTCCACGTGCTTTCAATTTTATTAATAATCATTAGTACTAAAAATGCTCTCTGGAAGTTCATATTGGTAACATACACAGACACTCCCTTATACTCTCTCAGTGACCTCTTCAATAGATTCTACTAAATTAGTCCGATATGAATCACCTTTCACAATTTTAGATTGGCTTTCCCTGATCAGTTAGTACAAATATATATTAACTCATCAAGTAGCCTGAGCAAATTATGTACTTTTTAGTTCAATTACTTTTAATAGGATTTGGTTTGATTGATGTGCTTTACCCACAAGTGTGGGTAGCACAATGAAGTCTTTCATAGGCATAGAATAGAACCACAGAATTCCTACAGTGCAAAACGAGGCCATTCAGCCCATCGAGTCTACACCGACCCTCTGAAAGGGCTCTCTACCGAGGCCCACTCCAACACACTATCGCGTAACCCCATAACCCCACCTAATCTGCACATCACTGGACATTAAGGGACAATTTAGCATGGCGAATCCACCTAACCTGCACTTCTTTGGACTGTGGGAGGAAACCGGAGCACTGGGAGGAAACCACCCAGACATGGGGAGAAATGCAAACCCCACAGTCATCCGAGGCTGGAATTGAAGTCAGGTTTCTGGCGCGGTGAGGCAGCAGTGCTAACCACTGTTCCACCGTGCTTCCTACATTATGAATTTAAAATCATTAACCTATATAATAACATATATTACATTAAATTATTATGTGCATTAACAAACTTGGAAGTTTTTAAAACCTCAATAACGTTTGGCAACTTTTTTCTGGCTTCCAATGTTGATGACACAGTGAAATCTGCCAATAGTGAACCATTTATATAGTCCTAGGGATAGCCTTTATGTTTACCCCTCACAACTTCCTGACCCCTCCTCAGAATCCTTCATTCTAAAGAATTCAGACATGTTCTATATCTGGTGAGGTTTAGTGATGCAGACACTACTCCTACTGGACACATTCAGCAGGTCAGTCAGCTTCGGTCACGAAAACAGAAAATTAACATTTCAAGGTCGGAACTTGCATCTGACAGAATGCCCACACTTGAAAATATTTAACTTACTGGTTCCCTCAATAGATGCTGACTGCTCAGCTGTGTGTTTCCAGCACATGTCCACACTTGACTTGTGAAATTCAATTAAATTCCTGCAGAGGGCGCTGTGCCACATTTAATTTAATGTAGCTTTCAGAAAGGTCAGCTAGAATTTCCAATTACTCGTGAAGAATGGCTAATTAATCTAGCATTCCAGAACAGCGTGTTTCATGCCCCAGAGCTTCAAAAAGAAGTGATTAGACATTTATCTTTAGTATTTGCCGCTGAAAGGAACATATCCATGGTTCTCTCAACTTTCATATTTTGTTCGCTATTTCGATGCGGAGTGATTTGTGATGTTAATTTTCCTTTGACATTTTCAAAAACAGATTTGTTTTATTTTTCTTTACAATTCACTGTGCCTGATTACAGTGGCAGCATCCAGCCCTTCCAGACTTCGGTCAAAGAGCTCGTGATCGGAAAATTATTTCCAAAACATGCCAAAACTCATATTGAATTTATCCCTTCACACCATGGGCTGGATTATCCGCCAGCGGGATGCTCCGTTTTGCCGGCAGCCCGGGGGTTTCCTGATGGAGTGGTGCTGCCCCACAATGGGAAACCCCATTGACCAGCCGGCGAAACAGAGAATCCCACCACCAAGGCGGAACAGAGATGTGGCGGGGCAGAGAATCCAGCCCCATACTTTGTCATTGTCACTTCTGAATCTACTCCTCAATTTAAATACAACTACCGATCTGTCATTCAAAAAAATCTCAATATTTCTCATGTCTCTTTTCCTTAAAACATGACCAAGTGTTAGGAAAATAAAGCTGTTTTAAGGGATTTATATTTGTATTGGTAAACATAAAAAATAGTTTTAAGTGGATTTAATTTAATGTTTCTGTGCCTGGAAGGGTGAACCTGTAGTTAGATTCATGCGAGGCAAAGGTGTATGTATTGTGTGGAGATTGGGTAAGTTCCAACTGAGATCCCCTATTGTGCTTAGAGAGGGCTACGGCATGAAGACTAAATAAACCAGTAGTTGCTGCTCAGCAACAGGGTCCTTATCAGATAGAAAAGCTTTTCAGAATGATTAACGGCCTTGTCGCGCCTGATTTGGTGTCGGGATGAGGCCCTTGAATCTTGGAAGAGGTCTCTCGCATGATTCGTGATGCTTGAAACCTCTCACGAGATACAATTGAACTATGGTTAACGGCAGAGTTCTGAAGAATGTGGAGGAGCAGAGAGATCTCGGAGTTCATGTCCATAGATCTCCGAAAGTTGCCACCCAAGTGGATAGAGCTGTGAAGAAAGCCTATAGTGTGTGAGCGTTTATTAACAGGGGGATTGCGTTTAAGAGCCGTGAGGTTATGCTGCAACTGTACAGGGCCTTGGTTAGACCGCATTTGGAGTATTGTGTGCAGTTCTGGTCACCTCATTATAGGAAGGATGTGGAAGCATTGGAAAGGGTGCAAAGGAGATTTACCAGGATGCTGCCTGGATTGGTGGGTGGGTCTTATGAGGTTGAGGGACCTGGGGCTTTTTTCATTGGAGCGAAGGAGGATGAGAGGTGACTTAATTGAGGTGTATAAGATGATGAGATGGATCGATAGAGGGGACGTTCAGCGACTTTTTTCTCGGGTGGATGTAGCTTTTACAAAGGGGCATAACTATAAAGTTCATGGTGGAAGATATAGGAGGGATGTCAGAGGTAGGTTCTTTATTCAGAGAGTGGTTGGGCCATTCCCATGAAAGGGGGGACTTAAGAAAGGTAAACATTAGGCGGCGGAATTCTCTGTGCCAGGAACTAAGTGTTGATGCTGGGACTGAATTGGTGGTGTTTCACGACAGCAAAATTGGCGGCGTTCCCAGATCAATCCACTGACCATTAAATGGTCTTCTGGAAAGGGTGGTCCTGGAATCTCTGTAGCTGAGATGCCATCCACATGAGGGGATATCGGCAACCATCCAGCGGCTGCAGGTGCATTTGCAGGAGTCCACCCGCCTGCAGCAGCAGACGTTGGTGGCGACCATGCGTGCCACTCAGTCCAACACCGCATGGGTCATGTCCATGGTGCAGGCCTTGGGGGGAGGGGGGAAGGTTTCAGCCATGGGTGAGCATGTCCAAGGCCGGGGCACTATGTGCAGCCGAGGCCAGGACAGGGCTTCCCTCTCACACGCAGCCATGTGCAAGGGCCACCTGGACATTGCAGCAGCACTCCAGAGTGTGGCTCAGTCACAGCGGGCCATGGCTGAGAACATTATGGCATTGCCCGGGAACTGGCCAGAGTGGCACAGACCCAGAGGGAGGTGGAGCAGTCACTGGCTGATGTGGCACAGACCCAGTGGCACAGTTGCATCGGGATGTGGCGCTGTCCCAGAGGGAGATGGCCCACTCCCTGTGCTCCATGGCCACGAGCTTCGCAACGCTGTTGGGAAGGGCGTGGTCCTCCAGGACTGGCAGTGCGAGGTAGCGAGGGAGCCTCAGCGGATAGCTCCACTTGCGCCCCCATCGCATGGAGTAGCCTGGAGGCCATCGGGCACCTGAAGGGAGGGGAGGTCATAGTGCCTGTGCCGTTAGCTCCTGTAGGGGAGGTGCCAGAAGAGTACAGCGTCTCAGACTCCCCCCTCCTGTGGGCATCTGATGGGCAGCGGGCAGAACTGGGCGGCACCACACTACCCGGGATTCCCGAGGAGCAGCCGGGCCTATCCGGGCCAGATACCACAGAAGACGGCCGCCAAAGAAACCCAGGTCAGAGGGCAGGAATCACAGCAGGCCGCCTCCACTCATGATGCACCGCCTGGGTATCCACCTGGTCATAAGACCAGAAAGGTAGTCACCAGTTAATTTGGCATGGGTACAGACCATAGGATAGCGATAGAGGCGAGGGCACAAAGCTGTATATATATGTTCACTTGTTCACATTAAACACCTGTCCATAATGTTACAACTTGTCTCGGTGCTCTGTCAGAGAGTGTGAGGGATGGGCTGGTCTGGATTGGCCAGACAGGGGGTGCCGGGGGGTGGGGTTGGGGGGGGGGGGGGGGGGGGGGGGTGGATGTTGGAGAGGGCTGACCGAGCGACCACAGTTCAGCCAGCACTCAGCGCTCCAGCATCCCAACCCAACCCATCCCCAGCCATTCTCCCTGGCACCCACGGCCCATTCCCAAGGCACCCCAGCCAGCCCTGCCAGCGACAAGAAAGGCAGCCCACGGTCACGCCTCTGCTTGTGCTACCTCTTCTTCTCCCTCATCTGCCACAATGCCCGTTTCCTGTTTTTTGAAACCACAAACGAAATTCGCCGTTGCTAATTCCCTCCGATAAAGGCAGAGCATCATGGAGGCCCCAGAGAATACTGCGTCAGGCCCACTAATTATATGCAAATGCCGTTTATTGTACGTGCAGAGTAGAACACATTGATGCCACTGTCGAGGAGCATGGCAATCTGGTGTGCGCTTGGCACCCGCCATGATTTACGCTTCATGACCAATTCTCTGCCGACCGGCGTTTCCCGATTTTGGTGAATCCATTCTGGAATATTCCCATCCAGTTATAACAACAACTGGGATTGTAACATGAGGCTCAGGCGACCCAGTCAGCCTTTACAGGGGGAAGGGCCTGATTTGTTAGGCAGGCTGGTTCAATGTGGACTGCACTTGATGCAGGGAAGCTAGAAGTAGATACCTAACACTGGAGAAAATCCAACACTGTTTTCTTCAACGATAGAACTAATGTACATGTTCAGCTGTGGGTCGACACTATACTGAACTGACTGGAGACCTTGTATTAGCCTGACCAGACTTACTAGCTACCGCATGGTGTTTGCACTGGCTAGCTCGTGGACTGACTGTCTCAGTGGCTGGGTCCAAAGAGAGCGGGAAACTTAGCGCCCTCTGGCTTTATAGTGGTAGTGTCCTGTCTGGTGATTGGCTGCACTGTGTTGTGTGCTTACTGGTCGTCCTGTGTGTCAATCACTGCCTGTCTGCTCCTCATTATATACATAAGTGGATATTATGACAGGGCCTACCAGCACCCTTCTGATGCAAGTAATCCTGTTGGGTGTCAATCCAGCATTGCGAGGTTGTGAGGATCTGCTCACCAGAACCTCCTGCAGTGGGCTCAAGCCATCCTTTCTGACCCAGAGCACAAATATTGCCACTCAACCAGAAACTCCAGCCAGACATTAAACCCACGATAATCTCCATGTGACTATGTTGTCTGACGTAGAACTCAAAACCAGTTGGAATGATTGCCTTTTTTTTTCTACCTATAGGTTTCAGGTCGGCCCAGAACTGCTCAGGTTTCAGTTCCACCGAGGTTCTGACTAGGGTAGAACTATTGGTGTAACCCAGGATCTTGCTCAGGCTGCACCAAGAGTTGGTTTTCAGAGTAAATGGAGGAGGCATAGAAAGTGCCTGCCCATCAACTGTCTAAGCGTAACTCACGAGAAAATGTACGAGGGATAGAAAGCTGGTGGACCTGGGCTCTGCCCCGACATTGCACCCTTGTGAATCAGAATCAGACCACAGTCCCACTCCTCGGATGACAGAATTTGAATAGATGATAGAAGATGATAGATCCTGCTGCAGCTTGTCTGGTTAGGAGCTTCAACCAATTCAACTTCCAAACCCAATTCCAGTGTTAACCCCATTTGGATTAATGTTAAGGATACAGCCAGTGGTTTGCTGAACAGAGTAAAACCCTCTAATGTAACCTGGTCACTGCAAATATTCAGTATACGAGTGCCAGAAGTTGTGTCATGCCTGGCTGGAGACACGCTGAGGCAGTGTATACAGCATGAAGGCTGTTCCTGGAAAAAAATAAACTGGGCTGGTGTCCAAAAGGCAAGCCTTCTGAAAGACATGTGATTTACAGGAATAGGCTGGGCCCTGCAGTTTTCAGGGGCTTTCCTCCAGATACATTGCTCTCATACTTTCATGGGAAGTTATTTCTGAATATTTACATGCTCAGTCCAATCATTAAAATTGTGGTTTGATGGTTTGAAATTTGTTTTCAATTATGAATTTCACAATCCATCACTTACACAGATGTATTAATAAGAAAAAATTATAAATGAGCAAAGACTCAGAACGTCATTGTGTAACAGTTGTAAGCCCAGTGCTTCCCCACTTTTCCCTAGTTGTCCTGGGAGGTTGCTGACTCACATTGGCATGACATTCCAATTGCAGCATTTGACACTTAATGTGTTCTTCAAACATCGGAAAGTATGTGTTGGCAGATATTTCAACTGTAGGAACCATCAAAGCTCATCCTATTCGACCGAAGCCGAGGACTACACATTTTCCACTAAGCATTCAACAGTGATCAGGAAGAATTTCTCAGCTGGTTCTCCTGTGCCCTTGCTCAGCACTATTGAAATCAATTGTAGTTATTATTGTCTTGATTGAAATCTGTTAGTTGACCATAGGATTAGGAATTGAACATGAAGCCTATCGTAATTTGTAAGGCTCAATATTTTACCAGGTTGTGCTTTTATCTGCCTAGTCATTTGGATAGCAACTCAATATTTAAGAAAAGTTAAGTCTTACATTTAATTTATGACTATCATCTCACTTAGATCATCGCGATAAGCAACAGGTTGCATGGTTATTTATAATCTGCAACATAACCATGTCTGCAATGCCACATGTTGACTGCCAGGGCAAATATGTACATACAATGAGGTATTTCTACATTCATATGTCTGGATGTCAGTTCCGGTTTGATGCCAAGGTTATCATTCAATTCAACGGCTTCAGCTGACGCAATGTGAATGAGTGTGATGCCAGCAGGAATGGATTTCTCAGGGCGAAAGTTCAGTACGTGGGCGGCGATCCAATTTGGATGGCCTCAGTCACAGTTTGAAATCTGGCACTTCACCACTTGGATCACTTGCTGATATCTGCCGTCAAGCAGGAGGTGTGGAATCAAGAGATGGGGCTGTCTTCATGTTGCGGGGTTTGAAGGTGTGACATCTACAGGATTTCAGACAAGTGTGTGGAGCTTCTTTGAGGTGCTGTGTCACTGGGACTACTTTAAGGAGATAGATTTTCATTATCATCACCTACGTGTTAATCTGACAGAAAAGGGTCTCTTGCCCTTTACAGGATCTGCCCAAGTTTCACTACATGATCCATTCATGCTATTTGATTGGAAAGGCTAAAATGGAAAGGCCAATTTAGAAATAAATTCTGGGAAAAGCCTCTCTGACCACCATCAGGTAGCAAACAAGTTCCAGGAGCCTGCAATGGCTGAATTTGAAAAAAATATTCACATGATGTGGGCTTTGCTGGCTAAGCCAGCATTCATTGCCCATCGCTAATTGCCCTTGAAAATATGGGAGGGGAGCTAGCTTCGTGAACTGCTGCAATCCCTGAGGTGTGAATACACCCACAGTGCTGTTAGGGAGGGAATTCCAGGATTTTAATCCAGCAACAGTAAAGGGACGGCAATATATTTCCAAGTCAGGGTGGTGAGTGGTTTGGAGGGGTCCACCAGGTGGTGGTGTTCTAGGTATCTGTTGCCCTTGTTTTTCTAGTTGGTAGTAGTTGTGGGTTTGGAAAGTGCTCTCTAATAGCCTTGGTGAATTTCAGCAGCGCATCTTGTAGATGGTAGAAACTGCTGCTATTGTGCGTCAGTAGTGGAGGCAGTTAATGTTTGTAAAAGGGAGGACAATCAAGTGGGGTGCTTTGTCCTGCATAATGTTAAGCTTCTTGAGTGTTGTTGGAGTTGCACCTATCCAGACAACTAGAGAGTATACCATCACCTTACTGACTTACACCCTTTAGATTGGAGATAGGCTTTGGGAGGTCAGGGGGTGACCTGCTATTGTGGCCACAATATTTATATGGCTAGTCCAGTTCAGTTTCTGGTCAATGGTACCCCCCAGGTTGTTGATAGTGAGGATTCAGTTATGGCAATGCATTTGAATGTCATGTGGCATCTCTGATTGAAGATGGTCATTGCCTGGCACTTGTGTGGCATGAATGTTACTTGCTCTCTGTCAACCCAAGTCTGGATATTGTGACGGTCTTGTTGCAATTGGACCTGGACTGCTTCAGTATTTGAGGAGTTGCAAATGGTGCTGAACACTGTGAAATAATAACCGAACATCCGACTTCTGACCTACTTATGATGGAAGGTAGATCATTGATAAAGCAGCTGAAGATGGCTGGGCCTAGGACACTACCCTGAGGAGCTCCTGCAGTGATGTCCCTGGACTGAAATGTCTGACCTCCAACAAACACACCCATAGTCCTTTGTGTCAGGTGTGACTCCAACCAGTGGAGAGCTTTCCTCTGACTCCAGTTTTGCTAGGGCTCCTTGATGCCACATTCAGTCAAATGTGGCCTTGATGTCAAGGGCAGTCACTCTCACCTCACCTCTGGAGTTCAGATCTTTTGTCTATGTTTGAACCAAGGCTGTAATGAGGTCAAGAGCTGAGTGACCCTTGCGAAGCCCAGTCTGAGCGTCTGTGAGCAGGTTATTACTAAGCAACTGCTGCTTGATAACACTGTCGATGACCCCTTCCATCACTTCACTGATGATCGAGAATAGGCTGATGGGCAAGTAACATTCATGCCACGCAATTGGTCAGGTTGAAACTACCCTACTCTCTGTGTACAGGACATACCTGGGCAATTTTACACATTTCCGGGTAGATGCGAGTGTTTAAACTGTATTTAAACAGCTTGGCTAGGAGCGCAGCAATTTCTGGAGCAAAATTCTTCAGTACTGTTGCTGGAATATTGTCAGGGCCCAAAGTCTTTGCAATATTCAGTGCCTTCAGCCATTTATTGATGTCACAAGGATTGAATCAAATTAGCTGAAGATTGGTATCTATGATCCTGGGGATTTCACTAGCAGGCTGAGATGCATCATTCACTCGGCACTTCTGGCTGAGGAGTGTTGCAAATTCTTCAGCCTGATCTTTTGCACAGATGTGCTGTACTTCCCCATCACTGAGGATGGGGATATTTGTGGAGCCTCCTCCTCCAGTGAGGTAATAGGACAGTAGAGCTTTTATCTGACCCATTAGTTATGGAGTTGCTTAGCTCAGTCTATCACTTGCTGCTTATGCTATTTGACAGATAAGTAGTCCTGTGTTATGGCTTCATCAATTTGGCACATCATTTTTATGTATGCCTGGTGCTTCTCTAGGTATGCCCTCCTGCAGTCTTAATTGAACCAGGATTGGGCCCCTGGCTTGGTAGGTAATAATAAAGTAGAGGATATGTCGGGCCATGGGGTTGCAGATTGTGTTTGAGTACAGTTCTACTGATGCTGATGGCCCACACACCACATAGATATCCAGTCTTAAGTTTCCTGATTTGTTCGAAGTCTACCCCATTTAGCATGGTGGTAGTGCCACACAACATGATGGAGGGCTTACACACTGTTAAGACAGGACTTTGTCTCCACAAGGACCATGCGCTGGTCACTCTTATCGATGCTGTAATGGACAGATACGTCTGAAGCAGGTAGGTTGGTGAGCACAAGGTCAAGTATCTTTTTCCCTCTTATTGGTTCAGCAGCTGAGTCCTTTAGGACTTGACAAGCTTCATGTGTGGTGGTGCGACAGAGCCACTGTTTGTGACCAATATTGAAGTCCCCTCCCCCCAGAGTACATTCTGTACCCTTGCCACTCTCAGTGCTTGTTCCAAGTGGTGTTCATGGATAAGTACTGAGTCAATCGATGTTGAGAAATCCCTGGCAATTCCCTCCAGGCTGTCTATCACTATGTCTCCACCTCTGCTGGGTCTTTCCTGCCAATAGGACATGACATATGCAGGAATGCTGGTGTCTGGAGCATTATCTGGAAGGTATGATTCCGCCATTATGACTATGTCTAGTCAGTGAGGCAGCTCTCCCAATTTTGGCGCAAGCCCCCAGGTGACAGGAAGGAGAGGTTTGCAGGGTTGACTAGGTTGGGTTTGTCATTGTCATTTCTGGTGCCTAGCTCAATGTTGGGCGATCCGTCTGGTTTCATTCCTTTTCGTATACTTCATAACAGGATATGGGTTGGACGTTTTAGCCCCACCCACCGGTGGGATCTTCTGGTCCTGTCAAAGTTGACCTCTCACATCGTTCCCTGCCGGTGGAGCAGGCAAGCCACTCAAAAAACCACTGACTTTGGCGGATCTGGAAGATCCGGCCAGCGGCCAGTGGTTCACTGAACCGCCGTGGCGAGTGGCAGAAAGTTCTGGTCATATTTCCAAATATTCACTTACCTTCTACGTGCAGCAGAAAAAATATTACTGGCAACAAATATAAATAGAATCTGTTGAATTCTAGTTCTTGTGCTCAAAAAGAACAAATTGTTTATAAATCCTGCTTTCTACTCCCTAACCACTCAGCTCTGAAGGGGATGAAATGGAGCTGCAATTCAATTCAGTAAAATGCCCATCAGATCAAAATCTTGTGCATAGTCATTGCCCTTTCCATTCCAGTATTGGCCAGGACATATCTGATCTGAAAAATACACCTCTTTCAGGACTAAGTCAGTCTCCTGACTTGTGGCAGAACAAAGCAAAGAGGAACTAAGGACTATTTTGTTTACACTGAGAGCCACATTTATACTCAATACTCTGTGGGTAGAGCAGTGGCTTGAGCAGCCTTTGCAATGCTCCACGTTTATTGCACAGCCACAATTGAAGATTATCTTTGTGTGGAGGCGCATGTATGCTGACATGACCGTGCATGTTCAGTAATACAAAAACAACTTTTATTTATCTGCTGGTGATACAGGATCAACACAGCAGATTGAAGATGAAACCAGGATGGAAAGATGCCACAAATGTGGCAGTATATACTGCACTGTTTTGAAAAAGTTATTCAGCGGGATTTTCCCTTCTGGGGACTAAGTCCCCACGCTGCCAGAAAAACCGGCGGCAACCACTCTGGCGTCAACAGACACTGAAAGTGTGGAATTCTCTGCATTTTCGGGAGCTAGGTGGACAGCAGAGGGGTTGGCACCGCTCCAGCCGGCGGGAGTTTGCGCATGCGCGGACCGGCCGGCGTATTCCGCGCATGCGCAGAGGTTCTCTTCTCCGCGCCGGTCCCCGGGCAATATGGCGGAGCCCTACAGGAGCCCGGCGCGGAGGAAAGAAGTCCCCCCACGGAACCAGCCCGCCCGCAGTTCGGTAGGCGCCGATTGCGGGCCAGGCCACCGTGGAAGCGCCCCTCCCCCCCCCGGGGTCAGACTCCCCCACACCCTCACCTCCCCCCTCCACCCCCCAGAGGACCGGTGGGGGGGCGGGGGTGGGGGGGGTGGTCAGAGAATCCTGATCATTATGTCTTAAGCACTTGGCTCCTGAAACAATACATGCAAAAAATTAGGTGTGTCAAAAGTTGAAGTAGGGTTCCTCCCAATTTACGAAATACAATTTGGTAGTTAATCAGAAGCGTTGGAGAAATGGTGTGGGCAGCTGTTTACACCATTTCTGTGTAGTTTCTATCATCTTCCACCAAAGCTATGGAAGGGATTTGGGAAGCTCAGGTGGAATGTTACCCCATGGATTTTACACTACAGTCAAACACCCCAGATTTTAGATCTATGCAGAGTCCATATTACATTTAAATGGAAAATTTGATATAGAGTCTCCAGTCCATTGTGAAAGGTAAAGGTAAAGTCACCATAGTCCCAGATGGCCATAGGCTGCTTTCCCCTTTGAGGGGCAGAGCTGACTGGTGGTGATTCAACATGAGGATCACCACACCTCAGACAACGGGCAAAATTGAGAAGGCAGGGCCTTAGGTCCATTGTGTATCCGGCAAGGAAAACCTCAAAATCCACCAAGTGTGAAATACAATTTTCAGCGAACAGGGGTTGTTGATATTTTTGTGGAAGAGTAAAGAAATTCCTCAGATGCAGAAAAGGGTTTCTCACTTTCCCTACTCTGTGGCACAACAACAAACATAAGTGACATAATTTGGTTCAGGGCATCTTCACAACGTAAATGGTGCATTTCTATAAACTTCTACCCAAACAATAACAGATTTAATGATGGCCCTTTCCAAATGTGTTTTCGAGGCCATCCACACCCAATATGAACTAACAGTATTAGATAATAATAACAATATTTTCTAATATCAGCTATTAGTTGCTGTCTACAAGAATGCACGGTCATAGTTCACCAGGTGGCAGTTATCCCTGAATTCCTATATACTTCGGAGAATTAGACAAACTACAGCAGGCTGCTCAAAACACTGGAGAAGCAGCACCAGCAGTCACGTAGATAGAGATAGAGAAATACAGCACAGAACAGGCCCTTCGGCCCACGATGTTGCGCCGAACTTTTGTCCTAGGTTAATCATAGAATTTTGGACAATTTTTCATGGCCAATCCACCCAACCTGCACATCTTTGGACTGTGGGAGGAAACCGGAGTACCCGGAGGAAACCCACGCAGTCAAGGGGAGGATGTGCAGACTCCACACAGACAGTGACCCAAGTCGAAATCGAACTTAGGACCCTGGAGCTGTGAAGCAATTGTGCTATCCACAATGCTACTGTGCTGCCCTTAAGAAGTTAACCTACACTCCATTATTCTACCCTAATCCATGTACCTATCCAATAGCCGCTTGAAGGTCCCTAACGTTTCCGACTCAACTACTTCCACAGGCAGTGCATTCCATGCCCCCACTACTCTCTGGGTAAAGAACCTACCTCTGACATCCCCTCTATATCTTCCACCATTTATCTTAAATTTATGTCCCCTTGTAATGGTGTGTTCCACCCGGGGAAAAAGTCTCTGACTGTCTACTCTATCTGTTCCCCTAATCATCTTATAAACCTCTATCAAGTCGTCCCTCATCCTTCTCCGTTCTAATGAGAAAAGGCCTAGCACCCTCAACCTTTCCTCGTATGACCTACTCTCCATTCCAGGCAACATCCTGGTAAATCTCCTTTGCACCTTTTCCAAAGCTTCCACATCCTTCCTAAAATGAGGCGACCAGAACTGCACACAGTACTCCAAATGTGGCCTGACCAAGGTTTTGTACAGCTGCATCATCACCTCACGGCTCTTAAATTCAATCCCTCTTCTAATGAACGCTAGCACACCATAGGCCTTCTTCACAGCTCTATCCACTTGAGTGGCAACTTTCAAAGGTCTATGAACATAGACCCCAAGATCTCTCTGCTCCTCTACATTGCCAAGAACCCTACCATTAACCCTGTATTCCGCATTCCTATTTGTCCTTCCAAAATGGACAACCTCACACTTGTCAGGGTTAAACTCCATCTGCCACTTCTCAGCCCAGCTCTGCATTCTATCTATGTCTCTTTGAAGCCGACAACAGCCCTCCTCACTATCCACAACTCCACCAATCTTCGTATCATCTGCAAATTTACTGACCCACCCTTCAATTCCCTCATCCAAGTCGTTAATGAAAATCACAAACAGCAGAGGACCCAGAACTGATCCCTGCGGTATGCCACTGATAACTGGGCTCCAGGCTGAATATTTGCCATCCACTACCACTCTCTGTCTTCTATCGGTTAACCAGTTTGTTATCCAACTGGCCAAATTTCCCACTATCCCATGCCTCCTTACTTTCTGCACAAGCCTGCAATGGGGAACCTTATCAAATGCCTTACTAAAATCCATGTACACTACATCCACTGCTTTACCTTCATCCACATGCTTGGTCACCTCCTCAAAGAAGTCAATAAGACTTGTAAGGCAAGACCTACCCCTCACAAATCCGTGCTGACTATCCCTAATCAAGCAGTGCCTTTCCAGATGCTCAGAAATCCTGGGCGAGATTCTCCCATATGGGGAGAAATCGTAAGGCTGGCGTCAAACCCGGGCGGGTTTGACGCCAGCCCCCCCCTTCCCGACCGGGAACCGATTCTGGTCCCCGGTCGGGGCTAGCAGCCCGACGCCGTAAGCTCCGGCATCACGGGCTTAACGAATTTCGTTAAGCCCGCTTGCCGGAGTTAGCGCCGGCTGACGCGTCATATGACGTCAGCCGCGCATGCGCGGATTGGAAGACTCCAACCCGCGCATGCGCGGATGACGTCATCGCGCATTTGCGCGAAACCCACGCATGCACGGGCCGGGTTGCCCCTCAGCCGCCCCGCAAATGGATACTGCGGGGCAGCGGAAGGAGAAATAGTGCGCGGGCATCGGGCCCGCGATCGGTGCCCACCGATCGCGGGCCCATGGCACCCTTGGCACGGCCGTGGTACTGCCGTGCCAATCGGTGCCATGGTTATAAAATGCAAGTGTTTACGGCCGTTTTTACGAACGGCCAGACCAGGTGTGTTTGCCGTTCGTAAAAACAGCCGTAAAGGGCTGGGAACTCGGCCCATCTATCAGCTGTGAATCGCTGCCGGCCGTAAAAAAACGGCGGCAGCGATTCGTGTCGGGAGTTGGGCGTGGGGGGGGGGGGGGAGAATAGCGGGAGGGCGTTGGAACAGCATGGCCGTAAAATTTTACGAGCCACGCTATTCTCCGCACCGTCGGGAGTGCGGAGAATCTCGCCCCCTATCCCTCAGTACCCTTTCCATTACTTTGCCTACTACCGAAGTAAGACTAACTGGCCTGTAATTCCCAGGGTTATCCCTATTCCCTTTTTTGAACAGGGGCACGACATTCGCCACTCTCCAATCCTCTGGTACCACCCCTGTTGACAGCGAGGACGAAAAGATCATTGCCAACGGCTCTGCAATTTCATTTCTTGCTTCCCATAGAATCCTTGGATATATCCCGTCAGGCCCGGGGGACTTGTCTATCCTCAAGTTTTCAAAACGCGCAACACATCTTCCTTCCTGACAAGTATCTCCTCGAGCTTATCAGTCTGTTTCATACTGTCCTCTCCATCAATATGGCCCCTCTCGTTTGTAAATACTGAAGAAAAATATTTGTTCAAGACCTCTCCTATCTCTTCAGACTCAATGCACAATCTCCCGCTACTGTCCTTGATCGGACCTACCCTCGCTCTAGTCATTCTCATATTTCTCACATATGCGTAAAAGGCCTTGGGGTTTTCCTTGATCCTACCTGCCAAAGATTTTTCATGCCCTCTCTTAGCTCTCCTAATCCCTTTCTTCAGTTCCCTCCTGGCTATCTTGTATCCCTCCAGCGCCCTGTCTGAACCTTGTTTCTTCAGCCTCACATAAGTCTCCTTCTTCCTCTTAACAAGACATTCAACCTCCCTTGTCAACCATGGTTCCCTCACTCGACCATCTCTTCCCTGCCTGACAGGGACATACATATCAAAGACACGCAGTACCTGTTCCTTGAACAAGTTCCACATTTCACTTGTGTCCTTCCTTGGCACCCTATGTTCCCAACTTCTGCACTTCAATTCTTGTCTGACAGCATTGTATTTACCCTTTCCCCAATTATAAATTTTGCCCTGTTGCATTCTCCATAACTAAAGTGAAAGTCACAGAATTGTGGTCACTACCTCCAAAATGCTCCCCCACTAACAAATCTATCACCTTCCCTGGTTCATTACCAAGTACTAAATCCAATATGGTCTCCCCTCTGGTAGGACAATCCACATACTGTGTTAGAAAAGCTTCCTGGACACACTGCACAAACACTACCCCATCCAAACTATTTGATCTAAAGAGTTTCCACTCAATGTTTGGGAAGTTGAAGTCACCCATGACTACTACCCTGTGACTTCTGCACCTTTCCAAAATCTGTTTCCCAATCTGTTCCTCCACATCTCTGCTGCTATTGGGGGGCCTATAGAAAACTCGCAACAAGGTGACTGCTCCTTTCCTATTTCTGACTTCAACCCATATTACCTCAGTAGGCAGATCCCCCTCGAACTGCCTTTCTGCAGCTGTTATACTATCTCTAATTAACAATGCCACCCCCCACCTCTTTTACCATCCTCCCTAATCTTGTTGAAACATCTATAACAAGGGACCTCCAAAAACCATTTCTGCCCCTCTTCTATCCAAGTTTCCGTGATGGCCACCACATCGGAGTCCCAAGTACCGATCCATGCCTTAAGTTCACCCACCTTATTCCCGATGCTTCTTGCATTAAAGTATACACACTTCAACCCATCTCCTTGCCTGCAAATACTCTCCTTTGTCAGTGTTACCTTCCCCACTGCATCACTACGTGCTTTGGCGTCCTGAATATCGGCTTCCTTAGCTGCTATCACAAACAAACAAAGTCTGCACTGTAACAAGCTACTATTTATGCTGTGACTCTAGCCTCTGAAAACTGGCCTAATGCAATTAACTAATTAACAAGCTCCGGCTGCAAGTAAGAACAAGTAGAACCCTGTTTAAAGCTGATTCAAAATTCACCTTCTTATAGACCAAACAGCAACTTTTAAGTTAATTAATTAAATAAAAGAAATACTAGACTTTAAATAAAAATGAACCCGTATACTCCCTCAGTCACCAAACTCTCACTGTAGCACTCAAATGCCACAAGCTCAGCACTCCAGTGCAAACAGTGAGTTCTCAATACCTTTGACAAAAAAGGCTGCACAACATCTCCTCCGCCCAAGCCAACATACCCAGCTTAGAGATGCTAATCACTCCAAACCAGCTCTGCCCATATGCCTGACATCAAAGTCTTGGAGCAACTGCTGTACTCAGAACTCAATCACAGATACAGCTTCCAAGGAAGGCAATGGAAATGTTTCAGGATGTCCCAAAAGCACCAGTGAGGAGCTCAAATAGCCCAACTGACTCATGGGAACCCCTGGCATGTGACCACCTAAAACGAAAAAGGTCCATTCGGGAAGGCAGTGAATACATTGAAACTGCACAGGGAACATGTACAGGCAAAGACGCAGCATCAGAACAAGGCAGCATATCAAGAAGCTCATCCACGTTCACTTGAGCTGCTATCCGAAGCTTCTGAAAATAACCTGGCAGGAGGGAATGCCAGGCACTGAGATGCTCACCCGAGCTGACATGCTAAACATTGACACCATAGTTAAACCCTCACAACTAGGTTGGGCTGATCACGTAGCCAGAATTCCTGGCACTCACTTTGCAAAACTAATCATCGCTGGAGTGTCTGAGTTTGGGGTGCACTGTCATGGCGGTCAAAGGAAGCACTACAAGGACATTCTGACGGCGGCATATAGGAGTTTTGATTTGCGTTTGAGTTCTGAGAGAAGCTCGTCCAGGATCGCTGCACCTGGTGCAACAAAGTAAAATGTGTGCAGACTCCTTCGAAAGCAAGCAAATATCAGAGACAGCGAGAAGATGCAGAGAGAGGAAATTTCAATCCACCAACACATCCAAAGCCCAATCATTTGCAGGTTCCTGTCCTATTTGAAGCAATATCTTCCAGGCACAGATCGGCCTGAGCAGTTACTTACATACCCATTGTAACCCCACCAAACACCCCAGGTGATGCACATAGTCACCTTCACTTGAAGGATGAACAGGATAATAATCTTATCCTCATTTGAGTAATCCAAGAGATCACCAAACTGTTTCAGATTGCTACTTAAGTTCATCACCCGTCAATCTAGGAAAGCGTTTCGAACGTGACACGGGTTTGGTGCGATGCATTATGTTTATTTGGGTTTTTTTGGTGTCCGTGGAATGTGCCTAGCTCGGTGAATATGATGCTGATGTGACTGTGAAAAGCTGATCTTTCATTTGAGAGCTGAGGTTATGATTTGTTCACATTTTACTATGTGCACTTTCACCAGAAAAGATTGCTACTTTCATGTACTCAAAGCACAGAATCACAGAATTCTGCTCTGGCTACTCCACTGCCCTACACCTGTATCATTGGTAATTTCCATTGTTGATAAAGAAGTTAAGTTGCCCTGACGGCCCGAGGTCCATTTGGAATTCTGTTCTGTTGTAGAAACATAGAAACTAGGAATTGGAGTAGGCCATTGAGCCCCTTGATCCTATCTCACCATTCAATGAGGTCATGCTGATCTGGGACCTAACTCCGTATACCAGACTTTGCCCCACATTCCTGAATACCTTTGATTGATAAAAATCCATCATTGATTTAAAACTAACAATTGATCTGGCAATCACCAATGTTAGCAGAAGAGAGTTCCAGGCTTCTACCACCTTTTGCATTTGAAAGTGTTTCCTGAGGCAGTATTGTAAGGCCCAAAGAGTCAGCGCGGAACACTCAAGCAGTCCCTAGATTCCAAGTCCTGGACTCCAGGGCAGGTAAGTGTGGGGTGTATCATGGCAGGGAGGCCAGAGGATATGGGGAGGGGATTTGTGGTGGGGGTCTTGATGAAGAGGCTGGATGGGAGACAGACTTGCAGGGACGGGGGGCAGACATTGTTGAGTTGGGGAGGGTGCTCGTGGTGAAAATGAAGCTGTTGAATTGGGGATGGGGGGGGAGGGGGGATGCTTCCTCTCCTCCCTGACTGCCAAGGCCTAAGCAGGGTGAACTTCCTGAACTCCTCCTGTCTGTTTCAAAATTGAGGCCAGATGGGAAAGGGCCATTAAGTGGTCAATAATTGCCCATTCAATGGCCTCAATTGGGGAAAGGGTGGGCTGGCCAGCCTAGGCCGTGCACATTCGACCATAAAATTGCTGAGAGGTTGAGGTGGGTGGGGCCACCGTAGGAAGGCCATACAGGGAATTTTATGTGTCCTCCCCACCAGTGAAGGAGCTTAAAATTCAGGCCCTAATTTCATTCCTGAAAGGTCTGGTTCCAATTTGTTAATAATGCCTCCTAGCCCTAGATGCCACAACTAATAGAAATACGATCTATCCAACCTAATGCTTCCCCTTAACATCGTCAAAATTTTGAGCAATCACTCCTTCGTCTTCTGGCAGCACGGTAGCATTGTGAATAGCACAATTGCTTCACAGCCCCAGGGTCCCAGGTTCGATTCCGGCTTGGGTCACTGTCTGTGCGGAGTCTGCATATCCTCCCCCTGTGTGCGTGGGTTTCCTCCGGGTGCTCCGGTTTCCTCCCACAGTCCAAAGATGTGCAGGTTAGGTGGATCGGCCATGATAAATTGCCCTTAGTGTCCAAAATTGCCCTTAGTGTTGGGTGGGGTTACTGGGTTATGGGGATAGAGTGGAGGTGTTGACCTTGGGTAGGGTGCTCTTTCCAAGAGCCGGTGCAGACTCGATGGGCCGAATGGCCTCCTTCTGCACTGTAAATTCTATGATAATCTATAATAAATTCTAGGAAATGCAACCCCAGTTTATTCAATCGCTCCATCTAGTTTAACCGGCGGAATTCCTTTTATTTCCTAGAATTTCGGTATCACAAACTAAATGGTCGAGATAAGTTTGGAAGCTATTGTCTAAAAAGCCTTGGTGAATTGTTGCAGTGCATGTTATAGATGATACACACTGCAGCACGTTGTATTAGCTGTGAAGGAAGTGAATGTTTAAGGTGGTCAATGAGGTCCCAGTGCAAAGGGTTACTTTATCCTGGATGGTGTTGAACTTCTTGAGTTTTGGAACTGCACTCACCCAGGCAGGTGGGGAGTATTCCATTACATCCCGACTTGTGCCTGGTAGATTATGGGCAGGCTTTAGGGAGTCAGGGGTGAGTTACAAACCACAAAATTCCCAGCCCCTGACATGCACAGTATTTATGTAGCTAGTCCTGTTTACATTTTATGTATGAAATGCTGGCAACTAGTGGTATGTGTTCAAAAAAATCCACTTCTTTACAAATTAAAAGCAATAGTTTAGCTGAATGTGAAAGCAAGTATGTGATTGCAAATACCATTCTATTTACAATTTATGGGAAGCTTCCACTATTTACTTATAGTTAAATTGTGTTTTTTCTTTAATGGCATGAATAACATTGCGTGTTATCTGTACACAATTGTTGCTATGGTAATTACACAATAGACTACTACTCGTAAATAACATTTAAGGTATGCAATTTTTGATGTGTTGAAAAATAGTTTTAAAATGTCAAATCCTCTTCACTGAACTTCTGACATTTAAACCATTTTCAAGTTCTTCAACTTTTTAAATAAATCATAGAAGTCCCACAGTGTCGAAAAGGCCATTCGGCCCATCGAGCCTGCACCGAACCTTTGGCTTAGCACTCTACCCATGTCGACCCCATCCTATCCCCATAACCCCGTAACCTAACCTGCACATCATTGGACTGTGGGAGGAAACCAAAGCACCCAAAGGAAACCTATGCAGACACAGGGAGAATGTACAAACTCCACACTGATAGTGACCCATGGCTGGAATTGAACCCTGCTCCCTGGTGCTGTGAGGCAGCAGTGCTAACCACTGTGCCACCATGCCACCTATAAAGCCTCAAGATGCACCTCATCTGCATGATCAATAAATCAAAACGGGGGGTTATGTTTTATTTGTTCTGCTCGTTGGATGTGAGCAATTCTGGCAAAAGCAGCATTTGTTACTTATCACTAGTTAACCTTGAGATGGTGATGGCTCCTTGAACTGTTGCAGTCCATGTGGCGCAGATACGCCCACAGTGCAGTCAGGATGGGTGTTCCAGGATTTTGACCCAACAACAGTGAAAGAATGGCAAAATAGTTCCAAGTCAGGATGGCTTGGAGGGAAGCTTGCAAACAGTTGTGTTCCCATGCGTCAGCTGCCCTTGTCTTTCTATGGTGATAGCAGTCATGGGTTTGGAAGATGCTGTTGAATGATACTTGGCGATCTGCTCAGAGCATCTTGTAGGTGACATACATTACAGCTACCGTGCGTTGTTGGTGGTGGTTAATCAATGATTAAAACAGCAGATGGGGTGCCAATAAATCAGGCAACTTTGTCTATTGTTAGAGCTACACTGATCCACAGAATCATACAATTCCTACAGTGTAGAAGGAGGCCACTTCGCCCATCGAGTCTGCACTGATGTAGAAACCAACTATTTTCTAATCCACGTGATAGGTGAAAGATAGCTATTTAGCGTAAATATTAAGCCCCAGCCTTTAAATATCCATTTTACATTCACTCATAACCTCAGGCCATCTTAAAACAGACAGAGACAGAAAACAGCATGAAACACCATAATTCAATTATAGATTAAAACAGCACTTTTACTAAGCTAACAAATACATTTGCAAGACAGTTTGACACTATACTTGTGCGGCATCATTTATCAGATCAATGACATAGCAACACCATAGCAACGGCATTGTAACATGAAGGCACCATTGTTCACAATACAGATAACAGCTAAGTCAGCAGAAGACCAGTTTAAGCTGGTCATGATAATAGCACAGAATCGCATTCCATAACACGCAGAAGCATTCAAACATGAAACATTTAAAACTATTGTTCCACATTGAAGATTGACAGCTAACAGTCAAATCAAACTCATTTGATTCTAACCCAAACCAATTAGGATTACATAGGGGTGTAGATAGATGGCTAAAGACTGATATGATTTTGTATAACTCTGAGGGTCCATATGGCCATCTTTATTCCGGAATCATCCTATACTTTGATTTAAATTAAACTAGGATGGTACTCATGGACCATCGTTCTTGCCCCTTGACTGGAAGATCTTGCAAATGTAATGTTGATGGTTCTTCTCAAGTGCTTGAAGTGCCTGCTGTAGATTGTCAAAAGATGTTTCAATCAGCTGAGGACTGAACTGTCACACAAGGGGCTGGTTTAGCACAGGGCTAAATACCTGGCTTTTAAAGCAGACGAAGGCAGGCCAGCAGCGTGGGTTCAATTCCCGTATCAGCCTCCCAGACCAGGTGCCGGAATGTGGACTAGGGGCTTTTCACAGTAACTTCATTTGAAGCCTACTTGTGACAATAAGCGATTTTCATTCTTCATTTCACTGAAGTGGTGATGAATTTTGTCCAGATCAACCTTCTGAGGCCCCCAAGATGTGTGGGAAATGGTCCATACTTTCCTGGATCTCACCATCGATGGGATGAGGTGTTGTGATGCAAGAGATGGTTAAAAGACAGTCTTTGGTTTCTGAGTTATTAATGAAAGGTCCATTTCCTTACAACTTTTGAGAAGGGGTTGATAATGATCTGGAGCTCAGTTTGTGAATGATCTCACACACAACAGTCACCCAAATACCAGAGCTCAATGACTGAAGGCGGAATGATTTTGGTTTTGAATTGAAGGCAGCATAGGTGAAAAAAAATCCCATTTGTTCTTTAAATTATCCCCACACCTGTGGATCATATGCTGGAGGTGAGATGCAGTTTTTCAGTGAGGAAGAAGCAGGCGAGGTTTGGTGCGGTGACTCAGCTTTGGTTGACCTCAGTCTTCACTGAAGTGGGTCTGTATCCTGTATGCCATCTTGGATTCAGCAGAATTTGGTGACAAACAACTGAGGACAGTCAATTTTGAGAAGGGTCTCCGTAAGCCTTCACAGTTAACATAATCAAAGGCTTTTGTGAGGAGATGACTGGGGCACTATTTAACCAGATTCTATTTGTTCTGCTTTCTATGGACAAGATATAACTGAACAGTTTTGCACATTGGGATAGATGCTAGTGATGCAGCTATACAGCAATATAGCTTAGTTATCCTCAGTGGGAAGTCAGGACCTCACTTCCACAAGGATTGTGTGATGGTTATTCCTACCAATACTGTTATTTTTGGATGCATCTGTGATAGATAGTTTGGTGAGGATGAGTTCAGGTACTTCCCGTTTGTTGGTTCCCTCACGACCTGCAACAAGCTCCCTCTGACAGAACCTCAGGAACCTCAGGACCTGGCTACCTCAAAAAACAGTGTTGGTGATGAACTCTGAAGTTCCTCACCCTACACTAGAGTATGTTATGTGTCCTTACTACCCTCAGCGCTTTTTCCAATTAGTGTTCAACATAGAGGAGCACTGATTCATCAGCTGAGGGAGGGCAGTATGTGGTTTCACTAGGAGGTTTGCATGCTCATGTTTGGGGTCCAGGGTCAATATTGAGGACACCCAGGGCAACTGCTTCCCAAATCTCCCCCACTCTGCTGTCACCCCTGGTGAGACTATCCTATCAATTGGAGTGGACATATGCAGGGATGGTGTGGGAAGAGTCTGGGCAATTGAGATGTGAATATGAACTATGCTTGGCTCTTGCTTGACTAGTCTGTGAGACAGCTCCCCCATTTTGGCTCATGTCCCCAAGTGTTGTTGTACATTACTTCGTATCTGATCATATTTTCTTCTTCTCTTTCTCTCTGTGTCTGTGGAAATTGTGTGATAAAATGATTTAAAGATAACAGACAAGAATGTAGATGCAGAATTTGTGAACTTTCACGACAACGGATATTTTTGTGAGGGCACTGTCTTGAAGTAACCAGTATCTCTTTGTCATGAAAGTTCAAAAAAATATCTTTAATCAGGTCTGAGAGGAAGTAATCAGCCAGTCAGATAATGGGACTTTAAAGGATAAATTTTAAAGAGACAGATTCACATATCCTACTAAAATTCTAAAGTTCTGGAGCGGGATTCTCCGTTTCTAAGACTGTTGATGCCGACGCAGAATTTGTGAACTTTTACGACAGCAAAACTGATGCTGAACCTGGATCGATTCAGCAACTGTGGAGGGGCTAGCACCGGCGCCACGTGGAACACAATTGGTTCCAATGTAAAACGGTGCGGGATTTGTCGGGTCCATGATTGGCACTCGGGAGGCTGACAAGCTGTAGCCGCATATATACACATTGCAATCCCCACACACACTCATCCCAGCCAAAAAGATGGCACTGGTTGTGCTGGAGCGTACCCATACAGCTGATGGGTCGGCTAGGACCAGATGACACATGGGGGGGGGGTGGCCTGGGGGGACACCTATAGGACCTAAGTTCTGTGGCCCTAAGTTCACAGTGGGCTGTGAGCAGCGTGCGCAGCTACATGGCTGCCTTGCCAGCTGTAGCAATGGTGTTCCGTGTCTGTCCACCTTGACCCCACAACCCACCTTCTGACCACCTCCCGCTACTTCCCCCGGCTCTGCCAGAAGCCCCCAGCCAGCAAGACAACTGGAAGCAAACTATAGCGATGTTGGACACTTTCCTTATCCCCTCTCTCCCCCTCATCAGCCGCCTTCATGATTTTTAAAAGCACAAGGGAACCGCGCCTTTGGAAACTCAGCCCCTCGGAGGTGGAGCATCTTGGAGACCCCGGAGAATACCGGGTCAGGCCCGCAAACGGTGTTCACTGTACGTGCGTTCCGGACCGCTTTGACGCTGCTGTCAAAGTGATGGAGAATAGCGATTTGTTGTCAAATCGGCACCCGTCGCGCTTTTAGCGTTCAAACTTATTCTCCAGCCGATCGGGTTTAGCAATTTCGGTGTCAACCAATGGAGAATGTATGGAAATTGTTACTATGTTTTCAAATTTAGTAGCAATTCGGGCGCCGGTGGCACAGTGGTTAGCACTACTGCCTCGCAGTGCCAGGGATCTGGGTTCGATTCCCACCTTAGGTGGCTGTGTGGAGTTTGCATTTTCTCCCCTTTTCTGCGTAGGTTTCCTCAATGTGCTCCAGTTTCCTCCCACAGTCCAAAGGGGTGCAAGCTCGGACGATTGGCCATGCTGAAATTGCCTGTTAGTGTCCAAAGGCTAGGTGGGGTTATGGGGTTGTGGGGATGGGGGTTGGGAAGTGGGCCTGGGTAGGGTGCACCTTTGGAGAGTCGGTGCAGACTTGATGGGCCAAATGGCTTCCTTCTGCACTGTAGGGATTCAATGATTCCATACATTTTTCCCTAATTTTGCTTAGATACAACATTTGTGTCAGTTTTTGCAGGGGTCACTTTGTGGACCTCTGTTGCTTTGTCATTTATGTAAATGACCTAGATCTTCCTTCTTTATCTCTTCCTGCCTCTCTCCCTTACTTTCTTTCTCCCTTCTTTCACTCTCTTTCTTTCTTTCTATCTCTTTCATGTTTTCTTTTCCTTCCTCCTTTTTCTGGACTAATTGCAAATTGCAGCCGAGTCAGGAAATGGACACACAAGCAATGTTAGACCATAAGACCATAAGACATAGGAGTGGAAGTAAGGCCATTCGGCCCATCGAGTCCACTCCGCCATTCAATCATGGCTGATGGGCATTTCAACTCCACCTCCCAGCATTCTCCCCATAGCCCTTAATTCCTCGCGACATCAAGAATTTATCTATCTCTGCCTTGAAGCCATTTAGCGTCCCGGCCTCCACTGCACTCTGCGGCAATGAATTCCACAGGCCCACCACTCTCTGGCTGAAGAAATGTCTCCGCATTTCTGTTTTGAATTTACCCCCTCTAATTCTAAGGCTGTGCCCACGGGTCCTCGACTCCTCGCCTAACGGAAACAGTTTCTTTGCGTCCATCCTTTCTAAGCCATGTATTATCTTGTAAGTTTCTATTAGATCTCCCCTTAACCTTCTGAACTCCAATGAATACAATCCCAGGAACGCCAGCCGTTCCTCATATGCTAGACCCGCCATTCCAGGGATCATCCGTGTGAATCTCCGCTGGACACGCTCCAGTGCCAGTATGTCCTTCCTGAGATGTGGGGCCCAAAACTGGACACAGTACTCCAAATGGGGCCTAACCAGAGCCTTATAAAGGCTCAGTAGCACATCGCTGCTTTTATATTCCAACCCTCTTGAGATAAATGACAACATAGCATTCGCTTTCTTAATCACGGATTCAACCTGCATGTTTACCTTTAGGGAATCCTCGACTAGCACTCCCAGATCCCTTTGTACTTTGGCATTATGAATTTTCTCACCGTTTAGAAAGTAGTCTATGCTTGGATTCTTTTTTCCAAAGTGCAAGACCTCACATTTTCTCACGTTGAAATGCATCAGCCATTTCCTGCACCACTCTCCCAAACTGTCTAGATCCTTCTGCAGCCTCCCCACTTCCTCAGCACTACCTGCCTGACCACCTAACTTCGTATCATCAGCAAACTTCGCTAGAATGCCCCCAGTCCCTTCATCCAGATCATTAATATATATGGTGAACAGCTGCGGCCCCAACACTGAACCCTGTGGGACACCGCTGGTCACCGGCTGCCATTCCGAAAAAGAACCTTTTATCCCAACTCTCTGCCTTCTGTCAGACAGCCAATCCTCAACCCATGCCAGTAGCTCACCTCGAACACCATGGGCCCTCACCTTACTCAGCAGCCTCCTGTGTGGCACCTTATCAAAGGCCTTTTGGAAATCCAGATAGACCACATCCACTGGGTTTCCCTGGTCTAACCTACTTGTCACCTCCTCAAAGAATTCTAACAGGTTCGTCAGGCACGACCTCCCCTTACTAAATCCATGTTGACTTGTTCTAATCCGACCCTGCTCTTCCAAGAAATTAGAAATCTCATCCTTAACGATCGATTCTAGAATTTTACCAACAACCGAGGTTAGGCTAATTGGCCTATAATTTTCCATCTTTTGTCTTGATCCTTTCTTGAACAAGGGGGTTACAACAGCGATCTTCCAATCGTCCGGGACTTTCCCTGACTCCAGTGATTTTTGAAAGATCTCAACCAACGCTTCCGCTATTTCTTCAGCCACCTCCCTCAGAACTCTAGGATGTAGCCCATCGGGGCCAGGAGATTTGTCAATTTTAAGACCTTTTAGCTTTTTTAGCACCATCTCTTTTGTAATGGCAACCATACTCAACTCAGCCCCCTGACCCTTTATAATTTTTGGGATATTACTAACGTCTTCCACTGTGAAGACAGACGCAAAGTACTTATTAAGTTCTCCAGCCATTTCCTCATCTCCCATCACTAGCCTTCCAGAATCAGTTTGAATTGGCCCAATGTCTACTTTGGCCTGACGTTTGTTTCTTATGTATTGAAAGAAACTTTTACTATCATTTCTTATATTACTGGCTAGCCTGCCTTCATATTTGATCCTCTCCTTCCTTATTTGTCTCTTTGTTAACCTCTGTTTGTTTTTGTAGCCTTCCCAATCTTCTGATTTCCCGGTGCTTTTGGCCACTTTATAGGATCTCTCTTTTTCTTTGATACATTTCCTGACCTCCTTTGTCAGCCATGGCTGTCTAATCCCTCCCTGGATAATCTTTCTTTTCTTGGGGATGAACCTCTGTACAGTGTCCTCAATTATGCATACAAACTCCTGCCATTTTTGCTCTACTGTCTTCCCCACTCGGGTCTGCTTCCAGTTGATTTTCACCAGTTCCTCTCTCATGCCCTCGTAATTACCTTTATTTAACTGTAACACCATTACATCCGATTTTGCCTTCTCTCTTTCAAACTGCAGACTGAACTCAACCATATTATGATCGCTGCTTCCTAAGTGTTCCCTTACTTTAAGATCTTTAATAAAGTCTGGTTCATTACATAGCACTAGGTCCAGAATAGCCTGCTCCCTTGTGGGCTCCATGACAAGCTGTTCCAAAAAGCCATCTTGTAAGCATTCCATGAATTCCTTTTCTTTGGATCCACTGGCTACATTATTTACCCAATCCACCTGCATATTGAAGTCCCCCATGATCACTGTGACCTTGCCTTTCTGACATGCCTTTTCTATTTCCCGGTACATGTTGCGCCCCTGGTCCTGACCACTGTTAGGCGGTCTGTACATAACTCCCATTATGGTTTTTTTGCCTTTGTGGTTCCTCAATTCTACCCACACAGACTCCACATCATCCGACCCTATGTCGTTTAGTGCCATAGATTTAATTTTGTTCTTAACTAACAAGGCAACCCCACCCCCTCGGCCCACCTCCCTGTCTTTTCGATAGGTTGTATATCCTTGGATGTTTAACTGCCAGTCCTGAACCCCCTGCAGCCATGTCTCTGTGATGCCTACCACATCATAATCATTCACGATGATCTGTGCCATTAGTTCATCTACTTTGTTACAAATGCTACGAGCATTCAGGTAAAGTGCCTTAATGTTAACTTTCTTATCAGTACAGATATTGGAAGTCCTAAGATGTCCAAAGTTATCCTTCCTTTTTGTTGCATTCCTAGTCTGCCTCAAGCTTAAATCCACCTGCCTACATGTTATCCTCCTGCGTATCTTGCCATTTAACTCCCTGCTCCCTGTCGCTTTCACTTTCCCTTCCCCCCAACTCAGAAGTTTAAAGTCCTACTGACCACCCTATTTATCCTCTTCGCTAGAACACTGGTTCCAGATCGGTTCAGGTGGAGACCGTCCCAACGGTACAGATCCCCCCGGTTCCAAAACTGATGCCAATGTCCCATGAAGTGGAATCCCTCTTTCCCACACCAATCCCTTAGCCACGTGTTTACTTCCCTAATTTTGTGGGTTAAATGCAGAATTGACAGTCTGTATTGTATTACAGGGAGGACATTTCAGTGATATAAACTACAAGGGCAATAATTGTTAAATGTGGACAGACTGCAGTTGCAGAAGGGAGAGAGTTACTATATTCAAACTATATTTACTCAGTACACAAGCACTTTGCTGGAGGATTTGTAAGTTTGTTCAGCAGTGCAGGACTGAGATCACATTCTACTGTCAGAGATGTTCTTTCAGATAAGGCATTCAATGGAGGTCAACTGGCTGGGTCATAGGCCGAGATTAGCAATGGAAGGGTGCTTTTCTAATTGGAGGGCTGTGACTAGTGGTGTTCCGCGGCGATCAGTGCTGGGACCTTTGCTGTTCGTAGTATATATAAATGATTTGGAGGAAAATGTAACTGGTCTGATTAGTAAGTTTGCAGATGACACAATGGTTGGTGGAATTGCGGATACCGATGAGGACTGTCAGAGGATACAGCAGGGTTTAGATCGTTTGGAGACTTGGGCGGAGAGATGGCAGATGGAGTTTAATCCGGACAAATGTGAGGTAATGCATTTTGGAAGGTCTAATGCAGGTAGGGAATATACAGTGAATGGTAGAACCCTCAAGAGTATTGAAAGTCAGAGAGATCTAGGTGTACAGGTCCACAGGTCACTGAAAGGGGCAACACAGATGGAGAAGGTAGTCAAGAAGGCATATGGCATGCTTGCCTTCATTGGCCGGGGCATTGAGTATAAGAATTGGCAAGTCATGTTGCAGCTGTATGGAACCTTAGTTAGGCCATTTGGAGTATAGTGTTCAATTCTGGTCGCCACACTACCAGAAGGATGTGGAGGCTTTAGAGAGGGTGCAGAAGAGATTTACCAGGATGTTGCCTGGTATGGAGGGCATTAGCTATGAGGAGCGGTTGAATAAACTTGGTTTGTTCTCACTGGAATGAAGGAGGTTGAGGGGCGACCTGATAGAGGTCTACAAAATTATGAGGGGCATAGACAGAGTGGATAGTCAGAGGCTTTTCCCCAGGGTAGAGGGGTCAATTACTCGGGGGCATAGGGCAGGAAATCCGCCTAAGTGTGGCCTCAGTGGGGCTTTACTTGCTGAGTCCCATTTATTAGCGGGGTCATTCTCGGCCCTGTCAGCGCCGGGAAACACCTCAGTAAACGTGCCCAAAACAGGAATCTGTTTCTTTTCAATTACCTCGTGATCACAATCTCTCTTCCAGTTCAATACCCTCCGTAAAATTCTATATTTACGGTTAACAAACACACACAACAAGCAGCCACTTAGCTAAGGTACTGGAGAGGAAGTACTCCCAATAATATTAACATAATCAAATTCAGAGGAAAGAGAAACTCATGGACAAATGAAGTGGAAAAGAGTCGGTCGATTTTACACGAGCTCCACATTCCTGAACTTGACAAATTCCTGGGCTGATTTTGGCCTTCACCTCTCCATTCCTCCCACCTCATAAATACTTGGGGCCTGTAAATATGACAGGAAATTGGATTCATTTATATTTTACTCCTTGACGTAGTATTGCCTGTCACTAGAATGGGTATTCCAGCTGGACCGAGCACCTGTCTTCTAAATGGTGAACAGCAGTGAACCTGTTAACTTGTCATAATTTATTCAGTTTGTTACTGTGATTTATGTGATTTTTTTTTGCCATTTAACAATGGTGGAATGCTTCTTCTGTCAAATGCTACATGAGTGGCAAGCTGTTTGCCATCCACAAGGGGAAACTTCATTGTGAATTTCCCATTATAAACCGACTTGCAACAGTTAGTCCCTTTTTACCCACTTAAAGAAGGGAACTTTTGCTGAATCTCTCTCCATTTTCTGCATCCAATCTCAAACTGGTATCCATATCAATTTCCCAACTGTGAGCAGCTAAATTAGTAGACACAAGAAATCAAGGAACTTTCATTCTGTAATATTGTGAGGTATCACTGAGGAGATTTCTTGTATAACAAAGAGGTTTGTTGGAAACAACAATGAGGTTTAACTATTTACACACACAGAGGTACAGCATACAGGTCTTTACCCTTCCTGGATCCACACTGCCTAGGTCTCTGCTCCAAAGGCCCCGTGCTTTTTCCCCCATTGGTTGGAGTTTGGGCGCTTCCATGTGATAGGCACTGAGCGGATCACGTGGCGCATTAAAAATCGCCCCTTAAAGGGGCAACTCTCCCACATCCCTCCCCCCCTTGTGTCTCTCAACACATACAATACAGGTTATTAACAGTTAACTATGTACAATGAGGGCAGAAACACCATGGGAGGTAATGCAGTACAGTTCTTTACAATGTCAATCTGTCAGGCTAACCCCATGGATGCAGGTGAGGCTCATGCAGCAAAGTTTGCTGCGACTGACAGAAGTCACATTGATGAGATTCTCGATATCTTGTCAACAAGCGGCCACCACATGTAGCTCCTGGCCGACATTTTCATCTTAGCCTGGCCAGCACTCTGTAGCCCCTGCAGCAGTGGCTGCCTTGCTGGGGGTGGTATCATCACCCGGGAACTCCGAAACAATACTCCGTCTTCACAACTGAGCTCATCCTTCCACATTTATTGGGCCTGAGAGGATCTGACTTGCCATCCACTGAGAACCATTAGTGTGACCTTTGAGAGCATCGTGTCACATTGAATCCGGTTCCTGATGTGGGTTGAGGAGACGGACAGGGTATCCAGAAAATGTAACGCCAGGTCAATCCTTGCGGCACAGCTGGTGGTGCCAGACTTTTGGGGAGCTGACTCACTCAGCGTATTGCCATTGGAGATCTGCATCCCCGGACGATGTTGACAATCATGGCTATTAGCCGCCAATAGCAAGGCCCACCTTTGCACGTTGGCTGAATGAATAGGCGGAATTGGTTTATCCTCACAGAGTAGCCCTAATAATGGCTTGTGGTCAGTTATAATGGTGAGATGGCGGCCACACATGTACTGATGGAACTTTAAAAAAAAAAAAATATTTTATTGAGGTATTTGAAATTTTTTATAACAGTAACATAAACAATGACATCAACATGGTAAAATAAACATTTCCCCCCTAGTCCAATCTTTACATACCTCAACCATACAACAACAATCCCCCCCCCCCCCCCCCCCCACCTCTTGGAATACTGCATCTGCTGACACTTAAATTTTCCCCGGGAAAGTCGACGAGCGGCTGCCAACTCCGTGTGAACCCTAACATTAGAACATAGAACATAGAACACTACAGCGCAGTACGGGCCCTTCGGCCCTCGATGTTGCGCCGACCTGTGAAACCATCTGAAGCCTATCTGACCTACACTATTCCATATTCATCCATATGTCTATCCAGTGACCACTTAAATACCCTTAAAGTTGGCGAGTCTACTACTATTGCAGGCAGGGCGTTCCACACCCCTACTACTCTCTGAGTAAAGAAACTGCCTCTGACATCTGTCCTATATCTCTCACCCCTCAATTTAAAGCTATGTCCCCTCGTGTTGGTCATCACCATCCGAGGAAAAAGACTCTCACTGTCCACCCTATCTAACCCTCTGACTATCTTATATGTCTCTATTAAGTCACCTCTCAGCCTTCTCCTCTCTAACGAAAACAACCTCAATTCCCTGAGCCTTTCCTCGTAAGACCTTCCCTCCATACCAGGCAACATCCTAGTAAATCTCCTCTGAACCCTTTCCAAAGCTTCCACATCCTTCCTATAATGTGGTGACCAGAACTGCACGCAGTACTCCAGGTGTGGCTGCACCAGAGTTATGTACAGCTGCAGCATGACCTTGTGGTTCCGAAACTCAATCCCCCTGCTTATAAAGGCTAGCACACCATATGCCTTCTTAACAGCCCTATTAACCTGGGTGGCAACTTTCAGGGATTTATGTACCTGGATGCCGAGATCTCTCTGTTCATCTACACTACCAAGAATCTTGCCATTAGCCCAGTACTCTGCATTCCTGTTACTCCTTCCAAAGTGAACCACCTCACACTTTTCCGCATTAAACTCCATCTGCCACCTCTCAGCCCAGCTCTGCAGCTTATCTATGTCCCTCTGTATCCTATAACATCCTTCAGCACTATCCACAACTCCACCGACCTTCGTGTCATCTGCAAATTTACTAACCCATCCTTCTACACCCTCTTCCAGGTCATTTATAAAAATGACAAACAGCAGTGGCCCCAAAACAGATCCTTGCGGTACACCACTAGTAACTGAACTCCAGGATGAACATTTGCCATCAACCACCACCCTCTGTCTTCTTTCAGCTAGCCAATTACTGATCCAAACCGCTAAATCACCTTCAATTCCATACTTCCTTATTTTCTGCAATAGCCTACCGTGGGGAACCTTATCAAACGCCTTACTAAAATCCATATACACCACATCAACAGCTTTACCCTGATCCACCTGTTTGGTCACCTTCTCAAAAAACTCAATAAGGTTTGTGAGACATGACCTACCCCTCACAAAACCGTGTTGAGTATCGCTAATCAACTTGTTCTTTCAAGATGATTATAAACCCTATCTCTTATAACCTTTTCCAACATTTTACCCACAACCGAAGTAAGGCTCACAGGTCTATAATTACCAGGGTTGTCTCTACTCCCCTTCTTGAACAAGGGGACAACATTTGCTATCCTCCAGTCTTCCGGCACTATTCCTGTCGACAAAGACGACATAAAGATCAAGGACAAAGGCTCAGCAATCTCCTCCCTGGCTTCCCAGAGAATCCTAGGATAAATCCCATCTGGCCCAGGGGACTTATCTATTTTGACATTTTCTAAAATTGCTAACACCTCCTCCTTTTGAACCTCAATTCCATCTAGCCTGGTCGACTGAACCTGAGTGTTCTCCTCGACAACATTGTCTTTCTCCAGTGTAAACACTGACGAAAAATATCCATTTAATGCTTCCCCTATCTCCTCTGATTCCACACACAACTTTCCACTACTATCCTTGATTGGCCCTAATCTTACTCGAGTCATTCTTTTGTTCCTGATATACCTATAGAAAGCCTTAGGGTTTTCCTTGATCCTATCCGCCAACGACTTTTCGTGTCCTCTCCTCGCTCTTCTTAACTCTCCCTTTAGGTCCTTCCTGGCTAACTTGTAACTCTCAAGTGCCCTAACTGAGCCTTCATGTCTCATCCTAACATAAGCCTTCTTCTTCCTCTTGACAAGTGCTTCAACTTCCTTAGTAAACCACGGCTCCCTTGCTCGACAACTTCCTCCCTGCCTGACTGGTACATACTTATCAAGGACACGCAGTAGCTGTTCCTTGAAAAAGCTCCACATTTCGATTGTACCCATCCCCTGCAGTTTCCTTCCCCATCCTATACCTCCTAAATCTTGCCGAATAGCATCATAATTGCCTTTCCCCCAGCTATAATTCTTGCCTTGCGGTATATACCTATCCCTGCCCATTGCTAAAGTAAACATAACCGAGTTGTGATCACTATCACCAAAGTGCTCACCTACATCTAAATCTAACACCTGGCCGGGTTCATTACCCAGTACCAAATCCAATGTGGCCTCGCCCCTTGTTGGCCTGTCTACATACTGTGTCAGAAAACCCTCCTGCACACACTGCACAAAAACTGACCCATCTATAGTACTCGAACTATAGTATTTCCAGTCAATATTTGGAAAGTTAAAGTCCCCCATAACAACTACCCTGTTACTCTCGCTCCTGTCAAGAATCATCTTGCAATCCTTTCCTCTACATCTCTGGGACTATTCGAGGTCTATAGACAACTCCCAACAGGGTGACCTCTCCTCTACTGTTCCTAACCTCGGCCCATACTGCCTCAGTAGACGAGTCCTCAAGCGTCCTTTCTACCGCCGTAATACTTTCCTTGATTAACAATGCCACACCCCCCCCTCTTTTACCATCTTCTCTGTTCTTACAGAAACATCTAAATCCTGGAACCTGCAACAACCATTCCTGTCCCTGCTCTACCCATGTCTCCGAAATCGCCACAACATCGAGATCCCAGGTACCAACCCATGCTGCAAGCTCACCCACCTTATTCCGGATGCTCCTGGCGTTGAAGTAGACACACTTCAAACCAGCGTCCTGCTTGCCGGTGCCCTCTTTCGAACTTTTAACCCTATCCCTGACCTCACTACTCTCAACATCCTGTACACTGGGACTACAATTTAGGTTCCCATCCCCCTGCTGAATTAGTTTAAACCCCCCCGAAGAGCACTAGCAAATCTCCCTCCCAGGATATTGGTACCCCTCTGGTTCAGGTGAAGACCATCCTGTTTGTAGAGGTCCCACCTACCCCAGAATGAGCCCCAATTATCCAGGAAACCAAAACCCTCCCTCCTGCACCATCCCTGTAGCCACGTGTTCAACTCCTCTCTCTCCTTATTTCTTACTTCGCTAGCACGTGGCACGGGTAACAACCCAGAGATAACAACTCTGTTTGTTCTAGCTCTCAGCTTCCACCCTAGCTCCCTGAATTTCTGTCTCAAATCCCCATCTCTCTTCCTACCTATGTCGTTGGTACCTATGTGGACCACGACTTGGGGCTGCTCCCCCTCCCCCTTAAGGATCCCAAAAACACGATCAGAGACATCACGAACCCTGGCACCTGGGAGGCAACACACCAACCGTGAGTCTCTTTCGTTCCCACAGAACCTCCTGTCTGTTCCTCTAACTATGGAGTCCCCAATGACAAGTGCTCTGTTCCTCTTCTCCCTTCCCTTCTGAGCAACAGGGACAGACTCTGTGCCAGAGACCTGCGCCCTATTGCTTACCCCTGGTAAGTCGTCCCCCTCAACAGTATCCAAAACGGTATACTTGTTATAGAGGGGAACGACCACAGGGGATCCCTGCACTGCCTGCCGGTTCCCTCTGCCTCCCCTGACGGTAACCCATCTACTTTCTTCTTTTACCTGAGGTATGACTACCTCCCTATAACTCCTCTCAATAACCTCCTCCGCCTCCCGAATGATCCGAAGTTCATCCAGCTCCAGCTCCAGGTCCCTAATGCGGCTCTCGAGGAGCTGGAGTTGGGTGCACTTCCCGCAGATGTAGTCAGAAGGGACACGAGAGGTGACCCTTTCCTCCCACATTCTGCAGGAGGAACATTCAACTGCCCAAGCCTCCATTCCCACTGAACTAACTTCCCAACTACTGAAAAATAAAAAAATAAAAAACTTATTAGTTTAGCAATCCAACGGACAGAGCTTTTTTTTTGGTTAGAGGAGGAGGATGGGTGGGAGACACTACATAAGTAGTGTTTCGGGTAAAGCTGTCACTCGAGAACAGCCCCTTCACAAACCACCTTCAACTTACGCTGACCGCACTGCACGTATGCAAATCTCCCCGGAACAGCCAATCAGAAGCTCTGCTCTGCTGCCCTCTGCTGGATGCTCACCTTCCGTCGAACTCCTCGGGTCACTGATGCAGGTGCACCTTCAACTTACGCTGACCGCACTGCACGTATGCAAATCTCCCCGGAACAGCCAATCAGAAGCTCTGCTCTGCTGCCCTCTGCTGGATGCTCACCTTCCGTCGAACTCCTCGGGTCACTGATGCAGGTGCACCTTCAACTTACGCTGACCGCACTGCACGTATGCAAATCTCCCCGGAACAGCCATCAGAAGCTCTGCTCTGCTGCCCTCTGCTGGATGCTCACCTTCCGTCGAACTCCTCGGGTCACTGATGCAGGTGCACCTTCACTTACGCTGACCGCACTGCACGTATGCAAATCTCCCCGGAACAGCCAATCAGAAGCTCTGCTCTGCTGCCCTCTGCTGGATGACCCTCTTAAGACAAACTTTATTGTCTCGAGACTGAGAAACCCAGCCATGTTACTAACCCAGGTCTCTACACTCGGGATCTTCAAGTCCCTCCACATTAATAAGATCCATCTCCGGGCTACCAGGGAGGCAAAGGCCAAGACATCGGCCCCTTTCGCCCCCGGAACTCCCGGATCTTCCGACACTCCAAAGATCGCTACCTCCGGACTCGGCACCACCCGTGTTTTTAGTACCGTGGACATTGCCTTCGCAAAATCCTGCCAAAACCATCTGAGCTTCGGGCATGCCCAGAACATGTGGACATGATTTGCTGGGCTTCCCGCGCACCTCGCACATCTAGCCTCAACCCCGAAGAACTTACTCATCCTAGCCGCTGTCATGTCTGCCCAGTGGACTACCTTAAATTGTATCAGGCTAAGCCTGCCGCATTATGAAGCGGTATTAACCCTGCTTAGGGCATCTGCCCATTGACCCGCCTCTATCTCTCCTCCCAGCTCGTCCTCCCACTTGCCCTTAAGCTCCTCTGTGGGGGTTTCCTCCGCCTCCAAAAGCTCCTGGTAAATATCCGAATCCTTCCCATCCCCCACCCAAGTACTGGAAACTACTCTATCTTGTATCCCCCATGGCGGCAGGAGCGTAAAGGCCGGCACCTGTTTTCTCAGGAAGTCTCGCACCTGCAAATACCTAAAACCATTCCCTGCTGGCAATTTAAATTTCTCCTCCAAAGCTTTCAAACTGGGAAAGCTCCTGTCTATAAATAGATCCCCATCCTTCTAATTTCTGCCCCCTGCCAACTCCGGAACCCGCTATCTAGCCTACCCGGTACAAACCTGTGGTTATTATAAATAGGGGTCCAAATCAATGCTCCCTCCACTCTCTAATATCTCCTCCACTGCCCCCAGATCCTCAGAGCCGCCACTACCACCGGACTTGTGGAGTATCGGGCCGGCGAGAACGGCAGAGGTGCTGTTACCAATGCTCCCAAACTGGTGTCTTTACATGACGCCGTCTCCATCCGCTCCCATGTCGACCCCTCCCCCACGACCCACTTCCTACTCATGGCTACATTAGCCGCCCAGTAGTAATTGCAGAAATTCGGCAGCGCCAACCCACCCTCCCCCCGACTGTGCTCCAGCAACACTTTCTTCACTCGCGGGTTTTATTCGCCCACACAAAGCCCAAAATAATCTCATTCACCCGCTTGAAAAAGGCCTTAGGGTTGAAGATGGGGAGGCACTGAAAGACAAACATAAATCTGGGGAGGACCGTCATTTTCATGGTCTGTACCCTCCCCGCCAGTGATAGCGGGAGCATGTCCCATCTCTTAAAGTCCCCTTCAATTGGTTCTACCAGCCGGGATAGGTTTAACTTGTGCAGTGCCTCCCATTCCCAGGCCACCTGGATTCCCAGATATCGAGAACTCTTCCCTACCATTCTAAGCGGCAGCTGTCCCAGTCTCTTCTCCTGTCCTCTTGCACGGATCGCAAACATCTCGCTTTTCCCCATGTTCAATGTATACCCCGAAAAGTTGCCAAATTCCCCCAAGATTCGCATTATTTCCCCCACCCCCTCCAATAGGTCCGAAAAGTACAAGAGCAGGTCATCTGAGTAGAGTGAGACCTGGTGCTCCACTCCTCTCCCCCCCCCCCCCCCCCCCCCCCCCCCCCCAGGCCCCCCAAAACAGCCCTTTCCAGTTCCTAGAGGCTCTTACCGCCATGGCCAATGGCTCTATGGCCAGAGCAGACAGTAACGGGGAGAGGGGGAACCCTTGCCTCGTCCCTCAGTGTAGTTTAAAATACCCCGACCTCAGCCGTTCCGTACGCACACTCGCTACTGGTGCCTGATAGAGCAACCGCACCCAGTCAATAAAGCCCTCACCAAACCCAAACCTTCCCAGCGGCTCCCACAGGTAATTCCACTCCACCCGATCAAAAGCCTTCTCTGCATCGATCGCTACCACCTGAAATGAAATGAAATGAAAATCGCTTATTGTCACAAGTAGGCTTCAAATGAAGTTACTGTGAAAAGCCCCTACTTGCCACATTCCGGCGCCTGTTTGCAGAGGCTGGTACAGGAATTGAACCTGCGCTGCTGGCATTGTTCTGCATTACAAGCCAGCTGTTTACGCCACTGTGCTAACACTGGCTGACCCACCCTTCCTCAATCTCGCCTGGTCTGCAACCTTTAGATGTGTCTCTTGTAGCATTGCCACGTCTGCCTTCAGCTCCCTCAAATGCGCGAACATGCGAGCCCTCTTGACCGGCCCATTCAGTCCTCTCGCGTTCCATGTGATCAGCCTAGACGGGGGGCTTCCATCACCCTTTTTTAGGCCAGCCTCGAGCTCACGCCCTCCACTTCCTCGAGTCTCCACTCGGGCAGTCGCCATTCCCGACCTCCCATTTGTCCCTGAGTAAGAGTTCCTTGCCTGTCAGCAAAGCAGCTACCCCCCTCCCTCCCCCACTAGCAACAGCACGAGAAACCCAATCTGCCAAGCCAAGCTCCAGCTTAACACCTGCTCACCCCCTGCCCCCCCCCCCCCCCCCCCCACTGTGCTTCCGAGAGTCAGCTGACCCATGCTGACTCGGTAGCTCCCGCCCCTGGCACCAAGCAGTCTGTCTCCCTATTGTTCACTCCTCTCTCCTCCCACATGAGTAAACATTTTAAAAGCATCACATTCCCCAGTAAACAAGCATCAGAAAAAACAGTGAAGAAACAGTCACTTTAGAAAAATAGTCACCCAAAACCAGAACCAATTTCAAAGCCCATCCCCCTCTAACAAGGTCCCTGCAAGACAAAGCAACCTTTAACCATCCACACAGCCTATTATTTCACAAAGGGCTACGTACATTTATACACTCCAGCACCACAAATCGCTGCCACAGTACTTCTCCAAGGCTTCAGTGACTTTTAATTCGCCTCAAGCTTCATTGAATAAAAGTCCATACTTTGTCTGGCGTTTCAAAGTAGAAGTCCCATTCCTCATGTGTGACCCACAGACGGGCTGGGTACAGCATTCCGAACTTCACACCCTTCTTAAAAACGGTCGTTTTTGCCGATTGAACCCAGCTCGCCTCTTGGCCAAATCCGCTCCCAAGTTCTGATAGATGCGCAACTCACAGTTCTCCCACTTGCTGCTCCGTTCTTTCTTGGCACACAAAACGGTGAAAACGTACCACAATGGCCCTCGGCGGCTTGTTCGCTCTGGGCTTCCTTGCAAGTGCTCTGTGCGCTCTGTACAATTCCAGGGGCCGAGGAACGCCCCAGCCCCCATCACCTTCTTCAACATGTCCATCACATAAGCTCTCACATCCGAAGCCTCACTGCCTTCAGGGAAGCCAACAATTCTGAGATTCTGCCTCCTGGACCTATTCGCCAGGTCCTCCAGCTTCTCTGCATTCTTTTCTGGTGGCCGTTCAACATCCCCACCTTGCTTTCCAGCATGATTACATACTCCTCGTGCTCCGACAGCTTTTGCTCCACCTCCTGGATCACTCTCCCTTGGGTTTCCTGATTCTGAACCACATCATCAATCGAAGCCTTAATCGGGTCCAGCGTGTCCTTCTTCAGCTTGGCAAAGCAATCCTCAAAAAACTTGACCAACTGCTCTGTCGACCACTGTGTCGTCTCCCCATGGCCCTGCTGCCCCGCCATGCTGTCCTGTGTTACCAGCTCTGCTTGCGACTCCCTTATAGGACTTTGTCTTCTCACACGGCCACCTCTGACCCAATTCTCTATACACCAGAGGGGGATTTAACCTTACTGTCTCACTCTTCACCGATTTATCCTATAAAATCCAAAGAAAAACGGGGGGAAAAGGTCCAAAAGTCCGTTACAGGCGGGAGCTATCAAATATGCGACCTACTCCTCCATGGTCACCACCGGAAATCCCCTGATGAAATTTTTTAACACCGTACATCACTCACAGCTCTACCCTCTTCAATTTGTACATACTTTCATTCTGCGACAGTGAGTGTTCAGGAGGCGCTGGGTCTGTCAGTGCCCCCCTCCTTCATGGAGCACAGGACCTGCCCCATCCCATAAGACAAAGCATTGCAGGTGCAAATTATCACCTGGGTTGAAATGGACCAGCAAGATGCACCTTTAGAGCCTGTTTGACTTGATGGAAAGCTTCATTTTGTTGGTCTTTCCAAAATTAACGTTGGTTTTTTTAAAAGGTGGTTTAGCGGCGCAAATGCTGTTGCCAAATTAGGAACCGGCCACAGTAATTTCCCATGCCCAGAAACGATTTAAATTCTGCAAAGTTCTTCAGCACAGGGACTTCTTTCATGGTTTTCACCCTGTCTTCTAAAGGGTGGAAGCCTTTTAAGTCCACCTTAAAACATAAATACATGACCTCACTGGCCCGAAATCTGCACTTTTCTCTTTTTAATCTCGAAGTCAACATCTCTGAACCTTTTTAAGGACTTCTTCCAAGATGGCCAGATGCTGTTTGTGTAAAGTCTCTGTCACTAAGATGTCATATAAGTACACCATGACTTTGGGGATTCCTCGTAACAAGTTCTCCATCATCCTCTGAAATATTGCACAAGTAGATGAAATCCCAAAAGGCACATATTGGAAAAGTTCCTTGTGCGTATTGATGGTCGTAAATTTCCTGGAGTCCTCATCCAGTTCAAGTTGTAAATAAGCATGACTTAAGTCAAGTTTTGTACACATGAGGGCCCCCCCCCTCCCACCCCCCCCCCCCCCCCCCCCCCCCCCACCAATAGAGGTCTTCTCTCTGAGTGATCGGATATTTGTAGAGTTGGGCCATTTGCTTCATGTTGAGTTTGTAATCAGTGCAGATTCTGACAGAGTGGTTAGGTTTAAAGACAGGGACGATAGGGGCCACTCATTGAATTGTACCAGGTTTATGATCACTGATTCTTCCAAGCATGTCAACTCGGCCTTGACGTTCTGGTGTCGGGCATATGGGATGGGCCTAACTCTAAAGAATTCAGATTCGGGGTTCACGTAAATTTTTGACTTTCCCCTTGTGTCAACCTCCATGCTCAATGGTCGCCCGTTGACCATAAGGACTATCTCTATGGGAGCCTTCTTGCTTATTTTAACCACATTTAACCTGTAAATGCTGATTCCTCTTCGCAATTTTTCTCTACTTTATTTTATGGAATCATTTTGCATTTTTGTTTTAAATTAGGTGCACCCTTTCTGGTGCAGCAACGTGCCTGAATGTGGCCCTTCCTACTGCACTTGAAGCACACAAACTCTGCAATGGCACATCTGTTGGGGTTAGTCTATGCCGCATCTGTAGGACACATCAAAATTCCTGGGTTGACGGCCCGCTTCTCTTCATTGCTTCTGTCCACGATCCTGCTCCTGGGATTTCTGTTCAGCTTCCTCTATTCCTGTCACTCAGGGTTCTCGCCTAACAGCTGTTCCACTGCAAAGCTGATTTACCTCACCTTCCTGCATGCACTGGCACTCAAAGGCACCCTTCACCGCTCATTCAGTGGCTTAGGCTGTCTCTATCATTTTATCCAGTGTAATTTTTATTTAGGCTAACAATTTCCTGTGTACATTGTTAGTGTTGATGCCATATACCAAGTGATTAGGTAGCATGTCACTTAGTGCCACTCCGAATTCACAGTGTCCAGCTATTTGGTGAAGTCTGTCAAGAAAAAACAAAATTGTCTCTCCTGGGTCCCTGATGGACAAATTAAATTTATACGACTGCAGTATAATGGAAGGCCTGAGGTTGAAATGATCTTTCACAAGTGTCACTAGCTGGGCAAATTATTTTGTGTCTGGGAACGTTAAATTCCTAATAAGATTGTAGGTCTGGGGCCCATAAATCGTTAACAAAATTATGTTTTGCTTCTCTTCCCCCACAATCTCATTGGCGGTAACAAAGTACCAGAGCCTCTCGGGATACCCGCTCCAGTGTTTGTGCCCATGGTAGAACGGATCGAGTTTCCCTATCAGAGGTATTGGGTGGGATTCTCGGATGATGGGGCTATGTCCCACGTCGGCAGGAAAAAGAGCACGAATCACTCTGGACTTTCCTGGAGAATTATTCTCATTGCCAATGTAATAGCGCGAGATATCACATGGAGGCATTGTACATAACAAAGACGTTTATTGGAAACAACAACGAGGTTTAACTATCGACAGGCACAGGGGCATATCACACAGGTTTTTACTCCTTGACTTGCAGGTCTATACTATCCGGGCCACTGCTCCCAGGGCCCTGCACTTTTTCTCCATTGGTCGGGTTTGCACGCTTCCACACAATAGTCCCCGAACGGATCGCGTGGCCCGTGAAAGATCGTCCGTTAAAGGGGCCACGCTACCACACATTCATGATTTTTAATAGAAGCTAAATACTGTGGATGCTGGAAAAAAAGTAGAAAATGATGGATAAACTCAGCAAGTCTGGCAGCATCTGTGGTTAGAGAAACAGAGTTAGCGTTTTGAATTTGTGTGACTCTTCTTCACTGTTTTTAACTTGCTGAGCCCAGATGGTGTAGTTCAATATATTAGCCACTGTGACTGTTAGGAATCTAAATGTGGTCAATGGCATTTTTGCTTTGTGATGTACCATCAATTGAACGCGAGATGAGTTGCTGAACAAAAGTATGGCTTTAATATACTCGATGTTAAGCCCTGCGGTCGATTACAGTAGAAGGACGACCGCCGGGAGTACTGGGTATTTATACCCGCCTCTTAACTCAGCCTCTCGACCAATCTGGGAGCCGTCACATGACTGGTCTCAACCAACCAGTTGAGAGGCACATGACCAACCAGGGCCAATGGTAAGCCGGTGTTCTGCACCAATGGCAGGCAGCTATGCTAATCATACCACCACATTCACCCCTTGCGGAGAAAGAAGCCGGGGGGGGGGGGTGTCAATGAGAGCTGGGGGGGGGGGAGAACTGGTGGTATGAGTAGTAAGGAGAAAAAAAATGTATCCTTGGCTTCCCACTGGCCCAGACATTTAGCAACAGTACATAGTGTCCATACAAGGTCCATGATGGTGTTGAAGTTAAATGGACTCGATCAGCCTTTTCGTTGCCCGTGACGTCCTGGCAGACCGCCGCAGGGGAGTTGGTGACGTTGGTTCAGCTGATGGTGGTGGTTCAGCTGATGTCCTGGACTCCGGGAGCGATGGTCCTTGAACTGTGTCCGTACCCTGGGCTGGTGGTGGAGACGCCATGGATGGGGGAAGGGGTGGCCTGGGTGGGGCGCTGGGGGAAAAGGGGCGGGGGGGGTTCTGTGTTGAAGGGGGGAAGGGCGCACGCCGGCGGGTGCCAGGTCCCAGAGGGAGACCGTGTCCTGCCGACCGTCGGGGTACTCCACGTACGCATACTGCGGGTTAGCGTGGAGTAACTGGACTTGTTCCACCAACTGGTCGGACTTGTGCACCCGCACATGCTTCCGGAGCAAGATGGGTCCGGGGGTGGCCAGCCACGTCGGGAGAGGGGATCCGGAGGACGACTTCCTGGGGAAAACAAGAAGGTGTTCATGGGGTGTTTGATTAGTTGTTGTACAGAGGAGTGAGCGGATAGAATGTAGGGCATCGGGGATAACCTCTTGCCATCGGGAAATAGGGAGATCTCTGGACCGGAGGGCCAGTAGTATGGTCTTCCAGATGGTACCATTCTCCCACTCGACCTGTCCATTACCCCGAGGGTTATAGCTGGTCGTCCTGCTAGAGGCAATGCCCCTGCTGAGCAGGAATTGACGCAGCTCGTCGCTCATAAAGGAGGACCCCCGATCGCTATGTATGTAAGCGGGGTAGCTGAATAGGGAGAAGATGGAGAGGAGGGCCTTAATGGCGGTCGATGTGGTCATGTCGGGGCAGGGAATGGCAAAGGGGAAGCGGGAGTATTCATCGATCACCGTCAGGAAGTAAATGTTGCGGTTGCTAGAGGGAAGGGGCCCCTTGAAGTCAATGCTGAGACGTTCGAAGGGACAGGATGCTTTGGTCAGATGCACACGCTCGTAGCAGTAGAAGTGCAGTTTGCACTCTGCGCAGATGTGGCAGTCACGGGTTACTGTCCTGACTTCCTCGATGGAGTAGGGCAGGTTGCGGGTCTTTATGAAATGATAGAAACGTGTCACCCCTGGATGGCAGAGGTCCGCGTGGAGGGAGCGGAGGCGGTCTATCTGCGCGCTGGCGCAGGTACCGCGGGACAGGGCATCAGGAGGCTCATTGAGCTTCCCAGGACGATACAAGATATCGTAGTTGTACGTGGACAACTCGATCCGCCACCGCAAGATCTTGTCGTTCTTAATCTTGCCCCTCTGTGCATTATCGAACATGAAGGCTACTGACCGTTGGTCTGTGAGGAGGGTAAACTTCCTGCTGGCCAAATAGTGCCTCCAATGTCGCACAGCTCCTGGGCTTCCTTTTCCACTGAGGAGTGGCGGAGTTCAGAAGCCTGGAAGGTTCTGGAGAAGAAGGCCACGGGTCTGCTCGTTTGGTTCAGGGTGGCCGCCAGAGCTACTTCTGATGCGTCGCTCTCGACCTGGAAGGGGAGGAACTCGTTGATGGCACGCATCGTGGCCTTTGCGATCTCCGCTTTGATGCGGCTAAAGGCCTGGCAGGCGTCTGTCGACGGCGGGAAGGTCGTGGACTGAATGAGGGGACGGGCCTTGTCAGCGTAATTGGGAACCCATTGGGCGTAGTAAGCGAAGAAACCCAGGCAGCGTTTGAGGGATTTGAGGGTATTGGGGAGCGGGAGTTCCATCAGGGGGCGCATGCGTTCGGGGTCAGGGCCTATCACTCCGTTACGCACTACGTAGCCGAGGATGGCTAGACGGTCGGAGCTAAACACGCACTTATCCTTATTGTAAGTTAGGTTAAGGAGTTTTGCGGTTTGGAGGAATTTTCGGAGGTTGGTGTCATGGTCCTGCTGGTCGTGGCCGCAAATGGTGACATTATCGAGATACGGGAAGATAGCCCGTAATCCGTACTTGTCGACCATTCGGTCCATCTCCCGTTGGAAGACCGAGACCCCATTTGTGACACCGAATGGAACCCTGAGGAAGTGGAAGAGGCGCCCATCTGCCTCAAACGCGGTGTACTTGTGGTCACTCGCGCGGATGGGGAGCTGGTGATAAGCGGACTTGTGGTCCACAGTGGAGAAGACTTTGTATTTCGCAATCTCGTTTACCATGGCGGAAATACGGGGGAGAGGATACGCGTCCAGTTGCGTAAACCGGTTAATGGTCTGGCTATAGTGGATGACCATCCGGTTTTCCTCCCCAGTCCGGACCACCAGCACTTGGGCTCGCCAGGGTCATTGCTGGCCTCGATGACCCCTTCCTTCAGCAACCTATGGACCTTGGACCTGATGAAGGTCCGGTCCTGGGCGCTGTACCGTCTGCTCCGGGTCGCGACGGGTTTGCAATCTGGGGTGAGATTGGCAAACAAGGAGGGGGGGTCCACTTTGAGGACGCGAGGCTGCAGACAGTGAGGGGGGGTATAGGGCCGCCGAATTGGAAGGTCAAGCTCTGCAGGTTGCACTGGAAGTCCAGTCCTAGGAGTGCCGGTGCGCAAAGGTCGGGGAGGATAAGGAGCTTATAATTTTTTAAAACCTTCCCCGGGACCGTGAGGTCCGCGATGCAGCACCCGGTGATGCAGACGGAGTGCGAACCTGAGGCTAACCCAATTTAGTGTTTTACAGGATGGACAGGGAGCGTGCAGCGTCTTACCGTGTCAGGGTGTACGAAGCTTTCCGTGCTCCCGGAGTCCAGCAGGCAGCCCGTCTCGTGCCCGTTGAGGTGGATTTGCGTCATCGTCTTGGCGAGCGTGCTAGGACGTGACTAGTCGAACTGAATGGCCGTGAGCCATGGATAAGATCCATAGTCGTCGTCGTCGGCCGAGTAGGTGCTGGCAGGACCTTGTGTGCCAGCCCAGGATGGCGGCGCCCAGGACCCGCACGTGGAGTCGGGGTCCCAAGATGGCGACGCCCAAGACCCGCACGTGGAGTCGGGGCGCCAAGATGGCGGCGCCCAGGACCCGCACGTGGCGTCCGGGGCCCAAGATGGTGGCGCCCGCAGGACCCTCGTGGTTGCTGGGGGCGGGGTTAGCGGTGCCGGCGGGCCGATCGGACCGGCTGAGAGCGGGGGCAGAGAGGCACGCAGGCCGGACGCAGGGCCCCGGGGGCGGGGGGGGGGGGGGGGGGGGGGGGGGGGAGGGGGCGGGGGGGGGGGGGGGGAGATTGACGCAGTGCGCTGGAAGGGCCCGGAAGGGCCCGGAGGAGGAGATCTCCGGTCGCTGCGTGGCACAGCAGCGACCGATTTGGCCTGGCAAACCGTCGAAAAATGGCCCTTCTTCCCGCAGCTCTTACAAAGGGCGGAGCGGGCCAGGCAGCGTGGGCGTGGGTGTTTGGCAAGCCCACAGAAATAGCAGCGGGGCCCCGCGGCCTTGTCGGGGCATCCCACGGCGCAGGCCTGAGGGGGGTCAGGAGCGGCAGATGGCGGTGGGGAAGCGTGCCAGGAGGCCCAGGGCGCTGCAGCATGGCTGGGGACATAGGCGCGGGTGTTTATGTCGGCGACCTCCAGGGAGGTGGAGAGAGTCCTTGACTCAGTTAGGCTGAGGTCGTCTTTCTCCAGCATCCGCTGGCGGATTCCGGCGGACTACATCCCAGCCACGTAAGCATCTCTGATTAAAAGTTCCATGTGCTCAGTGGCTGAAACTTGGAGGCAGGCGCAATTCCTCCCCAGGACAGCGAGGGCCCGGTAAAAATCATCTAAGGACTCACCGGGGAACTGTTGTCTGGTAGCCAGCAGATGTCGGGCGTACACTCGGTTTACCGGCTTAAGAAATTGTCCTTTTAGCGTATCCATGGCCACGTCATATTCCTTTTCTTCCTCTATCATCGCGTAGGCCGCTATGCCCATGCTAGAATGGAGAATATGAAGTTTCTGTGCCATGGTGGGGGGGCTGCTTGCGGTCGCCAGATAGCTATCGAAACACAACAGCCAATGCTTGAAGATTGCTGATGCGTTCGGAGTTTGCGGGCTGATGCGGAGGCAATCGGGCTTGATCCAGAGCTCCATCTTCAAATTTCTAGTATATTAAATTGATGTACCATCAGTTGAACATGAGACGAGTTGCTGAACAAAAGTATGGCTTTAATATACTAGATGTTAAGCCCTGCGGTCGATTACAGAAGGACGACCTCTGGGAGTACTGGGTATTTATACCCCAACTCAGCCTCTCGACCAATCGGGGAGCCGTCACATGACTGGTCTCAACCAACCGGTCGAGAGGCACATGACTGACCAGGGCCAATGGTAAGCCGGTGTTCTGCACCAATGGCAGGCAGCTATGCTAATCATACCACCACACTTTGTAAATAAAAAATGATTCATAGACACCGTCGATGCGCACGTGACCACAATACTGTCATCATATTTATACAATGTGTGCATATGTACTTTAATCTTTTTGTGCATTTGTTGGTGAAATGGTAATACGTATTTCCGAGTGCACAAGTCTTTCATGATCATTATGTGCGCTTTTCTTTCAGTTCTTGCTTTTAGTCTTCGGCTAAAATGGTGTGTAACATGAGTGAAGACCCGGGACTTCAGCACCATGCAAACACCAGTAGCATTGTATGGAGAATGGAGCTATCATTGGGGTCAACTCAACCAATCAGAATAACCACTTCAGGCCAGCACAAAGCAAGCCAAGCCACTAATGAACAGCTCCGTTGGCATGTGCCATGGTAAATGGCAAGCAGCGGCCAGCCAAATTCTGAATGTAGAGCAGTGGTTGTTCAGGCATGCCTTCATGCATCAGTCAACATACTTGGCAAAACACTCTGATGAAGCTGAAGTGCAACAGCTGGACTTACACATTGCACGAAGGTTGTCTGTGCTCGATAAGGCAACTCCAGAATTGCAAATTTTGGCAAGACTGAAAGATTGTAATGAATGACAGTTGATTTGTGGTCAGTAAGTATACATGGGAAGTGTAATTTCCTGTATTGTGCCAAAGCTACTGTCTACAAAAAATATGCATGTGGCTAAAATGGTGTCATTAGTCAATGACGTCTCGGTCATTGTCATTAACACTGTCTTTGGAAGCAGGGGACGGGAATGATTGATAGGAGAGTAGGGGATTCTTTTGTACTTTTATGTTATTCACAGGCCATTTTTCTGAATGCTTACTCATTATGTCACTGGTGAATGCACATCAACAGTGAAGTGTAGGAAGTTCCTTGACTATTCCTTCTGTCTGTCGTTTATTTATTTGAATAATGTGCACAGTGTAAAGTTTAAGGTTGTTGAATGGTAATGAGCATATTTATTTATCTCCAAAGTTTTTGTCATTTATTACTGACTGGCAGATAGTAACAAATGATGTGCCAATCTATAAAATAGGAGGATCCTGCCAGGTTAAAGTGACCTGGTGAAAAGGGTGCAGCAGGTCTACAGAACCAGCTTGTCTACATGCTTTCTGTTAACTGGAAACCACATTCACCTGATTTCTGGGAAGAGGCTACAGAATAATACATCACATTAAAGTGAGATTAAAGTGACACAGTGTAGTCACTCCCCGAAAAACAAATTGTTGGGTGCTAGTCTTTGATTGGATCCCACTATTTATGAAAGAACAGATTTTTGAAATCTGAGTCATAGGACCAGCCCATTTACAGGAAAAGCAGAAACCTTTTACAATGAAACAGCTCTTTGCCCAGCAAAAACTACAGAACTTGCCTTTGGACTGGTCAGAACAGACTGAGATTCTGTCAATTCGGCAGAACTCCATCTTGGGAAACGCATGAAAACCTAAGGAGATTTGCTCCTTATTTGCCATGCTCACTCCCAGCCATAAATTATTTTTATTTTTTAAGTTTGTCCAATTAAGGGCCAATTTAATGTGGCCAATTCGCCTACCCTGCACATTTTGGGTCGTGTGGGTGAGACCCATGCAGACACGGGGCGAATGTGCAAACTCCACACGGACAGTGACCCGGGGCCAGGATCACACCGGGTTCATGTGGCAACAGTGCTAGCCAGTGTGCCACCATGCCGCCCCCCCAGTCATAACTTATGGCCATCTGACATTAACTCCCGTTTTGTTAACATTTGCCCCAGTCGCCTTCAGACGTAACTTAGGGCCCTCTAACAGAAACTTCATTAGCTTCTGCTTTGTTAACATTTGATCTGTTGGCCAGTAAATATAACTCAAAAGCAATGAGACTCTGCCTGGAATATTAGAAACTGCAGGGTTTGCCTGAAACGTGTTCCCTAAATGGCTTAGCTAAATTAGGCCTGCTCTAAACCAAAATACCGGTTGTGATAATCATTGATTTAAGGCCTGAAACTAGGCTAACAAAGCACGACCAAACACCACAGGAGTCTCAATCCTTCAATGTGACTGGAATGCTCACATTTGTTATCAGCAGAAGAAATAATCAACAGGAGATTGTGAGTGTAAGGGAGGAAAGCATAACCACAGATGTTCCTTCCATTAGTTTACCTCAGAAGTGTTACGAAGTCGTATAAGAACTACACTTTGTAACAGTATGTGATTCATTTGAAATAGTGCAGTTCTTCAGATCATGACTATTCAACAGTATGTATACATTTTAAACAGTGTCTATTGCTAAGCACTTATATTATACCTACTCTGCATAATTTTAAGTGCAACTTGCATTGTAACCTTTCTGTGTTAGTACCGTGTAACATTCTGTAAGTTATAAGCCTTTACCACACTATCCTTCCTTTTAAAAGTAAAGTGATTCATTCCAAGTTCCAACACTTACAGTGAGAAGGACTGGGGCCTCACAGTGAGATTGCTGATAAGGGAACGACATGTCATAATATACACACAAGTATATGATGGTGCACAGACAGACATTGATTGACACACAGGATGGCCAATGAACACACAGAACACAGCAGCCAATCACCAGACAGGACATGACCACTATAAAGCCAGAGGGCACTAGTTTTCCCGCTCTCTCGGGATCCAGCCTCTGAGACAGTCAGAGCTCGTGAGCAGCAACTAGAACATCCACCATGTGGTAGTAAGATAGTCTGGTCAGGTTAGCCTCAGGTCTCCAGTCAACTCAGCATAGTGTCAACCCACAGTTAAAGTATGTTTAATAGTTAAGAGTTCAATAAAATAGAGTTGCATTTCTCCAAGTGTTGGAAGCCTGTCTCTCTCACTGCTATGGTAAGCGCAGTCCTCACAGACCCAGCATACCCAACACATCATGGTACCAGTGCGTGATGTTAGAGTTTGACGGACCCACCTTGAGATAATCTGCCTTTGACCAGCGATCAGCCATCCGGTAACATGGACAGCGTCCGCCCTCCCCCGCCGCTCCGCATCGCCGGCAACCTCGGTGCCAACTGGAAGATTTTTAAGCAGAAGTTCCAGCTGTATCTTGAAGCCACCGACCTCGAAGCGGCATCGGATGCCAGGACAATCGCTCTCTTCCTCTCTACAGCCGGGGACCACGCTATTCACATTTTTAACTCCCTCATCTTTGCTGAAGGTGAGGACAAGTCCAAGTTCAAAACAGTCCTGCTGAAGTTCGACAGCCACTGTGACATCGAAGTCAACGAGAGCTTTGAACGCATGGCAAGGCCCCCAAGATGCAGAGCGGGTGCATGCCGTAAAACAGCTTCAGGGCCTGAGTCTGGATGAGGGCAGCCATTTTGCGCGCTTTTCCCGGGCCCCTGCGCATGCACGCAATGACCGAGGGGATGGAGATGCCGAGGACCGAACTGTGCAGGTGCGCACATCGTTCGATCGCACCGCGCATGTGCGGTGGCGCACGGAGCATCCTGACATCGGCGCCATGACGTGCAACAACTGTGGCTCCTCCCACTTAAAGCGGCAATGTCCCGTGAAATCTCGACGCTGTCTCCAGTGTGGCTTGGCCACTACGTAGCCCTGTGCAGATCTGCTCAACTGCCCACCACACATCGATCCCAGCCGCAGCGCAGGAATGTCCGGTCAGTGCAGCAACCCATTGCAGACTCCGAATCCGACATAGTTCCAGATCCCGACACCAAGGATCTCACATCCCCATTCCGGGTGGGCATCATCACCAAGCATACAATGCTTTCCTCAAAAAACGCCAAACCCCTCCCAGTGATGAGCATTGATCTGGAGGACGAGTGGTGTGCCACCCTTACGGTCAACAAATCTCGTATACTCTTCAGGCTGGACACCGGCAATTCAGCTAACCTCATTTCGCAGTCTGACCTGGATACCATCCACGTCAAGCCGAACATTCTTCCATCGGCCTGCCAGTTTCTCGACTACAATGGCAATGCCATTGCTGCCAATGGCTCATGCCAGCTGGTGGTATCGCATCGTTCTTTAAGAGCCACCCTGCGTTTCGAAATTGTATGTTCCAACAAAGCTTCCTTGCTCGGTGCTCAGGCCTGAAAGATCCTGAATCTCATACAGCGGGTTCACTCCATGTCGCCCACTGAGGCATCAGCCTCGCCAGATGCCAACTTCCAAATCCAATTAAATGACATCATAGCACAATACCACAGCGTCTTCGAGGGTATGGGCACACTCCCCTACACGTACAAGATTCTTCTGAAACCGAATACCACACCTGTTGTTCATGCACCCCGTTGGGTGCCGGCGCCCCTTAAGGACCGCCTCAAGCAGCAACTGTAAGACCTCCAGGACCAGGGCGTCACTTCTAAGGTCACGGAACCCACGGACTGGGTTAGCGCCATGGTTTGTGACAAAAAACCGTCAGGGGAACTGCGCATTTGTATCGACCCCCAAAGATTTGAACCGCAACATCATGAGGGAACACTACCCTATCCCTAAGCGCGAAGAGCTCACCAGCGCAATGGCTCACGCCAAGTTTTTCACGAAGCTGGATGCCTCCAAGGGGTTTTGGCAAATACAACTTGATGCATCCAGTCGAAAGCTCTGCACATTTAACACCCGTTTGGCCGGTATTGTTACAACCGGATGCCCTTTGGCATCATCACCGCCTCGGAGGTGTTCCACCGAATAATGGAGCAAATGATGGAGGGCATCGAGGGGGTGCAGGTGTACGTCGATGACATCATTGTCTGGTCCATGACTCCGCAGGAACACATCGATCGCCTCATATGAGTGTTCCAGAGGATCCACGGGCATGGCCTCCGACTCAACAGAGCCAAATGCTCGTTCGGTCAAGCAGAAATGAAGTTCCTCGGTGACCATACTTCGCAGTTCGGTGTGCAGCCAGATGCAGATAAGGTGTCGGCGATCAATGCTATGAAGACACCAGAGGACAAGAAGGCGGTCCTCCGCTTCCTGGGGATGGTCAACTTCCTTGGGAAGTTTATCCCAACCTTGCATCTCACACCAGAGCTCTCCGCAATCATGTGAAGAAAACCACCGAGTTCCAGTGGCTCCCCACTCATGAGCGAGAGTGGCATGAGCTCAGGGCGAAACTCACCAAGGCCCTGGTACTGGCGTTTTTGACCCTGCCAAGGAGACGAAGATCTCCACTGATGCGAGCCAGTCTGGCATTGGGGCAGTACTCCTCCAGTGGGACGAATCCTCCTCCTGGGCCCCAGTCGTATATGCATCTAGAGCCATGACACCTACTGAGCAGCGCTATGCTCAAATCGAGAAAGAGTGCCTGGGCCTCCTCACGGGGATTGACAAATTCCATGATTATGTGTATGGACTCCCCAAGTTTACGGTCGAAACGGACCACAGGCCACTGGTTCACATCATACAGAAGGACCTCAACGATATGACGCCACGCCTACAACGAATCCTCCTCAAACTCCGTAGCTATGATTTTGACCTGATCTACACCCCGGGCAAGGAGCTCATTGTGGCCGATGCACTCTCTCGCTCCCTCACCATGCCGTGCGAGCAGTCGGACTTCGGTCTGCCAGATCGACGCCCATGTTGAATTCTGCGCATCCAACTTTCCGGCCACTGACGAAAGGGTCATACAGATTCATCATGAAACAGCCAGGGATCCTCTACTCCAACGGATGCGACTTAGCACCCTGCCTTTCTCAAGGTCTAATGGGCTCCAGTTAAATATAGAAGTTGATGAATTGATGTTGGATTTGACAGTTTTAGTGGCCCACTACCTTGAACGGCAGCACAAATAGGAGATTGGTATGTCCTGAGGCAGCCAGCAGTATTCATAAAAATCATGGCTGCGTGCAGCCTAATTGGTGCTTCATAAAGGGTCTTAAACACTAGTGTAAAATGGAATAAGTAACTCATTATCCTCAATGATACAGTATTCATAACGCCGCCGTTGCCGCTCTCCCCTAAGAGGTTTACCACGAGCCCGGTGGTGGCGGCGATCCAAAGAATCTGGGGACAGTGGAGACGGCATAGGGGGAAACAGGGGGCTCGATGAAGGGAACATGTTCAGATACTTGCAGGTAAAGGCGTTTGTTAGGCGACAGGTAGAGGGATTCCCTTTGCTGCCCTCGCGGGGACGATGGACAGAGTGCTTTCGGGGGTGTGGGTCGGAGAGGGAACGGTGTCGGACATCTATAAGGTAATGCAGGAGGTGGAGGAGTCATCAGTTGAGGAACTGAAGTCTAAATGGGAGGGGGAACTTGGGGAGCAGATAGAGGACGGGACTTGGGCGGATGCCTTGGAGAGAGTCAACTCTTCCTCTTCATGTGCGAGGCTTAGCCTCATCCAATTTAAGGTGCTGAGAGGATCAATACAAGGGTTCTATAAACGATGGTAGCCTTTTCTGGACTTCCTGGCTCAAAGATAGGTATCTTGGTCAATAGCAGCAGCATCCCGGGGAGGGAGGGGGGTTTCTATTATGTAACTTAATATTGTGTTAATTTGCGTTTTAATTTGCGTTGTTGTTAATATGCTGTGTTGTTCATGGAGGTGGGGCGAATGTTTATGATTGCTAATATTATTGTTATTTTTGGTATTTTATTATGGTTCGTTGTTGTATAAATTCAAAATTTTTCAATAAAAATTATTTTTTTAAAAAAATGATACAGTATTCATTATAATTGGATTCAAAAAGTTGAATATGATTTGATGAGCCAGTCACTGTTCATAATTTAAATGTTGAAAAATGAGAACAATCCGAATTGGCAGCATTTTCTGATGCACTGAAACAAAACCCTGCCTCATTCCTTCAACGGTTGAGTGGCTGGCCGGCGGCCTCTCATTCTTGTGGTACTAATCTGCTACGTAAAGGTGATAGGAATTTGTTTCAGCAGCCCAGCCAGCAACGCTGTAAATAAAAAGATAACTGCTTTCCAGTGAATTATTCTCCGGAACCACAAGGAAGCAGTGTTGCTGCCAGAATATGTGCTGCTGTCCTGCGCAACACAGCTCAGGAATGTCACCAGGGCCTGACTTTATCCTTCAGGATACACCCAAGGTCAATGTAGCCAGAAGCGGATCTCAAACCTGCTCCCATCCGAGATGGCATTGCTCACACAATATTACGTTGACTGGCCAATTAAGGCCCACCCAGCGTCAAACTCAATGGCCTGTTGGCTTTCCAATGTGTGGGGGGGGGGGGGGGGGGAATGTGTCAGTCTTCGGGTCCAACAGGGACTCAGCGGTGGGGTTTCAAAACTGGAGAGATAGCTTCCCGAAGGCTGCCAGAGTTATGGGGCGTCTGAGGAAGGTATTTGGAAGTTTTGCAATAACTGTCCCTGGTGTCTTGTCATGGCGTCAGCTTCTGATGGTCATGGAAGGGGAGAGGGAAAGTTGGATGGGTACTCTAACCCCCCCACCCCCATTTTTCTGATGGGTACCTGGGAGTCCTGGTTGAGGAGGTCAATGCCAGGCAGAAAATCATGTCAAGGGGCAAAGGACTTAATGACCTTCTGCAGTCAGCAAGCATAAGTGCAGAGTTGGCATGGACCTGTGCAATGAAGTGTAATCGGGTGCCCGTTCCTCAGGGCACTTAGGGGTGTAAGAACGTGTACGTCAATTGGCATTGAAGTATGCTCTGCCAAGGTTGGGATGTCAGCATGCTTGGCCTCTGTGCATTGCAGGGTGCTGTTTGCCACTGTGAGACAACCCACTAACTGCTGGGGTGGGAGGAGGGAGCGGTAAGAGTTGTAAACTGGAATGGAAATTCAGGGAGATGGAGCACTAATAATAAATTCTAGTTTTCCCTGTCAGGAGAAGAGAAGCCATAATGCTGTAGAGCGACAAAGAAAGGGTGGCCACGTTCTTAATCTGTATAACCTCATCAAATGTGAGAGCTGAATTGCTACAGGCCAGCACGCTCCTCCGGTTGGGTGTGGTCGGTGTTGGTGGGGACAGGCTGGGGGGGGGGGTGTTGTCAGATGAAGTTGAAAGTGCATTTTACAGATTCTTGTGCGCTGGGTACTGCAAATATCGTGGGGTCGTCTTGGCTGAAATGGAGATATCTCAGTGAGAGTGCCCATTGATCCTCCAACGCATATGGCGCCATGCTGCAGGTCTCCATTGGCACCTCAGCCTGCCCAGCATGCATTTTTAAAAATTCATTCATGGGATGTGGGCACTCACAATGCTGAGAGGGAGGGGGTTTCAGGATTTTTACCTAGTGGCAGTGAAGGACTAGTGATATATTTCCAAGTCAGGATGGCGAGTGACTTGGAGGAAATCATCTAGGTGGTGGTGTTCCCATGTATCTGCTGCCCTTGTACTTCTTGATGGTAGTGGTCATGGGTTTAGAAAGTGATACCTAAGGAAACTTGGTGAGTTCCTGCAGTGCAACTTGTAGATGGTACACACAGCAGCTACTGTTCACCGGTAGTGGAGGGATTGAATGTGTATGGTAGCAATTCAGCAGGCTGCTTTATCCTGGATGGTGTCTAGCTTCTTGAGTTTTGTTGTAGCTGCACTCATGCAGGCAAGCGGAAAGTATACACTCCTGACCTGTGCCTTGTAGATGGTGGATAGGCTTTAGGAAGTCAGGAGGTGAGTTACTCGCTGCAGGATTACTAGTCTCAACCTGTTCTTGTAGCCACAGTATTTATACGGCTAGTCCAGTTCAGTTTCTGATTAATGGTAAGCCCCCAGGATGTTGATAGTGGGGGATTCAGTGACAGTAATACCTTTGAATGTCAAGAGGTGAAGGTTAGATCCTCTCTTGTAGGAGATCGTCATCGCCTGGCAGTTGTGTGGCGCAAATGTAACTTACCACTTGTCAGCTCAAGCCTGGATATTTCCAGGCCTTGCTGCATTTGGACATGAACTCCTGACTATGATGTCTCAAAGTACTGGTATCTTCTCATCCTCTTGCAGATGAGTTGTCTCTAGGAGTCTACGACAATCTCAAGGAGCCCTCATTAAACTCGGAGGAAGATTTCGCACGTGCACTAGCATCACACTGTCTTTGGGAACCAGGCACCAGCGCAGATTCTCACACGTCGGTGGGCATTAGGTCATCAGCTCCACAGGTAATGCACTTGTGTGAGGAGCTGGCAGAGGCTGAGAAATCCCAGGGCACTAACAGTGAGGGCACAGCTGGAGATCAGGACCGTGCTAAGTCCAAGGCAGATGGCAAACCTCTGAGATGTCTATCAGGCAGCAGATGGTGGATGTCCAGTGGGATGTGTGGGGAGATTTGGCAGAGATTCAAGAGGGAATTGTGTGCCATAGTGTGCGTCATGGAGGAGTCCATGCAATACTGCATTGACACTGAGCAACAAGTACAGCCAGCCATTAGGAAAACAAAAGTAGTTTAAAGGGAATTAGATTTGTATTGGCAAATATTAAAAATGAGGTATAATTTTAAGTGGGTTTAATTTAATGTTTCTGTGCCTGGAAGGGTAAAACCTATAGTTCGATTCATGCTGGACAAAGGGGTTTGTACGTGTGGGGGTTGATTAAGTTCCAACTGTGTTTCTATTGTGCATAGAGAGCAACAGCATGAAGAATAACCTGATGCATCCAGGGATCCCACACGTGAACCTGTCCATATGATATTGGAAAATGTCCGCGGCTTACGGAAACCCCGAATGGTAACCTTTGGAAACAGAACCTTCCAAAAGGAATGCGGAAAGTCATTATCTCCTGGGATGTCTTCTCCAGATGTTGCAACCGGTAGCCATTTTTTGACATTGAGTTGAGAAAATAATTTGGCAGTTGCAAATTGGGGTACAGCTCTTCAAGTGTGGGAATTTTATGAAAGCATCACTTTAGATCCGTGTCCTGATGTTTTGGGACCAACCAAATATGTATAGAACAACCTTTCTTAATGAGACTCACGAAGGAGTTTACACTAGTCTGTGCGGGGTTGGCCTTCTCAGGCAAAGCCATTTCTCTGTTTATTTTGATTTTTGTACATGATTTGATATTGGATTTGTTATTTCACATTATATTTCTTGGTTCAGACTCTGCCCTGTGCAATTCAATCTAGTTGATTAAGGAGATGCAAACGTTTTTCTTTCACATAGGTCCCAGACCCCTGTTGAGGTTGCTGCAACAAGGTGTTGTGTAAATTCAGACGGTAATTAAACAGGCAAAAGCAAGTCTAACAAACAGCAGGTGCCATTTATTTACTGTAAATTACGGCCCCGTGACTTTGCTTTCTCCAATATTTACTGGAATAGATTCTGATTTCCCCAAGTCTGAGGAGCGGACAAGCAGTCTGGTGGCACAGAGACAGTGGATGGAGTCAAGGAAGGTAACAGAGAGCTAGTTGGAGCTGGAAACTTCCATGTTGCTTGAGAGTGAGAGCAGGCTTTTTGGCAGGTCAAAAGCCAGCCATGACTTCCTAATGAAAGGTACAAGCAAGGGTACACAGCTGATAAAGAAGTAGCATCACTTGATCTGCCGCTGGCAGCTACTAGCTGGGATATAGGCAGTTTAGAGAGTAGTACAGAAACAGAAATTACCCAGCATATGTGGGCCACAGCCTGGCCAGGGGGAAAGGGCGGCTTGTGTGTGTGCCAACTCTCAAGGGGATGAGGCTGCAGAGAGATTCTGGTGCAGACGATCCAGATGAAGACTTTGATGAGACAATGTATAAGAAAATGCTGCTGAAAACCGACTGGAGGCCCAGAAGGTAACAATTAAAGATCTGGAAAGGGCCTCATGGGACCAGAGCGACTGGATTGTTGCCTTGGAAAAGGAAGTGGCAAGGCTGATAGCGACACAATGCAACCTGAGAGGAAAAGTTGAGGATTAGGAGAACTGGCCGAGCAGGCAGAATCTCGGAATCGTGGGCCTACCAGAGGGGATCGAAGGTAGGAACCCCACAGACTATGTGGCCCAAATGCTGGGTAATCTGGTGGGTAGGGACAGCTTCCCCAACCCATCAGAAATCGACAGAGTGCACCGGTTGCTCCGACCAAAGCCCAAAACCGGGGAACCGGCGAGGGCAATAATTGTAAAAATACACCAGCACCAATACCAGGAGAGAATCCTGTGCTGGGCCAGGCAGTCCACAAACTGCAGCTGGGAAGTTCACAAGATCCGGATCTATCAGGATATTGCGGCTGACCTGGCTACGCGCCGGGCAGAATTTAACAAAGCAAAGGCCGCGCTGTACAGAAATGGTGTAAGATTCGGAATGCTGATCCAGCGAAGCTCTGGGTTACATATCAAGGCAGGGAGCACTTGACTCTGACACGTTTGTCGCAGAGAACGGTCTGGAGAAGCGGTAGCAGGGGCAGCGATGAAGAGCCCGCAGAATGAGACTTTGATAACGCAATATTTTAACAAAAAAAGTTCTCCCCCTTTTACAGTCTCTACAGCCAACAGTAGACCATTGTCACAGCGACCGCTTTGCACGGACAGCACTGCCTCGTTTTGGAAACAAGACCAGCAAGAGAGGGAGGGATGACCTAAGCACAGCTAAACACAGGGTAAAGTGGGGAAATGGCAGACAGGGGAGCCCACAGATTGGGCAACGGGAGGTAGTGCTACAATTCCCAGGAGGGGGGCCAACACCAGAATTCATGAGGAAGAAAGAGGCCGCGGCACATCCCTAGCAAGGGGGAGGGCGTCTGGCAGGGAGGGGTGGTGCTGATAATGGATACGGGGGGAAATTGGAGGAAGAAACAGGGGCAAGGGGTTTAGCTATGGGATGGGGGGGGTAAGAAGGCAGAGGGGGAAGGTGAGGGAGAGCACCGCAAGGGAGAAATAGGTAAAGAAAGATGGAGGGCATTAGACTGGCTACAACAGGCCACACATGGTGACTCGGCAGCACGGTAGCATTGTGGACAGCACAATCGCTTCACAGCTCCAGGGCCCCAGGTTCGATTCCGCCTTGGGTCACTGTCTGTGCGGAGTCTGCACATCCTCCCCGTGTGTGTGTGGGTTTCTTCCGGGTGCTCCAGTTTCCTCCCACAGTCCAAAGATGTGCAGATTAGGTGGATTGGCCATGATAAATTGCCCTTAGTGTCCAAAATTGCCCTTAGTGTTGGGTGGTGTGACTGGGTTATGGGGATAGGGTGGAGTTGTTAACCTTGGGTAGGGTGCTCTTTCCAGGAGCCGGTGCAGACTCGATGGGCCGAATGGCCTCCTGCATTGTAAATTCTATGATTCTAAAATGGCGCTGCAAGCAACCACTTGGTAAGGTCCTTGGACAAAGGGAAACCGGGATTACAGGGGCTCATCCGCATGGTGAATGCACAGTTAGCAGACATGTTGGATGCCCCCTTTACAAAGGGAAATCCCAGAATGCAGGGGCCCGACCTCATGGGGAGAACAGTGACCGCGGCCATTTTGGACGGCCCCCTAACAGAGGGAAACCCCGGAGTGCAGGGGCACATCCACCAAGTTAGTATGGTTGAACAGGGGGACAAAAACCTCGCATCATCTAGATAGTCACCTGGAATGTTAGGGGGCTTAACTTAACAGTGACAAAAAAGTCTTCGCCCGCCTGAGAAACATGAAAGCCGACATAGTCTTCCTCCAAGAGACGCATCTGAGGGAGATGGACCGACTAGAGGTAAGGAGGGGCTGGATGGAACAGGCCTACCATTCCTGCTATAGGACGAGCGCCAGGGAGGTAGCCGTTTTGCTCAATAAGAGAACGATGTTCACGGCGACAAAGACGGTTACGGATCCAGGGGGACGGTACGTCATGGTCAGTGGTGCCCTAGACGGCCCCGGTAGTCCTCGTTAATGTGTACGCTCCCAACTGGGACGACACAGAGTTTCTAAAGAAGACCATGGTGGGATCCCTGACATAGATACGCGCTGGCTGATCATGATGGGGGACGTTAACTGTGTACAGGACCCACGGATTGACAGGTCGAATCCCAAAATGGGAAAGACCTCCAACATGGCAAAAGAACTCAGCCTATTTATGGAGCAGACGGGGGCAGAGGGCCCATGGTGATTCACCCACCCAGGGCAGAAGAAGTTCTCAAAGAACAAAGAGAGCAACCTTTGCCAAAACCCTCAGCACTTCTTTGTGCCATATCCCTCTATCCTCGTCCTATCCGTGTGTTTGTCAAGATGCCTTTTGAACACCGTTAATGTATCTGCTTCCACAACCTCCCCTGGCAACACATTCCAGGCACTCGCCACCCTCTACGTAAAAAACCTGCCTCGCATATCTCCTCTAAACTTTGCCCCACGGACGTTAAACCTATTCCCTCTGGTGACTTATCCCTCCACCCTCAGAAAGAGTGCCAGCCCATCCACTTTGTCCAGGCCCCTCATAATCATGGAGACCCCTATCAGGTCACCCCTCAACCTTCGTCTTTCTAATGAAAACAGTCCAAGTCTATTCAGCCTCTCCACATAGCTAACACCCTCCAGACCAAGCAACATCCTGGTAAACCCCCTCTGCACCCTCTCCAAAGCCTCCACATCCTTCTGGTAGTGTGGCGACCAGAATTGTGCGCAATATTCCAAGTGCGGCTTTACCAAGGTTCCATACAACTGTAGCATGACTTGCCAGTTTTTATCCTCGATGCTTCATCCAATTAAGTCTTACAACACCAGGTTAAAGTCCAACAGGTTTGTTTCGAATCACTAGCTTTCGGAGCACTGCTCCTTCCTCAGGTGCTCAGGCCAGTTGGTGGGGGGTGAATATAATGCGCCATGATGTGGAGATGCCGGCATTGAACTGGGGTGAGCACAGCCTGGGCTTGCGAAATCCTACCAACTGTCCTGGCTTGAGTCAATTCACACCTCTTTAACCTGTGATTCTCTCTCTCTCCAGTTGCTCCGTTTGGACCTGCAAAGACTTAATTACCTGTAAAGAATCGCATTCAAAGTATTGTCTTGCATCTTTAATTTTGTCTATGTATATTTTTCCGTAACCTACCTCTTCACTCACCTGAGGAAGGAGCACTGCTCCAAAAGCTAGTGTTTGAAACAAACCTGTTGGACTTTAACCTGGTGTTGTAAGACTACTTACTGTGCTCACCCCAGTCCAACGCCGGCATCTCCACATCATGACCATCCAATGAAGGCAAGCATTGACTGAAGGGGGGGGGTTCAGCGATGATACCTCTTAAAACTGAATAGTTAGCATGCCACTAGAGTAGTTTTACATAAGTTTCTTTATTAAGGATGCAAACTATTCAGTTTTAAGAGGTATCATCGCTGAACACCCCTTCATTGACTACCTTGTCCACTTGTGTTGCCACCTACAAACTAGTTTGCACTGACCCTTCAAATGTGCCCTCTACCCATATCCATTCACCAACCCCCCCCCCCCCCCCGCCTCATAACCCCACAACCTAACCTGCACATCACTGGACACTAAGGGGAAATTTATCATAGCCAATCCACCTAACCCATACATCTTTGGACTTTGGGAGGAAACCGGGGCAACCAGAGGAAACCCACGCAGACATGGGGAGAATGTATAAAAACCCACAGGCAGTGACCCAAGACTGGAATTGAACCCTGGCGCTGTGACGCAGCAGTGCTAACCACTGTGCCATCTCCCTCTGGGCCCCAGCCACAGCGGCACTCTCATCCCACCTAATAAATATTCAACAAGCAACACTCCAATCATGGAACCAACTGCGACAGCATTCCGAGCTAACCAAAGTGCCCGATAAAGCCCCCATCTGCAACAACCACAGGCTCTCGCCGGCGACCATGTATGCCTCCTTCAAAAGGTGATGACAGGACGGGGGTAGCTGACAGTTAGGGAGTTATACGTCAACAACAAGTTAACAATGCTCGAAGAGCTGACAGAAAGATTCCAGCTGACAGGGGGCAACAAACTTAGGTACCTACAACTCAAGAACCTTCTACAAAAAGAAACAAGGACGTACCCACGATCACCACGACAGTCACTGCTAGAGGACCAGTTGGACATGGACATTTTAGGAAAAGGGAACTGCGGTGACATGCACTGATGACTGCTAAGGGGGGGGGGGGGGGGCAACACCCAACTGGACGAAACAAGAGCGAAGTGGGAGGTGGACTTGGGGTTTGAAATAGGGTGGGGACTCTGGAGCGAAGCACTGCACAGCTTCAACTCCAGCTCCACGTGTGCAAGACGCAGCCTAATGCAGCTAAAAGTGGTACACAGATCCCACTTAACCAGAACCCAAATGAGCAGGTTCAACCAGGAGGTGGAGGACAGATGTGAACGGCGCCAAGGAGGCCCGGCCAACCATGCCCACAGGTTCTGGTATTGCCTCAGATTCACTGAGCACTGGACAGCCTTCTCTGAGGCAATGTCCAAAGTGGTGGGGATGATGGTGGAGCCATGCCCGAAAGTGGCAGTCTTTGGGGTATCAGAACAGCCAGATCTCTTCATGGGGTGGAGGGCCTTTGCCACCCTAATCGCCCCTGGAGAATCCTGCTTGGCTGGGGGTCAGCAGCACCACCCAAAGCTGCAGACTGGCTGTCCGACCTGTCGGAATTTCTCCAAATGGAGAAAATCAAATTCGCCATCCGAGGGTCGGAAGAAGGCTTCCACAAAACGTGGGAGCTATTCACTCAGTTGTTCCAAGACCTGCTTGTAGCCAACAACTAGGAAGCTAAAGATCAGGAAGGGGTAGCCACAAAACAGTAAGGAAGGAGGTGGGGGGGGGGGGGGGGGGGGCAACAACAACCTGAACAAACGGAAGAAAAGCAAAGAGAAAACCAGTGGGGAACGTAACGGAGGGGACCACAATTACCATGGCAAACACTGGCAGGAAGGAATAAAAGGAAAGGAAGGGAAACTGATGTATTTATATAAATAGTCAAAACCGACCTAGGTGTAAATAGTTCTAATTTACTTCTTACATATTTTCCTGTTTAACTCCTACTGTTTGTTCATACTTATATTTGTTTTTATACTAAAAGCTCAATAAAAAGCACTTAAAAAATACATTAGTGAGTAAGGATCAGGAAGTAGAATTAGCATGGAATATTAGGAATCGCTAGGGTCAGAAAGCACTTGTGGGAAAAGCTCAAAGGCTCCCGAGCAATAATTATGCCAATGAGCATAACATTAAGCAACAAATTATTGGAACTAATGGCAAAGGCAATGTAATAGTTGTTGGGGGCTCTAATCTTCAATTAGACTCACTCTAACATTAGATGTGATTCCACAACTGGACAATACTTGCTGAACAATCCCAAATGTGTTAAGAATTACGCAAATAACCAATTTAAGATTATTCGTAGGTCTCACAATGTGACTCATTTATGCTTTCTGGAAGCTATGTATATTCCTTTGCAGGGACCTATATTTTGCAGCCAAAAGGACCATGTCCAGGCATTGTACCTTCTTTGAATTTGGAGACAATTGTGGCCTGGTCCAAGTTCCATGGCAACGCCGCAACCTATCAGCCTTGACTTAGCAAACAACCATCACCCTTCGAATGCAGTATAAATTGTTGTTCCCTTTGAAATGTAGCATTCTTGCATCTGTCTGATCAGTGCAAGATAAAAGTCTTCAATGACATGTCTTTCTTTTAAAATACTTATGTTCTGTACTACAATGGTGCCTGTCCAAATGCAGCAAGGCCTGGACAATATCCAGGCTTGGGCTGACAAGTGGCAAGTTACATTTGCGTCACATACGTGCCAGGCAATGACCATCCCCGACAAGAGAGGATCTAACCAACACCCCTTGACATTCAATGGCTTTACCATCGCTGAATCCCCCACAATCAACATCCTAGGTGTTACCATTGATCAGAAACTGAACTGGACTAACCACATTAATACTGTGGCTACCAAAGCAGGTCAAAGGCTAGGAATACTATGGCGAGTAACTCACCACCTGACCCCTCAAAGCCTGTCCACCATTCACAAGGCACAAGTCAAGAGTGTAATGGAATACTCTCCACTTGCCTGGATGAGTGCAGCTCCAACAACACTCAAGAAACTCAACACCATATGGGCGGCACGGTGGCACAGTAGTTAGCACTTCTGCCTCATGGCGCCGAGGGCCTCGGTTCAATCCCAGCCCCGGGTCACTGTCCGTGTGGAGTTTGCTCATTCTCCCCATGTCTGCAACCCCACAACCCAAAAAGGTGTGCAGGGTAGGTGGATTGCTCATGCTAAATTGTCTCTTAATTGGGAAAAAAGAATTGGGTACTCTAAAATTATAAAAGGAAAAAAAAAACTCAACACCATCCAGGATAAAGCAGCCCACTTGATTGCTACCCCTTCCACAAACATTCAATCCCTCCATCACCGATGGACAGTGGCAGCCGTGTGTACCATCTACACGATCCACCGCAGGAACTCGCCAAGGTTCCTTAGGCAGCACCTTCCAAACCCACTAACATCTAAAAGGACAAGAGCAGCAGATACCCTGGAATCCCACCACCTGGAGGTTCCCCCCCCCGCAAGTCACTCACTATTCCAACTTGGAAATATATTGCCGTTCCTTCACTGTTGTTCAGTCAAAATTCAGGAAATCCCTCCCTAACAGCCCTTAACTACACCTCAGGGACTGCCGCGATTCAAGAAGGCAACTCACCATCACCTCCTGAAGGGCAACTAGAGAGGCAATAAATGCTGACCAAACCAGAGATGCCCACATCCCATAAATCAATTTATCAATTCTCCATATGAGAGCTGGAGCTGCTCAAGGAGGAGGAAGCTGCAGCAGTGGAGCGGGCAACAACAGAACAGGAGGGAGCTGCTGATGATAGAGAGCCAGCCTCCCAACAGGCTGAGGAGGAGGAGGTGCAAAAGAGACGCCGCATGAGGCCTTGTGTGTACTGGCAGCAGCTGGCATCGTGGACCTGTCAGAAAGAATATGCCATCGAAGACTCCGGCTGAGCTGGGGGGACTCCGGCTGAACTGGGGGGACTCCGGCTGAGCTGGGGGGACTCCGGCTGAGCTGGGGGGACTCCGGCTGAGCTGTGGGGACTCCGGCTGAGCTGGGGGGACTCCGGCTGAGCTGGGGGGACTCCGGCTGAGCTGTGGGGGCTCCGGCTGAGCTGTGGGGACTCCGGCTGAGCTGGGGGGACTCCGGCTGAGCTGTGGGGACTCCGGCTGAGCTGTGGGACAGTGCGACATATCTTCCAGATGATGATGCACCTACCATCGCAGGGGTATGGGGGAGGACACCCGCTCCCAGTGGCCATCAAGATGATGGTCGCCCTGAACTTCTATGCCACGGGGTACTTCCTAGCGCCAAGTGGGGACCTATCAGAGATCTCACAGAGATCGGTGCACAGGTGCATCCACATCGTCATGGAGGCCCTTTATGCCCAGCCGGCTCAATACATCGATTTCAATGTGGACAGAGCCCACCAGGATACCCGGGCAGCGAGGTTTGCCACAATCGCTGACATCCAAGGGTTGATAGACAGGATGCATGGCGCCCTATGAGCACCTACAGATGACAAGCCACTCTACGCAAATCAAAAGGGCTTCCACTCAATGAATGTGTAGCTAATATGTGACCATCAGATAGACATCATGCATGTCTGCACGTGATACCAGAGCAGTTTGCACGACGCCTTCATTCTGGCACACTCAACAATTCCGGGCCTCTTCAAGACGGCCCCCCAGCTGGGATTTTGGCTCCTGGGTGACGGGGGTTATCCACTGCGGGTGTGGCTGATGACACCTATTCAAAGGCCACTGACCGACACAGAGACCAGCTACAACGATGCCAATGCAGCGACCATGGGCATCATCGAGCGGTGCTTCAGCATCCTGAAGATGACCAGGGGCACGGGCACTGCATCCCACGCCCACACACCCACTCCCCCCAGGCATCACCCCACTTGCAACCCCCTGCCGAACTATGGGGTTGTGGGCCCTGGGTTGGCAGTAACAGCGGGTCTGGTTCATGGGATGGAGTATGATGACAACCTGCTCTGCGATGGGCCCTGGTGCTCCATATTGTTCATCAATGCCTGACTCCTACGCACGGTAGCACTTTCCACCGTCCACCTGGGTGATCCCTGCATGCGAGGAGTTGGTCATTCCCTCACACGGTCCCATCGGATCCCTGGGGTGGCGGAGATGGGGATGATGTGGGGGGATGTTGGGGAGCCCAGCTCACCCACAATGTCTGCCCATTCCCCCCCCCCCCTCCTTGCCCTGGCTGGCCAGCCCAGACCAGCCCACCCCTCACACCTTCTGACAGAGCACCGCGACAGTGTGAGCAGGTGTTTAATGTGAACAAATATATACAGAGTCATGCCCTCGCCCCAATAACTATACTGTACATTGCTCCATGAGATGGGGGTGCGAGCGGAACTATCCCCTGATGTCCCCCTGCCACCTGCCGCTGCCAGTCCAGGATGTCACTCTCATCTCAGCCAGGGTCTGCATGCTCGCGGCCATGGAGCACAGGTAGTGGACCTTCTCCGCCTGGGACTGTGCCACATAACGCTGTGATTGTGCCACCACTTTCTAGGGCCTGTGCCACATCAGCCAGTGACTGGGCCATCTCCCTCTGAGACTGGACCACCTTCCTCTGTGTCTGTGCCATGTCGGCAAGCGCCTGAGCAATGCTACCGACACTCTCAGCCATGACCCTCTGTGACTAGGCCACGCTCAGGAGCGCCGCTGCAATGTCCAGGTGGCTCTGGCACATGGGTGCCTGTAAAAGGGCAGCTTGAGATATGACAGCCTTGTCCTAGGCCTTGGCTACTGCCTGTACAGAGACCCCAGGCCTTGGACATACTGATCCATAGCCAAAATACTCGCCCTCGAGATCCCCACCTCAGACGCCACCTGTGCGGTGTTGGCCTGGGTGGCATCTACTGCTCCTGCACGCGGTTGGACTCCTCCATCTGCACCTGAAAGTGCTGGATGCTCACTGACAACCTCTTATGTAGTCCCTGGCTCTGTGATGGTATCTCCACAATAGAGGAGACTGTCCATTCGAGAAGCCCCTGGGGTCAGCCCGCCCTCGACCAGAGCGGCTGTGTGCTCTGCACCGGAGAGTGTCCCAGGAGCCTTTTCACTAAAGTGCCCAACCGAGGTGAGTGTCTCTGGGATGGTGGTGTGGGGATGGTGTGGGGGTGAGGGTGGTTTGGGGATGGTGTGGGGGTGAGGGTGGTGTGGGGTAAGGGTGATGATAAGGGTGGTGTGGGGGTGAGGGTGGTGTGGGGGTGAGGGTGATGGTGAGGGTAGTGTGAAGGTGAGGGTGGTGGTGATGGGAAGGTTGACATATGTGGCATGGGGGAACCGGAACTCAGAGTGGTCTCACTTCCTCGCCCGTGGCCGGACTCCACCCCAGTGACCTCCCATTCCTCAGGCCCGCCAACCACGTCGAGGACCCGCTGCTCTGCCACGGTGAAGGGCCACAGGTCCAGCGGTCCCCCTCTAGGTTCCTCCCACTCCCTACGGTTCTGGGTGGCCTCCTCCTGGGTAGGGGGTTGGGGAGAGACAGAAAGCACACAATGTTAGACAGTCTGACGCATGCAGCCCGGGGTGTGGCAGGTGGCTTCAGTGGCCAGGACACCTAGACAAGGCGGAGGGTATGGGTGCTGTCATGTGGCGCAAAATGGGGGATTCGACCATCCTCCTGGTGGGGGGGGGGAGGGGGGGTATTACGGGTGTGTGGGACAGGGGTTGGTGCCACCGTGCCGCCTTCTCCCCCTAGCCGCCCTGAGGCGGTTGTGCAGTTTCCTCCAGCACTGCAGGTAGGTCTGGATGGTGGTGCTCACCGTGCTGACCGCCATTGCCACCTGTGCCCGGGCATGGTGAACGGTGGTGGCAGGAAGCCTCCTTCGAGGCCCGGGGTACAGTGTTGCCTGCCTCTCCTCCACAGCGTCCAGGAGTCGCTCAGCGTCCGTAAATCATTGGGTCAAGTCTCTCGCTGACATCTTGTTGGCTGGGATGGTGTGTGTGGGGAGTGAAGTGTGTATTTGTGGCTGCAGCTTGTCAGCCTCCTGAGTGTCAATCACAGACCCGGCGAATCCAGCACCATTTTTCATCAGAATCGATTGTGTTCCACATGGTGCCGATGCAAGCCCCTTTACAGTCGCTGAATCGGTCCAGGTGCGACGCCATTTTGCTGTCGTGGAAGTCCAGGAATCCTGCACTGGGAATACTGCCATTGATCTTTCAGGGAATCGAGGGATATATAGATTGGACAGTAAAGTGGAATTGAAGGCCAAGGTCAGCCATGGCAATATTGAATGACAAAGGAGGCTCGACAGGGTATGTGGTCTTCTACTGCTCCTGTTTATGTTTCAATGCAATGCCTGGTGGCCGATGTCTCAGTTTCCATTGCACCACAGGCAGAAGGCACACAGCATCTGAGTGCTGCAGTGTAAGCTCAGCCTGGGGTCAGGAGATTCATGCTAGTCCCAATGCAAAATCAACTGATCTTGCAGGCTCAGGCTCCTGCCATTATGACTGTGGATGCCAGTGATCAAAAGGGCAGGTAAGGTTTCAATCCAGCTTTCTGTATTTTAGCAGATTTCAAGGATTGTTCCGGTGATTGTTCCGGCAATGACCTCATGGTACAAACTTACTGCCAGACTCTCAGGATGACAGCATTCATGTTCCCACCACTACTACTCCACCCGTGCCCCTGCTGAAGCCTGTCAGCCAGGCAGGACTGACTCCTGCCATGTTGAGGTGGCGCAGTATTAAGCCAGACATCCTGGGGCTCAAACTGTTAAAGGACATCTTGCAATCCTCCTGATTGAAAATCAATAGCAACCACCAGCCAGGTTGCTGTCAGAGATATAGCATTGTGTAGGAGTATTGGCCCAGGCAAAGGCATCCACAGAACAAAGGGAATGCACATGGCTGTATAGTTCAGTTGTATGTATATTATTGGAAGTTCTGTTGGGTAAAGTCATTCTGGAAATCTTTTGTATTGTCTTTTATTTCAGGATTCTGGCCAAGAGGAAGCGGTGATAGGTTGTAAGAGAGGGATGCAAAATGGTGCCATTGTGATGTTGGGATGGTTTTTGGGGAAGCAGAGTCTAATTAGCCACACATGAATCGTGATTGGATCCCGATGTCTCTTCCCTTCCTCCTCCACTTCTCCATCCCAAGGTCCTTGCTGAAGACTTGATGGCAGGGGCTACATCCTCATGAATACTAATTTGTGTATCACACAGCAGGTCACCATGACTTTGGAAGAAAGCTCTGAAGGGTGTTGTAAAGCACCCCATAATTGGTACAAACAGCGGAACCAGTGTTTTAGAACACCAATGTTTTCAGGCAGTAGTCCATAATCAGACCCACTCCTCCTTGTAACACTTTTTGACTATCTGCCTACAGGGGACATTTAGATTCCCTTTCATGCTCGTTGCCTTCTGCTAACTCTTTGCTTCTTCAATTCACCGTTTATATCCAGCCTGGCACTCAGTTGAATTATCCACCTGGCATCTCTCATGAACTTACCTTTTCTGCTTAATCTTAAACTCCAGGAAGGCCAGGACCACTTGTGACCACTCAAGTGAGGTAATTGAACCAAGATTTGCCAGCAACCTTCAGCACTTTGTTGGTATTTCATCCATGCCCTCGGGGCTCGACCTGGCACGGACATCCACACCTACCTGCTGTCAGGGCCTTATAAATGTGTGTACGAAGGACTCCTTGGCCCCTAGCGAACACAGGACTTCACTCCTCCTGTTCACCTCCTCCTCCGCCAAGACTTCCAGCGCCATGTTTGAAAACCTCGGAGCCCATGCTGTGCAATCTTTCACTTGTTTCCCAGATTTATTTTCTGCAGGGCTGCAAACTCTCGCTGTCACAGTTCACCCCTGTTTAAGAGAAGCAGGCCAGATCGAAATGGTGCCAGCAAGTTCTGGTTCTTTGGTTCCCTGGTGACATGTGCCCATCAGCACGTTTAATGCTGGCTATCCACATAAATCATTGGGAAAGAGCAGGCAGCACAGAGGGATGGGGATTTAGGGATAGGCAATAATTACTGGCCTAACCAGCTAGGTCCACACACACACAGTGAAAGAATACAAAAATAGTTGGTATGGCTCAAGCAGTGCATAGGATGCATGTTGCTGATGCAGTGTGAGTTCCCACTTGCTATTTTTGGGAGACTAACCAGTTTAGATGCCGTTGCCCATGCCACATTTCAACTTTTACAACGAGATTTTAATTGCTCATAAATGAAGTGGTATTTACTGATACAAACGCACCCAAGTATGGTTGTGTACAGTGAGGTGATGTGCAAACCCCGGTCTGTCTTACGCGGGAGGACAAAAGTGAAAGATGTGAACACGCTGGAGTGTGGAAGTGAAAGTAAAAGTTATACGTTAAATCTGTTGGAAAGGACAGGGCAGCTTTCCTGTTTGTCAGCGGCAAATTTAACGGCAGATCCCCGTGAAAACGCTTCGGGATTTTATGAAATAGTGAGTTTGGGATTACAGAGATGTGCGGATCGAGGGACACTTCGCTCTGTGAGGTGAGATTTGAGCTCTTAACGTTTTACAGATAGTTAAACGACATGGTTCTCCCAGCGTTTTGTGCTGTGAAAGCAATGTACAGATTTCCTGCTTACCTTGATGTATAGGTTTTGTGTTTGATGTGCAGGTTGGGACAGTAACAGATTTGACCTGTCGATCTGTCGAGAGCGAAAAGGAAAATGTTTACTTTCGATGGGCCAAGCTCCATTATTGATTCGCCTTGAGTTACAATATGTGTACATTACTGGTGATGGGCGTAAAAGGAGAATTAATTCGCGTAGGTAATGAGGTGGAAACAATAGGAGTGACTTTTAAAAATGTCAAAATAGGGGGGGGAAATGGTACAATTTAAACAGATTTATACTCTTTTCATATATTTTATTTCCTTTCGGTTTCACTTTCTGTGCTGGAAGGGGCTGGTTTAGCACACTGGGCTAAATCGCTGGCTTTAAAAGCAGACCAAGGCAGGCCAGCAGCGTGGGTTCAATTCCCGTACCAGCCTCCCCGAACAGGCACCAGAATGTGGCGACTAGGGGATTTTCACAGTAACTTCATTTGAAGCCTACTTGTGACAATAAGCAATTTTCATTTTCATTTTTCGTTTCATGTTTCGACACCATGTTGAGCTGGTACCTTTGATTAAGGAAGATGCTGGAGGTTCTACCTGCCAAATTAGAATGCCCAGAAATGTGTGAAATTTGAATTCCTGTCAATAAAATGAAGCATACATTTCCTCTCTACACCTTGCACCCCTCCAGAATGTGGATGCTGCAGGCTAGTGATTGCATCTTCCGATTTCCCTGTCTTGTTTTTTTCAAAGGAACATGGCTGAGATTGAGAGACACATCCTGATGATTGTAAACTCAAATCTAAAGCTTAATGCTTCTCGTTGCAACATATTGAGAGTCCAACCCCACCAATATTTAAATGTTGTTCAGTAATTTCCTAGTGGGTGGAGGTTATGCCATCTCCCGCTTGTTTGTCTGTAATATATCTGAAACATGAATGGATGGAATTCAACATTAAATGGTACACAAATAGGGTATAGCCCAAGGAAGAACTCATCTCTTTTTGACAAATCCTGACCTGGATCCTGGATTTTTGGAGGGATTCATCAATATAGGGAGATGGGTAAAATTGACATATATTGAACATTATGGGTTGTTTTATTTAGAGTGTCATTGATTGTTGTAGTATATTGTGGACTGTCTCAGCTGCTGTGTTGGATTTTGTCACAGTTGTCAAAAAAGGAGCAGAATCTTCAGAGCATATTGTTGGATCCATTATGGATTGGCCTGATGTCTACTCATTGAGACATATTAATTATCAACTTGTAAATGCTTTTAATATGCCTGATGACAGGTGGTAAGACAGATTTCTGGCCTGTCATATTGATGAAGGCAAAGGCAAAGCACTGCGGTACTTTGCCAAGCATAATCATGGTCCAATGATCGTGACCAATCCAATGGAAGTCCATGATTGCCAATTTCTTCTTGGGGCATTGTACTTGAAGGTGAGAGAGGAGTTCTGGAGTATCAACCAGGCAGTAAAAACCTTAAGGAAGAGCTGTGTACTCGTGATAATGTTAAGTTAACAGTGTGGTGGAGTTGTACACTCTATTGTGTGCCTTCTTCCATTTGTTTTAAATGTGTGTAATCTATTTTTCTTTGTCTCTGTGTTCTTATAAAGAAACACCCATGGAGTGATGGTTAACTGGAGATTGCAACATTCCAATGGTTCCTGCATTCAATTCTGCCCAGGAACAGGTGATATTTTAATGCATTAGACAGATCAGTCCAAGGTTTGGTGGACAGCATTTAGTGAACAGTTAGTCATGAGCAGGCAAAGACCCTTCATGCAGCTAAGATGTTGCTGTTAGCTGTGTTGCTGAAGAAGTGGCAGTGTACAGTCACTGGCTGCTTGTGGTTGGGGCTCAGGGTAGCTCACCAGGAGCTGAGGTGTCTGAAGGTGGAATTGAAAGGGACCTGACTGCCAGAGAGCTCTGAGGTGGCAAAGGAAATCCTATGATCAGCGGTAGTCTGTTAATAAATTTGCCTGTGGGGGCAGAAGGGCTGCATGTGCACAGTGGGACTCTACTCATAGCAGCCGGAGAGCTGGAATTGTGCTGGTGATCAGATGGTGGAGTTCAGCCTTGTGAATCAAGTGGGACTCGCTCTCAGGAGAAGAGATTGAGTGACTGGGAGGTGAAAAGTTATTGAGGCAGTCTGAGTTGAAATGGTTTGAGGAAAATCAGAGGTCAGATCTTCACAAGAGAAGCTGAAACACCTCAGGGCTGCAATAGAGTTTCAAATAATGTCTGACTCAGTGGTGTCTGGGTGGGTGGTGAGACATTTGTGGAATCTGTCTTGATTGTGTCGGGATATAATGTGTGTTCTGCCAGTTTACTCGTTAATTGATGTTCACCTTGTGTTGAAAGATAATGTTCACCATTTGCTTTGTAATATATCCAGATGTGTAAAATTTATTTTGATTAAACCCATAGAATGTTGTGGCTTCATTCTCTTAGTAACTGGCAGGGAATTTAAATGTTGTTCACTTTAGACAAAAAGTAATAGATCCCGAACTATATTGCAACCAAATTTAGAGATCTGAATGGGATCGTAGCGTGTATTTCATTTTCTTCATCTCCTGTAGATTTTCCTGTACCACACACACTTCAACTGTGATAATATCCACTCTAAGGTGATAGATTATTGATTTATTGATTTATTCATAGTTTTAGATGATAAAATTGAATGCATGTAGCTGATGTCATGTGAGAGTACTTTTAAGAAATGGTTGTTTATAAATGGGTGTGTATATAAATATCTGTAGTGAGAGTACCTTTCAGAAATGGGTGTTTATTACTGCGGTGATGTCAGAGAGTGGGTGGAGCTGGGCTGTCTGTCAGCTTTTTACTTTCGTTTTAGGCTGTTTGCCGCAGGGTGTGTTTTAGTTTTGTTTTCAGAGCTGGATAGCTGTAGTCACAGCCAGAAGATGTGTGAATCACTCTCTGTAATCCAAAGACTGTAAATCGATCCTGGTGATTTAAAACTAATAACATTAGTGACTTTAACCTGATGTGCTTCTGGTAAAAGGTGTTTTAAATTTTATGGATGTTCAAAGGAAAGCTTAAAGGATTACTTAGTGTTGTATTCTTTCGGGGTTGTATTTGAATTAATGGTTGCTAAGATGTTCACTGTATGTTTTTAAAAAGTGAGCTTGAGTTCATAGAATAAACATTGTTTTGCTTTTAAAAAATACTTTTCCATTTCTGCTGTACCACACCTGTAGAGTGGGCCGTGTGCTCCCCATACCACAATCTATTAAAAGTTGTGGGCCGGGGAGCTCCATGATACACTTTGGGGTTCTCCAAACCCTGGTCCATAACAAATTGGGGGCTCGAGGGGGATAAAAGTCTATCTATTGGATTGGCTTAGTGAACTTAAAGACAATGAGGGGTGAGCATATTGTGGTTGCTTTTCAGGTGTGGTATTCTAGTTTAAGTAGGGAGTGTGTTGTGGACAGTGGCTCTTTCAGAGGCTCAAGAGGTTTCTGGGGGTGGAGATGGTCACACGCAGTATCTTACGGACAGAGACTAAAGGCAGACTGTTAGATTTGGCAAAAATATTGAAGTTAACATTCCCTGAAAAAATGCGAAAAAGATGAGGTAATTATGGCGGGGGCTCAGCATTTAAAGTTGCCTGAGATACAGTTTGACTCAATGGAAATGGTAAAAATTCAGTTACAAATTAAACAAATGGAACATGAGAAAGAATTAAAGCAGCTTGAAAACAAAAGAGATAGAGAGGAAAAAGAAAGAAAAAGAAATAGAGAGGAAAAAGAAAGCGAGAGAGAGGAAAAAGAAAGGGAGAGAGAAGAAAGGAGAAAAGAAAGAATAGCCCGAGCAAAACAAAAAGAAAGAGAAAGGGAGTTACAGATCAGGGAAAAAGATACACACAGAGAGTTTGAACTTAAGAAAATGACCATGAAACATGACAGTCAGTTACAGTTTACAGAAAAGTACAGTTGGATGATAGTGATGAGGATAGTGAGAAAGAGCGTCAAAGTCAAAGGCTTGGCGGGGATCTATTTAAATATGTCCAAGCATTGCCAAGGTTTCATGAGAAGGAGGTAGAAGCCTTTTTCATTTCATTTGAGAAGGAGCTAAACAAATGAAATGGCCACAGGACATGTGGGTATTACTGATTCAAACAAAGCTGGTAAGTAGGGCTAGTGATGTGTTTACATCACTACCGGAGGTGGTATCTGGGACGTATAAGGGGGTGAAAAAATCCATCTTCGGTGCAAATGAACTCATGCCTGAAGCCTACAGACAAAGGTTTAGACATTTAAGGAAATAATTTGGTCAAACATACATGGAATTTGCAAGGCTCAAATAGAGTAATTTTGATAGGTGGATAAGGGCTTTGAAAATAGACCACACGTATGAAGCTCTCAGATAAATTATACATTTTAGAGGTGTTTAAAAATCCAATTCCTGATGTAGTGAGAACTCGTGAGGAAGAACAAGGGGTTAAAACTGCGAGATTAGCAGCAGAAATGGCAGATGATTATGAATTAGTTCATAAATCAAAGCTTAGGTTTCCGACTTCAGTTTCAGCCTGTGAGGGATAGAAACTGGGGACATGAAAAATACTCAAGTGGTAAAAGTAAAGGTGATCTGATGGGAGATAATAAGGAGAGTGTACCTTAGATTAAAAGAGAAATCCAGGAGGGTGGAAAAGAAATGAAAAGTTTCAAATGTTTTCACTGTGATAAACTTAGGCCATGTAAAGTCACATGTTGGTGGTTGAAGAAAAGCACTGGGAAGGCTGATGAGGTGAAACAGGATATGACAGTGGGGTTTGTTAAAGTGGTAAAGGAAAGCCCAAGTGAAGCGAAGGAGGTGCAAAAGATTGTACAGCCTGATCAAGGGGTGATTCATAAGAAGGTGCCAGATCTCTTTAAAGAATTTACTTGTGTGGGTAAAGTTTACTCATGTGTATCAGGAGGAGCAGGTAAATAAGTCACAATTTTAAGAGATACGGGAGCTAGTCAATCTTTAATGGGAAGAGATGAGGAGTTATGTAGTTTGGGAAGAATGTTGCCAGAAAAGGTGGTAATATGTGGAATTCAGGGTTAGAGGAGTAGTGTTCCATTATATAAGTAAAAATTGGAAAGTCCAGTGATGAGTGGTGAAGTGGTAGTAGGAGTAATAGAGAAACTATCTTGTCCAGGAATACAGTTTATCTTGGGTAATGATATAGCTGGATGGCAGGTGGGAGTGATGCCTACTGTGGTTGATAAGCCAGTGGAAAATCAGACAACTGAAGTGTTGAAGGACGAATATCCTGGGATTTTTCCATACTGTGTAGTAACAAGGTTGCAAAGTCACAGGTTAAGAAAAAAGGACAAATCAAAGAATGAAGATGAAGTTGAAGTGCAATTATCAGAAAAGATTTTTGATCAGATGGTTGAAAAAGAGCAATAACAGGTGGAGGATGAGGCGGATATTTTTAGTTCAGGAAAATTGGCGGAGTTACAACAGAAAGATATAGAAATAAAATGGATGTATCAAAAAGCACATATGGAAGAGGAATCTGCGCGTATACCAGAGTGATTTTACCGTAAAAGTGATGTCTTGATGAGAAAATGGAGACCTTTACATATGCAGGCAGATGAAAAGTGGGCAGAAGTTCGTCAAGTAGTATTGCCAGTAGGGTATAGAATGGAGGTGTTGCAAGTTGCACATGAGGTACCAGTGGGAGGTCATTTGGGAATAAGGAAAATTCTAGCTAAAATCCAGAACCATTTTTATTGGCCTGGACTACATAAAGATGTAGTTAAATGTTGTCAATCATGTCACACATGTCAAGTGATAGGGAAACCTCAAGCAGTGATAGAACTACTGCCCTTAATAACTATTCCAGCATTTGAGGAACCTTTTACAAGGGTCCTAATTGATTGCATAGGACCGCTTCCTAAAACAAAAAGTGGTAATCAGTACCTTTTCACGATAATGGATGTGTCTACTAGGTTTCCAGAGGCCATTCCAGTCGGCAATATTACAGCTAAAAAGATTGTGGAGGAGTTACATAAATTCTTTACGAGATATGGACTACCCACAGAAATACAATCAGATCAAGGATCAAAGTTTACCTCCAGGTTATTCAAAGATGTTATGGATATCTTAGGAATAAAATAATTTAAATCAACTGTGTACCATCCAGAATCGCAGGGAGCGTTAGAAAGGTGGCATCAGACACTAAAGATAATGTTGAGGTCTTATTGTCAAGATTATCCAGAGGATTGTGTTAAAGGAATTCCATTCATACTATTTGCAATTCGGGATGCACCTAATGTGTCAACCAAATGTAGTAATTTTGAACTCATTTTTGGTCATGAGGTAAGAGGACCACTTAAATTGATGAAGGAAAAATTGGTGAGTGAGAAATCAGAACTTACATTATTTGATTATGTGTCAAATTTCAGGGAACGATTAAATAGAGCAGGTGAATTGGTTAGAGAACATTTAAAAGTTGCACAAAATGTGATGAAATGGATAGCGGACAAGAAATCCTAAGTTCATAGTTTTGCCAGTGGAGATAAAGTTTTAGTGTTATCAGTGGTAGGTGAGCTTTTAAAAGCTAAGTTTTATAGATCTTATCGGATTGAATGGAGATTACGTGAGGTGAGTTATCAGGTAAAAACACCAGATATAAGGAAAACTCACTGAGTGTGTCATGTGAATATGCTTAAAAGGTAATTTGAAAAGGAAGGAGAGAAAAAGGCTATTTTAATGCTTCTAACTCAAAGTGACGAACCAAATCCAGATGACTGTGGATTTGACATACCTCAAATTAAATTGGAAAACCAGGATGTTCTTAAAAATTGGGATAAATTATTGAGTTCCCTTCCAGAGGAAAAACGAACTGACCTGAAAGAGTTATTGATATCACATAGGCAAGTTTGTGGAGATAAATTGGGAAGTACTAAAATGATGTAGATGTGGGAAATGCTGTTCAAATCAAACAACATCCATACAGACTTAACCCTTTAACATTGGCACAGGTTAACAAAGAGATTGAGAGTATGCTTAAAAATAGCATAATTGAAGTGGGTTGCAGCCAATGGAGCTCACCCATAGTGATGGTACCTAAACCAGACGGTACCCATACCCAATGGTTGTGTGTGGTCTATAGAAAGGTTAATGCAGTTACAAGAACGGACTCTTATCCTATCCCACGTTTGGAGGATTGCATTGAGAAAGTGGGACAATTAGTTTTTATTTCCAAACTGGATTTACTTAAAAGTTACTGGCAGGTACCTTTATCCGGAAGGGCGAAGGAAATTTCAGCTTTTATGACTCCAGATGGTATATACCAATTCAAAGTTATGCCATTTGGCATGAAAAATTCCCCAGCAACATTTCAATGGTTAACTAACAAAGTCGTTTCAGGATTCCCCAATTGTGCGGTATACATCGACGATCTGGTAATTTTCAGCCAGACATGGACAGAACATTTGAAACATCTGATGGAGTTATTCGATCGACTTCAGGAGGCAGGTTTGGTGATAAACTTAGCCAAAAGTGAATTTGGAAAAGTCCAAGTCACTTTCCTTGGCCATACAATTGGACAGGGTCGAATGGTCACACGGGATGTGAAACCAATAGTTATTGAGGAATTTTCAATACCCTCAAGACGAAGGGAAATAACACGGTTTCTTGGCATGAGTGGTTTTGAGCGGACATTTGTGCAAAAGTTTTGTGGCGTGATTGTTCCACTGATGGACTTACTGAAGAAACGTCGAAAATTTCTACCTCCTCTGATAGTGATGCAAACACTTCACTAGCCCTACCTATCAGCTTTGTTTGAATCAGGAATACCCACATGTCCTGTGGCCATTTCATTTGTTTTGCTACCTTCTCAAATTAAATGAAAAAGGCTTCCCCTTCTCGTCAAACCTTGGCAATGCTTAGACAAATTTAAATAGATCCCCACCAAGCCTTTGACTATGACGCTCTTTCTCACTATCCTCATCACTGTCATCCAACTGTACGTTTCCCTTTATGTCTGCCAATTTTAACTGACTGTCATGATTCATGGCCATTTTCTGAAGTTCAACTCTCTCTCTTTACCTATTTCCCTGATCTGTATCTCCCTTTCTCTTTCTTTTTCCTCTCTATCTCTTTCGTATTCAAGCAGATTTAATTCTTTCTCATGTTTCATTTGTTTAAAACTGTATCTCAGGCAACTTTAAATGCTTACCCACTGCCATAATTAACTCATCTTTTCGTATTTTGTCAGGTAATGTTAATTGCAACGTTTTTGCCAAATCTAACAGTCTGCTTTTAGTCTCTGTCCGTAAGGTACTGTGTGTGACCGTCTCCACCCCCACAAACTTCTGAGGCTCTGAAAGAGCCATTGTTCACAACACATTCCCTACTTAAAGTAGAATACCACACCTGAAAAGTAACCACAATATGCTCAACCCTCACAGTCCTTAGGTTCACTAAGCCAATCCACTAGATAGACTTTTATCCCCCTCAAGCCCCCAATTTGTTATGGGTCAGGGCGTAGAGAACCCAAAAATGTATCATGGAGTTCACCTGACCCACAACCTTTAATAGATTGTGGTATGGGGAGCACATGGCCCACTCTACAGGTGTGGTACAGCAGAAATGTAAAATTATTTTTTTAAACAAAACAATATTTATTCTCTGAACACAAATTGACCTTTTTAAACATACAGTGAACATCTTTGCAACCATTAATTCAATACAACCCCCAAAGACTTTAAGCTTTCCTTTTTAACATCCATACGACGTAAAAACAAAACCTTTATCAGAAACACATCAGGTTAAAGTCACTACTGTTATTAGTTTTAAATCACCAGGATCGATTTACAGTCTTTAGATTACAGAGAGACTCAAACACGTTCTGGTGTGACTACATTAACCAGCTCTGAAAACAAAACTAAAACACACGCTGCAGCAAACAGCCTAAAATGAAAGTAAAAAGCTGACAGACAGCCCAGTTCCCTCCACACTCTGACATCACTGATAAACACACATTTCTGAAAGGTACATTTCTTAAACACCCGTTTCTTAAAGGTACTCTCACATGACAATACCATCCAGGACAAAGCATCCCACTTAATTGGCAACCCACCTTCCATATTAAACATTCACTCCCTCCACCAACAGCAGATTGTGGCTGCAATGTGTACCACATACAAGATGAACTGCAGTAACTCACCAAGACTGTGCCAAAATCATCTTCCAAACCTTTGACCATTACTGTGACAAGGGCAGCAAGAACAAGGGAACATCATTAACTATATTTTCCCTCCAAACCAAACGCCATCATGATGTGCAAATGTAGCACCATTTTTTCATTGTCACTGAACCAAAATTCTACAGCACTGTGGAAACATCTTCCTCACCTGGACTGCACTGGTTAAAGAAGGTGGTTCATTATTACCTACTCTGGGGCATTTGGGGTTGGGCAAAAACTGGCCTTGTCAGTGATGCCCACTTCCTCCTCAAGAATGAATACTATTAATAGGATAGGTAGAATAGGAACTCTCTGCATCGACTGTTTCCACATTCGATTTGATTTATTTTTTTTGTAACTCCCAGAATTGGTTGTGATGTGTGATTAATCAGGGTCTTCCTATATGGATGACTTGTATTTCAGTGCGGACCTTGAGCTTATGGAACAAAGGTTATCTGCTGTTAATTCTGGAAATTCTGTAAGCTCTGCAAAAGAGGTTTTGTCAGATTGAATAACAAATGTTTGGTGATGGGTTTCTGGGTGAAAGCTGTGCACTGGATTGGAAATATCTTTCGGGGGAATCGAAGCGCGATTATAATGGTCCAGCACTTAATGTACGATGAATCTCAGTCCTAAGTGGCTTCCCATCCCCTTAACAACGATATCATATACCTCCTTTAATACGGCAACGAATCTCAAGGCACTTTACAGGAGTGTAATCGCCAAAAAAAATCATTCAACTATCAAAGTGGGTCATAGGACAGGTGACCAAATACTTGATCAAATGTGTTAACAGCATCTTAAAGAAACAAAGAGCAGTGGGGGGGGGCCACTGCAGGGAATTTCAGAGCTCAAGCCTAGATAGCTAATAACTATTAATATAATTTGCTGAATTGTTAATAATATTAATCTTTATTATTGTCACAAGTAGTCTTATATTGACACTGCAATGAAGTTACTGTGAAAAGCCCCGAGTCTCCACACTCCGGCCCCTGTTCGGGTACACTGAGGGAGAATTCAGAATGTCCAAATTACTTAACCATGATGTCTTTCGGGACTTGTGGAAGGAAACCGGAGCACCCGGCGGAAACACACGCAGACACAGGGAGAATGTGCAAACTCCACACAGACAGTTACCCAAGTTGGAATCGAACCTGGGATCCTGGCGCTGTGACACAACAGTGCTAACCACTGTGCTACCGTGTATACAATAAGATACTCAATACTGAAGAGAAGAAAAAGTGATCAAAAATAATGCCAGTCAATTTTGTATACTTCCTCAAAATCCATCTTCATTTTGAACAGCTCCTTGAGCAACATGCTTAACATTTTGTTTCAATAAAATCTAAGCAGAGAGAAACAATCACTGTTTCGAATCCAACATGATTCTTCTTTGGAACAGTTCTGAAGAAGATTCATACGCACTCAATGTTGATTCTGTTTCCCTCTCCATAGATGCTACCAGACCTGCTGAGTTTACCTAGCACTTTCTATTTTCATTACGCACTCCATGGCCTTGACATCGTTCCTAAATCAGAATGGTTAAAACTGGATGAAATATTTTTTTGGCCTAATAGTGATTTGCATAGATTCTGCAACTGTGCTGTTTTACTTGACGTTTCCATCTTCTGCATGCTTCTCTTGTGTACGATTTGCACAAATGTGTGCGTATGGATTGTGCGTTACTTCTGCATATAATTCCAAGATAAACCAAACTGCTGACACACAAAGGTTGATTTCCCCCATTAGACACAAAACGGGAAGCAGAAATTTCCCCACTTCGTGCCTGTTACTCCTCACTAGGAACTCTCAAGTCCATAGAATCCCTACAGTGCAAAAGGAGGTCATTTAGCCCAGTGGATCTGGTGCAGACCCTCCGAAAGACCACCCTACCCAGGCTTTCCCTGTCACCCCAGCTAACCTGAACATCGGTAGCACAAGTGGATAGCACTGTGGCTTCACAGCGCCAGGGTCCCAGGTTCGATTCCCCGCTGGGTCACTGTCTGTGCGTTCTCCCCGTGTCTGCGTGGGTTTCCTCCGGGTGCTCCGGTTTCCTCCCACAGTCCAAAGATGTGCAGGTTCGGTGGATTGGCCATGATAAATTGTCCTGAGTGACCAAAAAAAGGTTAGAAGTGGGTTATGGGGTGGAGGTAAGGGCTTAAGTGGGTCGGTGCAGACTCGATGGGCCGAATGGCCTCCTTCTGCACTGTATGTTCTATGTTCTTTGGACACTGGGAGGAAACTGGAGCACCCAGAGGGAACCCACGCAGACACAGGGCGACCGTGCAGACCCCACACAGACAGTCACTCAAGATTAGAATGGAATCTGGGTCCCTGGCACTGTGAGGCAGCACTGTGCCACGGTGCAGACAGCCATGCAGCTGTCATAATCCCATTCAAGAGTAGGCATTGGCTTTGAAAAATCACTTAAATTTCACCATCTTTACAATCTAATCTTGGAGGTTAGTGTACCACCCAACTTTTATTTTCTGGAAAGCCCTTGTTTCATCTTAATAAACTGAATGGATATTTACTTATTAATCTATATTAGGAGAATGCTTTCAGCAGCTGTCAACTTAACCTTTCCCCACAAATGTAATTGTTGAAATGATCTGTCTCTGATCTCCATAAATAAAATTTGGATGTCTGCCCACATGTAGTTTGTTTTACCATACAGCTGCTATTGAAAACAATGCTTAAAAAGTAGTTTTCTGTAACTGAAATTATTTATTTTGACAGGATTTATATGTAATATTTTAATACCTTCCACCAAAATTTGGTCAAAAATATTAAAAGCATGTTTTAATGCCATTGTTAAACTCCTATGTTTACTGTTAATCTTGGCTAGATCTTGCAGCTTATTCTTGTTGGTGTGTGGGGGGGGGGGGGGGGGGTGCGGAATCTCGTTGGTTTCTGCTGAAACATGTTTGTGCTGTCAGAACAAGCTTACCAATGCAAATAATGCTCCACCAACAACAGCAGTTTTCCAAGAAACTGAATGCTCCAGTTAAGCAACCCTGACTAAACATGACAATTCTGTTTTGTTGATCACTTTCTGTAGATTGCTGACAGGAAAGCATTTTCAGTTCCACACAATTCTGACCCAACCATCCAATCCATTTCTCATCACCTTTTAATTTTATTATTAATTGTAGAATAAGAATTCAATCAAAATTGCGGGTTAAGAAGGCATTCTTGTGTTTGCTCATTGCTCTGTACTAATAATAATCTTTATTGTCACAAGTAGGCTTACATTAACACTGCAATGAAGTTACTGTGAAAATCTCCTTGGCGCCACATTCCGGCGCCTGTTCGGGTACACAGATAAAGTCTTTTTATCTGTACACAAATAAAAAAAGTCTTTTGGGACTTGTGGGAGGAAACCGGAGCAGCCGGAGGAAATTCACAGACACAGGAAGAACATGCAGACTCCGCACAGACAGTGACCCAAGCCAGGAATTGAACCTGGGACTCTGGTGCTGTGAAACAACAGTGCTAACCACTGTGCTACCGTGTCACTCTCTGTTAATGTTGGTCTTAAAATGCTGGGCTTGATTTTAAAGGGACACCCTGGTCCCCACCCACTAAATGTTCAGCTATCGCCAACCAGAGAGAATCTAACCATCCCTACTTAACATGCAACAGCATTACCGCCACAGAAAGTCCCACCATTGTGTAGTTTACCATTGACAAGAATCTTGACTCAGTGGCTATGAGAGCAGGTCAGAAGCTAGGAATTCTTTAGCAAGTAGCTCCTCTCCCAACTCCAAAGCCTTGTGTAAGAAAGAGAACCCAATGTTGTCCAGTTACAGTTGGATATTCTCAAAGTAGGGAAAGTCAGTGCATGATCATTTGTCATCCAGAGTTGGGAAGCCAATTAAATGAACTAATTGGCTGATAAACATGCCTCTCCTTCCCCCACCAGCATGTTCTCAGTGCAGGACAGGCCACTGCCCTGTGGAGAGACGTCCAGGTAAACCTCTACAGGCATATGCAAAGTGCCAGCCCTCAGAGTGGGCCGTCATCTCTGAGACACAAGCCCCTTGTTCTCAACTGGACGTCAATCCTGGTTATGGGCCTCTAATAGTTTGCTACTGGTAAGCTGCTACCCAGAGTTGTGCCATCTGCTTATGCAGATGTTAGGACCTTTAGTCCCAGTGGAGGGACAAACCGCCTTTTTGAAAAATCCAGCCCAGTTCCTCTGCTAATGTTGCTGAAGGCAGGTGGCAGGGTAGCACAGTGGTTAGCACTGTTGCTTCACAGCTCCAGGGTTCCAGACTCGATTCCTGGCTTGGGTCACTGTCTGTGTGGAGTCTGCATGTCCTCCCAGTGTCTGTGGGTTACCTCCGGCTGGTCCGGTTTCCTCCCACAAGTCCCGAAGGACAAGCTGTTTGGTAATTTCAGCATTCTGAATTCTCCCTCTGTGTAGCCGAACAGGCTCCGGAATGTGGTGACTAGGGGCTTTTCACAGTAACTTCATTGCAGTGTTAATGTAAGCCTACTCGTGACAATAAATATTATTATTATTATTATTATTATTATTAAGCCATGAGTCAGAGTTAAGCCATGATCCAGGATGACAATCCCTCCAAATTTCACTTCCATCCTGTAATGAATCACAGTCAATGTACAACAACCTCCCCACTAGCCAGTAACAAGGCCCATATTGGAAAAGCACTTGGAAGGTGGCTGATGTTAGCTTGTGCCTTGGAAATCTATATCTCTTTGATTAGAACCTCTTAAAGTTCAATTTTAAATAAAATGGCTGCATAACTGAAAAATCCCAAATGCTAAATTTAATCTCAGACAGTTTATCTTTAATATTGTGTAGCTATTTTTCCTATTGAACCATTGTCATTTGGAAAGAAAAACAAAGAGATTGTTCATGTATAATGGCAAGGAGACCTACTCCAACATGGAGGCGCTCCTCCTGGTTTGCAGGAGTTTCTCCTTTCAGCTGCTTCAGGGGGGCCTGCACCTCATGCCCATAAATTAATCTGAAGGGGCTGAAGCCACTGGACTAGTTCGGGGAGTCCTTGGTGCCGAACAACCGGAAGGCCAAACTCTTATCCCAGTCATGGCAATATCCAGTGCAGTAGGCCCGAATCTTAATTTTCAGGTTTTGGCATGCTCGCGCCCTCTGGGACTCAGGGTGATACGCTGATGACTTCAGCTGGGTTATACCTAGCCGTGCATGATTTTCTGAAACACTTGGGACTGGAGGTCATTCCCCTAATCCGAATTTCCGGCAGGTTGTCCTGGGTAAAGAACTGATCATCCCTTTGAACTGGCTGTGGAGGGGAATGGTTTCAGAGAACCTGGTGGCTAGATTTATTACGGTTAGAAAGTGTTGGTAACCAGTCTTGATTGTGGGTCGGAGACCCATACAATCAATCGGCTATCGGTCAAAGGGTTCACAGAATGCTGGGGTGGGCTTTTGAGGTGGGGAAGGGGTTGCTGGTTTAATAGTGGCCTGAGGTTTTCCTGCAACCTGGCAAGCATGGCAGATTTTGCAGAATTCCATGACATCAGACCCTAGGCGTGGCCAGTCAAAATGCTTACTGACACGGGCTAACGTTTTATGGCTATCTGCGTCCAGTCATTGGGATGGCACAGGCTATTTTCAGAATTTGCTGATGGTATTCTGAGGGCAGAACCAAACCTGGTGGAGCACTGCCTGCTCTTCATCTGCAGACATAAGGGAGTGGGGGGGGGGGGGGGGGGTGGGGGGGTGGGGGTGGGCTTTACTTCCGTATTACAACTCCTCTAGGAGCTGGCTGGCTTCTGTTTCTGAGCAGGCAGTGCGATGCTCCGCACCTCAGGATCCACCTGTTGAGCATTCACCAGGGAGGTTCAGCTGAGCACTCCTCCACCCCGTCAGCTTTCAAACAAATGTTTCTACTAGCCTGATTTCAGGCCCATCTTGTGGGGCTCTGGCTCTTTGCTCACTGCGTTTTCCTGCCTCGCCTGGGATCCCATCACTACACAATCAAGGAAAATTCCTTAGATAACTTCCTGTCACTGATAAGGTTCCCTCTCTTCATTTGGCTGCTCTAAATCTGCTGGGGTGGTGACCGCCTTGTTAGCAGCCAAATCCTTCCCAATTGTGAAATCAATTCCAGTCACTGGCAGCTCGGAGGTGATTTGTACTGTCACCGGGCCAGGTGGATCTGGTGGAGGGAGGGGGACAGGTATTCCCCCTCCCACTCCATTTATCAGTGCCTCAACTGTTGGGAGCATTTGGAGGTGATTGGGAGCTGGGGGCGGGGGGGGGGGGGGGGGGGGGGGGAGTGGCCCCTGTGTCCAGGAGCAGTATAATAAATTTGTCTCATTTTGGGACAGGTACAGGGACACTGTTCCTGGCAGGTCAAAACTCCCGGGAATTCTGTCCATTCCGTCTACACATAGGTCTATGCCCTCAGGAAGTCTAGCCCCAGTAGTGAGTGTCTTCCCCTGGCTCTGCTGCACTACGCATTATGGCTTTCTTCGGGGAACTACTCATATGAAGCCACATTGGGCCAACTGGCTTGCTGTGTAATCTCATGCATTCACGTCTGCAATGGCCTATTTTGTTGCAATGAGAACACACCAACCTCTGGGCAGTCTCCTTTCGGGCTGCTGGGGGGGCTTCTCACAAACCTTTTGTTTCTTGTCTGGGAGGAGGGGGGGGGGGGGGGCGGTCTTTTCTCTGCAGCTCTGCTTATCTTTCCAAAGCTCATGGGTATGGTTTGAAAAGGGTCTGCCTGTGTTTCCAGACTCGTGGGTGAGATCAAAGCTGTCTGCTGTGACGGTTGGAGCCCTGGCTGTGAAAGTGTGAAGGTTCTCTGCTGCTCCGAGTATACAGGCAGTTCTCAGACTTAAGTTGTATTCAGGACCCAATTGTGTTATAATACACCCTCCATACTGGCGCTGGAGGGTGTGCAGAGGAGATTCACTAGGTTAATCCCAGAGTTGAGGGGGTTGGATTACGAGGAGAAGTTGAGTGTACTCATTGGAATTTAGAAGGATGCGGGGGGGGGGATCTTATAGAAACATATAAAATTATGAAGGGAATAGATAGGATAGATGCGGGCAGGTTGTTTCCACTGGCGGGTGAAAGCAGAACTAGGGGACATAGCCTCAAAATAAGGGGAAGTAGATTTAGGACTGAATTTAGGAGAAACTTCTTCACCCAAAGGGTTGTGAATCTCTGGATTTCCCTGCCCAGTGAAGCAGTTGAGGCTCCTTCATTAAATGTTTTCAAGATAAAGATAGATAGTTTTTTTGAAGAATAAAGGAATAAAGGGTTATGGTGTTTGAGCAGGAACGAGGAGCTGAGTCCACAAAAGATCAGCCATGATCTCATTGAATGGCGGAGCAGGCTCGAGGGGCCAGATGGCCAACTCCTGCTCCTAGTTCTTATGGTCTTATAAGTCAAAATGTCATAAATTGGAATCAATTTTCCAATAGTAACAATGGTATAAAGGGGGGATTGATTCCTGAACCAAGGCCAAAGATCACATATGGGGTGTCTAATAGTGTTAAATACTCTCAACTCTTATCCTGTCAAATTGCTGAGATGACTGTTGATGACTGCACACCTTACCCAAGTGGTTTAAAGGAGGGGGGATGGGGTATAATGAAGCTATCCATCACTGCCAGGTTTTTAAAATTCATTTTTACGGGATGTGGGCTTCGCTGGCCAGGCCAGCATTTGTTGCCCATCTCTAATTGCCCTCGAGAAGGTGGTGGGGAGCTGTCTCCTGAACCACTGCAGTCCAGGTGATGTAGGTAGTTACCTGTTTAACTTCGAATGTCTGCAAGTCTGATACACATATTAAATACAGCCTAAGCATGTAAATGCATTCGTATTCTGACAGTTGTACCAAAAAGAATAAACAGAATAAAACACTCGTTTACCATCTAATAAAAATGTTTCGATCTGTACAGATGAATGGCACGGGTCATCCATGCACATGGGCACGCTAGTGTGGCGTCGTAAGGGATGGGCAATTAATGCTGGCTGAGCCAGCGATGCCCACATCCCATAAATTAATTAAAAAGAAGTTGAAAGCAACATTGTAAAGTCGAAATGTGGTGTCCATTTATAAATGCCGTTCATTGACTTCAGGAGGCGCCATGTAAAAAATTGGTCGCACCTTGGATGGGATCTGCCCGAGACTTGATTTTTTAGAATTTAATGCCCGGTCCCAGGGGCAATTTTTTGTTAAATAAGTGAAAGAAGACATAAGGAAGAAGGATGTCCAAAACCCAAAGTAAAGCCATCGTGAAGAAGGGGGCGAGTGAAGGTTCGCCGTGGAGTGGAAGGGTCGGCTCGGCAACTGGAAGGATGACGGAGGCTGGGTCGCTGGGCGGGGTCGCACTAATCACGGCAGAAAAGATGACTGAGGTGATGGTTGTGGAACTTGAAAAACAGTTCGCAAAGCACATGGAGGTGATGAGGAAGGAGATAATGGCAGCACTGAAGGTGCTGGTGGAGGAGGCAATGGCCCAGTGAAGGCAGCGGTGTTGAGGGCATCGGCCGAGGTGCGAGAGCAGGGTGAGAAAATGAAGGGAGTGGAGGAGGCCCTATCGCAATACAGGCATCAGCTCACCTCAATGGCTGAGGAGCTGCAGAAGGTGGTGGAGGCCAACAAGGGTCTGCGAGCCAAAGTGAAGGACCAGGTAAACAGAGCTAGCCGGCAACATCTGGGGATAGTGGGCCTGCCCGAAGGGGTGGAAGGCCCGAGGCCGATGGAGTATTTTGCCAGGATGTTGACGGAGCTGTTGGGGGAGGGGGAAGGTCCCTCCCGGTATGAACTGGATCGGGCTTACAGGGTGTGGAGGCCTAAACCAAAGGCAAATGAGCCGCCAAGAGCAGTGATTATTTGTTTCCGAAGGTACCGCGTGAAGGAGAATGTTATAAGTTGGGCATAGCTGAAGCAGGAAGTGCAGTGGGCTGGAGCTGGAAAACGTATATACCAGGACTTTACAGTGGAATTGGTGAGGAGGCGGGCGGCCTTCGGCCGAGTGAAGACGGCACTGTATAACCACGGTATGAGGTTCGGCACAGTGTACCCAGCTTAATTGAGGGTGACCTACAACTCCAAAGACTTTTATTTTGAAACAGTGGAATCGGCGGAAGCGTTTGTGAAGGCAGAAGGACTGGGGCAGAAATGAGAAATGGGACTGAAGATTGGTCTTGGACTGAGGGTAGAGGGGTGGAGGAGTGTATGTAGCTCTATTTTTTAGCTCATGTTGTGATATGTGCTAAATGAGTTGAAGTTGCCTATTTGGACAAGGTAGGAGTTTTCTTTTGCAATGATGGCTCTTTGGGGGTTTGTGTGTTTACATTGGGGTTGTGTGCTGAAGGGGATTTCTTTGTTTTCCTGGGACCGGTGGGGTGGGGGGGGGGGGGGGGGGGATTGGATGGGAGTGAGCCTGGGTAGGGGCCTCCATACTTGCTAGCTCTAGATGGCCAGTGAACAGGAGTGTGGGAGGGAGGGAGGGGCTATGGCAATCGGAGCTTGTTAGAAATGATTTCAATGGGCCTAGGAGGTGTGAAAAGTCGGGGGAGGGGACTGATACTGGGTGAAGTGTTTTCAAGAGGAAATGGATGGGAGGATTCTGGTGGGGGGGGGTTCGATGGTAACAATGGGACGGGGCAGGCCAAGCCTAGTGGGCAGGGCCCGGAGTTATGATGAATCATAGAATCATGGAATCAACAGTGCAGATGGAGACCATTCGGCCCATCGAGTCTGCACCAGCCCTTGGAAAGAGCACCCTACTTAAGACCACACCCGCACCCTATCCCTGTAACTCAGTGATGAGCCATCAATTGCACGAGAGATGAGTTGCTGTACAAAAGTTAGGCTTTAATAAGCTAGAACTTAGTCCTGCAGTTGTCTACAATAAAATGGATGACCGCCAGGCGCTTCGACTATTTATACCTCGGTAAGGAGGCGTGGTTAACTCAGCCTCTCGACCAATCGGAGAGCTGTCACATGACTGGTCTCAACCAATCGGTCGAGAGGCACATGACCGACCAGGGCCAATGGTAAGCCGGTGTTCTGCACCAATGGCAGACAGCTATGCAAATCATATCACCACACCCAGTAACGCCACCTAACCTTTTTGGACACTAAGGGCGATTTATCATGCCCAATCCACCTAACCTGCACATCTTTGGGCTGTGGGAGGATCCGGAGGAGCACCCAGAGGAAACCTGCGCAGACACGGGGAGAACGTGCGGACTCCGCACTGACGGACCCAAGCTAAGAGTCGAAACTGGGCCCCTGGAGCTCTGAAGCAACTTTGCTAACTTATTTTTGTTTGTTTTTTCTTAAATAAATAAATAATAAATATAAATAAATAAATGATCTTTATTGTCACAAGTATCTTACATTAAGGCTGCAATGAAGTTACTGTGAAAAGCTGTGAAAAGTTACTGTGGTTGTTTATTGATGAAAATGTTGAAAATGAGACTAAAAAGATTTTTAAAATCTGTAATAATAAATGCCGTTTGTCGTAACTCAAGCATCATAACGTTGAGTACAGCCTCTATTCACAGGTTGGAGGGTTGGCAATTTTTAAATCCCTCCAACAGTACTTTATAGGTCTGTGGGATTCTTAGCAATCTTATCCATCGGTCAAATGCTATTTGTTTCAACCGTTGAAACTCAATGTAGGTTTATGTGAGCTTCTTAAAACATTTTTTGGAATTGCCAGTGATATTCTTCCAGGACGAACTCATAGGCACCTCGGGTGGCAGTCACGGCCTGTTTATAATTCAGTGACACATCAGGTGGCAGAACTGAGTAGACCTGTTGGGCTCTCCCTGACAGCTGGCTGTGCATTAATAATTGACCGCATGTCTGAGGGTCATTTGAGCTGTCCGGCTATTTTCTCAAATGTGGCAAAAAAAAAGCCTCCACATCAGGGAAGGCCTGAGAATTTTGGAATGAATCTCACATACTAATCAGGAATGAATCTGTCATACTTGAGGGCCTCCGAGTGGTTCCAGGTTAGAAGGATAAGGAGTTTGACTAGTTAGATAGAGATTTTTCCCTTGTCTCTTGCAATATCAGGTCCTTCTATTCCTTTGAGCTGCTAACTCCACTTCCAATTTTCAAGGCTTGAATTCGATTTCCCATTCCTGATTCCTTTGCTCTCTCTCGTTCTCTTGCTTTCCTTTTTCTTTTTGCCCTCTCCAGAACGTGCCCTCTCCTGAGAACCTCTGCTAAAGGCACAATGCCCAGTGCAAACAACAAGGGGGACGGGGCAGCCCTGCCTAGTCCCTCTCTGAAGACCACAATTCTCAGATGTATAACCACTCATGAGCACTGAGGCAAAAGGCCTATGGTGCAAAATCTGAATCCACTTATTATATTCCTCACCCAACCCAAATCTTCGCAACGTACAAATTAAGTAATTCTACTCCACCCTGTCAAAAGCTTTCTCTGCATCCAAGGAGATCACTAACCCATCCAACACCTGCTCCCGGATCACATTCAGTAACCTTCTGATATTATTGCTAGAAATCTGGGGCTGGGGCTGGGACTGGGGCTGGTTTAGCACAGTGGGCTAAACAGCTAGCTTGTAATGCAGAACAAGGCAGCAGCACGGGTTCAATTCCCGTACCAGCCTCCCCAAACAGGCACGGGAATGTGGCGACTAGGGGCTTTTAACAGTAACTTCATTGAAGCCTACTTATGACAATAAGCGATTTTCATTTCATTCATTCATTTTATATATAGATTTTATAGATTTATAGATATATTGATATAATTATAAAAATATCATGAGGTCATAGTGCCTGATTGTCAATGTCATACAACAAGATCTAACTTATCTCATGCTAGGCCAAGCTCAAATATAGCATGCTCAATCCTGTATTAGAGAGCATTTCACGCTTCCAATCAGGAACCAATATCCATAACGAATTGCCTTTAGTCTATTCAATTCCAGATCTTACTGCCCAATCCCACATCTTGTACAGACCATCGTGGTCATCTTTGAACCAAAATACTGCACTAAAAACTGAAGAATTAGATATTGCTGCTTCTTTACAAAAAAACATGTTTACCGTTGACCCTTCTGTGCTAAGCAACTGCATGGAAGAAAGGGTTGCGAAAGAGGAATATCATTGGACTGCTATCTTGCACTTTAATGGCTATGGGTGGTGTTAGTTGGAGTGTCAAAACCCGTTACTTACTTACTTGGACTCAAATTGATCAATGTCCCAGGGACAAAATAACTTGATGAAAAGAGAAGAGGGGCTCATTGCTTCAAAAACATAAATTGGATTTTGGGGATATTTAAATTGTCTGGTTTCAAAAGTGCATTGTTCGCAAGGTAGGGCAAAAAGGCGTTAAATCCTCCTCTGACTCTTCTATTTTCATGAAAATGACATCGGGTAAAGTCTGTTGTAGACCCAGTAGAAAGTTACACAAAGGCAGTGCTATAATGTTGCGGCTTTGTCACTAATCCTCACTGCTTTCAACGATCCCATAACTTGTCGCATTTTACAGGTATCCCAATGTTGCGCTAGGGAATCTCTCCAGGGAGTTCCCATGTCAGGGTTTATCCGGCAATTGCCCAGAAGTGCAAACTTCCTCTGGACAATTGCGTTGGGGTGGGAACCATCCAACAGAAGCAATTTAATTGCTAACGTCAGATGGTTCTCCCAATTTTATCCTGATAGATGCTCTGAAAAAGTTGCAGGAAAAAGAAATGATTTCTAACTCCAGAGTAATTAACTTCAGACTCATCCTCGCATGGACACCCCACAGACATGCACATGACCACCCACCCCCACTCTTCTCGTCTGACCCAAACCCCTGCCCCACCCGCCCCCATTGTCTGAGCCAGTTACCTTTTAATTGTCCCTTTAAACCTCCCCTTTACGGCAGCTACTGCCGGAAAAAGGGAAGTTTCCTACCTAGCTGCATCCCAGTTACTCCACGTTGATGCAGCCAGGAGCTCACTTCGCTGCTCATGTCTCACCCAGCCTGACTGGGGAAGATTGGGTGAGACAAGGGACTTCAGAATCCTAGCGAAGGTCAGTCCGTCGAGAGTGGCAATCTGCCAGAGATTGCCACCATGAGGAAGCGACGAGTATATCTCCATGGTTTGAGTGCAGGATTGCTGAATGTTTTGGTTAATTACTGTCCCAACGTCCTGCGCTCAACCATCAGCAAAGTGATGGAAGGTGTCGTCAACAATGCATTAAGCAGCACATGCTCATGACTTTACTGCAACAATAAACTGCTCACTGAAACTCAGTTTGGATTCTGTCAAGTCCGCTCCGCACCAATTTACAGATTTGGCACAAATATGGCAAAAGAGCTGAATTCAAGAGGCGAGCAATGTGTGACTTAAGCAATGTGTGACGTCGAGGAGCATTTTAAAAATTGAAGTCACTGGGAAGAAGTGGGGAAACTCTTCACTGGTTGGAGTCATACTGAGCAAAAAGGAAGATAGCAATGGTTGTTGCAGGCCGATCATTTAATCCCCAGGATATCATTGAGGGAGTCCCTGAGGGCAATATCATAGATTCGATCATTGTCAGCTGCTTCATCAATGGCCTTTCCCCTCATGAGGTCAAAAGTGGGATATTCGCTGATGAATGCACAGTGCTCAGTTTCATTTGCAACTCATTTGTCCACATGCATCAAAACCTAGACAACATTCAGCCTTGGGTTGATACCTGGCAAGTAACATTCACGCTGCACAAGTGCGAAGCAATGATGATCTCCGAAAATTGAGACTCTAACGGGCGGCATGGTGGCAAAGTGTTCAGCATGGCTGCCTCACAGTGCAAGGGACCCAGGTTCAATTCCAACCTCGGTGACTGTTTGTGGGGTGTAGCGCTAACAATTATACTCAAAGCCGAGTGACTGGTTCAATAGAGGCTTTATTGTTGTACAATGTTGTCCCTCCATCTGCAACTGTAGACTAAGGGTCTGAGTGGCTCTCATGCATATTTATACACAAGCTCCCTGTGGGCGGAGCTAGCCGGCAGGGGCTTACCGGAGGAACCTGTATTACAGGTACAGGCATACATCCCCCTACTGCAGTACGCATAACTACAGTGGTTATCTCACCACATGGGGTGTTTGCACATTCTCCCCATGTCTGTGTGGGTTTCCTGCCCGTGCTCTGGTTTCCTCCCACAGTTCAAAGATGTGCAGGTTAGGTGGAGTGGCCATTCTAAATATCCCTGAGTGTCCAAAGGTTAGATGGGGTTACAGGGATAGGACAGGGGAGTGGGTCTAGGTAGGAGACTCTTTCTGAGGGTTGGTGTAGACTCGATGGGCCGAATGGCCTCCTTCTGCAGTGTAGGTATTCTAGAGTAATTCTAACCACTACCCCCTGTCATTCAAGTACAGCAGACACATGGGAACCACCAGCCGTTAAGTTCCCCTCCAAGTATGACTTGGTTTGGTTTCATTTTTTTGTTCCGCATGGTTTGGTCAAAAACCTGGAATTCATATCCTGACAGGACTGTGAATGTGCCTACACTGCACGGACTGCAGTGGTTCAAGAGAATGGATAACATCATTCCTTCAAGGGCAATTAGTGATGAACAAAATATGCTGGTCTTCCGAGCCATGCCCAGAGCCCACTAACAAATAAAGAAAATCCTGGTAGTGTGTGACTAATGAGGACTTTCTACATTCAATGGAAAGTTTTTATCTGTCTTCTAATTTACATTTTTCCGTCATGCAACGGTTGTTGAAGGAAGATTCTATCACATTTAACTATGCAAAAGACAAACTGAATAAAATTGGCTTGAAAAATGAAAAAGTAACACAAGCTTGCTGGGAGCCATGCCAAGCCACATGCAACTTCCTTCTCAGAAAATGTGGAGAAACATCAATCAGCAAGGATCAAGCAAGTTCAAACCAGGTCACTTCAGTTGGCAGATTCTTGTTGCTCGCTAGCTTCCCCTTTTCCCAGGCCCAGTAGCCACCAACTCTAAAGAATATTCTAATAATTACAATGTAACTCAACACCAACCTATTAATGAAATGAAAATTGCTTATTGTCACAAGTCGGCTTCAAATGAAGTTACTGTGAAAAGCCCCTAGTCGCCACATTCCGGCGCCTGTTCGGGGAGGCTGGTACGGGAATGAAGCCATGCTGCTGGCGTGCCTTGGTTTGCTTTAAAAGCCAGCTATTTAGCCCAGTGTGCTAAACCAGCCCCTAAACATCCCCACTTCAATCCTGTATTAGAGAGCATACTATTACCTACGCTTCCAATCAGGAACCAATGTCCATAACGAATTGCCTTTAGTCTATTCAATTCCAGATCTTACTGCCCAATCCCACATCTTGTACAGTCCATCGTGGTCATCTTTGAACCAAAATGCCGCACTAAAACCTGAAGAATTAGATATTGCTGCTTCTTTACAAAAAAAATGTTTACCTTTGACAGCAGCATCGATCAAATTTCAGAATTAAGGGTCAGAATTTTACCCTTCCCACTTCGCGTTGGGACACTCACAGACTAGGCGCATCTGCCTTCTGAAAAAAATGCTCTGAATGGGGTGACTTTCATTTCTGGGTGCATGGCTGAGTCAGGCCTACAGGCCCTGGACACAGATAGGAGGTGGCCACAGGGGCTGCTGAGACGGGCTGGTTAAAAGGCCTGTTTCAGTTCTCTGACTCTTGTTTTGTTAAATGTTTTTTCCCACTAGACCTCACCCCTCATGCCCCATCATTCCCAAATCATACCAGCCCAGGATACTTCTTCCAATCCCCGTGCCCCCTTATAGTCACCACAGCAACTTAGTGCCAACTCATGAGGCCTCACTCATCTCATGCCAGCCCATGTCTGCCCAACCACCATTCTTTTCCCTTACACTCTCCCTGCCAATTCACCCTTTATCCACCACAGGCAGACCTCCGGAGCCATACTGAGATGAAACAGTTCTAAGATCCTAGTACAGACTTCAATAGATTTAAAATAAACATTCATTCAATAAAGGCCATTCAATACATTTAAATTCCCTCGTGAATCAATCTCTTATAAGGCACGCATTTGTAATCATAACCTCACATCAGAGACCGCTAGTCCCTTAACAGACTAAGGACTGAATTTAACTGTCAATAAAACTGAGCTTACAATTCCCCACTGTGATAACAACAGGTTGCAGAAACAGTCACGAGGTAATCATACTGTAATGATAGCACTTCGGGTTATTGCAACAAACATCTATTGAAACTGCCAGAATCAATTATTTACACTCAAAGAGGACTTAAATAATTTGACATCAAACAGTACGATATGTTTTTTGCCTGTTAAGCACATTTGCATCTCCATCCTAAGGTCATGGAACTACACTGAGGGATGAGGCCCTTTTTGGACTGAAAATAGTATCTGCTTATGCTGTGCATTCAATTTAAATGACCCAGCAGATATAGAATTTACAGTGCAGAAGGAGGCCATTTAGCCCATCGAGTCTGCACCAGCCTTTGGAAAGAGAAGTCTACCCAAGACCACACCTCCACCCTATCCCCGTAACCCAGTAACCCCACCCAACCCTTTTGGACCTTAAGGACAATTTAGCATGGACAATCCACCTAACATGCATATCTTTGGATTGTGGGAGGAAACCGGAGCACTCGGAGGAAACCCACACAGACACGGGGAGAAAGTGCAAACGCCTCACAGACAGTGACCCAAGCCGAGAATCGAACCTGGAGCTGTGAAGCAATTGTGCTACTGTGCTGTCCCCAAAGTTATGCCTACTGTTCAGAAATTGTTTTAAGTTATATTTGTATCTTGTAAGTGTTAGGAATAAGATTGTCTGTAAGGGCAATGTTTAATTTATATTTCTGTATTTGTGTTAAGAAAGGAGAGACTTGAGTTTTAGTTTCACTTTCAAAGATTCCTGCATTTTAATCAGGTTTTATGACTCTCAATATGGGGAAAAAGAAATGATACTGTTGCCTAGTGACAAGGGACCCATGGGCAGAAAAAGTAATTTAAGTTCAGTGGGAAGAAGCTGAGCCAGAAGAAAAGACCAGGGCCGGGATTCTCCCCTACCCGGCGGGGCGGGGGGTCCCGGCGGGACGGAGTGGCGTGAACCACTCCGGTGTCGGGCCTCCCCAAAGGTTCGGAATTCTCCGCACCTTTAGGGGCTAGGCCCGTGCCGGAGTGGTTCCCACTCCGCTGGCCCTCGTGAACGGCCTTTGGTGCCCCGACAGCTGGGGCCGAAAGGCCTTCGCCGGCCGGCGGAAGTCCGCGCATGCGCCGGAGCGTCAGTGGCTGCTGACGTCATACCGGCGCATGCGCAGGGGAGGGTTGAAGGCCATGGCGGGGGCGGAAGAAAAGGAGTGCACTCACGGCACAGGCCTGTCCACCGATCGGTGGGCCCCGATCGCAGGCCAAGCCACCGTGGGGGCACCCCCCGGGGTCAGATTGCCCCGCACCCCCCCAGGACCCCGAAGCCCGCCTGCGCCGCCAAACTCGCCGGTACCAGAGGTGGTTTAAACCACGTCAGTAGGAAAGGCCTGTCAGCGGCGGGACTTCGGCCCATCGCAGGCCGAAGAATCGCCGTGGGGGGCCCACCGAATCTCGAGGGGCGGAGAATTCGGGACACAGCGGGGGCGTGATTGACGCCGGCCCCGGGCAATTCACCGACCCCCCCAGGGGTCGGAGAATTCCGCCCCAGTTCACAGAACCTGCTGGAACATGCATGACGTGCAAAGGGACAGAGATCAAATCCCAACCTAAAGAAGTAGGTTCCAAAAAACAATATTTATTGTCACAAGTAGTCTAATATTAATACTGCAATGAAGTTACTGTGAAAATCCCCTCATCGCCACATTTCGGCGACTGTTCGTATACACCGAGGGAGAATTGAGAATGTTATCCCAACAGCACTTATTTTGGGACTTGTGGGAGGAAACCGGAGCACCCGGGGGAAACCCACACAGACACAGGGTGAACGTGCAGGCTCCACACAGACAGTGACCTAAGCCGGGAATCAAACCCGAGAACCTGCTGGTGTGAAGCAACAGTGCTAACCACCGTGCTATTTAAGTATCCTCAGGCTTTCGTAGGTGGTCGTCTTGTTTGTTGGGCTCTACAAGTTTAGTACATGGATGGAAATGCCTGCACAGATTGGACATAGGCAGTACCACTGCTCAAATGGCCAAACAATGGGAACAACAGTGTAAAATCTCTAACTCGAGCTTCTATCCCAAGTCACGTATAATTTGCACACAGTTTTCAATCATTTTAATCATAGTCTCTTTTACTAATCTATGACATCTAGACCATAAGAGTTAGACATAATATACTAGCTGAGGAATGCAAAAATATATTTATGTGAAATTCCTCCGCTAATTTAACGGAGTCTTTATTGGGTTTAAAGTAAACGGTGAAGCTAGCATTCAGCCATTGGTATGCTCCCATTATACATATGCCAAGAGGTTTTGAAATAACATGACTGTCTGGGCATCTATTTGACTTATACCTACATTGTATTGATTGACAGCAGTTGTATTGTTAAACTGTTATTGTTATCATAGATTATCATAGATTATCATAGAATTTACAGTGCAGAAGGAGGCCATTCGGCCCATCGAGTCTGCACCGGCTCTTGGAAAGAGCACCCTACCCGAGGTCAACACCTCCACCCTATCTCCATAACCCAGTAACTCCACCCAACACTAAGGGTAATTTTGGACACTAAGGGCAATTTATCGTGGCCAATCCACCTAACCTGCACATCTTTGGGCTGTGGGAGGAAACCGGAGCACCCGGAGGAAACCCACGCACACACGGGGAGGATGTGCAGACTCCGCACAGACAGTGATGCAAGCCGGAATCGAACCTGGGACTCTGGAGCTGTGAAGCAATTGTGCTATCAATTATTAGCAATTATTGCTCTCTTCCTGCAACTCTTAGCTTGGATTTTTGCTCTTGGTCAAGAGTGCAGAGTCAGGACAATTCCAACTGCAAGAAAAACTCAGAAGTTCATATTTTCATTCCCGGTCTAGGGGCTGGAATAGGCTAGATTAGAAATCAGGCCTGTTGTCCCGTAGAACAAACGCACAGGTTCCTAAATGCACAGGTGGGGTGGGTGAAAGCCTCTCTCTGTGCTCTGTTACTTCCAAAAATGATTAAAACAAGAAACCATATTCATTCACTTAGCCCTTTATAGCTTCTATGCCAACTCATAACTCCACCCGCTACCCTTTGCATTTACACCTTCATGCCAAGTTTTGTTTTTGTTTCATTCACTCACAGGATGTGGGCGTTGCAGGTTGCCCTTGAGAAGGTGGTGGTGAGTTGCCTTCTTGATCTGATGCAGTCCCTGAGGTGTAGGTTTCCCCACCGCGCTGTCACGGGGGAAATTCCAGGATTTCTACCCAGCAATAGTGAAGGAACGGTGATGTATTTTCAAGTCAGGATGGTGACTGGTTCAGAGGGGAACTTCTCAGGTGGTGGTGTTCGCAGGTATCTGCTGCCATTGTGCAGCACAGTAGCACAAATGAATAGCACTGTGGCTTCACAGCGCCAGGGTCCCAGGTTCGATTACCTGCTGGGTCACTGTCTGTGCGGAGTCTGCAAGTTCTCCCCGTGTTTGCGTGGGTTTCCTCCGTGTGCTCCGCTTTCCTCCCACAGTCCAGAGATGTGCAGGTTAGGTGGATTGGCCGTGATAAATTGCCCTTAGTGACCAAATAGGTTCGGAGGGATTATTGGGTTCTGGGGCGGAAGTGGGGGCTTAAGTGGGTCGGTGCAGACTCGATGAGCCAAATGGCCTCCTTCTGCACTGTATGTTCTATGTAATCTATGTAATTCTACATGATAGTGGTCATGGGTTTGGAAGATGCTGCTGAAGGAAACTTTGTGTGTTCCTCGAATGCATCGTGTAGATGGTACACACGGCTGCCACTGTTCATAGGTGGAGGGATTCAATATTTGTGGAAGGGGGTAGCAATCAAGCAGGCCACTTTGTCCTGGATGGCTTCTTGAGTGTTGGGACTGAACTCCATCCAGGCAAGTGGAGATTAGCCCATCACACTCTTGACTTGCACCTTGTAGATGGTGGACAGACTTTCGGAAGGCAGGAGGTGAATTACTCGCCACATGTCCTGACCTTGTAGCCATAGTATCTATATGGCCAGCTCAGTTTCTGGTCAGTGGTAACCCCCAAGATATTCATCTTCTCATAGCCACCAAGGGAAAACCTCAGGAGCCAAGATGACATAAAATAATGTGTCTATTGATAATGTCACTATTTTAAAGATACACTGATTTAAAAATGCAATACATTGAAATGTTTTCAACTAATCTCTTATGAAAGCAAATATTTGTATTTATAACCTTCTTGGAGCTGCCAATAAAACTGGCCTCATAACAGGCACCTCACTGTGATGATGTTCAATTATAAAATCAGTCATGCAGCAGGAATCCTAGAATGATAACCCTCAAGCTTATGTCGACAGAGTGAAATGCTGGCACTAATATTTTGCTTTAAACTCCACACTTGTTAAATTTAAAGCCCAGCAGAGTTGAATCTCTTGACTTCTTTGAATGTTCCAATGAAAGTTGACAGTTGTTTGATAGCTTGATTCATGCCCCAAAGTCAAAATACCATTAGTCATCTTGTGAGCCATCTGACTAACGAGCAGTATTTTCTGATTATTGTTCTACTGTATATAGATTCTTGTCTGATTTTATACTCCGCATGTTGTGGATTTTATACTCAATGAGAGTGTATGATGGTCTGTATATTTGTTTCTGTCAAGGACTGTAATAACTAACAGATGTATTGCTACTATTCATGAGCTGGATTTTACGCTCACCCGCTGGCTGGCTTGAAGTTGGAGATCACGGAAGATCCAGTGTGTAGCGTTCAAGCTACCACCACCTGACTTGTATAGCATTTTACAGGGGGTGATGGTGGCATTGTGTGGCCCATGGTAAGGGAAGGGGCACTTTAGTTCTGTAGGTTGGTGTCAGGCAGGATCAGGTTGGACCTTCTTTTGTGGGTCCACTGTGACAATTGGAGGACCCCCCATCCCCATGGGTGGTCTCCCCACCAGTCTTTAAGCCAGTATGTTTGCGGGGTGGAGGATTGGGGGGAGGGGGCGGGGGAATTACAGTTCCTTGTCAAATCCAGTCCCTGGGCTTCTAACAGCCATACATACTATGAAATTTAGGACACAGATCAACCATTATAAGGAATTCTAATATTAATATAATGAATCATCACTGTATATTTGGCAATATTGAAAGATAATCATGACTTCTTCTCGCTTTAATGATTGCTATGCTGTGGTTTGGAACATAAGCAGGGCTAGGTGAAAGAATGAGGCAATAGTGTTTGGCTTGGGCTGGAGTGATTACATAATGAATGCATTGAAATGTGGGACAACCTGGCTCTGAGTGTGAGATTTTGAAAGGCACATTTGCAGATTCATTGACTTTAAATCCATGGGTGAATTATAGTTTGGCTTTTATGAAAATAAAGAGCTGGAGTAAAATTCCCCAAAGCTCCAAAAGTATCTGTTGTTCAGAGGTGACAAGATTAGTCATGCAGTAATAATGGGTTCTTTGACAGCACCGTGACCACCGAGTCACATGACATCCGGACTTGGACATATATCGCCGACAATGGCTGATCACTATGTACAGCATCCTATAACTCATAATATCACAGCGTGGTGGGAGCACCTTCAGGACACGGACCGCAGCAGTACAGGAAGCAGGCTCGCCATTATTTTCTCAAGCCGAACTAGTGCTGAGCAATAAATACTAGTTTGTCATTGAAGCCCACATCCTGACACAAATATGGCAGGTACTGGGAAAGGAAGATTGGGGTCAGAATAAAAGAAGAAATCTTTTTTGAATAAGACATTAAAAGTCTGTCTTGGAATTAAGCTATCTCCTTTAAGCTACCAGAATTCTGCTGTGTTTAACTCTGAAGTATTTAGGTTATATTAATATCAGCTGGAGGACTGGCAAGTGCCCTGCTCCTCGGCCTGTTCTGGTATTTTTCTAAATGACTGCGCTTGCAGTAAATAATGGATATTTAAGTAAACATGCAGCACAGGTTGTCTCCTGATAACGTTTTGAAAACTTTGCTTGGTGAATTGCTTTTTAGTATAATATTCTGTATAAGCCCTTTAATAAGGTTTGGGCAGTCCAAAGTAAGCAAAAGTAAACAACATTTATTTTACAACAAATGTATACATGAGTACCGATGACGCGCCAGGGGCATTGCGACTGCACTCAGCCCGCCTCCTGATGATGCCAATTTGGAGGGGGCAGAGCATCGTGAACCGGCATAAAACCGATGCCTGCCCCGATTCCGGTGTCGGAGGCCATTCTCCGCCCAATCGGCGATCCCGATTTCGCCGTTGGGCTACGGAGAATTCCGCCCATGATGTTCTTTCATTAAAACACAACAATGGAAGTCAACTTCAATAAGCATTAGTATTTCTCCATATTTGCCTTGGAGATTTAAGCATATTAAAATAGCAGATGAAGTTTCCATGAATGAATAATAAACCTGACCTTTTGAACTATTTGCTTCCTCACTACAATCATTGTCTGCAGTGTGCACTGCTGCAGAAAGCACTGGCAGTGACATTCATACCACACAAGTGTCAGGGAATGAATTGCTCCAACAAGAGAGAATCTAACCATTGCCCCATGGGAGTTACCATGCAGAAACCCAACTGGTCAGAGGCTGAGAAATCTGAGGCATGTAACTGAGCTCTTGACTCCGCAAAGCCTGTCCACCATCTATAAGGCAGAGATCAGGGGTGTGATGGAATACTCTCCATTTGTCTGGATGAATGTGGTTTCAACAATACTCAACAAGCTTTAAACCATCCAGGATAAAGCAGCCCACTTGATTGGCACCCTATCCACCAACCTCAGCATTCATTCCCCCCACCACTGGTGCACAGTGGCAGTAGTGTGCACCATCTACCAGATGCTGCAGAAACTCACCAAAGCTCCTTAGACAGTACCTTCCAAACCGCTACTTGCTATGACACAGAAGGGCATGGGCAGCAGATGCAAAGGAACACCATCCCCTCTAAATGATACCCCGTTCCCCGACAAAACCAAACAACCTCTAATTATATTGCCATTCCTCTACGGTCCCTGGATCATTAAACCTGCTAAACCCTTCCTAACAACACTGAATGCACCTACACTATGTCGCCTGCAGCAGTCCAAGAAGGCTGCTCACCACCACCTTCTTGAGGGCAGTCTGGAATGGGCAATAAGCGATGGCTTAGCCAATGACACCTAGATGCCACAAAAGAATTTTAAAACGCATTCGAACTTAAACATGCAGTGAACCAAATAGGTAGCCAGAAAGGAGTGGTAAGTTTTGTAATCCATTTTAACTCTCCCTCTGCCTTGTTTCTACCACATTGAGGGATGTTAAAATCGATCCAAAAATACCAGACAATAGACTAGTGGGTTGACGTTCAGCTTCCTGTCCGAGTATAAAACTATTATTGAGGATCGGCCATCCAGTGGAAACATTGTCCATTTGCATTTCCTTGGATTTCAGTTTAATGCCTGGACAGCAACGTGAAAATATAGTCCTACAATTCCAGTTGATGATAAAAGTGCAGTTCCATTAGACCACAGCAAAATAACACTTATTTTCTCATCATACACTGTCATTTTTTTTAAGAATTACTTTTAGAAAGTTCTTAACTTCCTTAGGACACAGGAGGCCATTTAACCCATCAGATCTGCCCTGCCATTCAATGAGATCATGACTGATATAATCATCAGCGCCACTTTCCTACCTTAGGGGCCTCACGGTAGCATGGTGGTTAGCATCAATGCTTCACAGCTCCAGGGTCCCAGGTTCGATTTCCGACTGGGTCACTGTCTGTGTGGAGTCTGCACGTCCTCCCTGTGTGTGCGTGGGTTTCCTCCGGGTGCTCCGGTTTCCTCCCACAGTCCAAAGATGTGCGGGTTAGGTGGATTGGCCATGCTAAATTGCCCGTAGTGTAAGGTTAATGGGGGGATTGTTGGGTTACGGGTATACGGGTTACGTGGGTTTAAGTAGGGTGATCATTGCTCGGCACAACATCGAGGGCCGAAGGGCCTGTTCTGTGCTGTACTGTTCTATGTTCTATGTTTATCCTTGTCCATGGACAGCCAGGCCACTCCTATGAGCTGCAGGAGGCTAGGTTCATGATGACTGACGGAAGTCATACTGACGAACCAGGTTTGCTGTATCTATGTCAATAGCCGACCATCATATGTAGCTCCTGACCAACATTTTAACCTTGGTCTAGCTAGGATGAATACTGAGCAGCTCCTGCAGCAGGGGCTGTCTTGCTGAGGGTGATATCACCATCTGAGAACCCCCGAAACAATACTCCACCTTCACATCTGAGTTCAGCTTTCCACAGCGGTAGGGCTTGAGGTGCTCTGACTTGGACCTTTGAGAGGACTGTCACGTTGGGTTCAGTTCCTGATGTGGGTCGAGGAGACTGGCTGGGTATCCAGAAATTTTAACGCCAGAATAATCTCTTGTGGCTCAGGCAGCGGCAGGTGTGTCAAAGTTTGGGGGAGTGGGAGGTGACTCAGGACATTGGAGGTCTGCGTCCTGGGTCGATGCTAGAAATAATAGCTATAAGCCACCAATAGCAAGTCCCACCGTCTGGCTCTGGCTGAAACAGTCAGTGAGATTGGTTTATCCTCACGAGTAGCCCTAAATGTAGCTTGTGGTCAGTTACAATGGTGAACCAGTGTCCCTACACATACTGATAGAATTTCTTATCGCTGTATATCACAGCTAGACCCTCTTTTCTATTTGTGCGTACTTTCATTCTCCAACAGTGAGTGTTTGGGAGGTAAAGACAATGGGCCAGTCCATGCCATCTTCCATCTTGTGGGACAGGGTAACTCCTACACTATATGGCGATGCATTGCAAATTAGAATTATTAGTTTGCCTTCGCTGAAATGGACCAACAAGCCGAACAATGTTAGGCTTGTTTGACTTCTTTTTGTGGATTCTTCCCATAACAGTTTTGGTGTTTCTTTAAAAGGACGTTTAGTGGCGCTAATGTCGCTGCCAAATTAGGGATAAGCCGGCCAGAGTAATTTACCATGCCCAGAAACAATTTCAATTCTGTCACATTCTTTGATGCAGGGACTTATTTGTCCTCTAAAGGGTGCAGGCATTTTGAGTCCACTTTAAAACATAAATACTTGACCTCACTGGCCTGAACTGTGCACTTTTCTCTTTTAAATCTGATACCCAGTGTCTTTGAACCTTTTTATGGACTTCTTCCAACATGGCCAGATGCTCTTCGTGTGAAGCCTCTGCCACTAAGACGTTGTCTAAGTATGCCACAACTTTGGGGATTCCTTGCAAAAGGTTCTCCATTGTCCTCTGAAATGTTGCAAGAGCAGATGATATCCCAAAAAGTAACCTGGAAATGGAAATGCCCTTTGTGCATATTGATGGTCATGGGTTTCCTAGAGACCTTGTTCAGCTTGAGTTGTAAATAAGGGTGGCTTAGGTCAAGCTTTGCATTTGTGAGGCTCCTTGCCAACTTTACAGACAGGCCTTCTATCCGAGGCATCGGATACTTGCCGAGTTGGGCCGCTTGGTTTATGGTGGGTTTGTAATCACTGCATCCTGACAGAGTGGTCAGGTTTTAAGACAGGCACAATAGGGGCCACCCATTGATGTAAGTGAACCAATTTTATGATCCCTTGTTCTTCCGAGCCTCAGCCTCTAATTTCTGGTGGAAAGCACATGGGATTTTTTTCTACTTCATGCGGTGGATTCATTTTGTGTTTTTTATTAGAACTGGGTGTGTCCTGTCTGGTGCAGCAACATGCCTGAATGTGGCCCTTCCTATTGCCCTTTAGACACACAAACTGTCTGCAATGGCACATTTCATGTGGATGGTCTCCCCCTCAGCTGTAATACTCAACAAAATTCCTGGGCTGACAAACACTTTTCTTCCTTACCTCTGACCACGATCCTGCTCCTGGGATCTCTGTTCTGCCTCCCCTGTTCATATTGTTCAGGGTACTCGCCTAACAGCTGTTCAATTACAAAACTGATTTACCTCACCTTCCTGCACACTCTAGTTCAGAAGTGCCTTTCTCAGTGCATTGGGTTGCTTTGTCCAGGGCAATTTTCGTTTTGTCGAACAATTTTCTTGATACATTGATAGTGTTGAGAACACAGTAACACAGTCGTGCAGCATGTCACTTAGTTCCAAGACCAATGTCTCCTCTGACTCCTTGCATCGGTTCCCATCCCCCTGTAATTTTAGTTTATGTTTCTTGGAGATTTTTGATATTATCCTTCTCCCACAAATTTTGAAACTTGTGATCATTTTCAATTTACTCTCATCGCCAATGCATCACTGGCGAGTCTTATTGTATAACAAAGAAGTTTATTGGAAACAACAATGAGGTTTAACTGCACACAGGCACAGAGGTATTTCATACGGTCTATACACCTTGACTCCTGGGTTTACATTACCTTGCCCCTGCTCCCAGGGCCGCGTGCTTTTCCCCCATTGGTTGATGTTCATGTATTCCCACATGATAGGCCCAGAGGGGGGTCATGTGATCTGTGAAAGATCACCCCCTAAAGTGGCCACATGACCGCACCTTGATTCCCTTACTGATTAAAAATACATGTTTGTGAGAAAACTTGAACACGGGCTCAATATTTGAGATAGATTTTGCTTGACTTCTGGCTCATTTCAGCTACTTATTGAAGCAGAAATTCACTATCAACTTCAAGCTGTGAGCTCTGGTGTATGCCATTTTATTTTTAAGATTGCAATGGCACTAGATCTGAAAAGATTGTCTTTCATAATTTAATCAGTTTCCCTCTTGGTGGATTCTGATGTCTTCACTGGTTTCCAAACTCAAAGGCTCAGCTTCTTACAATGGTTGTTCTACAGGTTATCATTCCAGAAGTTCCTTTGCCTCTCCTCATACGGATCTTGCTCATGCTTCTGGTCACATACTCCCAGGACAAGCACCAATCAATCATTGTTCCGTAGTCATGAATGCTTGGGAATCGTGACTCTTCCAGGGGTCGTATTTCTCTTGGGAGCATTACAGAGGAGTCTGTGTTCAATCACTATGTGTGTTCAAGATATAGCAACAGCCACTGTCCAATTAGCTCCGGTGGTCAATCCCTGGCTACACATCCTGGGCTGGATTCTCCGACCCTCCGGCGGGTCGGAGAATCACCGGGGCGCAGCGTGAATCACGCCCCCACCGGCTGCCGAATTCTCCGGCGCCGGAGATTTGCCGGGGGTGGGAATTGCGCCGCGCCGGTCAGCAGCCCTCCCGGCGATTCTCCAGCCTGCAAAGGGCCGAGTGGCCGCCCGTTTTCGGCCAGTCCTGCCGGCATAAATTAGAGTGGGCACTTACTGGCGGGACCTGGCTGCGCGGGCAGCCTCTGGGGTCCTCGGTGGGGCGCGGGGGGATCTGGCCCCGGGAGGTGCCCCCACGGTTGCCTGTCCCACGATCGGGGCCCACCGATCTGCGGGCGGGCCTGTGCTGTGGGGGCACTCTATTCCTCCGCGTCGGCTGGTGTACAAGTCCGTGATGGCCGACACGGAGATGAAACCCCCCCCCGCATATGCGCTGGGATGACCCCAGCGCACGCCGGCACTCCCAGGCATGCGCCAACTCGCGACGGCCGGTGGATGCCCTTCGGTGCCGGCCGGCGGGGCGCAAACCACTCCGGCGCCGGCCTAGCCCCTGAAGGTGCGGGGCGGCCCGACGCCGGAGTGGTTCACGCCACACCTCGGCGTCAGGACCGCTGGGTTGGGGAGAATCCCACCCCCTGTTCTTTGCTGCAGATCACAGCAGTTTATGTTGATACAGCGTTCACCTTTTTAACCATCAGGCTTTGCTGGTGTCTTCACTTTGCTGGTGTCTTGACAAGTATCCATCAGGCTACAGGGTGATGGAGAGTAAAATGTGTCAGTAGTTTCTACCAACTGAAAGCAAACAGTAGCTATACTCATGCTAATATACAGCTCACCTGACCTACCAGAAACATTGGGATCCAACCCCTTCACCTCAGAGACCTTAGACAAGCACCGTTTAATACTGGACCCCACAAACAGGGTCCAGGCGGTACTGCACTTGCAGGAGGAGGGGTGGGGATATCCCAGCGGATGGGTGGCCCTCGGGTGGTTGCCCCCGGACATGGTTGCACCCTGGCACTGCTGCTTCCACCTGAGCACCTTGGTGCTGCCAGCCTGCACCCTGTCTAGGTTCCTGGGTGGCACTGCCAGTGTGCCAGACTGGCAGTGTGCCAAGGTGCTAGGTTGGCATTGTGCTCTTGCCAGGGGTCAGGCCCGGGTTGCCCTGCCTGGTTGAGGTGGGATGCGGTGAGGAGGCCGAACACCCCTTTAGAGATGAGTTAGGGCTTTGGGGATCTGTGGGTCACGTTGGGCAGATCAAGAGATTGGGGCGCCATCTCCTCCTCCACTGAGGAGTTCTTGCAAGCAGAGCTCTGAACTGCGGCCTTGGCAGGGCCTTCCCTGCTGAGGCCCCGGATTGCAACAGAGTCCCATTTAATGGTGTGGTCTTTGTCGGTGCTTTGTCAGTGCTGCAAGTGCCGAACCACCTGGCCAAACCTGTTCAACATGGGACTGTTACAATTCAGTAAGATTGCAACCCAAATAAAGTTTGAAATATATTATGGATTTCACTATGTAGAGTCGGTAAAGACAAATTCTATTCATGAAAGCCCATTTCAATTTTTTAAATTTCACATGCATAAAACAAACCTCTATTTCATATCACTCATCAAATAGCTACTTTAAGCTGTTAATCAAACTGTGCAACTCACTATGAAGATAATTGTAGCCTATGGAAATTAGCCAAGCATTAATAAATAGTTCTCAGGGAAATGTCAATAGGCAGCTATTGAAATTGTTTGAAAATCATTTTTTCTTTTAATACTCATCTGAAGGTGGTATGTCTTTATTTTTAAAGGGCTGGTTATTTAAATAGCTTAACACAATGGCAGTTCATAGAATCATAGAATTTACGGTGCAGAAGGAGGCCATTCGGCACATTGAGTCTGCACCGGCCCTTGGAAAGAGCACACCAGTTACGCCCATGCCTCCACTCTATCCCCATAACCTAGTAATCCCACCTAACCTTTTGGACACTAAGGGGAAATTTAGCATGGCCAATCAGCCTAACCTATGGGTGGCACGGTAGCATAGTGGTTAGCACTTTTGCTTCACAGCACCAGGGAGCCAGGTTCAATTCCTGGCTTGGGTCACTCTCTGTGCAGAGTCTGCACGCTCTCCTTGTGTCTGCGTGGGTTCCCTCCGGGTGCTCTGGTTTCCTCCCTCAAGTCCCGAAATTCGTGCTTGTTAGGTGAATTAGACATTCTGAATTCCACCTCAGTGTACCTGAATAGGCGCCGGAGTGTGGCGACTAGGGGATTTTCACAGTAACTTCATGTAAGCCTACTTGTGATACTAATAAAGATTATTATTATTATTATTATTAACCTGCACATCTTTGGACTGTGGGAGGAAACTGGAGCACCTGGAGGAAACCCACACAGATATGGAGAGAAAGTGCAAACTCCACACAGACCTTACAGACCTTATTCACCCTTCAATCGCCTTTAACGTCTTCTCCAAATACTTATGCTGGGTTAAGTCACAGCCAAAATGGGATCTGCCTGAACTCAGCACTGCGTTCAAATGGTCCTGTTGAGTTTGGATTTCCCTCATGTGCAAATCACGCCCACCCCTTTTCCGTCACTGGCAAAAAAACTGGATTTGTTGAAAATGGGAGCAGGACTTGCACATCCAAGACCCACCACCCATCATTTGGAAGCTCTGCGGAGCATCCACAACTCTCAGAAAGTCTAGGTCTAAACCTCTGGAATGATGGTTGTTTTCAGGATTCAGACGAGAGCGGCTGATTTTGTTTACAGCAGAATGAACTGGGGCAGCCAATTCGGAAGATTAAACTGGCCAGGCCTACACAAAGAGATCTGGGGTTGGGGGGGTGGGGGTAGAAAAATCAGGTTGTTAGTTTCCTGTGAAGCCAGGAATTTAGAGGCAAGGAGGATCCAAGACGCCCAAGTAGCTTGGGAGCTTTATCACTGAGGCAAGGTGAACTACCTAGTTGCCTAGAACTACCTCAACCAGTATGGGGATTAAACCTGCACTGTCGGCATTACTCAGGGCCCCACTCTCAGCCAATGGAGCAAACCAGCCCCATCTAAAATAATAGTCATCATATTAAGATAGTAACTTGAATTCCATACAGTGGAGGGATAGGGAACTATTGGATAATTCACGGTATTATTTATGACATTTTCTCAATTGATAGCGAACTTTGCAGCTTCATTGTGTAGACCATAGTAATTATGACAAAATTGTTGTTAAATGCATGATATGTTGTCCTTTCGGTAACTAGGCACAAATGCCAGCAACAAGTTGCCATTCATTCTCCTGTGAAACCAGTTTATCCACTCCTCTAAAGCTTATATCAGATTGTTTTGTGATAGGACACTGGCAGCCTGTTTTTATAATCTGATATCAATGTGGCTAAATGCCAGCCTACAGCAGGTTAGGGCATGTTTGATTGCATCTTAGTTTTCAGACACTGCCTTTTGTAATGACTAGGTAAAGCGTTGAAAACATTTCACATTTACTTTTGTGGAACAAAGAGATTTTTGGGATGCCCAGACTTAATCTTTCTTGCCAGTAAATCCCACTATTGGTTAGAGGTGTGGATGTATAGCCACGCAGATCTTAAGTGATTGGGTAGGTTGGCTATTTGCTTTGTCAATAATTAAGAAACGTGTGCATTGCTGACCATAGGGTTTCTCGTGATTGTTAAAAGATTAGTTGAGTAGAAGTTCCAGCTTTGAGTAGCTTGCCCTCATAATTTACTTGCAAGCTCATGAATTTTTCTCAGATGATCTCCTGTGATTACAACAGACCTATCTGTAACCTGGGAATTACTACTAGCAATGTTAGTGGATGAGCGTTTTAGTTGTATTTTCTCATTCACTGTCACCCTTTTGACATTTCCTGTCATCTCTGATCACTTTCTTGTGCCACTTTCCACTCACATCCCCTACCAGCCTCCCCGAACAGGCACCGGAATGTGGCGACTAGGGGCTTTTCACAGTAACTTCATTTGAAGCCTACTTGTGAGAATAAACGATTTTCATTTTTCATTTCACATCCCCTCCCATTCCGAAACCTCATACATTGTGTGCACCCCTGGGGGAAAAAAATTCTCTCCCAATTCACTTGTCACCTTGACACCCAATTCACCCGGCACCTTCAAAACCCCAGTTTTTGACACTTCTGGGTCTCCATTCACCACAACATTCTCTAGCGACTTTTCAGCACAACCACACCCTCACCATTACATTTGATGTCCTCGTCTCCATTAAAATTATTACGCCCTCTCACCTGCTCGCTAATGCTGCTCACATCTCCATCCACTTAAGTCCAAGGAACCCCGGTTGGAGTAGATATGGCAGGCAATGGTTTAGCCATTCATTAGCAGATCTTTCTGGGCCACATAAAGCACCACCGGGTCTTTCTTTCTTTTGTCTGTAAAGATTGCACGACTATTTCAGGATCATCTTGGAATACAAAGGTAACTCCTGACTTACTCTCTGTACTGAAACCCATATTCTGAAAATTCTATCACTCTCGCCTGCAACAAATTCAAGAACCTCATGAACTTTCTTGTCACAAGAGTGAAACGGTCATCTCTCTCCTTTAAAAAACAATCTTCCTCCATCCTTGCAGCCTAAACCCTCCCCCACCGATCTTCAACCTCCCTTTTCTCTCCAAAGTTCTTGAACACATTGTTGTCTCAGAAATCCTTCTGCATATTTCCCAGAACGCCATAATTGAATTCCACCAACCCTCAGCATTTGTTTCCACATGTACACTGATGAAGCCCAGCTCTAACTCACATCGCCTCTGTTGACCCCTCCAGTAACTCTAAATTGTAAGGCTGCAAGTCTGACATACAGTATTGGATAAGCAAATACTTCCTGCAACTAATATTTGGGGTTGGATTACGAGGAGAGGTTGAGTAGACTGGGACTGTACTCGTTGGAATTTAGAAGGATGAGGGGGTATCTTATAGAAGCATATGAAATTATGAAGGGAATAGATAGGATAGATGCGGGCAGGTTGTTTCCACTGGTGGGTGAAAGCAGAACTAGGGGGCATAACCTGAAAATAAGGGGAAGTAGATTTAGGACTGAGTTTAGGAGGAACTTCTTCACCCAAAGGGTTGTGAATCTATGGAATTCCTTGCCCAGTGAAGCAGCTAAGGCTCCTTGATTAAATGTTTTTAAGATAAAGATAGATAGTTTTTTGATGAATAAAGGGATTAAGGGTTATGGTGTTCGGGCCGGAAAGTGGAGCCGAGTCCACAAAAGATCAGCCATGATCTCATTGAATGGCGGCGCAGGTTCGAGGGGCCAGATGGCCTACTCCTGCTCCTGGTTCTTATGTTCTTATATTCGGAAGACCAAAGGTATCAGGCATAATCTACCTGAATGGGAATAGAGCCCCGTGGAGCACGTGATTAGCCAGATGTTTCCGGCACTCAGAGGAACACTATGCTTTTGAAAGGCCATTCAGGTAGATTGAGGGCCTCAGTGGGGAAAGCTGTCCCGTTTCATGCACTGAGGAGCTCTGCTCACCCGATGAGATCGGAAAGCCATTTTTAAATGGCGTCTCAATATCTCGACCCCCCCCCCCCCCTCAATGCGACGTCCCCAAGCCCCAACTCACCAATAAGGGGGTCCTCAGGCCATCCTGCACACCCTTGCACCTGCACAAGGCACCTCCATGTCAGATCCGCAGCACAAGAAAAATGTTGGTCTGGCACCCTGGCAGAGCCACCTGGGCCACGGTTCAACATATGCCAGGAGACCCCGCTCTCGGGATGTACCAAGCTCGCCACGCCTTGCAAGATCTAATACAATCTTGCGAGACATCGCAATGTGAAGCCCGCCAGGTGACCAGATAGAATGGCACTTGTGGGGGTCTCCCAGGGGATTAGAGGCCCCCAAGTGCTTGCCCTCTGGGTCAGGGTGGCATTCTGGTGCTGCTGGTGCCAGCCTCGTAACCTGGCTGTGCCAGCCTGGCACTACAGAGAGTCATGAACACCGCCCAGTCCATCACACAAACCCGCCTCCCATCCATTGACTGTCTACACTTCCCACTGCCTTTGGAAATCAGGCAGCATAACCAAAGACCCCTCACCCGCGTTATTCTCTCTTCCAACTTGTTCCATCAGGCAGGAGATACAAAACTCTGAGAACACACACTAACAGATTCAAAAACAGTTTCTTCCCCGTTATTACTAGACTCTTGAATGACGCTCTTATGGACTGATCGTATTTTATGTTTCATCTATAATGTATTTTATTTTCATGTACAGAATGACCTATCTGAGCTCCACGCAGAACGATACTTTTCACTGTACCACGGTACAAGTGGCAATAAACAAATCCAATCCAATCTCCGGAAGTGCCACCTGGCACTGCCAAGGTGCCAAGCTGACATTTCTTGTGCAAGGTTGACCAGGGGTGCCATGGGCACATGAGGTGAGGTGCAGGGGAGTCCAAGGGCTCCTTATAGGTGAGTTGGGGCTTTGGAGGGTCAGGGGGTTGCATCCAGGGGTCGAGACATCAGGACGCCATTTAAAAATGGCATCCCGATTTCTCACTGCAATGAGGAGATGATCGGGGCTCCTCAGTACAGGAAAGGTGACTAAGTACGGTCTCAATCACATGTTCCCCGCTGAGGCCCTGTAACTAACCGGAGTGGCATTAGATAGTGTTGTGTTTCTCGACTCTGCGAATGTCAGGAAACATGCAGCTAAACACGCTCGTCATGGGACATAATTCCCATTTGGTTTGATCGTGCCACTTGTCTACAGCCCTGGATGAACGGAGTCTGTAAACAGAGCTCAGGATTGCCAGGTAGAGTGAGGGGTTAAAAGGAGGCAGGAAGGACCCCAATTCTGCCTTATCCCCAAGCTTCTTGTCCACTATTCTGTACAGAAAACGTGATTACATCTTACACAGGGTTGGCTTGTCATATGACCTTCTTCCTTTGTCTATCTACTCCAAAGATGCCTTGATTTGCTCACATCTGGTAGCTAATTTAATCAGGACCCCATTGTCCAAGCAAGTATTCTAAATCACTCATCTCCAGTTGAATACCTCAAATGATTGCAATATTGCTAATGAGATAGGTTGTGAGTCCATCACACTCCCATGAAGTCATTGCCTTTGGTGGGTTTTGCGAGAGACTGACTCTACTCCAATGAATTGGGATGTGGAGCATCTGGTAATGGAATTTGGGGTTGGCAATCTTGGGCTGTGATTTCAAGTCATTTCAGTCTTTTTTAAGTTTGCTTTTGAAAGCTCCATTCTTCAGTTTTCCAGCCAATGGATTAATAATAATCATCTGGCATAAAACATATCTTCAAGAAGTTGCCGTTACTGTTACTCTGATCTATACCTCTCAAGGCTGACATGAAATCATTTGCAGAACTGTTGAATGAAATAAAGTATAACCACTGTCAAATAGCAAGATACTTCCTCTTGATTGCTTGGAGGATGTAAGACAACTTACTGATACACAGGTAGAGAGGTCAACACTTCAACAAGCACGCTAAATCCCTGCCTGAGTTGCTGGAATGACGAATTGTAAATGAACAGAATCTGGGACCCGGTAAAGTTGGTGAAGCAGAGACCCCAAAGACATACATAAGACCACAAGGTATAGGAGCAGAATTCGGGCATTTGGCCCAATGAGCCTGCTCCGCCATTCAATCATGGCTGATATGTTTCTCATCCCCATTCTCCTGCCTTCTCCCCATAACCCCTGATCCCCTTCATCATTCAGACTGAAACCTGAAAAAACAGGAACAGAGCCCATATTTGACCAACTGTTAAAATCCAAGTTGGTGCAATAATTGGATGGGAAGAAACGTTTGCGTTTTGCTATAAAATGTGGAGAAACAGTGTCACGGGACTGCTAATTAGCCTTAACAACAACAAAAAATTATTAAACATAAAAAGTTGATTATGGTACAATACTCCTCCCCCTCAGCTACACAAATATACACAGATTTTAACATTGGTTACTGCAGCTGTCTTTTCAATTCAGAATGCTTTATCTGCTTTTCCCTTGAATTCTGAACAGTATCTTGTTCAGCTTCTTGGTCTCTGTTCCCTTAACTTCAGCCTCTCTGAGACATTCTTTCTGTCTCAGTTCCCCGGTTGTCTGGACTTTACCTGATGCTTTAGGAAGTCTGCCTTTTTGGAACTCCCTTGTCCTGTCTGCCTTTTCTTCTGGCAGAGCTGAAAGATATTCACTCCCAGCTTCATAACTCCAACTGCAATATGTCCAGTTAAGAACTAAACTCAAAAAGCCTTCAGACCTCAAAAGCTGCCCCCGATTGCTGAGCAACAATTTTATGCTTCGATAAATGTGTTTACTTTTCACACCGTAACGCTCTGTAAGCACAATAGAAGTAATTGGAACTGAACCAACCCCCTTTGTCCAGCATGAATCTAACTTTCTTAAACATAGACATTAAATTAAATTAACTTAAAACATATTTCTAATATTTACCAATACAAATATAAATCCCATAAAGCTACCTTTTTGTTTTCCTGATACCAACATCTGATCTGGAAAAGCAGAAAAGATCATTAACAACATTAGCAACTTCAATGAGCCAATATCAACAGCATCACTAACAAGTAATACAACATTGGCAACATCAAGCACAACTCCTACAACACCAGGAGCAACATGCACAGCATCCCCTGTACAGCATGCCAAATCATCACTGAGAGCGATAAATGCTAAGTCTACAACATGGAGGCACCACGTCCTACCACCTACGCAATATTTAGAATAGACAACAAGCTATAACAGACCTTATAGATGTTCCATTTGTGACAAGTATTTAGTTCATAATATTTTATCTATTTTTAGTTCTGGGAAGTTTATTGGGAAGGCAAATAAACTAAAATTCTGACCTTAAAATATTGCCAGAACATCTAAAAGAAAATGGCAGCTCTAACGGTTACCCATGTTTGTTTAATAGTGTCAGGATAGAAGATATGGAGCCATAGAACAGCAGGTGGGCTTACTTAGCTGCAGAAGTGGAAAGATGACGTCTACACTGCTTGCAAAGAAGTGCACTCCAGAGTGATATTTGGGAGCGAGAGCTAAATTAGCTTTAATGCATTCAATAAACCCTGAGAGACCATGTCATCGTGGAGATGGGTGGAGCTTAAGAATATTCGCTGGTTTTAACTTACCTGTGCGTTTGCTAGGCATGGGGTTGGTCATAGTTTGGATTTCATGTAGGTTGCATCTCGCAAAGAAGCCCTGAGAGCTGTTAGGAGGCTCCAGGAAATCAGGGCTCAGCAACATCCAAGAGAGTCGAGAAGATGGTGGTAGATCATTGGATCCATGCTGGAGAGAATTACAGCTCAGAATAAGCCCCGGGAGACATTTCGAGCTCGCTGCAACTGGGAGCCTGGAGGCTGGTGATACACTAGGAAAGCGTTTAGTGAAGGTAGTGGTCTGAGCAAAAGAGTTGGAATTTGATTGGCAGTTAGAGGTGGGAATGCAGCTTTGTGAATCCCACGGAATGTTGTCTCAGGAGACGAGATTTAACCATTGGGAGGTGAGACGCCATTGAGTCAGTCTGTGTCTGATTGGCCTTTGAGGGAATTCAGAGGCTTGATCATTATGAGGGAGACAGAGAGCGTGGTTCAGCAGCCTCGTCACGCCTGACTTGGTGTCAGGACAAGGTCGTTGAATCGCGTGAGAGGCCTGCATCGAGATTTCCGACACTCAAAACATTTCACAAGGCTGCTTTTGCTGGGCGAGATCCAGCCACAAATATTTAAATGATCCATTAGGTTCATTTAAATATGCGCTCACCCAATTCACCTGGGGCCTGGAATTCACCGGGAGCCATTTGGCACTGGTTCATAAAGCTGCGAATCAGTCGTGATGGCACCTCAGCGGGACTTGCTGGGGAACTGATGACCCCAGGTGGCTGGGCAGTGTGGCACCCTGGCACTCCACCTTGCACCTACACACCTTGGCATTGCCAGCCTGGCACCATGACAGCACCACCATTGCACTGCTAAGGTGCCCAGATGGCGCTGGCAGGGGCATTGCCATGGTGCCAGACTGGCAGTGCCAAGGTGCCCAGGTGCTAGATTGCCCATTCCAGGGGCCGGGCTCAGGGGGGGCTTGCCCATAAGCAGTGGAGTGAGGGGGGCTCGAGGACCCCGGAAGAGGTAAGTTGGGTGAAGTAACGAGGTCCTGAGGCTGTGGTGTCGGCATGGAAGAGGGGGGGGTCGACAGATTGGGGTTGCCTTTAAATATGGAAAGTGCTGGAAATGACTTAAAGAATGACTTCAATGGGGTGTTCCTCACTGACACCAAAAAGACCAGCAAAGTGCCGCTGGATAGCGAGGTCTTTCTCAGCACCCACCTGAGTCCGCTAAATAATGCCCAGAGCTTTAATGTGTAATATTCTTGGCCAGTTTGCCAGTAATTCATACTTGCCTCAAGTTAATTTTAAGTTTTTGAACACAAGATAGATACTGTCGACTGCTTTACTTCTCTGACTTTGCATAGTAAAGTTTGTTTTTTAAAAACTGTGCAGTCATGTGGCTTTATTCTCTGAAGGATAACTGGAATTTCAAACTTTGTCCACATGAAGCAAAATGATACTGGTGGTCCCGAACCAAATTCTAACAGGTTTCATTATATAAGTCGATTGTTAATATTTTAAAATTAGATATAATATAAAATAGTTAATAATCAGACTCGTCATATTGATACAGAGGCCATATGGTGTTTGAAGAAAGAGGAATGTTATATTATGTGTAAAGAGCCAGGAGCTGCTTGTTGTGAGAATGAACATCCGGGCTGCCACTTTCATTGTCACACTGCTGTCCAGTGCTGAGCAACAACGTTCCGCCATCCATATGAAAAATGAAAAAGAAATGAAAACTGCTTATTGTCACAAGTAGGCTTCAAATGAAGTTACTGTGAAAAGCCTCTAGTCACCACATTCCGGCACCTGTTCGGGGAGGCTGTTACAGGAATTGAACCGTGCTGCTGGCCTGCTTTCAAAGCCAGCGATTTAGCCCTGTGCTAAACAGCCCCTATTGAAAGCTGCTGGAAAAAGACCAGATGAAGCTCCAGCATTGAGTCTAAAAAATATGATTAGTTTGAATTTCTGGGCAGAGGAAGACATGACACATGCATTATTTGTCATCCAGAAATGAGCCAACTACCTTATTGCTAAAGGACACAAAATCTGCTTGATTTGCTCACATTTGAAACTCACATTAAGCCCCTTCCATGCACAAACAATAGGGCCAAACAACTGAAAAGAATAAGTACCTGGGAAGAAAAATGAAGAAAATGTTTAAATTGTGAAGTCCAAGGAGTTTTTTAAATCAGATTTTAGACACCAGAAAATGTCCCTTCAGGAAGAAATAAGTGTATCCTCCAGCCCGGAATGAAATGTGCACAACATTGGTTGACTCTTGAGTCAGCAGATTGGAGGTTTATCATTTTTGCCTGGGGGTAGAGGCGCACACTGTGATTCAGTGCTGGAGGGGCTAACTTTTGGATGATACACGATTTGTCTGCTGAGGTGGATTTGGGTGGCATGGTAGCATAGTGGTTAGCACTGTTGCCTCACAGCGCCAGGGTCCCGGTTCGATTCATGGCCTGGGACACTGTCTGTGCGGAGTCTGCACATTCTCCCCGTGTCTGCGTGGGTTTCCTCCAGGTGCTCCAGTTTCTTCCCAGAAATCTCGAAAGACATGCTTGTTAGGTGAATTGGACATTCTGAATTCTCCCTCAGTGTACCCGAACAGGTGCCGGAATTTGGCGACTTGTGGCTTTTCACAGTAACTTCATTGCAGTGTTAATGTAAGCCTACTTGTGACAATAATAAAGATAGTTATTATTTAAAGATCCCATCCACTTTGTCAATGAGGAGCAGAGAACTCTCTCGCTGTGCAGGTCAACATCCATTCATCAATGCATACAGCCAAAACAATTTACCCAGACCTTTTTATTTTAGTGTTGCTAATGCACTGTTACTGTGTGAAATTTTTTTAATGATCTAGCACTTAAATGCACTTCAACAGAAATTTACTTGTTAAGAAATGAAAATTGTGGGGTTCTGCAGTGTGCAATGTAAATTATTTTTCAATAACTGTTAGAAAGATGTGCTTTATTTCAAATAATTATTTTTAATCCATTGGCTGGAACCTTGAATTGTTCTATTAAAAGCAAATGTTTTAAAAACAAAGAGCTGACCGTACAGACCAAGATGGCTAACCCTTTTACTATACTTATGGGCCGGGATTCTCCAACCCCCTACCGGGTCGGAGAATCCCCAGAGGGAAGCACGAATCCCGCCCCGCCGCCAACGCCAGCTTCCCTATTCCCTAGCGCTGTTTTCGGGGCCGGCGGGATTCCCGCCATGCTGGTCGGGGGCCGTTGACAGAGGGCCCCCCACCGGCTATTCTCCGGGCCCCGATGGGCCGAATGGCCATCAAGTTTTGCCCAGTCCTGCCGGCGTGAATTACTCACCTCACAAACGGCGGGACATAGAACATAGAAAAAATACAGCACAGAACAGGCCCTTCAGCCCACGATGTTGTGCCAAACCTTTGTCCTAGGTTAATCACAGAATTTACAGTGCAAATGGATGCCATTCGGCCCATCGAGTCTGCACCCTACCCAAGGTCAAGACCTCCAAACTATCCCCATAACCCAGTAACCCCACCCAACACTAAGGGCAATTTTGGACACTAAGGGCAATTTATCACGGCCAATCCACCTAACCTGCACATCTTTGGACTGTGGGAGGAAACCGGAGCACCTGGAGGAAACCCACGCACACACGGGGAGGATGTGCAGACTCCGCACAGATAGTGACCCAATCCGGAATCGAACCTGGGACCCTGGAGCTGTGAAGCAATTGTGCTATCCACAATGCTGCTGTGCTGCCCTTAAGAACAAATTAATCTACACTCCATCATTCTACCTGGGACCTGGCAGGTAAGTGTGTCGGAGCCGTCCTTGGGGAGGGGTAGGCAGGGGGTACGACTCCGGGGGGGGAGGGGGGGGCACGGTGGCCTGGCCCACGATCGGGGCCTACCGATCTGCGGGCGGGCTGGTTCCGTGGGGGGCTTGTTTCCTCCGCGCTGGGCCCCTGTAGGGCTCCGCCATATTGCCCGGCGGCCAGCGCGGAGAAGGGAACCCCCGCGCATGCGCGGAAATACGCTGGCCAGTCTGCGCATGGTTGGAAATACGTTGGCCGGTCCGCACACGCGCGAGGCCACGCCGGCCATTCCGCGCATGCGTAAACTCACTCCGGCCCTTCGGCACCGGCTACAGCTGCGGGAACCTCTCCGGTGTCAACGTAGCACCCGAGAAAGTGGAGAATTCCTCACTTTCAGAGGCCATTGACGTTGGAGTGGTTGGCGCAGGTTCTCATGCCGGCGTGGAGACATAGCCCCATTATTGGAGTATCCCGCAGACAATGGGCACGATTCCCCGCTCCCATGCCGGGTGGGAGAATGGCGGGAGGGCCGCTCTGGCACCCCCCACGATTCTCCCCCCCCCCCCCCCCCCCCCCCAAATGTGGCTGACTAGGAAGTTGAGATTATTATCAAATTGAAAATAGAGATATGAAATGGTGCAAACAATAGTGGTAGGCCCGAATATTGGGAAATCTTTGGGGTGGAATTCTCCAATTTTGAGATTACGTGCCGCGGCAGGAATGTGGAGTGTTTCCACTGTGGGGAAAGCAACCCAAATCATCTAGGCCTGACTTAAAAAAAATTTTTTTTTTACAGTACCCAATTATTTTATTTTCTCAATTAACATGTAATTTAACATGGGGCACAGAACATGGAACAGTACAGCACAGTACAGGCCCTTTTGGCCCATGATGTTGTGCCGACCATTTATCCTAATCTAAGTTCAACCTAACCTTCACCCTTCAATTTACTGCTGTCCATGTGCCTGTCCAAGAGTCACTTAAATGTCCCTAACGACTCTGACTCCACCACCTCTGCTGACAGTGCATTCCACGCACCCACCATTCTCTGTGTAAACAACCTACCTCCGATCACTTCCCTATAACTTCCTCCAATCACCTTAAAATTATGTCCCCTCGCGACAGCCATTTCCGCCCTGGGGAAAAGTCTCTGGCTATCCACTTTATCCATGCCTCTCATCACCTTGTACACCTCTATCAAGTCACCTCTCTGCCTTCTTCGCTCCAGTGAGAAAAGCTATAGCTCCCTCAACCTTTCTTCATAAGACATGCCCTCCAGTCCAGGCAGTATCCTGGTAAATCTCCACTGTACCCTCTCCAAGCATCCACATCCTTTCTATAATGAGGCGAATGGAACTGGATGCAATATTCCAAGTGTGGTCTAACCAGGGTTTTATAAAGCTGCAGCAAAACCTTGCAACTCTTAAACTCAATCCCCTTGTTAATGAAAGCCAATGCACCATAATTTTGCGTGAACAATCTACCTAACCTGCACATCTTTTGTGTTGTGGGGTTGAGACCCATGCAGACATGAGAGGAATGTGCAAACTCCAAGCCTCGACCTAATTAATTACGCACCTTGGTGGTTTACGCCATATTTAATGGCGGGCAAGCCAGAGTCCACTGTGATGTCCAGGTGCCAAATTGTAAAGGTGTCCATCATCACTGACCTACTGTTGAAGAAAGAAGGTGGACTGTCTGAGACTAAAGGTAGATCTCTTGGAGCACTTGAGACCAGAAGATGAACCTTCTGAGAATGAAGAAGGAGCCGTGCTCCGAAAGCTCGTGTTTGAAACAAACCTGTTGGACTTTAACCTGGTGTTGTAAGACTTCTTACTGTGCTCACCCCAGTCCAACGCCGGCATCTCCACATCAGACAGTCAACATGGTTTTGTGAAAGGGAAAAAGTGTTTGACAAATGTATTTGAGGATGTAGCAAACAGGGTAGATAAAGGAGACTAATCAATGAAGTTTATATGGATTTCCAAAGGTTACAAAGAGCTTATGATGCTGGGGGTAATATATTAGCAGGGATAGTGGATTGAATAACAAACTAAACAGGGGAAAATTAAATGGGCATTTTCATCCTTAGCTGGATTTAAGGCCACAATCAGGTCAGTCACGATCTTATTGAATAGTAGTAGGGAAAATCGCATACTCCTGCTCCTATATGTTATAACCATAGAAGTTTCAATGGGTGAGGAGTCCATTGGAATTTTGAGACCAATGACTGGTATCGGAAAAGGCCTATGTTCATTTAGCAGCATTGAAAACTAAAGGCTGGGAGTGGAAGGATTCCTCAAGAAACAAGGGAGCAGGTGTTGCGGAGATGTGGCAGTGAAGCTCCTGGTTAAGGAGATGGAGAGAAGGAGGGATGTCCTCTAGGGGAGGACAACAGACACAGCTGATGCACAGCATGTGGGACATGGATTCACTACTGTAAGAAATTTAATAACCTGAAGGTAAGATGAGCTCAGGTGGGATTCTCCGCCCCGCCGGCAGTGGGATTCTCTGTCCTGCAAGCCGGCCAATGGGGTTTCCCGTTGTGGGCAGCCCCACTCCATTGGGAAATCCCCGGGCGTGGGTGCACTGCCAGCGCAACAGAGAACCCCGACAGTGGAGAATCCAGCCCATCATCTCACAAACACACTTCTGAACAGCTTCTTCACCAGAACCAGCATCACAACCTCAATATCACAACCGGGAGCTGGTTTAACACAGGGCAAAATCGCTGGCTTTGAAAGGAGACCAAGGCAGGCCAGCAACGCGGGTTCAATTCCCGTACCAGCCTCCCCTAACAGGCGCTGGAATGTGGTGACTAGGGGCTTTTCACAGCTTTTCACAGTAATTTCATTTGAAGCCTACTTGTGACAATAAGTTTTCACAGTTACTGTGAAAAGCCCCATTTAGACAATTACACACTATTTTGCATGCTTAATGACACTGCTTGCACCTCAGACACATCTCACAGCCCTTTGAACATGTGAGGCATTGCACACGAACAATCACATTTTCCAACCACTCCCTCAGGAGAAATTAGTACTTATATAGTTGACAGCAGGACTGGACCAGGGGAGGGGAAACACGACTTCTTGATATCACTTCCGTTGTGGAGACAATGCTGGATTTACCATGAGGAGCGTGTGAGACATCATGGTGAGAGTTAGAGCAGGGCCTACCCGTCAAGAGGCATGTGGTCACAGCAATTTTCCTGCACAAACATATCCATTCCTGATTTCTAACTGCCCAAATGTGCCCCCACTTCCAAACTCCATGGACGGGATTCTCCGACACCCCGCCGGGTCGGAGGATCCCAGGGGAGCGACGCGAATCCCGCCCCGACGCTGGCTACTGTATTCTCCGGTGCAGTTTTTCGGGCGGGGGCGGGACTCACGCCACGCTGGTCGGGGGCCGATGGCAACGGCCCCCCAGCGTTTCTCCGGATCCAGATGGGCTGAGTGTCCGTCCGTTTTTGGCCAGTCCCACCGGCGTGTATTACGAATGGTCCCACACGGCGGGACCTAGCAGGTAAGTCAGCATGGTCAGTCCTTGGAGGGAGGGGAGTGGGGGAGGCCCCCATGGTGGCCTGGCCCGCAATCGGGGCCCACCGATCTGCGGGCGGGCCTGTTCCGTTGGGGCCCCTCCTCCTTCCGTGCTGGCCCCTGTAGACTCCGCCATGGCCGATGCGGAGAAGAGAACCCCCTGCGCATGTGCCAAAATACAACGGCCGGTCTGCACATGTGCGGAATCATGCCGGCAGTTCCGCGCATCCGTGAGTTCACGATGGCTGTTGCACGCATGCGCGAACTCACGCAGTCCCTTCGGCGTCCACCTAGCCCCGAGACAGGTGAGAATTCCTCACCTTGGGGTCCCATTGGTGCCAGAGTTGTTGCCGCCGGTTTTCCCGCCGGCGTGGGTTCTTAGCCCCCGGAAGGGAGAATCCCGGCCCATATGTTCTTATCCTCACTACATGTGCTGGAAATTGGCCCTTCATGTTTTATTATTGCAGGGCTCCATGAGCAAAATGCAATTCTCCCTCGCTCCCTGGAGGAAGGCCAGCAACAGCCCCGCCCCTTCACCGGAGGAGGTGAGGCAGGAAGAATGCATTGTATTAAATGATTATTACTGTCAACTTGGAGGCTTGGTTAGAACATGGATCCTCATGGTGGAAAGCACAGGCATGGTGGCACAGTGGTTAGCACTGCTGCATCACAGCTCCAGGGTCCCAGGTTCCATTGCAGCCTCGGGCGACTGTCAGTGTGGAGTTTGCACATTCTCCCCGTGTCTGCGTGGATTTCCTCCGGGTGCTCCAGTTTCCTCCCACTGCCCAAAGATGTGCAGGTTAGGTGGATTGGCCACGCTAAATTGACCTTAGTGTTCAGAAGGTTAAGTTGGGTTACTGGGTTATGGGGATAGGGTGGCAGCATGGTCTTAAGTAGGGTGCTCTTTCCAAGGGACAGAGCCGACTCGATGGGCCAAATGGCCTCCTTCTGCACTATGTCCTTATCCTCACCAAACATGCTGTAAATTGGCCCTTCAAGATTTATTATTGCAGGACTCCATGAGCGAAATACAACTCCCCCTTTCTATGATTCTATGATATAAATGGGAGCAGCGACTCAAAGTTGAAGGGACATCATAGGTGCCAATTTCCATGATACAGGGTCACATGCTACGAATGAGTCATATGAAGGAGTTGCAGAATCACGCTTCTGAAGAAGCCTGTTGTATGATAAACCTGTTGCAATTCAAAGCTCGCCTGAAAAACAACATGTCATGTATAGGGGAATGGAGAAGTTGGTCCGCACCTTGGTCTGTGGTTGGACACTTAGCCTGAATCTCATCCTTTTCAATGTGGGGAGGCTGGTGACTTTCCACCAGTGGCTTGTGCAACCTGACATTATGCAGCATCCGGCCGATTTGCAGCTTCAGTGCAGTCAATGTGACTCTCTTGGATCAGCAAGTTGCTACAATGGAAGCTCAGGCAGCTGACATGGTAGCTCTAGGCTCCTTGCTTGAAAGAAGGCCAGAGGTCTGTCTTCCACCAGATCAGTGGGTGAACTGAACAGAGGCCCCAAATAAGTGGTGTGGCAATCATAAAGTAGGCAACTACCGGCCTCCCCCACTCCTCTGTCATTGGCTGTCGGTGAAACGTTTCGAGCTCAACTGATTACCTTAAATTTGTGGCATTTTCCACTGACAGGATATTACTGTCAGTCCAGAAAGATGTTCTGCCAATGTTAGAATTGAGCAATGTCACCGATGAATTTCAGTGCTGGGGTGATGGCAGATAATCTGTACATCCCAATAATAGACTGAATGAACCTGACTGAATGAACCAAACAACATGTTCCTCTGGTTATAGTCAAAGTGCAGTCACCCTCAAACCTGCAAACTCACTTGCAAAACCAAAACAAAATGTCTACTGTTAGATTTGATTCTGCAACTGAGCAGCACTTGCTGAACAATCTGGAGCGTGCTAATGACTACGCTTACAACCAATTTAAGATAATCAAATTGAGCTTGCAATGTGGCACAGTAATATATAGGTGCATTTTCTTACTGGTGGATTCAATAATTTAAAGTTGAAGTGAAGGTCTTGTAAAGTAAAAGGTTCAGAGCGGGTTGAGGATTTTTTATTGTTAAATATCTCGGAAGTTGATTCTCAGGTGAACTTTGAAACAGGAACAGGTTAAGCACTTTGGCTACTTGATGACTTGCTGTTATTTTCAAAGTCTGGTTCACCGACTAGCTGATGACTAGTAGTTCTGGACAATCTGCTGGGTTTTGGGGTAATGCACATACACAAGTGCACACACTGGATTCAGGATGAATTCAACGGTATCAATACTGCCAATTTAAAGACTTAGGTGACAAAGTTGGTTGTTCTTTGGGAGATAGTAGTGCTGGGTTAAATTATTTGAATAAATCTCTGTTGCATTAGCATGGATGTCTTGCAAAAGGGGTTCAAAGCTTAATATGTGGACTGGAGAAAAATGAGTTAGGAAGGGCCCACTTAGGTCTTCCCCAAAAGCTGCTTGGTCTCAGTTCTGCTAATGAAATATGTGTGACATACAAAGGTTTGGCTTGTCATTTAACCTTCATTCTCCAACTGCCAGGATGATTCAATAACGACATCCAAGTATTCCAAAGACCACTAATGTTTGGAAGCTGGCTTAGCCAGGGTCCCATTGTCCTATCAATTAATTTTAATGTACAGTCACCAACAGTTGAATATCTCAGAATACCATAAAATCCTTGCTAATGAGACAGGAGATGTGCAAGTCCTTCACATTCTCCTGAAGTAATCATTTTTGGTAGGTTGTTCAGGCAGGCTGATTCCACTCCAATTAACTGGAACATAGGGCGGCATTCTCCGCAAGGCCCAACGCCGTCGTGAAACCCGGAGAGGTTCACGACGGCGTCGGAGGCCGCTCCTGGCCTCCTATTCTTCCCCCCTCGGGGGGGGGGGGGGGGGGGGGGGGGGGGGGGCTAGGAGGGCCGTGCCGTAAATCTCGGCCGCCGGGCTTTGTCGCTGGCGTCAAGGCCCGGCGCGCCGAGAATGACGCGGCCGGCGCGCCTAATGATGTCAGCCGCGCATGCGCAGGTTGGCCGGCGCCAACCCGCGCATGCGCGGTTGCTGTCTTCCCCTCCTCTGCCCCGCAAGACGTGGCGGCTTGATCTTGTGGGGCGGCAACGGGGAAAGAGTGCGTCCCTTTGAGACGCTGGCCCGACAATCGGTGGGCACCGATCGTGGGCCAGTCCCCTCCTGATCACGGTCGTGGTGCTCACTCCCCTCTCCGCCCCCCCACAAGCCACAAACCAGCTCCTGGCGCCATGTTCACGCCGGCAGCGACCAGGTGTGGTTGCCGCCGGCGTGAACAGGTCGGGAATGGCAGGCCGCTCGGCCCATCCGGGTCGGAGAATCGCGGGTCGCCGTGAAAAACGTGCATCCATCACTTTGTTCTCTATGGGATATGTCTCCCTTGAGAGCTATGAAGTATCTCCTTAAATATCTGCCACTCCTTCTCCACCATCTTACCTTTTTAAACTTAGTTTCCCATTCTACTTTAGCCAACCTGTCTTCATACCTTTAATTGCATTTATGTAAATTTTAAGACCCTAGTTTCAGGTCTAAATTTCTCACCCTCAAACTAAATATAAAATTCTATCAAGTTATAACCATTCTTACCTGGATTATCCTTTACTATGAGGTCATTCGTTTGCCTTGGTACCAGGTCTAAAATAACCTGTTCCCTGCTTGGTTCCAGAACGTATTATTAAAATAAACTGTTCTGAATACACTATCAGCTCATCCTCCAGGCTACATCCGCCACGGGCGTCATTCAGCAACCCCATCTCGGCACAAAGGATGAATCATGCAAGAGCCTCAAATCAGGATCTGCGCCAGGCCAATCGCAAGTCACCAGATTCACTCCACTCTCGTTGGGCCTGAACCAGACCTGCATATTTAAATGAGCCAAATTGCCTTGCCACTTGGGGGGGATGGTAGAGGCGGGGGGATATACCAGGTGCCTGGAGAATGTTGGGGGGGGGGGGGGGGGGGGAAGGGGTGGTCAAAAAGCGGGGCCGGGAGCCTGAAAGTGGGGAGGGAAGATCAGGGCTGCCGATCAAAATGTCGCCCCGATCTGGAGTCAGACATTTCTGTTCGTGAGATCAGCTCAGATATACCGAGTTGCGGGATTTTGTGCGGAAGGAGGTGCCCTAGTTCCTTTGGTTGCCGGAGCACACTCTGTTGGATGGGTTTTTATCGCCAGATGAGTTGGGAGATGGGAAGATCGCAGATATTTACGATGGCTGGTGGGCACAGGGAATGCACTAATCAAGGAGGTAAAGCGGAAGTGAGAGGAGGAGCTGGGCATGGAGTTGGAATGGAGTTGGCATAGAGGGGCGTGGAGTGAGATTATGCACCGGGTCAATGTAATGTCGTCCTGTGCTAGGGTGAGCTTGGTACAGTTCAAGTTGGTGCATAGGGCCCATATGACATGGGCGCAGACCTGTGGGTTATTTTTTTTTTTTTTGATAATCTTTATTGTCAGAAGGAGGCTTACATTAACACTGCAATGAGGTTACAGTGAAAAGCTCCTAGTGGCCACATTCCGGTGCCTATTCGGCTACACAGAGGGAGAATTCAGAATGTCCAATTCACCTAACAGCACGTCTTTCGGGACTTGTGGGAGGAAACCTCAGCACAAGGAGGAAACCCACGCAGACACTGGGAGAATGTGCAGACTCCACACAGACAGTGACCCAAGCCGGGAATCGAACCTGGGACTCTGGAGCTGTGAAGCAATAGTGCTAACCACTGTGCTACCATGCAGGAGGTAAAAGATAGGTGTCCACATATTTTGGTCATGTCCGCGATTGATGGGGTTCTGGGGCTCGATATTTGAAACAAAGATTGTGGGGGTGGAGATGTCACCGGGCCCTCTGGTTGGGATCTTTGGGGTGTTGGAACAGCCGGAGCTGTTGGAGGATAGGGGGGCTGATGTAGAGGCTTTTGCCACTTTCGCCTGGCGGCGAATCCTACAGGAGTGGAGGTTGGTGGTGCCTCCAAGGTTGGGGGATGTTGCTGAATTCCTTAAACTGTAAAAGATTATGTTTATGTATGCCCTTGTTTTTCAAAACAAATTCCACGTTAATCTGTTTTTCATTCGATTTTGGTACCAGGTGCTTTCTTTAGTTCAAAATTTACATGACAGGAGAGTCGGATTAGTTGGCTAGATCTACCAACGAGCTTGCACAGGCAGTTAGCCAAAGGACCTTCTTTTGTGATGTATCTTACTACACCTTTATCAGGTAGCATAAGCTGCTCGTCAGATGCAGCTTGGAAACAGACTTTGTTCCCAGAACCTCTTTGTAGTAAAACAGTAATGAAGTTCTTTGGCGTGGCATTATATTTTTAAAAGATGGCTTTTGTTTATTATTGATTATTTAGTTGATTATTTAGCCAAAGAGCAAAGAACTGACTAAAGAACACAGTGTATGGACTTCCACTGACATTGGGATAAAGTAAATGGCTAAAATTAATCAAATTCAAAATAAGATAAGTAAATATATAAAGGCAAAGTTCACACCAACCTAATAAAATAAATACTTGTAGATAAGTTATGATAATCCCTCATGACATTCCAGTAAATGGCAATGGTGTTAGCAACCTTTAGCACCTCAGAATTGACATGGATTGCATTTAACTTTTAAAGTTCTGTACATACATCAACAGGCACAGGACACTTAAGCAGGTGCGATAAGAACCCAATAATAGGCTTTTAATATTCTATCATTGGTAAATATTATTTCATATTTCAGTTGAAATAGGTACAGTAAATGTAAAAGATGAGCACTCCAAGATACATTTTTATCATCTTGCATTTATAGTCAATCAAACAAACCTCATTACTTTTGTGTCATTCACCCTGGGGTAACATGAACTGCAACAGGATGCAGATGGACTGTAAAGCATACACTAAACTTAGGCGTTGGTTCAATACGATTTATTGAACTTCCGTAACAATGCACCCAGCTGGCTGTGGGTTGACACTCTACTACTCTAAGTGGACTAACTCTAACTAACTGAACCAGACTAGCTCTGATCCACGTGTAGAAGGTGCTGACTGATATATACACCCTGACTGTCACTACAGTTGTCACCAGTGGAAAGAGGCGGAGTGCTGATGCCTCGTGTGTTTTGTAGCTGGAATCCCCCCTCTAGTGTTCTGTCTGGTGATTGGTTGTGTTCTGTCCTGTGTGTTGATTGGCTAACCTGGGTGTCTGTCACTGCCTGTTTTTACCTCATGATGAGCATGGGTGCATATTATGACAATTACTACTGCTGACTTTGTAAAATTCAATGCTGAACCAAGAGTTGTATACACCTAGCCCCGAACATCCACCTGAAAAGTGATGGCAATGTAAAAAAATAACTAATGGCACTGCTTGAGATTAGCAGTGACGTTTCTGATGGTTACTATACTTTCACCGCGACCTAAATGGCTCTACTCGTGTCACTGTAAGACAGCAAATTTCCTGAAATAATGGCCCCAGTTTTAAGAGGGCAGATGTGATTTTGTGAGCCCTGAAGTGGGCAACGCATCTATAGAGTTCAGGGATGTGGAGGTGTGCCTTATCTTAGTGGCTGGATCTCACTGAGAACTTTCATTAGAATCCTGAGAAAAGTCAGCCAGATGCATTACCTGGGCAGGAGCAGAGGATGGCAGGCAGGAGACTACAGCCTGGAACCTGCAGATTAGGCCTCTGGCAGTCAGTTAATTACCAGCCAGTCAAATATAGGGGAGTGGTAAAAGGAGAAACCTGGGATAAGACAACCCAGGACAAAGGCTTCCTTCTGAGGGACAGAAGAACACTCCTGCTTCACACAGAAAACTTTTTTTTAATTAACTGCTTGCACGTGCCTCCTCTCGCCCGCAACATTTCTCCCAGCAGACTTGGCCCGATAAGGAAAACGTTATCCCTCCTCCATTTGGACCACCAACTAAAACTGTAGATTGGGTCCCGATGAGGGTTGCCAACTGTGATTAAATGTTTTCCTGGGGGTTTCAATCACATCATTAGTCAGCCAACAACACATCCACCCTTGTGGTTATTCATGAAGACCCCACCTTCTCAACCTTGCCCTTCGCCTGAGGTGTGGTGATCCTCAGGTGAAATCACCTCCAGTCAGCTCTCCCCCTCAAAGTGGAAAGCAACCTCTGGTTATCTGGGACTACGGTGACTTTAATTTACTTACCTTCTGACCTACAGTCTTCCTACAGCAATTGAAAAAAGAAGGACTCATTACCCAATAGGATGATGTTTGCCTGCCAGCCAAACCTAGTTTTTCCTCCCTTTTTCAATGTTTTTATATCTTGTAAACAGGAATGTTATTATATTCCTATGATTTTTCTCCATGATTGCACAAAGCTGTGTCCTGGAGGTTGACCTTCAATTTCTGGAGACTCCAGGTCATCCTGGAGGATGGCAACACTTGTCCCGGTGATTTTGTTAAGGAATTCCTCTCTGTGGAGCCTATTCAAAAGGAGGCAGAACTTGCATGTGAAAAAGTGTCTACTCTCCAGGTTGCAGGCACAAATGTACTTGCGCACCTCACCAATATTTCCCTATTTTTTGCCAGCATCACAACTAAGGCCTTTAGAGTACTTCATATGTAAGAATGGAGATCATTCTATCTAAAAGCGCATTTTGCAAAGTGCAATGATGATTGACTTGCCATTAGGAAGGCAAATTGAATGTTGGGCTTCAGAACAAAGCAATCAGAGCACATGCCACAATTGTAAGGGCTTCAGTGATTCAACCTGTAAGACCAGTGTCCAATTTTGGCCTCCATATTTAAGGAAGGGTTTTCTTGCATTGTACACTGCAATGGCTCACCGGCCGCGTGGCGTTCTCCGCGACATCGCCAATTTTCGGTGCCGGGACAATCACTGAACCGGCGCCAGGCCCGATTACGGTGTGAAACTAGATTCTCCGCACGGTGCTGGCCTCGATTTCTGTGCGGGGCTTTGGAGAATCCAGCCCATGATGTTCAAAGAGTCCTGGGTGTGGTAAAATTTACAGCAAGCAATTAAGAAAGCAAATGGAATGTTGGCCTTTATTGCAAGGCAATCAAAGGACAGGAATAAATAATGCTACAATTGTATAGAGCTTTGGTGAGACTGCACCTGGAATACCTGTTGGTCTCCATATTTAAGGAAGGATTTACTTGCATTGTAAGGCAGTACAGTTCACTACATTGGTTCCTCTGATGAAAGGGTTAGAGTCATTGAGGTTTATAGCACGAAAACAGGCCCTTCGGCCCAACTTGTCCAAGTCGCCCAGTTTTTACCACTAAGCTAGTGTCAGTTGCCCACATTTGGCCCCTATCCCTCTATACCCATATTTCCCATATAACTGTCTAAATGCTTTTTAAAAGACAAAATTGTACCCGCCTCTACTACTGCCTCTGGCAGCTCGTTCCAGATACTCACCACTCTCTGTGTGAAAACATGGCCCCTCTGGACCCTTTTGTATCTCTCCCCTCTCACCTTAAACCGATGCCCTCTAGTTTAACTCAGGCTCTATATAGGTTATCCTATAATGAGAGGCTGAGTAAATTGGATCTATGTTCTCTGGAGTTCAGACAAATAAGATCATCTAATTTGAAACATACAAGATTCTGAAGGTGCTTGACAGGATGGATACTAAGAGATTGTTTTTGCTGGCTGGGGAATCTAAAACACAGAGTAACAGACTCAGTATAATGGCACAATCATATAGCACTGAGATGAGAAATACCTTCATTCAAAGGATTGTTAATCTTTAAAATTCTCTTTTGCAAAGGGTTGTGGATGCTCCATCACTGACTATGTGGCGCTGAAATAGCTGAAATAGCTCTTGCAATTGAGGGATATGGGGAGTGGGTGAGGAAAGTGGAGTTGAAACCCAATATCAGCCAGGATCGTATTAAATGATGAGCCAAATGGATGACTGCTGCTCCTATCGCTTGTGTTCTTGTGCTTTGTGTAGTATTAAAATATGGAAGCAAGGGGAGAGATACTTTTTTAAAAAAATATTTTTATTCTCCTTTTTCACATTTTCTCCCGAATTTACACCCACCAACAATAAACAATAATCAACAACAGATATGTCAATCCCCATAACAATAACAACGATCCCATCCTCCCACCAACCCCCAAACATCAGCTCACTTGTAGAGTTTTATAGATCTCCAGGCCGAAAATCCAGATCACCTGCCTCTGCTGCTCACCTCGTGCATGCTGGTAAACTGTAGTTAATTACAATATGGGCTGGCATACATTCAAAGTAAGATGGCATTCACAGTCATTAACTTCTTTGGACTTTCTAAGATTTTCTGAGTTAACATGTCCATAATTGGCTCGCCCATGTATTAAAGATTGGTATTTTGTTTTCAGTCGATTCAAATGATTTGGAGTTCAGATCGTCTCTGGAAAGCATGACTCTGTTTAGGATCACAAAGGTCTGTCACATGACTACACAATCACAAGAGCAAAATCTTAGTCACACCTTTCCCAAACAAAGTAAATAAAATCTGAATAAGAAATATCATGGCTGTGTGGAGACAATGGCCGGAATTCTCCGGTGGTCGGGATTCACTTTTCCCGTGGGCAGCGCATACCCCCCCACGGGTTTCGCGGCGGCGAGGGTGGTTTCAGGGCAGCATGGTAGGACAAGTGGTTAGCACTGTGGCTTCACAGCGCCAGGGTCCCAGGTTCAAATCCCCGCCGGGTCACTGTCTGTGTGGAGTCTGCACGTTCTCCCCGTGTCTGCATGGATTTCCTCCGGGTGCTCCGGTTTCCTCGCACAGTCCAAAGACGTGCAGGTTAGGGGGATTGGCCATGATAAATTGCCCTTAGTTACCAAAAAAAAGGTTAGGAAGAGTTATTAGGAAGGGCTTAACTGGATCGGTGCACATTCGATTGGCTGAATGTCCTCCTTCTGCACTGTATGTTCTATGTTCTATGGGAAATTACATTGACAAGCGGTGAGGGGACCAGAGAATCCCGTCCAATGTATTCCACAAAGATCTCAGCGGTAACAATTTGCATTAAATAGTGCCTTTCAACATAAAGATGTTCCACAATAAGATGTTCCACAATAAGTGAATTGGAAACATGATATAGAACTAGGTAGAGTTTCTGATTTACCAAAGAGATGTCACAGGATCATAGGCCAGTACAGCATAAAAGGAGACCAATCAGCCCACATAACCTGCTGGGGAACAGGTTTTTTTAAAATCGAGAAGCGGCAGAGGGTTTTACTGAGATTTTCAGAAGGTGTCAGACTGGCAGAAGCAAGTTTTCGATGTCTAAAAGTCAGATAGCTATCATTACATCAGAGGCTTATGAAATTTGAACCCCATGAGCTACTTGATTTGCATGGCTGACGGATAGTGTGTTTCTGTCAGAAGAACTGTTGACAGCTGTTTGTCCCCAACAAAGACAAGGGTGTAGAAGTTTATATGTGTTTTCAGTCATTAGATGGGCAAAGCCATGCTAATTTAGCACGGATAAGACTTGTATGTTGTGCAAAGGCACCATGAAAACTGCCAAGCCTCACGTGTAAGTTTGCATTATGAGCACAAGTCCAGGTTCAGTATTATTAGGAGAGTTAATGAAGTGCTGCCTCTTGTTTTATGCACAACAAGATTTCAAGTTTGATGATGAAGTGAAATTTATATTGACTTTCTGAAATTATAGGTTGGATTCTCCGATTCTGCGGCTATGTCTGCAGGATTCATCGGCGCCGCCCCACACGCTCCGCCCGGTGGGGGGTTAGCAGCCACGCCACGTAAAGTCTCCGGCTTTACCAGCTGATAGGGAGGCAGAATTGCTGGGTCCGTGGCCGCGCATGACAGCGGACTGCGACGGCCACGCTGTACAACATGGCGGCGGTCACGTGCCTGCCAAAAACTGCCTACCTGTAACCCCCCTCACCACCCCGGACCACCCCCCACCAGTCCCTCCAACCCCTGCCAAAGCCCCCGCTGCCAGGGGAATGGCCTCTCCCTGACTGTGGCGACGCTGGACACAGTCCGCAGCCGCCAAATGAGGTCCCTGAAAAGTGAGAGGACACGCACCCCATGCCGTCGGGGACTCGGCCCATCGGGGGGCGGAGCATCAGGGGAGGGCCTCGGGTGATGACCTGACGCCGTCCCAATGACGTGGCGATACTCCTTCAGTATGCCGTTTTTGGGGGGCCGTTTTTGGGGGGGCAGAGCATCAGACAAACGGCGCCGCCCCCTGATTCCAGCGTAAAAATGGATTCTCCGGACAATTGCCAAACCCGATTTCGGCGATCAGAGAATCCGCTCAATGAATTTTGTATTTTCAACAAACCAAACCTGAACTTTCTATTCAGTCCAGCAGATAATGTTTTCCCAAAATCCCCTGGTAAGGAAGATAAAGGAAGATCTGGGTCAAATCCATTGAACTAATACAGTAACACATTACCAAATATTGTATGAAAGTGATCGCGCTCTATTGTGTTATAACACCCTTGGTCAGTGTGCGGTTAATTCCAGCTCCACAGGCCGCTGGGTCCCAGCATAAGTGAATTAACCAATACTTCATATATAGGCCGGGATTCTCCGACCCGCCGCCGGGATGGAGAATCGCTGGGGGGGGGGGGGGGGGGGGGGGAGGGGGGGAAGGGGGGGCGGCGTGAATCCCACCCCGCTGCCCCAACGCCGGCTGCCGTATTCTCCGGCACAGGTTTTTCGGCGGGGGCGGGAATCGCATCGCGCCAGTCGGGAGGCGTTGGCAGTGGCCCCCTCGGCGATTCTCCGCTCCACGATGGGCCGAGTGGCCGCCCGTTTTCGGCCAGTCCCACTGGCGTATATCAAACAAAGTCCTTCCCGGCGGGACCTGGCTCCGCGGGTGGCCTGTGGAGTCCTCGGGGGGGCACAGGGGTATCTAGCCCTGGGGGGGCCCCACGGTGACCTGGCCCGCGATCGGGGCCCACCGATCTGTGGGCGGGCCTGTGCCGTGGGGGCAGTCTTTCTCTCCGCGCCGGCCGCTGTAACGGTCCACCAGGGCCGGCACAGAGAAGAACCCCCCTGCGCATGCGCTGGGATCGCGCCAGAACACGCTGACGCTCCCGCGCAAGAGCCAACTCGCGCCGGCCGCCGGAGGCCCTTCGGTACCGGGTTACACGGCGCCAAGCCTCTTCCACGCCGATCGGCGCAGCGCCAACCGGGCGGCCCGACGCCAGAGTGGTTCACGCCACTCTTTGGTGCTGGTACAGCCCACCCCGCCGAATAGCGGAGAATCCCGGCCGTCGTATCTGAGATCTTTGACCTTTGACTGCTCCAATGACTTACAGGCACCAAATTTGTTTTTTTTTAATGTTTTTATTAAGGCATTTATATATATATATATCGAACACAACCAAAACCAAAAAGAGAGCAAACAAGAAAATTCGTAACAAATAAATTAGCAACATTCAGCCCTGCCCTCACTGCCCTGCCCCACCCTCTTTGTCTTCTTTTTTTTAAACACCACCCAAGTTCCCCCCTCCCCCCCACTCCTCCCCCACCCTGCTGACTCAACTATCCTGGAAGAAGTCGATAATCGGTTTCCATCTCCGGACAAACTCCACAGACCCTCTCAAAACAAACTTAATTTTTTCCAGCCGAAGGAATTCTGCGAGGTTGCTCACCCACACCCACAATTCCGGCGTCTCCGAGTCCCACCATCCCAATAGGATCTGTCTCTAGGCTACCAGAGAGGCAGAGGGCCAAACATCGGCCTCTCTCACCCACTGGACCTCAGGTCTTCGGACAGTTCTGAATTCTGGCCAATTTCCAATTCTGGACTTGGGACCACCTTCAGCATCTTAGACATCACGTCAGTAAATCTCCGACAACAGTCCCTCTAGCTTCGGACAGGCACAAAACTTATGGACATGGTTCATGAGTCCCCATCACACACTGCCCTCACCTATCCTCTACCCTCTCAAAAACCTGCTCATTCTGGCCACTATCATCTGTGCCGTGTAGACAAGACATTGTTAAACTCGGTGGTCCGACACGTGTGTGTATTTCCGCGCATGCGCACACCGGCCGGCGTATTTCCGTGCCAGTTCCCGGGCAATATGGCGGAGCCCTACAGGGGCCCGGCGCGGATGAAACCAGTCCCCCCATGGAACAAGCCCGCCTGCAGATCCGAAGGCCGCGATCGCGGGCCAGGCCACCGTGCGGAGATCCCCCGGGGTTGGATCCCCCCGCGCCCCCCTGAGGACCGCCCCTGCAGACTCACCCAGCAGGTCCCGCCATGCGTGAGGTCAGTAATTTACCCCGGTGGGACTGGTCAAAACTGGACGCCCGCTCAACCCATCAGGGCCCGGAAAATCGCCGGGGGGACTGCTGTCAATGACCCCCCGACCGGCGTGGCGGGAAGCCCGCCGCTGGCCAAAATACAGCGCCAGAAAATAGGGCAGCCGGCATTGGGGTGGGATTCGCGCCGCCCCTGGGGATTCTCCGACCCGGCGGGCGGGCGGTACCGCCGCTAAAGAGTGGCGTGAACCACTCCGGCATCGGGCCGCCCGTTAGGTGCGGACGCATCCGCACCTTCGGGAGCTAGGCCGGCGCTGGAGTGGTTGGCACCGTGCCAACCAGCACCGTAGGGCCTCCGCCGGCTGCTGTCAGTTGGCGCATATGCAGGAGCGCCAGCGGGTTCCCAGAACCATGTGATTCCTACACATGCGTAGGGGGTTTCTTCTACGTGCCGGCCATGGTAGAGCTTTACACAGGTTGGTGCGGAGGGAAAGAGTGCCCCACGGCACAGGCCCGCCCACAGATCGGTGGGCCTTGATTGCAGGTCAGGCCACTGTAGGATCCCCCCGCGCCCCCTCCACCGAGAACTCCGCAGGCCACCCTTAGAGCCAGGTCCCGCCTGTACGGACCTGGTCTAACCCACGCGGCGGGACTGGCCAAAAGCGGGCGGCTGCTCGGCCCATCGGGGACAGGAGAAACGCCGGGAGGGGGGGCCACTGCCAATGGCCCCCGACTGGCGCGGTGCGATTCCCGACCCCGCCAAAAAAACAGCGGCGGAGAATTCAGCAGCCAGTGTTGGAGCAGCGAGGCGGGATTCACAAAACTCCCCGGCAATTCTCCGACCCGGCGGGGGGGTCGGAGAATCCCGCACTTTATATTTAGAAAAACAAGAGAGACAAGATTTGCAATAATTATAATAGAATATCGGGAGCTAACCTATTACTCCCTTCATTTACCATTCCACCCTCTACCAAAAAACACAGAAGACAAACACACAGAGGAAGGGGAAAGGGGTAAAGTAATAGGGGTTAAAATGGAAGAAAAAGAGATGAGTGTCCTTGTTGCTGATATTGAAGTCATTGTAACTGGCTATCTTCACAGGACGTGGAGTGTTGGTTTGGATATTCTGACATGTGCTATACGATAGAGATAGATAGGTTCCTGATTAATAAGGGGATCAGGGGTTACGGGCAGAAGACAGGAGAATGGGGATGAGAAACACATCAGCCATGATCGAATTGCGGAGCATACTCGATGGGCCAAATGGCCTAATTCTGCTCATATATCTGATGGTCTTATAATTATCGCAGGGTAAGTTCAAATATTGTTATCGCATGTTTCCGGTTTCCATTGTTCTCGAAATAAAATGGACTGATTACGGCTGTAAAAAAATATAGTTAGGTTAATACCTGTTGTTAATGTGCACATCTGGCATTGTGCAATTAAATGTGCCCCAGATGAAACCTCATCCACTTGGCTTCTCTGGCAGAAGATTGTTACTAATGATTTGAGGATGGCGATATTTGTGCAGCCTTCTCCTCCGGTTTGTCGTTTAGTTGTCACCACTATCCACAACTTGATGTGACAGGACTGCAGAGCTTTGTGTTTTTTTGCTGCAAAAATATACTTTATTTGTAAAATATCTGAAAGAATATTACAAACATTTCAAAATGGCCATCACACACAGCGCAATAATATTCCTGCTTTTTACGTGCTTCAGGTTGCACTCAAGATGCTCCAGTACAGTCAAAAAAAATTACACTGTTAGTTTTGGGATTGCTTCGCGCCACCTACATCCTGCTGCTTCCATTAGTTCCACATTATGAGGAAAGCATTAACCCATTAAACTTCAACATTCAGAGTCTTTAAATTAATCCAAATGAAGAGCAAAAAGTCAAAGATGGACATTGAAACTAAACGTTAAGTGCTGTACATCTGCTGGGTGACATGTTACAAGATCAGTAACATCTCAACCAAGCCCACTGGTGATCTCCCACTGTCCATTTGCAACTTCAAAAATGGTTACCAACAAAATATAAGAGCAGAGTTCCACACGTGACATTAGTCAACCACTTGGAAAAGCTCTGAAAAACTCACAGCCAACTCTCTGAAAGCCCCTCCCTAAATCCACTTCTACCTCCAAATCAATCTTTCGATCAAACTTCCTGTCACATTTCCTGACATGTCTTACTTTGATCTAGTATTTCTCTTCCCCCTCCCCCGACACCTCGCCCCCCCCCCCCCCCCATCTATTTCCATGAGCTGCTTTAGAATTTTTTTTGTACACAATGCAGATTGTTGTTTTTGCACAATTCCTCCAACAATACCTTTTGTCTCTGCAATTTGGGATTTCATTGGCATGACGCTGGTTATGAATTCTTCACTGAACGGGAATTTTGCCAACGATCTTGATTGAAGGCTTCTCTAATGTATAAAAATTTAGCTTTTGTTAATCAAAGCTATAGTGAGGCACACAAGACAGGAATTTTCTATTTAAATATTGAGTCAGTACCAAACAATGGAAACAATTACTTGGGTGGGCCCTTGCATACTGTGGTAAATTAGCATGTGTTTGGAAAGTGTATCTCGTTCCAAGTAAGTGATGTATTCTGTGAAATATCCACAATCTGATTTTATTTATTTTTTTCCCAACTAAGGAGCAACTTAGCATGGCCAATCGACTTACCCTGCAAATCTTTGGGTTGTGGGGGTGAGGCCCACACAGACATGGGGAGAATGTGTAATCTCCACACGGACAGTGACCCAGGGCTGGGATCGAACCCGGATCCTCGGCGCCTTGAGGCAGCTGTGTTAACCACTGCACCACTATGCCGCCCTACAATCTGATTCATTAACCACTCTGGAGCTATCAGTCTTCATACCAGGGTTGGAAAGATAGAACCTTCTTGAAACTAATATATTAGCTACTTTTTCGACTGCTACGCCTTTCAGTTACGATTTTCATCTTTTGAATCCCAGCAAAGGTTGGATGCTGAATAAACTATTGGCTTTTCATTTGGTATTTGTTTGAATCCAGAGGGAGAAAATCGCTGATTTGGGATTAATAAGGAAAAAAGAAGTGTTACAATTGTCATTTGTTACCTATCTGCTAAAAGCATAGTCCAAAGGCTACTCACCCTGAATGCTAGTCCATTGAAAAGAAGAAGGTGTGCACACGATGAATGAAAACTAAAGGAAAATATGTCATTAGTAGGGCGGCACGATGGCACAGTGGTTAGCACGGCAGCCTCACAGCGCCAGGGGCCCAGGTTTGATTCTGACCTTGGGTGTCTGTGTGGAGTTTGCACATTCTCCCCGTGTTTGCGTGGGTTTCCTGCGGCTGTTACAGTTTCCTCCCACAGTCCAAAGATGTGCAGGTTGACCGTGCTAATATTGTCTAAAGGTTAGGTGAGATGGAGCGGGGGATTGGCCGAGGTAGGGTGCTCTATTGGAGCAGGGACTGGTGGAGACTCAATGGGCCAAATGGCCTACTTCTGCATTGTAGGGATTCTACGATTTCTATTTCAATGATTTTCCCTTTTTAAATGGGAATTATCAACTTCTTGGCAATAGAATTTAAGGTATTTGGCTGTGCAAGGATCTGATATTAATCTTGTTTCATGACACATTATAGGAAAGTGATACCATGGCCTTTAAGTCACAACATAGACTTGGAAGCAAGCCTACTCTAATATAAAAATAGGACAGTAATGCCCCTTTTGAGGGAATTTTTTAAAAATCTGATCTAATGATGCTCAAGCTCCAAGCAGCTGCTGATCAGACACTTGTTTTCACACAGAGGGTAGTGAAAAGAATCAGTTAGTGTATATAGGAGTCACAGCTTTGCAAGGTTACGCTGCCGGCCACAGTGCCTTGACTGCAGTAAACACACCCCACCTTGCGTACCCATAAACACCCCAGGCCACCGTGGGCGCTCCCCCAGAGTCGGCTCCCCCAACTACCCCCTTCCAGGACGGCCCCCACGCACTTACCTTCCAGGTCCCGCCATGTGTGAGGTGAATAATCGGCGCCGGAGAATAGGGAAGCCAGCGGCGGGGTGGGATTCACACCTCCCCCCAGGGATTCTCCGACACGGCGCAGGGTCGGAGAATCCCGACCCATGTCTTTCGGAACTTGTTGGAGAAAACCGGAGCACCTGGAGGAAACGCACGCAGACACAGGGAGAACGTGCAGACTCCATGTGGTAGTCGGTATTAGGGGTATTACAGTACCATGTGGTAGTCGGTATTAGGGGTATTACGGTACCTAGGTTGGAGGTACCTGATGCTGTAAGATCATAGATGTTGGAGGTACCTGATACTGTAAGATCATTGGTGAAGCCTGCCTGCTGGTTCCGCCCAGTAAGGCGGAGTATAAGAGTCTGTGTTTCCCTAGCTGCTGCATTCTGTACCTGCACTGCTGGGGGAAACATCTAGTTCAATAAAGCCTTCAATTGTCCTAAAATCTTGCTTCGGGAGTTATTGATCGTGCATCAATTTATTGAACTAGATTTGAAGAATGGAGCTCCGCATCAAGCCGGAGTGTCTGCAACTTAGCCCCCACGCGGCAAACTCAGCGGAGACCTTCAAACACTGGCTGGCGTGTTTCAACGGATACATCAGGATGGCCACAACCACACCCACCGAGGACCAGAATCTGCAAGTACTCCACTCAAGGGTGAGCCCAGAAATCTACACGCTCATCGAAGACGTGGACGGTTTCGAGGCCGCAATGACCCTGTTGAAAGGACACTACATCCGCCCAGTAAGTCAGGTTTACGCCCGACATCTTCTCGCTACCAGATGACAAATTCCGCGGGAATCGCTAGACGAATTCTACCACGCACTGCTGGTACTAGGTAGGAACTGTGACTGTCCGCAAGTTTCAGCCAACGACCACACCGAACTTTTAATCCAGGACGCCTTCGTTGCAGGTATGCTGTCCTCTCAGATCCGCCAGCGGCTGCTGGAAAAAGAGATTCAAATTCTCAAGGAGGCATGGGCCTTCGCAAGCTCCTTAGACGTAGCCTCCCGCAACGCCCGAGCATATGTCCCGACCGCGCGGCAGCCCCATAGGCAGCGTGGACCCCACCCGCAGCCGATTCCGACGTATCCCCCAACCCCCCACAAGCTTGTGCCGCGCAGCTGCCAGGCAACCCCGGGGGGCCCCGATGTTATTTTTGCCATCAAGCCAAAGGCCTGACATCGCTGCCAGCCCGCTCCGCAACTTGCAAGGGCTGTGGAAAAAAGGGGCATTTTGTGGCGGTATGCCAGGCCCAGGCGGTCGCCGCTGTCTCCGGGGGCGAACCGGGGCCGCGCCATTACTCTCATCACAGGCCACCTGCGTCCCATGGGCGCCGCCATCTTCGAACCCACGAGCCACGTGTGGACCCGGGGCGCTGCCATCTTGTTCCCCAGAGACCACGTGCGATTCATGGACGCCGCCATCTTGCCCATCCCCGGCCATGTGCGACCCGTGGGCGCCGCCATGTTGTTTGGAGTCTCAAGACCCCGATTTGGATGACCGCACACTGCCCGAGGAATCCCATCAGCTTCTGCCACAACTCGCCTCGGTGACTCTGGACCAGTCTCGGCCCCAAACTCTTTTGACCGCTACAACGACTGTACTCATCAACGGACACAAGACATCCTGCCTGATCGACTCCAGGAGCACAGAGAGCTTTATACACCCCAACACGGTAAGGCACTGCTCCCTCCCTATACACCCAGTTAACCAGAGAATCTCCCTGGCCTCCCTCTGTAGAGATCAAGGGGTACTGCATAGCTAACCTCACAGTCTAGGGAAGAGAGTTTAAGAATTTCCGACTCTACGTCCGCCCTCACCTCTGCGCTGCCACACTCCTGGGATTTGACTTCCAATGTAACCTCCAGAGCTTATCCTTTAAATTCGGCGGCCCTATACCCCCCTCACTGTCTGCAGTCTCGCGACCCTCAAGGTCGACCCACCTTTCCTTTTTGCAAACCTCACCCCTGATTGCAAACCCGTCGCCACCAGGAGCAGATGGTACAGTGCCCAGGAGCAGACCTTTATTAGGTCGGAGGTCCAGCGGTTACTGAAGGAAGGTATTATCGAGGCTAGCAACAGCCCCTGGAGAGCTCAAGTAGTGGTTGTAAAGACCGGGGAGAAGCACAGGATGATCATCGATTACAGTCAGACCATCAACAGGTATACGCAGCATGACGTGTACCCTCTCCCCCGCGTATCTGATTTGGTCAATCAATTTGCACAATACAAGGTCTTTTCCATGGTGGACCTCAAATCCGCCTACGACCAGCTCCCCATTCACTGCAGATGGGCGGCTCACCACTTCCTAAGGGTTCCCTTCGGTGTCACAAATGGGGTCTCGGTCTTCCAACGGGAGATGGACCAAATGGTTGACCGGTACAGTTTGCGGGCTACCTTCCCGTACCTCGACGTCACCATCTGCGGCCACGACACCAACCTCCGCAAATTTCTCCATACCGCCAGACTCCTTAACCTGACCTATAACAAGGAGAAATGCGTATTCAGCACCGATCGTCTAGCCATCCTCAGCTACGTAGTGCATGATGGAGTCATAGGCCCCGACCCCGAACGCATGCGCCCCCTCATGGAGTTCCCCCACCCACACTGCTCCAAGACCCTGAAACGTTGCCTGGGGTTTTTCATATTACGCCCAGTGTGTCCCCAATTATGTGGACTACTAATCCGCCCACTAATCCAATCCACGGTTTTCCCCCTGTCGGCAGAGGCCCGCCAGGCCTTCAGTCGCATAAAGGCAGACATCGCAAAGGCCACGATGCACGCAATCGATGAATCCCTTCCCTTCCAAGTCGAGAGCGACGCATCTGCGTAGCTCTGGCGGCCACACTCAACCAAGCGGGCAGGCCCGTGGCCTTCTTCTCACGCACCCTCCATGCCTCCGAAATCCACCATTCCTCCGTTGAAAAGGAGGTCCAAGCCATAGTAGAAGCTGTGCAGCATTGGAAGCATTACCTGGCCGGCAGGAGATTCACGCTCCTCACTGACCAACGGTCGGTAGCTTTCATGTTCGATAATGCAAAGCGAGGCAAGATAAAGAATGATAAGATCTTACGGTGGAGGATCGACCTCTCCACCTACAACTACGAGATCTTGTATCATCCTGGGAAGCTAAACGAGCCTCCTGATGCCCTATCCGCGGCACATGTGCCAACGCACCGACTCCGAATCCTCCACGATGACCTCTGCCACCCGGGGGTCACTTGTTTCTTCCATTTTATCAAAACCCGCCACCTGCCCTACTCCATCGAGGAGGTCAGGACCGTCAGCAGGAACTATCAAATCTGTGCGGAGTGCAAGATGCACTTCTACCGGCCAGAGAAAGCACACATGGTGAAGGCATCCCGCCCCTTTGAACGCCTCAGCATGGACTTCAAAGGGCCCCTTCCCTCCACCCACCGCAGCTCATACTTCCTAAATGTGTTTGCCATTCCCTGTCCCAACATGACCACTGCCACTGTCATTAAAACCCTCCACAACATCTTTACACTGTTCGGTTTCCCCGCCTACATACACAGCGATAGGGGGTCCTCCTTCATGAACGACGAACAGCATCAATTCCTGCTCAGCAAGGGCATTGCCTCGAGCAGGACGATCAGTTATAACCCCCAGGGAAACGGGCAGGTGGAGAGGGAGAATGGAACGGTCTGGGAGACCGTCCTACTGGCCCTATGGTCCAGGAATCTCACAGTCTCCCGCTGGCAAGAGGCCCTTCCGGATGCTGTCCACTCCATTAGATCACTACTGTGTACCACGACCAACGAAACGCCTGATGAATGTCTCCTTGTCTTCCCTAGGAAGTCCTCGTCTGGGACCTCGCTCCCAACCTGGCTGGCAGCTCCTGGCGGGGGTTCCCTTCTACGGCCCCTGGGCAATATGGCGGAGCCCGACAGGTGCCCGGCATGGAGTAAAGTAGGCCCCCACGGAACCAGTCCGCCTGCCGATCGGTAGGCCCCAATCACGGGCCAGGCCACGTGCCCCCCCCCCTCCCCCCCACGGTCGGCTGCCGCCCCCTCCACCCCGCTCCAGGACGGCCCCTGCGCACGTACCTTCCAGTTCCCGCCATGTGTGAGGTGAGTAATCGGCGCCGGAGAATAGGGAAGCCAGCGGCGGGGCGGGATTTGCACCCCTCCCCGGGGATTCTCCGACCCGGCGCAGGGTCGGAGAATCTCGACCCATGTCTTTCGGAACTTGTGGGAGGAAACCGGAGCACCTGGAGGAAACGCATGCAGACACAGGGAGAACGTGCAAACTCCATGTGGTAGTCGGTATTAGGGGTATTACGGTACCTAGGTTGGAGGTACCTGACTCTGTAAGATCATTTGTGTTGGAGGACATGATATTGTAAGATCATTGGTGAAGCATGCCTGCTGGTTCCGCCCAGTAAGGCAGAGTATAAGAGTCTGTGTTTCCCTAGCTGCTGCATTCTGTACCTGCGCTGCTGGGGGAAACATCTAGTTCAATAAAGCCTTCAATTGTCCCACATTCTCACTTCGGGAGTTATTGATCGTGCATCACTCCACACAGACAGTGACCCAAGCCGGGAATCGAACCTGGGACCCTGTAGCTGTGAAGCAACAGTGCTAACCATTGTGCTACCCTGCTGCCCTACATGGTAGCCAGGCTGCAAATGCAAATGCTCAAATAATTGGGCAGTGTGAGAAGAACCCAAATATAAAAAGATTCCAAATTTTAATCTCGTTATACAATTTAAATGGAGAAATAATAAAATTTTTGAGCTGAAGCTAAAGAGGGTCAAGAGGCTTTATTGCATCACTATTTATTTGTTTCATTGTATCACTTATGACAGAACAGGAGGCAAATATTTACAAAGCAATGAGTTTAGGTTTGGACCAAATAGCCACTGCACCAGTAATAACATTGGTACGCCAAGAGTTTCAGCAAAGAACACTGCTGGAGACTCCTTTGGGAGTCACTCCATTAGCTGCGTAGGTTAGACAGAAGATCAAAGGAGACCTAGGATTGAAGTAGCGTGTTACCACCTCAGAGTTAATCACCCCCCTGAAGCCTGCCGATATAAAGAGGCTGAATGTTTACTCCGCCACAGAAAAGGTCACTTAAGGCACCGATGTAAAAGTAAGTCAAGTCTACCCAGTAATAGAGTCAGTAATACATCGTAAGTGCATAACATGGAGGAGTCCAATACCACGGATTTAAATGTTCAATCGTTGTTCGATGTGAAAGTGGAGAAAGTAGCCCTGATTGGCTCAAGGTAATCAATTTAAACTGGATGGAGATCTTCCAAGTACGAGAAGAGGAACTGCCTGAGTTAATGAAGAAGTATGAGAATATTTTGTGTGATGAGTTAGGTAATATTCATAGAATTTACAGTGCAGAAGGAGGCCATTCGGCCCATCGAGTCTGCACCGGCTCTTGGAAAGAGCACCCTACCCAAGGTCAACACCTCCACCCTATCCCATAACCCAGTAACCCCACCCAACAGTAAGGGTAATTTTGGACACTAAGGGCAATTTATCATGGCCAATCCAACTAACCTGCACATCTTTGGACTGTGGGAGGAAACCGGAGCACCTGGAGGAAACCCACGCACACAAGGGGAGGATGTGCAGACTCCGCACAGACAGTGACCCAAGCCAGAATCGAACCTGGGACTCTGGAGCTGTAAAGCAATTGTGCTATCCGCAATGCTACCGTGCTGCCCTAAAATAAAGGCCCTCCAGGTGAAGATCTATGTAGATCTTTTTTTTAGACCGACCAAGCCCAGTACCATTTGCTTTGTCATGAAGGTTGGACAAAGAGTTGAAGAGATTGGAAGAACTGGCTATTATCCAGCCATCTTAATTTGCGGAGTGGGGAGCACCCATATCCCCTGTGCTAAAGTCTGACAAGACCAATCGCATCTGTGGAGATTACAAATTAACAGTTAATCAGGCTGCCAAGTTAGATAAGTATCCAATCCCCAAGACTGAAGACTTGAACGCAAAACTGACTGGACGTCAGTCTTAAGCTAGATATGAACCACAGATATCAGCAACTTGAGTGAAACGGGGCTTCCCAAGGTTATGTTACAATTAACACACACAAAGGTTTGTTTCAGTATATGCGCCTACCCCGTGGTGTGTCATTGGCATGTGCTATTTTTCAGAGTACAATGGAAAGTCTGTTGCAAGGTCTGCCATGAGATGTTTTGATGTTTTGATAACTGGATCGTCAAAGGTTGAGCACCTAGCTAACCTAGAGGAGGTGCTAAATAAATCTCAGGGGCTGAAGTACACCTCGAAGGAAAAACTTAGTTTTTAAGCCACTAAGCTCACCTCTCTGGAGTATTGTGTAGATTCACTAGGGAAACACCCCATGGGAGACCAGGTCAGAGCAATAAAGGAGGCACCAGCCCCCAGAAACATAGCTGAGCTCAAGTCATTCTTCGGAATGGTGAATTACTATGGGCGTTTTCTACCAAATTTGCCAACATTATTGGGCCCTTTGCACATGTTACTGAAGAAGCACCAGCATTGGGTTTGGATGAAGCCCCAGAAAGAAGCTTTTAACAGAGTAAAGCAATTGTTACATTCATCGAGTTTATTGGTGCATTTCGATCCGTCCAAGGAATTTCTCTTAACCTGTGATGCCTCTCCATATGGCTGATCTTTTGTGGACTCAGCTCCACTTTCCGGCCCGAACACCATAACCCTTAATCCCTTTATTCTTCAAAAAACTATCTATCTTTACCTTAAAAACATGTAATGAAGGAGCCTCAACTGCTTCACTGGGCAAGGAATTCCATAGATTCACAACCCTTTGGGTGAAGAAGTTCCTCCTAAACTCAGTCCTAAATCTACTTCCCCTTATTTTGAGGCTATGCCCCCTAGTTCTACTGTCACCCGCCAGTGGAAACAACCTGCCCGCATCTATCCTATCTATTCCCTTCATAATTTTAAATGTTTCTATAAGATCCCCCCTCATCCTTCTAAATTCCAACGAGTACAGTCCCAGTCTACTCAACCTCTCCTCATAATCCAACCCCTTCAGCTCTGGGATTAACCTAGTGAATCTCCTCTGCACACCCTCCAGTGCCAGTACGTCCTTTCTCAAGTAAGGAGACCAAAACTGAACACAATACTCCAGGTGTGGCCGCACTAACACCTTATACAATTGCAACATAACCTCCCTAGTCTTAAACTCCATCCCTCTAGCAATGAAGGACAAAATTCCATTTGCCTTCTTAATCACCTGTTGCACTTGTAAACCAACCTTCTGTGACTCATGCACTAGCACACCCAAGTCTCTCTGAACAGCGGCATGCTTTAATATTTTATCGTTTAAATAATAATCCCGTTTGCTGTTATTCCTACCAAAATGGATAACCTCACATTTGTCAACATTGTATTCCATCTGCCAGACCCGAGCCCATTCACTTAACCTATCCAAATCCCTCTGCAGACTTCCAGTATCCTCTGCACTTTTCGCTTTGCCACTCATCTTAGTGTCATCTGCAAACTTGGACACATTGCCCTTGGTCCCCAACTCCAAATCATCTATGTAAATTGTGAACAATTGTGGGCCCAACACGGATCCCTGAGGGACACCACTAGCTACTGATTGCCAACCAGAGAAACACCCATTTATCCCAACTCTTTGCTTTCTATTAATTAACCAATCCTCTATCCATGCTACTACTTTACCCTTAATGCCATGCATCTTTATCTTATGCAGCAACCTTTTGTGTGGCACCTTGTCAAAGGCTTTCTGGAAATCCAGATACACCACATCCATCGGCTCCCCGTTATCTACTGCACTGGTAATGTCCTCAAAAAATTCCACTAAATTAGTTAGGCATGACCTGCCTTTAACGAACCCATGCTGCTTCTGCCCAATGGGACAATTTCTATCCAGATGCCTCGCAATTTCTTCCTTGATGATAGATTACAGCATCTTCCCTATTACCAAAGTTAAACTCACTGGCCTATAATTTCCTGCTTTCTGCCTACCTCCTTTTTTAAACAGTGGCGTCATGTTTGCTAATTTCCAATCCACCGGGACCACCCCAGAGTCTAGTGAATTTCGGTAAATTATCACTAGTGCATCTGCAATTTCCCTAGCCATCTCTTTTAGCACTCTGGGATGCATTCCATCAGGGCCAGGAGACTTGTCTACCTTTAGAACATAGAACAGTACAGCACAGAACAGGCCCTTCGGCCCTCGATGTTGTGCCGAGCAATGATCACCCTACTTAAACCCACGTAACCCGTATACCCGTAACCCAACAATCCCCCCCATTAACCTTACACTACGGGCAATTTAGCATGGCCAATCCACCTAACCTGCACATCTTTGGACTGTGGGAGGAAACCGGAGCACCCGGAGGAAACCCACGCACACACGGGGAGGATGTGCAGACTCCACACAGACAGTGACCCAGCCGGGAATCGAACCTGGGACCCTGGAGCTGTGAAGCATTGATGCTAACCACCATGCTACCTTTAGCCCCATTAGCTTGCCCATCACTCCCTCCTTAGTGATAACAATCCTCTCAAGGTCCTCACCTGTCATAGCCTCATTTCTATCAGTTGCTGGCATGTTATTTGTGTCTTCCACTGTGAAGACCGACCCAAAAAACCTGTTCAGTTCCTCAGCCATTTCCTCATTTCCCATTATTAAAACTCCCTTCTCATCCTCTAAAGGACCAATATTTACCTTAGCCACTCTTTTTTGTCTTATATATTTGTAAAAATTTTTACTGTCTGTTTTTATATTCTGTTTTATAAATAGGCTTAAAACCGGCCCTGGATGTGGATGCAGAGGACAGAATGTGCTGCAGTGGTTAGCACTGCTCCCTCACGCGCCGAGGTCCCAGGTTCGATCTGGGCTCTGGGTCACTGTCTGTGTGGAGTTTGCACAATCACCCCGTGTTTGCGTAGTGCATCGTTACAGGAAGATAAGATATGTTGACATTATCGTTGTGTGTAACATCAACATATCTTACCTTCCTGTAACGATGCACTATCACAGGCTTCATTAGTGAACACAAAAGGCATTTATTAATAAGAATTGCACAGCAGTCACTTGACTGTAGCTAGCTCCCAAAATATCTCTGCTTAGGAGCCTCTTTCACCATGGGGTGATTACACACTCTGAGTCCCGATTGGTCACCCAGCCCAGGTGACCCTTACTTTGCTATGTTGCCCTTAAAGGGACAATCATCACCTTTCCCTGGTCCTATATCCCTGGATTCCCTCAGTCCACAAAAGTCTATTACTCTCACTCCATAATATACTCATCGACAGTTCATTCACAGCCAGTTAGAATAGAGAATTTCAAAGATTTACAATCCTCTGAGAAATAAAAATGTCTGCTCATGTCAGTTCTAAGTGGTTGATCCCGTAATCTGAGATAATGGCTGGATTTTATTGGGCACTGTGGTTAACCTCACTCCCCACGCCCTGGCTATAAAGTTGGTGAGGCCCAAGAGATGAATGGCTGCCCTTTGCAATTAATGATCAATTGGCTGTAAGTAAGCAGGAGAAGTGATCTCCACTCCTCAGGAACAGATATCCTGATGTCCTGCCTCAGAGAGCTGCTGACCTCCTGTGGTCCCAGCTGTAGCAAATGGGAGCAGTGGTCACTGCTATGGTTACAGGCAGTCTCCAAGCCCCCGATGGAGATTATTGCTGGAGCTGCACACCAAGGCTCTGGATAGATTCCCTTGCCTAACAAGACACAAAAGTTATTGGAGCTAGATGGGAACGTGGAATTTGAAATACACAAGCCCAGTGGTCGCGGCCACGCTGAAAACGTGGACCCAGCTGAGATAACACTTCGGGATAACTAAAATGTCCCCCATGGCCCCCATCTGCGGCAATCACAGATTCCCACCAGCCACCACTTTCAAATGATGGAGGCGGGACGGGGGTACACTGACGGTCGGGGACTTCTACGTAGGGCACAGACTGGTGACACTGGATGAACTGACGAGGAAGTGGAAACTGGCAAAAGGACAGGAAATGAGACACCTCCAAATAAAACACTTCCTCCGCAAAGAGACAGTAGGGTACCCCAGAGCCCCAGAATCCACACTACTAGAGGATCTGATAGGCACAAGCAGCAAGGTGGGGGAGGCTATGTGGGAAAATAAACGGAAAGTTATTGGACAGAGCCTGAACACCACTGGACGAGACCAGACAAAAATGGGAGGACAAACTGAGGATAGAGATAGGGTGGGACTCTGGAGCGAAGCACTGAGCAGGGCTAACTCCACCTCCTCCTGCGCAAGGCTAAGCCTAATGCAGCTCAAAGTGGTGCACAGAGCGCACCTGACCAGAACCCGAATGAGCAGGTCCTTCCTGGAGGTGGAGGACAAACGTGAGCTGTGCCAGAGGAGCCCGGCCAACCACGCCCACATGTTTTGGGCTCGCCATAAGCTTGCTGGGTTCTGGACAGCCTTCTCCGAGGCAATGCCCAAGGTTGTGGGGGTGAGGGCGAAGCCATGCGCAACAGTGGCAATCTTCGGGATATCGGAGCAGCCAGAGTTACACATGGGGAAGGGGGAAAACGCCCTTGCTTTTGCTTCCCTAATCGCACGCCGGAGAATCCTGCTCGGCTAGCGATCGGCAGCACCACCCACAGCTGCAGACTGGCTCGCTGACCTTTTGGAATTTCTCCACCTGGAGAAGATTAAGTACGCCATCCGAGGGTCAGAGGAAGGCTTCCTGGATAGTTGGGTCAGTTTGTCGGCCTGTTCCAAAACCTGTTCGAGGCCAGCAATGAGGAGTAAGTTAAGAGTAAAAAACCAAGATAGATGAGGAACCAAACGACTGCGCAACCTGGGGGGTGAGGGGGCGAGGAGATGGAAGGAAGGTGGGGAAACCACAAGAGAGGTACCCCCCTTTCCCTGAAAATAAAAGCAAAACACAGCTGAAGCCAAAGGGGGGTGGGGGGGAGGGGGGGTTGGAAGAAGGTAGGGAGGTACAACAGGGAGGGGGGAAGAACTATAGACCGATCCAGAGGGCGGCAAAATGTGTATAGGGTCAATCAAACGAAGGACAAAATAAACCTTTCTGTATAATAAAGTAAATTAGCGCAGGTAAGAAAAATGCAATGTATATATACAATTGTTTATAAATATGAGAAATGCCAATAAAAACATTTGAAAAAAAGATAGGTTGACGTTAGAGTACAACGACAAACCTCTTGAATGCTGGAGCAAACCTGACAGGCCATCTGGCCGACTCCTCTCATTTTGTTTGTTTTTGTGTTCTTTTCAAGGCTAGAAATTACATTGAGTTCTTCATGAGCATCAAAAATCCCAACAAGAAAGGACATAGAACTTCCTTCCATTACAGGTTTAGAGACTACAGACGGGTCCGAGGTGAGTGAATAACGAGAAACAAATGTTATTTCTAAGCAATAATGTATACAATACTCAGCAGATCCCAGCATGGTCTGAGCTGCTGCATCCACATCTGGCCGACTTTTATATCAGTCTATTACCCTGTTCAAGGGCTCCCTGCCCCTAGCGGGGAAGCTGGTACTCAGTGAGGCTCACCGAGTGACTAATCCCTCTAATCCCCTGGGCTTTGAGCAGGTTATAATAACAGGGTGCTTGCAAGTACAGGTATTAATAGTGCATGTATCACCTTCATAACATGTTCACATAGAATCACTGGATGAGAATCTCTGGCATCTCCGCGGCGTGTTTCTTGGAGGCCCGCTTTTGGCCAGCGGTGGGATCTTGTGGTCCCACCATTGTCAATGTGATTTCCCATTCAATCCACCGCAAGCCATCGGAAAACCCCAGGCAGAGGGGTTTGCCGTCAACAGGACCAGGAAATCCCACCAGCTTGAAAAGACGGAAGATCACAACCATAGACTGGTTACTCCATATGGACCTCCATTTCATGGATCCAAGGAACGGGAGGGGTGATGTGGGTTCCTAGCTGTAATGTTTCCAGGTGGAGGACTTACCCCAGTCACTGCTGTATTGTGGTGGGTAAGAGCTGAGCTAGGCAAGAAAGCACTTTACCAGAAGGGAAAGGAGAGCAGAGGGACAGTGGTCACAGGCAGCTGTTGTGCACTTACTTCAAATGTCGAGCGTTATGTATTAGCAGAGACAACACATAATTCATGACGGGTGAAGGGGCGACATGCACGCCTTCACAAATCGTCAGCTATTCCTTTACTTACAATTTATGTACATATTTTACTGTCTGATCCTTTGTCACAACTAATACAACTTGGAAAAACACATCATGTAACATACCATTGAGTTGCATCAGATATCGCAAATTAAAAATAATTCAAGTCCTGAGCTATCAAAATAAGGAAATTATGGTTCTGCATTAAATTTGTGGAGAGTGAGAACTTTGGGCCAACCTTTTTTGAATGATTTATGGAACAGGAAAACAAAAAGAAACAGTTGAGTGTGGGTTTTTCTTTTTCCTCACAGTCTTGGGAGAACAGTTTACATTGTGAAGGGACACCTAGTCTGAACTACGTTCCGTGTAGTGCTTGACAGGAACATCTGTAACTGTGGTACACTCCGGATATCTGTTAGTTTGTTGTCTGTTATCCCTTCGTACCATACGTTAGGGACTTTCACCCTGGCATAAGTACAGGATATTCCTACATGTTGACACACCAGTATTCAAATGTTATCAGTGATTCAGATGGTTCAACTTTGCCCTCAAAAATTATATATTGTACTATCATTATCTGAACACATGGCCAATAACGAGAGATAAAATGTACAATCACATTGCTATTTAAATGCAGAAACTACAGGCCAGTCAGTATAACTTCATTAGTGGATTTTATGTGAGAAACAATAATCCCAGACAGCATTGAGTCAATTGGACAAAAGTGAAATAGTTAAGCATGCCAACATGAATTTGTTAAGGGCAAATCAAGTTTGACGAACTTGATTGAGCTTTTTTTGATGAGGCAACAGAGGGTTAGTGGGAGTAATGTGATGTATGTGGTGCATGGACTTCAAAATGATGTGATAAAGGCCCAGATTATCAACACGGCGGAGAGCCTCTGCGACAGAGGCTCCGAGAGCCTCGGGGCCTCACGGTAGCATGGTGGTTAGCATCAATGCTTCACAGCTCCAGGGTCCCAGGTTCGATTCCCGGCTGGGTCACTGTCTGTGTGGAGTCTGCACGTCCTCCCCGTGTGCGCGTGGGTTTCCTCCGGGTGCTCCGGTTTCCTCCCACAGTCCAAAGATGTGCGGGTTAGGTGGATTGGCCATGCTAAATTGCCCGTAGTGTAAGGTTAATGGGGGGATTGTTGGGTTACGGGTATACGGGTTACGTGGGTTTAAGTGGGGTGATCATTGTTCGGCACAACATCGAGGGCCGAAGGGCCTGTTCTGTGCTGTACTGTTCTATGTTCTATGTTCTATGACATGGAGAAAATGATGGAAGTCTTCCAAGATCCTGGACGGGATTCTCCAGTCCGCCAGCCATGTTTTCTGCCCAGCGTGCCACGGCCAGCAGCGGGTTTCTTCATTCCCGCAGCCGACCAATGGGGTTTTCCATTATGACCACCCCACGCCATCAGGAACCCGCGGGTCTGGGTGCGCTGCCAGTGGACCGGAGGATCGCGCCGATGGAGAATTCCGCTGTCTAAATCCCGCCCCTGAATACGGCAGTTCCCATACTCAGAGGGCAGGATTGGAGGCCAGCCAAATATCACACATGCACGGTTTGAGGAGGCATTTGGCTATTTAAATCTTCCTTTGGCTCCACTGAATTCGGATTTGCCATCCCTGTTGTCTGAAACCTGAAGTGTGCAGAGTGTGCCAGGTCAGGATTTAGGGGAGGCGGTCGCGTAGTGGTATTGTCACTGGACTAGTAAACCAGAAACCCAGGGTAATGCTCTGGGGACCCAGGTTCAAATCCCACCAGGACAGATGGTGAAATTTGAATTCAATAAAAATCTGGAATTAGAAGTCTAATGATGACAATGAAACCATTGCCGATTGTCGTAAAAACCCAACGGGTTCACTGATGTCCTTTAGGGAAGGAAATCTGCCATCCTTACCTGATCTGGCCTACATGTGACTCCAGGCCCACAGCAATGTGATTGACTATTAACTGCCCCTCAAGGGCAATTAGGGATGAGCAATAAATGCAGACTCAGAGTCAGCAACGCCTGTATCCCATGAATAAATTTTTTTAAATGTTGTGGATAGTCAGGTTGCTGGTCTGCCAAGACAGCTTTACTGACTCTTTCACCCAGAGGCAAGGAAATAAATTATGCTTCAGAAGTGCTCATTGCTCTATATCCGAAAGATAGGCCTTGCACCCTCTCACATAGAGACGGTGGAAGCCAGTCAATGTGAGCAGCTGGTGCACAGATTGATTGATTGATTGGGTATAGGGCACAATTTCAAAAATGGCAGCAGACACAAACTTGCAAATATTGTGAACAGTGCGGAGGAAAGTAATTAACTTGAAGAGGACATAGACAAGCTGGTGAAATAGGCAGATACATGGCAGATGAAATATAATGCAAAACACAGGTACACTTTGGTCTGAAGAACAAGGAGAGGTAATGTGAACTAAAGGGTACAATTGTGAAGAATTTCCTCCTTGCTATTTACCACACCACCAATTTATGTGTCATCTGCAAACTTGCTCATCAAACCCCCCCCCCCCCCCTCCAAATACCATGGGACCCAACACAGATCCCTGCAGTGCACCTCTGGACACAGTCTTCCAGTCACCCAAAACAACCTTCAACCAACACCCTCTGCCTCCTGCACGTAAACCAATTTTGGGTCCAATTCGCCCTGGATCCCACGGGATCTTATTTTTTTGATCAGTCTCCCAAGGGGGACATTGTCAAAAGCCTTACTTCGAAGTCTATGTAGACTACATCAACTGCACTGCCCTCATCTACACAGCTAGTCACCTCCTCAAAAAAATAAATCAAATTTGTTCGACATCTCCCCTTGCCAAAGCCATGCTGATTATACGAGATTAATCCTTGCTTCTCCATGTAGAGATTAATTCTGCCCCTCAGAATTTTTTCCTATAGTTTCCCTACCACTGATGTTCGACTCACTGGCCTTTAATAACCTGGTTTTCCCTACTTACCTTCTTGAACACTGGTACAGCGTTAGCTGTCCTGCAGTCCTCTTGCATCTCACCCATGGCCAGAGAGGATTTGAAAATTAACATCAGAGCTCATCCAATCTCCACCCTTTCCTCACACAGCAGCCTACAATATATCTCAACTGGGCCTGGAGATTTATCCACTTGTAAGCCTGCTAAAACTACGAACACCTCCTTATTCTCAATCTATTCAATTATAGCATAGCCTCCAACCCTGTTTTTGATAGCTACATCATCCTGCTCCATAGTGAACACAGATGCAAAATATTAATTTAATATCTCACATACATCCTCCAGCTCCACACACAGGTTGCCACTTTTGTCCTGAATGGGCCCTATTCTTTCCTTGGTTACCCTTTTGCCCTTCTTATACTTCTAAAACACCTTAAGATTTTCCTTGATTTTGCCTGCCAATGTTTACTCATGCCTCTTTTGCTCTCCTAATTTTTTTTTGAAAAACATTTGTTTTTCAAATTTTCAAAATTTCTACATTTTTACAACAAATAACCACAATCCCAATGCCAACCCCCATTGCCCCCCCCCCCCCCCACCCCAAACTGCCACCCGCACACCTTGACGGAAACCAGATCCCCAAAATGTAAGATAAACAAACCCCATCTTTTGCAGAGCCCCTCACCTGCCCCTCTCAGAGACAATTTCACCTCCAAATACAAGAACTCCATTAGATCCCCCAACCACACTGAGGCACAGGGGGGAGAAGCTGACCTCCACCCCTAAAGGATTCACCTGCGGTTGATCAAAAAGGTGAAGGCTAAGACATCTGCCCCTATACCCATCTGCAACTCCGGCAGGTCTGACACCCTGAAAATGGCCTCCAGGAGTTCCAGCTCCAAATCCATGTGTAGAACCTCAGACACGTGCTCAACAACGACCCCCAAAGTTTCTCCAACATCGGGCATGGCCAGAACATATGAACATGATTGGTTGGGCTCCTCCCACACTGCTGGCAGCTATCCTCTATCCCCTCAAACAGCCGGCTCATCCTTGCCTTCGTTAAGTGTGCCCTGTACACCACTTTTAATTGAATCAACCCCAGCCTCGCGCACGAGATTGAGCCATTGACCCTTCACAGCACTTCGCACCATAATCCATCCCCAAACATCATCCTCAACTCTTCCTCCCACTTGGCCTTCCATGGACACCTTCCGAAATGACCCCACCTTCCACCGACAGCACCTCCTCCAGCAACTAGGAGGACAGTGCCACCAGAAAGTACGTGAAGACCTTTCTTGCGAAGTTCTGCACCTGCAGATACCTGAAGCCCTCCTCCGCTGGAGCCAAACTTCACCCCCGACTCCTCCAAACTTGCGAACCACCCCTCCAAAATCAGATCCGTCGTCTCTTTCACCCTTCTCTCCTCCCATCCCCGGAATGTCAAATCCATCCTACCTGGCTGAAACCCAGGGTTGCCTCTTATCAGCATCACTCTCGAGCTTGCCCTCAACTTATAGTGCTTTCGGAATTGCCTCCAGATCTTCATCATGGCTCCCACCACAGGACTAACCGAGTACTTCCCTAGGCGAAAGGTAGCAACCACGACCCTTCACAAGAACCCGCCTCCAGCCACACCCACAAAGTCTCCGTCTCTACTCCAGCCCCACACCTTCTCTGCATTCACCGCCCAGTAATAGTATAAAAAGTTTGGAAGGGCCCACCCCTCCAACTGCTGCCCCCTTTGGAGCACTTCTTTCCTTACCTTGGCCACCTTACCACGCCCGCACAAATGACGAGACCAGCCTGTCCAGCCCATTAAAGAATGACTTTGGCAAATAGACTTGCAGACACTGGAACAGAAACAAGAACCGTGGCAAAATGTTCATCTTTACTGCCTGCACCCGGCCTGCCAGGGGCAAGGAGAGACTATCCCATCCCACCAAGTCCTCCTTCACCCTCCCCACCTGGCCCATGAAATTAAGCTTACATAGTCGAGCCCATCCCGCACCACCTGCACCCTCAAATACCTAAAATGAGTTATTGCTACCTGGAATTGCAACCCTCCCAAGCCACCTCCCCCCCCCCCCCCCCCCCCCCGCAACCTGTGCCCAGAGAAGACACCATTAAATATTTGCTTTTGCCTAAATTTACTTTATACCCTGAAAACACCCCAAATTTCCCGAAGGTTGGGATTCTTTTTTAACAAGAGTCAATAGTCTGGTTGATTGGAAGTGTCAAAAATACAACTTTATTGCTAATTACTCACTTGAATACACATGAAAAAGAACTGAATCTAAACTTAGAAACAAAATATCAGACAATACATAGAAAGGTCGAACACATGGCAAAAGTCATAAAACAAAAAGAAATCACTTTAACACAAACAAACAGATAGCTGATTCAAGAATGCAGGGATTCAGAAACAGAGACCTTGACCACAAGGTCCTACTTTTAAGGGAATTCTCTAATCTCTGGTTTAACCCCTCATTTACTCTCATTGGTTTCTAATTCTCAGCTGAGACCTCCTGGTTTGTCCAAATGAATTGTTAATCAACGTTGGACATTACTTAAGATTGACTGGTGCCTATCAAGACTAGCTCGCATCTGCATGCGCAGTCTCAGGAAAATTACTGGATATGTTTCTCATGCGTTCCATGTTACACAGCACGGTCCGGAGACCTTGCTGTAACTGATTAGTTGATTCGACGAAGAACATCCTTAGTGCTGAATACACTGGAATACAATGGCTAATTTATTATGTGAAACAATGACTGGATTCCCACAGTCAAGACACTTTTAATAATTTTACCTCTGAGCTACATGCATTCAACTAGCACCTAAAACTGAATAAATCAATACTCTATCACTTAGGAACTCCAATATATCCCTTACAGACAAGCTTCAGTCCAAGATGTACAGCAGCAGATCATCCACGTACAGTGACACCCTATGATCCAACACCCCCCTCATTATCCCCTACCATACGTCCAAACCCCTCAACGCAACGGCCAAGGATTCAAGGATGAATTGAAGGGGGGGCATGGGGGATCCCTGCATCACTCCTCGAAATAGTGGAAAGTACCCCGAATCATTCATCCGCTGCCAGGCCCTTGCATAACAATTCCATCCATGCCAGAAACCTAGGCCCAATCCTAAACTTCTCCAGCACTGCAAACAAGTAACTCCACTCCACTCTATCAAACACCTTGTCCATATCTAATGCCACCACCACCTCCAACTACCTTCATTCTGCTGGAGCAAGAACCACATTCAGCAGCCGATGCACATTCGAAGACAGCTGCCTGCCCTTAACAAACCATGTCTAATCCTCACCCCACCACCTTCGGAATGCACTCCTCTAACCTCACCTGCCAACACCTTCACCAATATCTTAGCATCCACATGCATAGAGAAATGGGACTGTACGACCCACGCTCCACCGGATCCTTCTCCATTTTAATACTCCAGCAATACTCCCCTTTTTCTTTTATTATAAATTTAGAGTGCCCAATTCATTTTTTCCAATTAAGGGGCAATTTAGCATGGCCAATCCATCTCCCCTGCACGTCTTTTGGGTTGTGGGACGAAACCCATGTAAACACGGGGAGAATGTGCAAACTCCACAGGGACAGTGACTCAGAGCCGGGAACGAACCTGGGACTTCGGCGTCGTGATGCAGCAGAGCTAACCACTGCGCTACCATGTTGCGCTACCAGCAATACTCCCCTAACCTTCACATCCTCAAACATCCTAATTTATTTTTAAATACCCTCCTGCACTTTCTATATCCTCTCAGGCACCCACTGTTTTCAGCCCTTGTAAGCCTTTTTTCCTTATCCAATCCTGTATTTCCCTTGATATCCAGGATTCTCTGGACTTTTTGTCCCACCCTTTACCTTTATGGGAACATGTTGGTTTCGTACTCTTTCTCTCTTACCTTTTTGAATGACTTATCCTGTTAAGATCGGTCTTGCCCCAATTCAGAACCTTTATTTCTGGTCCATCTTTATCCATTTCCTTAACTAAACGGAAAGACGTAGGAGCAGAGATAGGCCATTCGGCCCATTGAATCTGCTCTGCCATGCAAATAGATTGAGGCTGATCTGACATAATCCTTGACCGCACTTTCCCGCCTTATCCCCATTACTCTTGAATCCCTTATTGATTAAAAATCTGTCTGTCTTAACCTTAAACATAATTAACAAGACAGCCTCTACAGACCCCTGCAGTAATGATTTCCACAGATTCACTTCCTTCGCAGAGAAAAAAATTCCTTTGCATCTCTGTCTTTCTCTGAGATTATGCCCTCTGGTCTTAGGCTCTCGCAAAAGAGGAAACATCCTCTCAGCAGCTACCCTGTCCATTGCCCTAAGAACCCAACATATCTCAATAAGATCATCTCTCATTCTTCTAAACTTCAATTAGTACATCCCCAGTCTACTTAACCTTTCCTCCACACCCAGGTATGGAAATGTTGCGATCTGGATCTCACTCTCGCTGGAAGATTTCCGGACGTGCATGTTTAATTAAGCCATTAGGCTCTTTTAAGTTTGTCGCCGCCCAGTTCTCCTGACGCCTGGGAACGAATGCCCGATGCTGGGAGACGTTGCGATGACGCCGTTTAGCACTGGCCCACACAAAGGCAGACCAGACGTAACAGCACCTGTGGGGGCCTCACAGGCCGTTGGAGGTCCCTGGGCAATCTGGTTGTGGGCAGGGTGGTTCGCTGGCACTCCCTCTGCCACCTAGGCACCTCGGCACTGCCAGCCTGGCATGTTGGCACTGCCACCTGGGCACTGTGGCAGTGCCACAAGGGCACCATGCCAGGTAGCTCAGGTGGCACTGCCAGGCTGTCAGGGGCACAGTTTGGGTGCCCGGGTGCCAGGTTGCCCGTGCCAGGGATCAAGCTAGGGGTGTCCTGCCCTTAAGAGGTGGGGCAAAAGGGTGGGTTCCAGGACCCCCTAACAGGTAAGTTGGAGTGCTGGGGGGGATCCAGAGGTCACGGTGGAGAGTCTGAGGACAGGCCGAGAGATGTGGGTGGCATTTAAAAATGACGCCCCAATCTCTTCCTGCATTGACGAGCTCAACCCGTCAGGTAAGTGCGGCCTTGGGGCATCTCTCACAAAAGGAGGTCAAAAGGAAAGCAAGTTCCATTTGATAGCAGGGTTGCTCTTGGTGCTGCAGGCACCGACGATGCACCCTGCTATATGTGCCCAAAACTGGGCTCTGTTTTTGGGTGTTAAATCCTGCCCTTTGAGACCACGTATTCATCTCTCTGATTTTATGTACCCTGTTTTTTCTACCTAGCCTTCAAACTCAAAGCTGGTTTGAAAAGGTATAAGAGAGGAATATTAACCCAGCAGTCACTTATCTGTGATACTACACATGTGTGTTTAACTCAGTTGTTGTAGGATTGTTGCAGACTGCTCATTCTACCTGTGTCTTTTGTACCTACATGGACCACAACTATGCAATCCTCCCCCTCCCATGCACGTTCCTCCCCAGCCCGGAGCATCCCAGGCCATTGGAGGTCCCTGGGCAGTCAGGCTGTGGGCAGGGTGGTCCCCTAGCACTCCTGCTGCCATCTAGGCACCTTGGCAATGCCAGCCTGGCATATTGGCACTGCCTGGCAGGGGCACAGCCTGGGTGTTAGGCTGACGGTGTCAATGTGCCAGGGATCAGGCTAGGAGTGTTTCCAGCTCTCCGGTCTTGGTCCGCTCCTGCCCCCACTGACCTGTGGATGTGGTAATGGAAAGCAGGCACAGCAATACCTCCCTCTCCCACTTTCCTGAACTCCCACACTTGTCTGAACTCCTGAATTTCACTCACTGTAGCTAGCGCTCCATGCAGATTGCACGTTTGAGGCTTGTTTTTATACTCTCAGCCTCTCCCGTTTCCAGGAACAGCCTTAAACCTTACTGAGTTATGGCCACTATCTCCTAACTGCTCCCCCGCTGACACATCTACCACCAGCCCGGCTTCATTTCCTACAACTACGTCAAGCAACGCCCCTTCTCTTGTAGGAACTTTTATGCACTGACTCAAAAACCTCTCCTGGATGCACTTTAAGAATGTTTCCCCCTTTATGCCTTTCACACTCCTATTATTACTCCTATTATTGAAATCTCCTATTATTACTATTACTATTATTACCCGATTTTTTTCACACTTCTCTGAGATCTGCCTACTGTTCTTCTATCTCTCCCTGATTGTTTGGGGGCCCTTACTACACTCTCAGCAAAGTGATTGTCCCTTTTTTGTTACATTCCACCCATACAGCCTTAATCGAGAAGCCTGAAAAGATATCACCCATCATCACTGCAGTAATTGACTCCTTGATCAACATTGCAACACCACCTCCACTTTTCCAACACCCCACCCTCTCCCTTGCCTGAAGATGCCACACTCGGGAATATTGAGCTGCCAGACCTGCCCCACCCTCAACCATGTCTCTGTGACAGCAATATCATACTTCCATGTGTTAATTAACTCCCTCAGTTCATCTGCCTTACCCGTGAGACTCCTTGCATTAAAATATAAATGCCATCCAGCCTTGCCATATTCCCTTGTTCCTTCATGTTTTTCTTTGCTCTACCTTCCAAACTGACTCGGTCTTTCTTCTATATTTAGCTATGCGTAACCCCCTATTATACCTCCACTCTGTATCACATCTCCCTGCGAAATTAGTTTAAGCCCCCCTGCCAACAACACTAGCAAATTTCCCTGTAAGGATATTGGTCCCACTCAGTTCATGTGCAACCTGTCTGACTTCTGCAGGTCCTACATTCCACAGAAACTGACCCAGTGATCCAGGGAACTAAAGCCCTCCTTCCTACGCCATCTATTCAGCTACACATTCATCTGTTTACCCTCTTATTCCTGGCACGTGTAATCCAGAGATTACAAGCTTTGAGGTCCTGCTTTTTGATCTGTTACCTACCTCCCAAAATTCTTGGGTCAGGACTGTTGCTCGTTCTGAGTAAGTGTGCTTAACACTCACTTGGCTCTGTTTCTCTTTCTATGGTCTGGAGTCGCCAGGTGCCGTAAAGGACACCGTCACAAGTATCAAGGTCAAGTTCAAAGCAATAAAGCTGTACACCAATTAGTAAGTCCAAAACAATTAGAGTTTATTATAAAACAATTATAATAACACTCATGCACACGCTAAAGACTAACTTACGTCTACCACTAAACGACTAATACTTATCTAAGAAGGAACAGGCAAGGTCAGGGAACAAGGCCTTCGTTCCGTTCTGGTCTGCAACTTCGGGTTACTATCGGTCGGCAAGGGTATAAGTAATGCCTGGGTCAAGTAGCGATTGTCGTTTGGCACTTACTTATCGATGGCTGCTGCTCGACGGCTGGTGTAAAAGACAGGAGTCTGGAGTCGGAGGCCGGAGACAGGAGACTGAACCATGTGCGGAACCTTTCTTTTATAGGTCCCAGGGGGTCCGTGCCCCTTGGAGCGGGCTTCCTCACCTGCTGGGGATCGATTGGGCCTTTTCCCAATCGATATGATTTGAACCCCCCTATCCTAGGGCCGTTCCTTGATGGCTGGGGCGGTTCTTAGGACTCATTGTCCTGGCTTCGCTGGCTCCATCGTGTCTGCTTCGCTATTGAAAGTATCGATTGATACTTGAGTGTATCTATTGTGCCCGGGACTGTCCCGGTATCACCTCATTAATATGTAAACTGTTTTCCCATTTACAGCGCTGCCTGAACTCTGCATCTGTCGGGAAACCGGTTTTTGCAAGTTTCTCAATGCTGAAAGCATCTGCAAGCTGTTTGCTCTTTACTATGTCTGTTTTTCCCTGCATTCTTTGCAGTCTTCCATTTTGTGTTACCAGTGGCCATCTTAGATGGCTACAGGACCTCGTCCCTCTTACTACCAATGTAGTCGGTACCAATGTGAAACACAATCTCTGATTGTTCATCCTCCACCTTTAGAATACCCTGCAGCCGTTCAGTGACATCCTTGACCCTGGCACTTGAAAGGCAATCCTGGAGTCATCCTGGAGTCACATCTGCGGCCACAGAAACATCTGTCCGCACCCCTCACTATTGAACCTCCTAGCGCTATTGCTCTTCCACTCTTGCTCCTCCCACATTGAGCTGAGCCACCCACGGAACTTGTTGTGGTGTGATTGTGGTAGTCACCACTGTTGTATTGTGTATACTGCATATGAGGGTATTACAGTAAGGCACTTGGACTAGATACGGGGGTATATCCCTGCCTGCTGGCTCCGCCCAGTAGGCGGAGTATAAATGTGTAGGCTCTCCGAGCTGCAGCCATTTCAGCAGCAGCTGCGGGAGGCTCCACATCTCTGCGTAATAAAGCCTTGATTACTCTCTACTCTTGTCTCGTCGTAATTGATAGTGCATCAGTGACATGTCTGAAAACCTGCTACTAATGAACTTCTCAGCCTCGCAGAGGCACTGCGGTGCCTCCAGCCGACACTTAAGCCCTGAAACCTGGTTCTCAAGCCAGTCAAGCCGGCGGCACTTCCTGCAAATGTGGTCATCCAGACTGCACATAAAGTCCAGGAATTCTCACATGCTCCAGGCCGTGCATATCACGCAACTGAGTTCCCCAATCATACTTTTAGTTAAAAACGTAGGGCAGCACGGTGGTGCAGTGGTTAGCACTACTGTCTCACGGCACTGAGGTCCCAGGTTCGATCCCTGCTCTGGGTAACTGTCCGTGTGGAGTTTGAACATTCTCCCCATGTCTGCGTGGGTTTCGCGCCCACAACTCAAAGATGTGCAAGGTACGTGGATTGACCACGCTAAATTGCCTCTTAATTTGAAAAATATTAATTGAGCACTAAATTATTTTTTTTTAAACTCTTACGTAAAATTTATTCCAAGTAGAAAAAATAAGCTATTTTTTAAAAAGTTAGAACTCATAATTTTCCTTAATGTAACTTTAAATTGGAGAAAATCAACTTACTCACTACATTCCAATCAGCTCTGTCCCTTATCACCTCTACTCGAGCTCTAGGTGCTCCTGACTGCCTGTCCGCTGTTCTCGTCTAGCACTCTCCTCTAGGTGCTCCTGACTGCCTGTCCCAGTGTCCTCCTCTCGTACTCTCCTGTCGGTGCTGCAAACTGCCTGTCCTGGTATCCTCCTCTGACATTCCCCTCCAGGGGCTCCTGACTGCCTGTCCTGGTATCCTCCTCTGACATTCCCCTCCAGGGGCTCCTGACTGCCTGTCCTGGTATCCTCCTCCCACACTCTCCTCTAGGTGCTCCTGACTGCCTGTCCCAGTGTCCTCCTCCCACACTCTCCTCTAGGTGCTCCTGACTGCCTGTCCCGATTTCCTCCTCTCACACTCTCCTCCAGGGCCTCCTGACTGCCTGTCCCGATTTCCTCCTCTCACACTCTCCTCTCGGAGCTCCTCACTGCCTGTCCCGATTTCCTCCTCTCACACTCACCTCTCGGTGCTCCTGACTGCCTGTCCCGATTTCCTCCTCTCACACTCTCCTCACAGTGCTCCTGACTGCCTGTCCCGATTTCCTCCTCTCACACTCTCCTCACAGTGCTCCTGACTGCCTGTCCCGATTTCCTCCTCTCACATTCCCCTCCAGGGCTCCTGACTGCCTGTCCTCGTGTCCTCCTCTCAAACTCTCCTCTCGGAGCTCCTCACTGCCTGTCCTGGTGTCCTCCTCTCACACTCCCCTCTAGGGCCTCCTGACTGCCTGTCCTGGTGTCCTCCTCCTGCAATCTCCTCTGGGTGCTTCAGCGATATAAGACCAGCTCACAGAGTCAAGCATCTCTGTACAGGAAGTGCCATAATTATCAGGACATACAATGTTCATTATGAATTTTTAAAATTTGTTGAGAGGATGTGCGTGGGCTGGCTTGGCCAGCATTTATTGCTCATCCCTGATTGCCCTTCAACTCAGTGGTTTGCTAGCCATTTCAGAGAGTATTTAAGAGTCCATCTCATTGCTGTGTGTCTGGAGTCACATGTAGCCAGACCAGGTAAGGATAACAGATTTCCTCCCAAAGGAATCAGAACATTTCAGTAGTTCCACAGGGCCACTGAACAGATGAGGTGAAAGTGTGTGATCACAGCCGACACAGGTATGCAGCAATACTGTGGATAGCCTTAGTAATGGATGATGATGATGTAGTTCACTGAGCTTTCAACTTTCCCGTTCATCTAGCATGACATGATTTTACAAAAGTGTGTTTACAACACCACACATAAAAATCTAAAAGAGCTCAGCTCACTTGGAGACAAATGCATTTATACACAGGGTCTTTCTCTCAGGAGATTAAATTGGTAGTTCTATATTTGACACCCAAAAGCAGCATGGATGAAATGAACATTTCAACAGGTTTATCTTCACCCCTTTTCTTAGTTTTGAGGCCTGCTCGGGATCAGTGAAAAGTAGTAAGAATCGCATTTTGATTTATTACTGTGGTTGCTGTCAATCATGCATCGTCTTTATTGTCTGGAAAAAGTTGCTTTCCTCACAAGCATACTTGTTTGCTGCATGGGTTAAGCTGCAGACGCACTCGCACAAGGATCTCCCTTAACGTTGTATGACTGGATGACCTGGGGACTTTTTGTAGCAAATGCTGGGGGAATTACCCTGGTTGATTGGGTTTTCAATGATCCCACATAACTATAATTAGACATAAACATAAGCTCCACATTTGTCTCAAAATAATTTCTGAAAACTGCATTGGTGCTGTATTTTGAAAGACTGGAAACCATGAAGTCGGTTAATGAATAAACAGTTTATTAAGACAAAGAACTATTTACAGAGAGTGAGATAAAGGCTACCGTACTCCACCGCTCCTAACTCTGAACAGTAAAACCCCAGGATTTGCATGCTCTGTCCCGATTGGCCCTGCGGATCACATGACCCTCCGAGAACTCAACCCATTAAAGGGGCACGCTACCAGATGGGGCAAGATTATCACATATAGCACAGTACAGCACAGAAGGAGGCCATCCGGCCCACTGAGTCTGCAAAAATCCAGCAAAACCAACAGGAGGTTAAGGGTGGACTTTTGTTTGTGCAAAGTTAAAAGTGCAGCAGCACAATTTCAGCATAACTCGTGACAATTTACCATTCATGGGCATTCTCTTCTTCACCAAAAGTTGTGAGACAATTTACAAATTGTTAACAGTGACTGCAGAAAATTCTGGACCGATGTGGCATTAGCTGTCTCGATGATTCTGTGGCTCATATTCATTTTTTTAAAAGTTCCTATGAACTGAATGGTGCTAATTTTTTGATATATGACTGAACAGGAAATACAAACTCTTTAAGAGTGAGAGAGGACTTGGACAACCTGTCCATTCAGTCCTCTCCATATTCTCTTAACTACCACTAAACAGAAACGCCCAACCCGCCTAGCGCCATCTAAACACTAAGAAAAGACATTGAAAGTCAAAATCCCAAGACAGTAAGGGGAAACATTGGGCAGGATTCTCTGATCCTGAGGCTAAGTGTTGACGCCGTTGTAAACGCTGTCGTGTTTCCCGATGGCACCAACATGGCCTCAGGAGCAGTAATTCTGGCCCCTACAGGGGGTCAGCACGACACTGAAGTGACCCACGCTGCTCCAGCTGCCGGGGCGCCGTGGGTCCGTGTATGCGCAGTGGGACCGGCGCGATTTCTGCGCATGTGTGGTGTCTCCCTTCTCTGTGTGGCCCGGATGCAACATGGTGTAGAGCTACAGGAGCTGGCGATGAACAAAAGAGGCCCCCAGCCCGTGAGGACGGCCCGCCGATCGGTAGGCCCCGATCGCGGGCCAGGCCACAACGGAGGGCCCCCCCGGTGTCGACAGCCCCCCCTCTCCCGACCACAGGCCGCCCCCGGATCCGTCCACGCTGAGGTCCCGCCAGGTAAGACCAGGTTAGAACGTCGCTGGTGGGACTCGGGTTTTTTGGTACGGCCGCTTGGCCCATCCTGGGCGGAGAATCGCCAGGGGTGCCCTGTAGAGCGGCTCCCAACCGGCACCACGCCGACTGCGCCGGCGCCAATGGCACCGATTCTCCGCTCTCCGGAGAATCAGGTCCCGGCGTCTGGCCGGCATGTCGTGATTCACGCCGGTCGGGGCGATTCTCCGGCCCGGCCCCGGGGTGAGAGAATCCCGCCCAAAATCTGTGAAATTCCTCTGATAACTGTCCATGATCAAAGTTAGTCCAGGAAACTACATTAGCTCTATTATATATGTATATATTATACCTACTTCCCTCTTGCATAATGCACACTCGATCAGAAATGTGTCCATCTCTCCTCTGAAGGTGGACAGCAAATCATTATTCACCATACAGACAATCTATTCCACAGGTCCATGTTTCCAAGAAAGGAAGAGCTACCTAAAGTGCAACCTAATTCTGCTCTCACTTAACTTTCAAATATAACCCAAGGTTTAGTTGAAATAATTTGTCCACGTAAACACAATTTAATCCCTTCCGTAAACTTGGACCAAACTGCCCAAATTTATTCTTCTTCAAAACTACAGGCAAAGCTCTTTTTTTAAAATTTAGAGTACCAAATTAGTTGTTTCCAATTAAGGGGAAATTTGCGTGGCCAATCCACCTACCCTGCACATCTTTGGGTTGTGGGGGTGAGAACCATGCTGACACAAGGAGAATGTGCAAACTTCACACGGACAGTGATCCGGGGCTGGGATCAAACCCAGGCCCTCAACACCGTGAGGCAGCAGTGCCAACCACTGCACCACCGTGCCACCCAAGGGCAGGCATAGCTCTTTAAGTGTGTCTTGGTAACCAAGATTCTTTAATCTGTGAACCAATCTTGTGACTTTGAACCAATCTTGTGACTTTCCTCCCTTATCCTTTCCAAAGCCTCAATATCCTCCACCATATTAGTGAACAAAAACTGGACCCAGTATTATAGATAAAGCATAACTAAGATTTGTACATGGATTAAATGGTTTGCTTCGCAGTGAATGGTCCTATGAAACCAACCGAGTACTGTGTTTGCTTTTAATATCGCGGCATAACATTAGCTATGAACCTTTAGAGAGTAATTTATATAACAGCCAGATAAGACCATAAGATGTAGGAGCAGAAGTAGACCATTCAGCCCATTGAAACTGCTCTGCCATTCAATGAAATCATGACTGATCTGATATAATCCTCAATTCTGCTTTCCCGCCATATCCCCATTATCCTTGATTCCCTTACTGATTTAAAATTGTCTATCTCAGCCTTGACCATACCTAATGACCTAACCTCTATAGCTCTCTGCAGTAAAGAATTCCACAGATTCATTACTCTCTGAGAGAAGAAATTCCTCCTCACCTTTGTCTTAAATGGATGACCCCTTTACTCTTAGGTTATGCCCTCTGATCCTTGACTCTCCCACAAGAGGAAACAACCTCTCAGCATCTACCGTCAAGCCCCTGAGAATCCTGCATGTTTCAATAAGGGCCGGGATTCTCCGTGCCTCCACGCTGCCTGGCACGGAGGCGGAGAATGGGGCATCGGACCCACGGTGCCCTCCCGCGATTCTCCGGCGACTGGAGAATTTCCGGCAGTCGCGCGTATGGTCGACGCGGTGCCAGTCGGGGGCTGTTGAAAGAGGGCGCGGCGCCGATTCTCCGCAGGCGACCAGCCGAGTTCCCGCTGGCATGGTTTACGTATGGTTCCACCCGGCGGGAGCTCGGTGTCGCGGTTGCAGTGGCTGTCCTGGTGGGGGGGAATGGGGGGACCCATCACTGGGGGGGGGGGGGGGGGCCTCCATGACAGCCAGACCCGAGATCGGGTGCCATCGATCAGTGGGTGCCAACGATCTGGGTGGGGGGGCCTACTTCTTCGGTGCCGGCCCGCTGTGTGGGTCCACCATGTCGCACAGGGCCGGCACCACAGGCGGCCACTGTGTGCATGCACGGACCCGTTGCCAGAAGTGCAGGGCCCCGTATCGGCAGCCGGAGTTGCGTGGAGACTTCCGGGGCCCTGCAAGCCCCTTTAAAAATGGAGAATCACCCCGGACTTTCTGGAAAAAAGTCAGGAGTGATTCGCGCCCGTTATCTCGTGGCCATGGGGACATAGCCCCATTATTGGAGAATCACGCTCAAGGTCCCTCCTCATTCTTCTAAACTCCAATGAGTACAGGCCAAACCTATCCAAAGTAGGTTACAGCAAAGTACTGTACACTACACCTACAGCAAAGTACTGTACACACCCCTGTCAGCATCAACGGGGCCGAGGTGGAGATGGTTAGCAGTTTCAAATTCCTAGGGGTGCACATCACCAAAAATCTGTCCTGGTCCACTCACGTCGACGCTATCACCAAGAAAGCACAACAGCGTCTATACTTCCTCAGGAAACTAAGGAAATTCGGCATGTCCACATTAACCCTTACAAACCTTTACACATGCACCATAGAAAGCATCCTATTGGGCTGCATCACAGCCTGGTATGGCAACTGCTCGGCCCAGGATCGCAAGGAACTTCAGAGAGTCGTGAATACCGCCCAGTCCATCACACAAACCTGCCTCCCATCCATGGACTCAATCTACACCTCCCGCTGCCTGGGGAAAGCGGGCAGCATAATCAAGGATCCCTCCCACCCGGCTTACTCACTCTTCCAACTTCTTCCATCGGGCAGGAGATACAGAAGTCTGAGAACACGCACGAACAGACTCAAAAACAGCTTCTTCCCCACTGTCACCAGACTCCTAAATGACCCTCTTATTGACTGACCTCATTAACACTACACCCTGTATGCTTCATCCGATGCCAGTGCTTATGCAGTTACATTGTATATCTTGTGTTGCCCTATTATGTATTTTCTTGTATTTTCTTGAATTTTGTTTAATTCCCTTTTCTTCCCATGTACTGAATGATCTGTTGAGCTGCTTGCGGAAAAATACTTTTCACTGTACCTCGGTGCACGTGACAATAAACAAATCCAATCCAATCCAATCCAAACGACACTCATGAGAAAATCCCTCCATTTCCGGGATTAACCCAGTGAACCTTCTCTAGGCTGTCCCCAATGCCAGTATATCTTTCTTTAGCTAAGGAGACCATAACTGTTCACAGTAATCCAGGTACGGTCTAACTAATGTTTGTTTAGTTTTAGCAAGATTTCCCTATTTTTATACTGTACTCCCTTTGAATTGAAGGCGAATATTCCATTTGCCTTCCCAATTACTGTTGAACTTGCCTGCTTGCTTTTTTGGGACTTGTGCACGAGGACTCCAAAATCCCTCTGTGCTGCAGCTTTCTGCAGTCTTTCTCCACTTACATGTATTCAACTCCTTTACTTTTCCAACCAAAGAGCGTAATTTCACATTTTCCTACATTATGGCCGTTATTCTCCTCAAAGAGACCAAAGTCCCCTAGCGAGCCCGTTTAACCGCGTGGAAAGTGAGGCGCTAAAATTACGAACCGGAAAATTCTTGTGCCAAGCTGTAATTTTGGACCACACTGGCAGCTGTAGGTGCACGAAGATTTGGACAGTCTCTAGATTGACCAGGGTTCTTGCCATTTTTCAACTCTTTCAGAAATCCCAATATTTTCAAGGATGTAGAATTAGCATGTAAATGAGCAAAGTGCATCATATGATTTATTTTCCTCACTTACACCCGAACCAACATTTAGCTTTGTGACCATTGGATCAGAAATTCAAAGGCTGGTCAGAGTAATTGAACAAAACCGGCAGAGAAAGGAAAGGAGAGGATTTAAAATATTTCTGAGCACCTGCCAGATGTTTTCATCAGGTTTTCACCAGTTTGCCACAGCAGAATTCCTCAGCCGCAACAGTTTCACTCAAGTGTTGTGTGCCCAATCAGAATAGTTAAATGAATCTATCCTAGGATTCTGAACAGAGTATAGGGAGGTAGGCAGTGCATTAGCAGAAACTCCTGATCTGACTCAGGTATACCCAGTCCATGTCAGAAATATCTGCCTCAGAGTCCACAATGTAACAGAAACACAACAGTTTACACTCTGCTACATATTACACGTGGCACAGAGACAGACTATTCAACCTCACAGAAGAAACTTAACTTTACAGGAAAATCTGTGTTAGAAGTCCCAGAAAGAGGCCTAGCACATTTTCTGCAGCCTGGGCTCAAGCTCTACTGTAGCAGTAGATTTGGAAATTTGGTGTGGGATTTTGAGTGCAGAGAATGTCCAGATTATGTGCCCAATATCTGTGGCTGGGATAGCGAAAGAAAGCGATGAAGGAACAAATGTACTAAACTGCAAAACTGACAGCAAAACTGACTAACACAAGATTCCCAAATACAGCTTCCAAAAGCTGAGTTCTCGAAAGGGTACGATTCAGCTGAAATAATTCCAAATCTGTTTTTTGGGTGCGTTTGACAGGGTGTTTCTCAGTGGCCGCGTTGGCCTGTATTCAACAGCACTCAGTCCCAAAAATGAGCCCTCGTGTGAATCTTGCCATGCCTGGATCCCTCGCCGTCTGATTGGCCCGACTCATGCCTCAGCTGCTTGCCTCTAACAAGAGGGAGCTGCTTTTAAATGGCCGCACACCACTCATTCCCAGTCAACAAATGAGGATGGCAGCGCACAGACCTGCTCCTCGCATTGAGGCTGTTGATCTGACCAGGCTTCTCAATGCTATGGATTAGAGGTGGACAACCCTATTACCCCGAGGCAGGCAGATAACCAGCAGCAGGATCAGCAATCAGACCCTGGGAGGCAGGGGCTGTCAGTTCGGGCAGCATGACCAGGAGGACAACCGTCCAATGTCGGAAGAACATAAACAACTTTCAATGAGCTGCAAGGCTAAGTTACGCCTCTCTCCTGCCATCAATTCTGCCTGCCACCTCTCAAATTCCCAATGCATCCCTCTCCCCCCCTCCCTCACTCAACTGGCTGACACCTCGCACCCTCTCCACATCTGATCTTAAACTTGTTCCTCAGAATTCCCTGGTATCCACCAGCACAACCCCTTCATGTCCAGGTACATTGCCCACACATGCCACCTGCTATAGCCCCCCCCCCCCCCCCCCCCCCCCCCCCCCCGACCCATCAAGCATTCGGCTCACAATGCCCTCACTTTGTCTTCGCCGGAGACGATAGCCCATAATAAATGGAAAGGGCCAAGGCAGGGGGGGAGGGGTCCTCACTCTCTATGAGGAATGGACCCTGGAGACCGCAGAGTTGCCTGAGGAGAGAGGACTGACTGACAGCGACGTGGCCAGGTGAGGATTCACTGCCCCTTCACCCAGATGACTTGTCTCAAGTGAGCTGTTGATGTCCCACAAAATTAATCTTTCCCTTTCACTGACCACATGACCGTTGTCTTGCATGATCTCGATCTGATAAGGCCGGGTTATCCAGAGTCTTACCCCCCTCCTCCCCGTCTCGTCTGCCCCATCCCCTACCACCCCTGCCCCCCGCCACCCAAGAGAACACCTTGGAGGGGAGCTCCCAGGATAACACTGGGAATGTGTCACCGTTTTCATCCGCACCTTCCACCAGCACAGAGTATGGACAGGGGTTGGCGGCACAATCTGGTGGGAATCACACAGTTGCTGATGGACATCAGGTGGAGGGTGGAACATCCAAGAGTGACAGCAGTCGGAGGTCCCAGTCAGATGTCGAGCCTCCAGACAAGATTCTCCCGAAGCTGATGCTTATGATAGGACATAGCCGTGAGATTCAGGAGGTGGTGTCAGCAACATTCTCGCAACTGCAAGGCCGACTGGAGGAGTTCCAAAGTCTTCAGGAGCAGGATACGGTGCCGGCAATGCATGTCACTGAGGTAAACACAACTAGGGTGGCGACTACAGTGGAAAACCCAGTGCACAACATCCAACCTTGAGTGATGGTGTCCAAGGCATGGTTCAGTCTGTGACAACCACGGCTGAGGGCCTCGACATCATGTCCCAGTCAATGACAGACATCCTCAGGAGGAGGAAGTACTGGAGGCCAACCCGGAGGCTACCACCAAGGAGGCTACTGTGGTTGCCAGTTCTTCTGAATCCCCCCCTCCTGACACCAGCACATCTCAAGGGCAAAGGACAGAACAAGGTAGCATGGTGATGCCATCCTGTGACATCAGTAAGATGGCCAGGGCCCTCCGGTTCCAGCACCTCCAGAGGATGTCCACCAAGAGAATCAAAGGCCATGGGACACAGTAAGCAGTAGGCTGCCTCCACCTCTGATGTGTATCCTGGGGACACACCTGGACATAGCAGCAGGCCACGGAAGGTCAACAACAATGAGGAGCACTGAGTGGGCACTGGTGAGGTCACTATCTGTAGCTGGTGGGGAATGGAAATCTGTTACAATAAAATGTTCAGTATTAAAACATGCCACACCTGATGCATGTGAAGCCTCTGCCATGTTAATGTTCACAGCAGGCTTGCCCACACCCTGTTGCCCCCCCCCCCCCAAGGCACACAGGTCCAGGTTGAAAAGCCCCCAATACAGATTCTGTTTCGAGGATGGGTGTGAACGCACTGTCAGCAGAAAGACAGGAGTCAGAATTTAGCAGATCCTGAGGAACACCAGAGCTTTCCTCATACTGAGTGGTCACCACTCTCCTGCCATGTACATTGACCCGCTGACAGTGCTGACACAGGCTCATCACCCTGGAGTGATGTTACACAGACCCTCGCAGGGGGGAACAGAGTGGTCAGGAAGGGTGTGATGTGATAGGGTGGAGGAATGGGGGGAAATGGGGGTGGGGAGTGTTGACCTAATGTACATAGATTTTCACAGTAACTTCATTGCAGTGTTAATATAAGTCTACCTGTGACACTAATAACGATTAATTGATTAATTAGCCTTGTCCTCGGACAATCTGGAGACGATTAGTACCTCCCTGATCCTCCTGGGATGTCGAACTCTCATTGCAGCCTGTCCTCCATTTACCAGTTCCTTCTCAGGTTCGTCCTCCTGACCCCCCTGGTCCGCCTCCTCTTCCTCAGACCAGGCCACAAGTCCCTTCTCCAGCATGTCACCCCACTGCTGTGCCAGATTGTGCAGGACATAGCAGACCAGAGCGGGAGATCCTCTTGGGGGAATATACTGCAGGATACCGCCAGAGCGGTCAAGGCAGCGGAACCGCATATTGAACAGCCCAATGCATCACCCAATGACAGCACGGGGGGTGGCAACATGGGCCTCATTGGAACAGGTCTCAGCCTCAGTATCAGGCCTCTGCACCGGCGTCATCAGCCAAGTCCTCAGCGGGCATCCCTTGTCCCCCATGATCCAACCCATCATCCTGGGGAGGTCGATGAAGTCACTGGGGTTCTCCGAGTGCCCCAGGATGTAGCTGTCATGCACACTTCCAGGATAGCAAGCACACACATACATGACACGGAAGTGTTGGTTGCATGCGATCTGGACATTCAGGGAGTGGAACCACTCCCTGTTAATATGGGGCTCCCTGATACCCCGATGCTTGCAGAACAACATGCGCACCATCGATCGCTCCCTGGACCTTGGGCATCCCAGCGATGGCGGTGAATCCTCAGCCGGGGCATCTTGCTGGATGTGGTCCAGGTCTAAGGTGATATAGTCAGATGCCTGGGCTTACAGAGCATCCATCACCTCACGGATGCACCTTTGGGTGGAAGATTCTTAGTGGATGTGGTCCAGGTCTAAGGTGATATAGTCAGATGCCTGGGCTTACAGAGCATCCATCACCTCACGGATGCACCTCTGGGTGGAAGATTCAGATATGCCACACAGGTCCCTACTTCAGCTCTGAAATAACCCAGTGGCATAGATGTTTAGGGCTGCAGTGACCTCCATGGCAACTGGGAGCAGGTGTCCTGCTCCATGGGGTGCCATGTCTCTGTTGATTGTTAGCAGCTGCCACTAAGGTGCTGATGCTCCTAGATTCAGGCACGCTGTTCAGGCATCAAAGGTAGCTGGACAAGCAGTGCACTAATCATCCTCTGAGACACGGCACCTGTGCCTTCGAGGAGGCACTTAAGAGTTGAGGAGCATGAGTGCTCTCACAACTAATAAAGCTAATTCCTCATTTGAAATAGCCTTCAGCTATGAAGCTAGAGGCTGCCCACAGTCAAAGGGGGTGAAATTGACTTTCAGGAGAGAGGCTGCAGCAGGGCTGTGTCCTGGGAAAGTTCGGTGGGACAGACAGGCTGCAGCTTGCCCCGGTTCTGGGTCTCCACAATATTTAAAGATGGCTTGAAGGCCTCACAGACGCAAAGTCCCTCACACGCCCCAGCCCAGGGGAGACCACTGACCTGGAATGCTCCAGTCCCCTGAATAACCCCAACCCCATGAGCACTGGGGCAGCAGCTCCGGTACCCTTGAGCCGCTTGCCAGTAAATGGAAATAACTGCTCACTTCTTCACTTACCCTCCGCAGCCAGTGCGCCAGCTTAATATTTTTGAAAAGGAGTACAAAACGATGCCCGCGTGACTTCCCGCTGGTGAGTCAGGTCATTCCCCAGAGGCCGTTGCATTCGACTACAATCTCATTACTGAGATTGAAATGAATGCAAATGAGAGTTAATGATATTCTTGACATTTTTGGGTGAGATCAGGAACTCGCCATTGGGAACGGGCTGAGCAACTTACAAAATGTGTCACGCCTGGCACGGATCTCGATTTTGCCCTCTCCCCCTATTCACCCGGCGCACCCGGATCCACATTGGACGCAACACAGTCATTGAATCATGCCCAATGGCATTTGACAATATTCCACATAATTGACATTAGCAATATTAAAGCCCATGGGATTGCGGGATAGTGACTGCATAAATACAAACTAGGATAAGGGACAGAAACCACAAATTAGTGATTGATTTTCAAACTGTAGCACTACATTGTTGTCTGTGTTTATGATCATTTTTCTCTATTATGGCATTGTGTATCAGTGAGTTTACTTTCAATCATCTGCAAGACCACATTTTGAGAACCATGGGTCTACCCCATCAAACCCTTTCATAATCAGGTCACCACTCAGTGTTTTTGCTGAAGGAACCATAGAATTCTTAGAGTGCAAAGGAGGCCATTTGGTCCGTCTAATTTGCACCGACCTTCTGAAAGAGCACCCTACCCATGCCCACTCTCCTGCCCTATCCCCATAACCCCATCTAACCTGCACATCTTTGGACACTAAGGGACAATTAATCATGGCCAATCCAACTAACCTGCACATCTTTGGACTGTGGGGAAACTGGAGCACCCAGAGGAAACCCATGCAGACACAGGGAGAATGTGCAAACTCCACAGTCACCCAAGGCTGGCATCAAACTTGGGCCCCTGGCATTGTAAGGTTAGATGGATTGGCCATGATAAGTTGCACTTAGTGACCAAAAAAGGTTAGAAGGGGTTACGGGGATAGGGTGGAAGTGAGGGCTTGGGCGGGTCGGTGCAGACTCGATGGGCCAAATAGTCTCCTTCTGCACTGTATGTTTTATGTTCTATGAAACAGTGCTAACCACTATGCCATTGTGCATTCAGTTTGTATGTGTCCCAGTTTGTTAAATCTTTCCTGATGTGTATAATTCCTCAGGTATAATTTTTAGCTTTTTTTTGTACCTTCAACAGTGCCTCTGAATCTTCACGGTGATCAGAACTGTCACTCCAAATATGGTTTAACCAAGTCAGACCGGTTTAAAATAACTTCCACTGCTTTTCATTTTTATCTCTCTCGAAATCACCCCAGTGCTTTGCTTGCTTTGTTGGCATTTGTTTTTTACTTTTGCAGCCAGAGGCTTACACTGTCTCAGGTTCTGGGGCTTGAGGTTTGCTCCTTCCTTTGTCGATTAAATTACTTTTGGTGCTGCACAGGTTTGGTTTTCTAAGTGTCTGTGAACTCATGACCCCCATGAAGAAAATAAAAACTCTTGAACCTAAAATTAAAAGTGTCAGGAATATTTAATACACATTTTGCCCAAAAGTTGTGTCTCTCCGCCAGATGCGAGATGGAACTGTCCTGGATGTCTCTGTTGCTCCTCCAGATGTCTGCATTTGCTCTAGTCCTGGCCAGCGACAATGAACACCAAAACAAAATCACCTCGAACAAATGAATATGGATGCTTTATGATAAAGTGTTGAGTCTGTTCAGACAAAGTCATGTGGTTGAGCAGATCCTCAGAGGAAATAACGTGCAACAAGTTGATGATGCAATTGTTTCATCATTAAAGGGCAGTGTCCTGAATTGACTCCATGTGGTTTTGCAGATCTGTTGAGGCCTGTTGCTGCATCTTTCAGCAAGCTATAAATAAATAAAATTAAGTGAGAAACATTATTCTCGCAAGCACAAGGCTGTTTAAAAAAAAACGGAAGCCGGTTTTTCCTTCTGTATTGATATATGGTGTGGCAGGCTGGAATTATTGGCTTGATCCCACTGGTGGGTTTGAGGGGGTTGGTAAAATGTGAGCTTTCCTGCCGCCTACCTACCCGGCTCGACCTATCTCACATTTTACGGGGAGGCGGGGGGGGTGCATTGGAGGTGTCAGGTGGCACCACTTGCACTTGAGCCTATGTAGGAACGATAGATGCTGATTAATGACCATGTTATATCTCATGCCAGGATGCATTCATTGATGTTGATTAATCATGTGAGGTCATTAAACCACTTCCTCCACTGCATCAAGGTCCTTGGGGTTAGTCTGCTGGGATTGGCTGTAATGGCTACCTGTGTTTGGAAGGCCTCCTGGTACCTCCTCCTGCACCAACACCTTCAGCAAGAATCTTTGGACACACTCTCTGGCCTGTTGCACAATTCTTATAGCTTCTTCCTGGTCTCCCACTCTTTAACTGTTTTCAGCCCTCGCTACAGCTAGAGTGTACCTTGCCTTTATTCGTGCAATCAAACTTTAAGTGGTGCTAGCCTTGCATGGATATGGGACCCCTGCTGAAGAATACAGCCACTCAACAGTATTGAGCTGCACACCGCCAGGCAGCATAACGTTTGCATGCTGCCTGCTTCACCTGGAACAGGTGTGGATTTATCACATATCAGGTTCCCAGAACCCGATTTTGAGCCTTACCAATTTTGTCCCCCTTAATTCCAGATTGTAAACTTGAAGCTTTCCTATTTCTGCTGCCTCCTTCACCCGCTTTACATTTGCAGTCAGGCACGTTGCTGTATTTTCAATGCACATATATCCACCTGGCAGCGACCACACAGTAAAATGGTTCCCAGAGTGCATAGTTGAAACTATGAAGGCTGGATTCTCCATCGGCGGATCCTCCGTTTCACCAGCCGCGCACTCATGCTGTGGATTTCCCGACGGAATGGGGTGTCATGATATGCAGACATGCAGATAATGACATACAGACAGGCAGCTAATGAACACAGAGAACAGGACATGACCAATGAGCAGTCAGGACACTCAGGGGTGGTATCTCACTATAAAAGGCACGAGGCGCTCACACTCTGCCTCTTTCCACTGATGAACATCTACAGAGTGAGTCAGGGTGTATTTGCAGTATCACACCTCCAGCACATGGCTAAGAGCTAGTCTGGTTCAGTCAGACAGAGTAACCACATTTATGTTAGCAGAGAGTCAAATTCATGGAGAACTGAGCTAACTGTGCTACTGGTTCAGTAAATCAGATTGAACTAACTTCAAGGTCTGGATTATCTTTTGGTTAAATCCAGTTGCCGTCTTGATGAGACCATCAATTCACACGACACGTGGTTAGAAGTGAACAGTGGTTTTAATCGTCTTACAACAGAGCCTGCCTGACGGGATGAACTCGAGATGAACTGGCAGCAGGCTCACAGCACTGATCTTTATACTTCCGGCTGGGGGAGGAGCCATGGGCGGAGCCAAGGGTGGAGCCCAGTACAAACTCCTCATCTCCCCCTATGGGCAGGGCCGCGCGATTACACACAATCCGGTACAGAGTACAGGCTCAATACATGTGGTACAATACAGTGTGAATTACTGAGGTTTATAATTCACCACACGTCTGTGTTTTCCCAGAGTGCATAACACATCATGGGGGTGCCCACAATGGGAAACCCCATTGACCGGCTGCTGGGTAGGAGAATCCCGCTGCCATCATGTTGAGGAAATTAGAATTCTCAAAATATGGCATGTGCATTCCAAACCATCATTGCATAATTATTACTGTACAATTGTGGGATTTACCCAGCTTGTGGCTTTAAGTCCTCATTTGTAAAAGTCCTTTTTCTTTCTTCACTCATTCGTTCATTGGATTATTAGTCCCGTGACAAGGCCACTACGCCACCGCTTCCTCCTGTTAATTAAGGGGTAATTGTTTAGAAAAAGAATAAGGGAGCAGTTAAAACGAGGAGGTACTATTTCCATCAGTTTTTCCTGCTAAACTTCAGTGGGAGCTGCATTAATAAATGCAAATCATGGCCCCATGAAATACATGTAACCCTATGGCATTTAAGCTTAATTCTGAGTTTGGGCATTGGTTGTAACCACCCCTTGAGGCAAGGCTATTGAAAGCCAACTAGGCCTATAATCAATTTTAAAACTTTCTGAAGTGGAGCCAGGAAGAATAGGAATACTCTATGTGCTACAAGACAGTCTGGCCTCTACCACCCTGAGCTCCCATCCAGAAAAGATAACTTCCTTCCCAAACTCACTTTGCTACCACATGGCAGGCGGCCTCCAGATGGTGTGATGTCTGTTCCCCGACCCCAATAAACGGTTGCCGCAATCAGCCCAAACCAGGCGAGCAGCTGACTCGTGGTAATCAAATGAGGTCAGAGAGTTAAAATCTAACCACTGTTAGAATCATAGAATCCCTACAGGGTAGAAGGAGGCCATTCAGCCCATCAAGTAACCCACATAACCTTTGGACACTGAGGAGCAATTTAGTACGGCCAATCCACCTGCATCTCTTTGCACTGTGGGAGGAAACCGGAGCACCCGAAGGAAACACGGGAAGAAAGTGCAAACTCCACACAGTCACCCGAAGTCGGAATTGAACCCGGGTCCCTGGCATGGTGAGGCAGCAGTGCAAACCACTGTGCTGCCCATGTTATCTGCTTCCAACACCTTTCTTTCACCAACAGCTTTCTTGTTGCAAAAGTGAACAACTTCATGTTTTCCCACTTTATACTCCATCTGCCAGAATTTTGCCCAGTTGCTCAACATATCTATTTCCATCTGCAAACTGCTTATGTCCTCTTCACAACATGCATTCCTACCTAACTTTTTGTCATCTGCAAATTTAGCTCCCATGCCTTCGCTCTCCTCATCTAAGTCTTTGATGTAAATTGTAAAATGTTGAGGTCCCAGCAAAGGACCCTATGGACTCCATTCAAGAAACTTTGGTGTGGCAACTTATCAAACTTGTTCTGGAAATCCAAGTACAGCACATCTACAGGTTCCCCTTTATTGACAGTACATGTTACTCCTTCAAAGAACTCTAATAAATTGGTTAAATGTCATTTCCCTTTCAGAAAAAAATCAGGCTGGCTCTTAGTTATTTCTATGTGCCCAACATTCACCAATTAATGATGGATTCTAGCATCTTCCCCCTCACGACAGATGTCAGGCTAACTGGCCTATACGTTACTGTCTTTTGCCCCCTTCTCTTGAATATTTGCCACTTTCTAGTCTGATGCACCTTTCCAGAATCTGGAAATGTTTGGAAAAGACTTCCATTGCTTCTGTTTGTTCATAATCATTATTCACAAGGCTACTGGCCATGCCACAGACAAAATTGGGGGAACAGGACAATGGAGCTTTGAACTATTTATGCTTTGTAAACATTGAACAAAAATGTGACAATTTAACACCCTTACACAACTATAAATACTTGTCTTACTTGTTTTGTTACTCTTTTGGCTTCAGCAGAGCTCAGGTTAGGCAATTCATTCCCCTGGTCCAAATGCTCAGATGCTTTTAATTGATGTCCTCAGGGTTTTGGAACCTGTGATAGCCCTGTCAAAGGCACCTGCACCTGTGTAAGGGCAGATTCGATCACCAGAGTGGGAGGGATCATCTGGGGCGCTCACTGAAGGGGAAGCAAGGGGCCATGAGCACTTGGAGCAGAGAGCTAAACTTTCATGCTCCTTTTCTTTACATTCCCCTGCATGATCCAAATTGATTTCCCGGGCTATTTTTCCTTCAAGGAGACGAAGATGAGGCCTATGGGTGTGAGCTGTGGATCATTTTGAGAGGGTGCAAGGAAACCCTTTGCAGAGGGTCACTATGAGGGATGGGCTTGACATATCAATGACATGAGTATGATAGTGGTTTGTCAGATAGAGATGTGTAAAAAGTGCTTGAATGAAGATAAATGCACGGCTTGTTAATTTGAAGAGTGATATGTAAGAGAAGGTTCGGAAAGGTACAGCAAAAGGGTTTTTACTAGAATATGTCATGCTCCTCACCATTCCTATGCCGATCAGCTCACTGTAACAGCAATGTATCTGGAGATGAGGCACCCACATTCCTGCTGCTGACATCCCCGGCCACTTCCAACTGTGCCTGTTGGTTGTCTTTCATCTAGTAATAATAGTATAATCTTTATTATTCACCTATTCAAGGGGAACAAAATATCCCTGCAGGACCTTAGAGCCCAAATCAATATTTCCAGAGACCCACTCAGGAAGCATTCTGCTGCAGTTCCATGTTATACCATCATTGGAGCAGGTGCCCATTCTGACCCTCAAAGGAACTACTTAAATCGGAACTAAATGAGGCTGCCGCGGGTCATCATCGCACCTACCCACTCTAATTGGTCGGGACGCTCAGAAATCAGGTGCAAACACAATGCTGAGTTAAAAGGTGAGTGGGTCCGAAAGTTAAAATACTACCCATTTAATCTCAGACCCTTTTCCTTCTGATTTGTACCCAAAACAATGGTATTCGGTGGGCACATGTCAATGAAAAATAGCATTGTATTCCATTTCACCTGCCCCAGGCTCGTATATGATTTACTATTGTACAATGTCCTATTGCCAAGTTTGCGGATGACACTAAAATAGGTGAGGAAGACATAAAAGAGTTTACAGAGGGCTATAGACAGATTAGGTGAGTGGGCAAAGACTTGGCAGATGGAATATAAGGTAGGAAAATGAGAAATTAAGCATTTTGGTCGGAAGAATAAAGGAACTTATAGAGTCATAGAGAGTGTACTATTATTTAAATAGAGACAGGCTGCAGAAAGCTGCAGCGCAGAGAGATGTGGGAGTCCCTGTGCATCAATCACAAAACTATCACTTAAGTTCAGCCAATAATAGGGAAGGCACATTAAATTTTGGCCTTTATTTCAAAGGGAATGGACTATAAAAATGGGAAAGTCTTGCTAAAACTATCCAAGGCTTTGTTAGGCTACATGGAATACTGTGAACAGATTTGTCCCCCTTATCCAAGGAAAGGTATACTGGCACTCAAGGCAGCCCAGAGAAGGTTCATGGGGTTGATCTCAGGTATCAAGGGAGTTTCTAATGGGAAAAGTTGAGTAGGTTGGGCCTGTATTCATTGGGTTTAGAAGAATGAGAGATGACATTTTTGAGACATAAAGGATTCTCAGGATAGATGCTAACAGGCTGTTTCAACTTGTGGGTTATTTTCGGACACGAGGGTATAACCTCAGAATAAGGTGTTGCCCATTTAAGACAGAGTTGAGGAAGAATTTATTGTCTCAGAGGATAGTGAATCTGTGGAATTCTTTACCGACGAGGGCTGTAGAGGTTGGGTCGTTAAGTATGTTCAAGGCTGAGATGGACAGATTTTCAATCAGTAAGGGAATCAAGGGTTATGGGGATAAGGTGGGAATGTGGAGTTATGGATTATCACATCAGATCAGTCATGATCTCATTGGTGGAGCAAACACAATGGGCCGAATGGCCTCTATCTGCTCATATGTCTTGTGGTCTTATAGTCTATCCTTGTAACTAACAGTGAAAATTGAGGTTTAGTGAGATAGGAAAGGACAATGTGCTAACCCACTATTAACTCAATTATTCATATTAAATAGGTAGATGAATTGAGCTTCTTGCAAATATTAGCCAATATCAATTCTTAACCAAGTCTACCCCCAAGCAAACGCCCAAGAAACACACCCTCTAGCTATAACTAAGGCTTTAAGTCTGTGGTCAAATAGATAATGAATGCATTCTGTGTGATATAACTTTTTGATCCTTGAGCTCTTGACAGTGAACATACCAACTAGTGTTCTTAGTTCTTATTGAATTCTTGTTGTACTGTTAAATGGAGGTAGACTCCGCAAACAAAAAGGAGAAAAGTAAAACATGGCTGACTAATATATCTTTCCACTCTAGGTTCACAACTTTGCTACACTGATGCCTACAGAGGGGACAGTCCCAGTCTTAGCTACGGCCACTATAAATACAATTCACAAGTTCTCTCAACACACAACACATCTTGGCAGAGAACTGCAAACCCTGTCAGAGTTTAATCCACCATGAGATTAACTGTTCCATCGTTGCAAAGTACTTCATGCAGCAGCCTAACTGAAAATTGGGCGCAAACCACATTGAGCTGGCAAGACTGAAATACAGCCAAGTATTGGAACTCAGAACTTCAATCTCTCTTTGGAAGCACAGTGCTGTACTGCTGGGAGTAATTGGAACTTGGAAGCAAGTTGGCCACAAGTAATAATTGAAATAAAAATGAAAAACTGCAACAAGCTGTTTGGTGATTGCAAAAGGAAATACTGATGAGTCAACCCTCTTTACGTCAGAAGAAGGAAAATAGTTTGAATGTAAGTTTGCACTAAATACTGTTGCAAGTAGTTAGAGAATGCTGGATTGATATCACCAAAACTGAATATAGTTTTAAATTTTCAATAGAAACGTCAACTAACCCAGTCAAAAAATAACAGTAAGCAGGAGAAAAATATTATTATCTGTTTGCAACAAATGCATTCTTGGACAGGAAGCCTAATGTGGAAACATCAGCAAGATGTTTTATCAAAGCTGTCTGGTTTAATAGTGTGGAGAAAATTGTTCTAAAATGTAGGGATGAAGGGTCAGCATTAATGTGTGCTAGAGTAATACAGCACAAAGAAAAGTGGTTCAAAAAGTCCGTGGCTCAATTACAAATCTTAAAACAATTAAAAGAGGGCACATTTAATGCATGACTTGATGTGTGTTAGTGAAGGAAAATTCCCTGCTTTGCCCCGAGAGGTTTGCTGTAAATGGAGAAGGAGCTATTTGCTTTATCACAGAATCACATATTTTCAGCCCAGAGGAGTGAGTCTGCGCCAATGCCAGCTCTCCTACTAAAGCTGTGTATTGTCATCTCATTGCCCTGCTCTTTCTCTTCATCCTGGCTAATTATTACTTTTCAAATACCTATTAACTTCCTACTTCAATCATTTAATATTCTGTTTCAAGTGCATCTTCTGACAAAACATTCCATGTTCTTAACAATCTGAACAACTTTCTTCCATATTTCTTCTTCATTCTGCTCATGATGATCCTCGGGCTATGCTGCCTTTTTATGCACTCACTATTATGTGGAAACCCTCTTTCACTACATTCATAGCTTTGGAAACCAAATACCGTAGATTTCACGTTATTCTTCTCTGAACCAGTGAAGAAGTCCTGACCTTTGAACTTTACTCCATAAGTGCCCCATATGTTATTCTAATGAATTTTTACTATAGCTTTTCCCTGGCTCTAAGAGCTATAATACATATAACATAATGGCCCATAACTTCCTGGTTCTCCAGAGTTGCATTTAGGGGGTACCCCAATGATGCACTGGGGAATCTCTCAAGGAAGTTCCCATGTAAGGGTTTACCAAACAATTGCCCAGAAGTGCTAAATTCCTCTGAACAATTGTGCTGGGCTGGGAACCATCCAACAAAAGCGATTCAAATCGTAAACTGTGGATGGTTCTGCTAGTTTTACCCTGATAGTTACTCTGAAAGAAGTCAAGGAAAAAAAACATTTCTAACTCCAGAGTAACTATTGAAGCATCTGGACCCAGCCTCGCACAGAAAAACCCTCACAAACACGAGATCCCCCAGGGAAGCCACCACACCCCACCCCCACCAATTCAACCCCCCCCCCCAATCACAACCCCATTCCCCATTCCAAACACTGCCCTCCCCCGCTCCCCTGTGGTCAACACGCCTCCTCCCCCTGGTCCAACCTGCCCTTATCCAATCTGAACTCACTCCCCTGCAGTCCAACCGCACCCCTATCACCTCATGGCAGACCTCCATAACACTAAAGTCGGTGGAGTTGTGGACAGTGCAGAAGGATGTTACAAGTTACAGAGGGACATAGATAAGCTGCAGAGCTGGTCTGACAGGTGGCAAATGGAGTTTAATGCAGAAAAATGTGAGGTGATTCATTTTGGAAGGAATAACAGGAAGACAGAGTACTGGGCTAATGGTAAGATTCTTGGTAGTGTGGACGAGCAGAGAGATCTCGGTGTCCATGTCCATCGATCCCTGAAAGTTGCCACCCAGGTTGAGAGGGTTGTTAAGAAGGCGTATGGTGTGTTAGCTTTTATTGGTAGAGGAATTGAGTTTCAGAGCCATGAGGTCATGTTGCAGTTGTACAAAACTCTGGTACGGCCGCATTTGAAGTATTGCGTGCAGTTCTGGTCGCCACATTATAGGAAGGATGTGGAAGCATTGGAAAGGGTACAGAGGAGATTTACAAGGATGTTGCCTGGTATGGATGGAAGATCATATGAGGAAAGGCTGAAGGTCTTGAGGCTGTTTTCATTAGAGAGAAGAAGGTTAAGAGGTGACTTAATTGAGGCATACAAGATGATCTGAGGATTACATACGGTGGACAATGAGAGCCTTTTTCCTCGGATGGTGATGTCCAGCACGAGGGGACATAGCTTTAAATTGAGGGGAGATAGATATAGGACAGATGTCAGAGGTAGGTTCTTTACTCAGAGAGTAGTAAGGGCGTGGAATGCCCTGCCTGCAACAGTAGTGGACTCACCAACACTAAATGCATTCAAATGGTCATTGGATAGGCATATGGACGATAAGGGAATAGTGTAGGCGAACTTTAGAGGGGTTTCACAGGATGGCGCAACATCGAGGGCCGAAGGGCCTGTACTGCGCTGTAATGTTCTATGCTCTATGTTCTATGTCCATACCCCACTCCAGTCTGCCCCATCCTGACCCTCCCCCTCAAGTCCGTCCCCACCCTACCCCTTTCTGACTGGTCTGCCCCACTCCTACCTCGGGTCTGACCGATTCAAACCCCTCCTCCGCACCCAAAGTTATCCTCCCATTTCCCGGTCTACCCCCAATTGCCTGCAGCATTTACCTTTCAAACGTACCTGCTCCCTTCAAATTTTCAGTCTTGCAGAGGCAGGAGACATCGGGAACATTTCTTTGGTTCGTTAATGTTTTAGATTATTTGTGTTTAGCATTTATAAATATGTTTAAAATGAAAATAAAGTGAAAGGAAGATTTATTTTAATTAAACTTTGGTTAGTCATGCGGCTGTTAATTCCATTAAGAAGGATAATTTAATATATAAAGTGAGTTTGGAGTCACAGAACGTGAAATAATAATTTATTTTTAACCTAGCTTTGTGATGATGAAGTTAATTCCGTTAAATTAACTATAATGGCTAGAACGCGGTGATCCCTCGTAACCAAGTACGATTGTCCACCTAAGATACTCCGTGTAACTGGTTAAAGATTCTGTGGGTCCTTGCGTGGCTGATGAGCCCGATCCTAGAGCCACATCTTCAATCAGTCACTTGACAGGTGTTTCCAAAAGGCGGGATTGGTTCTTGGATGGATGCTAAGTCACGGATATTCCTTTCTCAGGCTCCTTTTTCGGGCCTCCTCTTGCCTCTGGGTATTCTCAAAGAATTGTGACCCTTCAATCTGGAGGTTCCTCTAAATAGGTTTCTTCTGAGCAGAAGTCTCCCAAGCATTGACATGTATGTTCCATTTCTTGAGGTAAGCCTATAAGGTGTCTTTGAAGAGCTTTCATTGTCCACCCCTTGTTCGGATCGTTTCTTGAGCTGGATGGAGATTTGCTTTGACAGTCAAGGCTCTGACATCCTAAGCATATGGGCAGCCCAGCGGATTTGGTTTCAAATGATCATGACCTCGATACCGGTGCCATTGACTCCTTCAAGGACACAACCATTAGCACACCTGTCGTCCCAGCTGATGCAGAGCTAACGTACATTTGGATTTTGCGATGAATTTTAAGCTGTGTTGTTTAAGAATCTCCTTCCAAGCCTCAGTGATTACTTCAAATGCTTTAACAAAGTTTAATGCCTTATTTGACATATACAAACCTTCTGCAAGCTAATGTGAACTACCTCTCTGACAGGTATTGCAGCGAATCAATTACCCACTCCTAAGAGTGTACTGACAAAGGATATCCCTGAATGATGTCAGAGGAGATATGTGCCAGGATACTGCGCTTCTGCTGCTTTCGGACTTTCTATTTGTAACATTAACAATTGGTATGTCAAAACCCTCCCCTCCCTCCCTTCTTCCGCCCTCCTCTCCTCCTTCCCTCCCTCCCTCCTCTTTAGAAATAGAAAGGATCATTGTGTTTTTGTGGAAAAATATATTTTATTGATCGTTGTGTTTAAGTGAGAAAATATACTTTATTGTAAGAAATTTGTAAAAGTTGAGGTAGATTCATGTCATTGTTCAGCTGATAAAGTTGCATATTAAGTTACATGTTCACCAGTTTCAAAGTTTTGAATTTATAAAATTATTTTTGTTAATAAATGTTTTACATTAAACTTTACAAGCTTTCACAAATGTCTTATGGAAATACCAAAACACAACATTTAATTCTAAGATAATTATAAATGAAGAAGATAATTGAAGTAAACAAGGCAGAAACATATTTAACACAGGTAACACGGTGGCACCCTAGTTAGCACTGTTGCCTCACAACACCAGGGACCCGTGTTCAATTTTGAATAGGTTTCCGAGAACTGTCTTTGCATAGGTTTCCGAGAACCATGAAATAGAGCCATAGATTCACTACAGTGCAGACGAAGGCCATTCGGCCCATCAAAGAGTATCATACCTGGGTCCACTACCCCGACCTATCCCCGGAACCTAACCTGTACATCCCTGAGTGGAAAGTTAGCATGGTCAATCCACCTAATTTGCACATCTTTGGACTGTGGGAGGAAACAAGAGCACCTGGAGGAAACCCACACAGATGTGGGGAGCATGTACAAAGCCCAAACATCACCCAAGGCCGGAATTGAACCCGGTGCCTGGCGCTGCAGTCAGCAATGCTAACCATTATGCCACCATGCCACCGCTGTTTCCTCTGGGTGCTTCGGTTTCCACCCACAGTCATAAGGGGGCAGAGCTGAACTCCTCCTGCGTCGCGCTGGAACCTGTGCAGACCGGGGCATTGGGGGCTCGAGCTGCCAAAGGGAAAAGAAGGTTGGACACATCATCAAAGCACAGGTAAGTGCACAGTTTTCTCTATGAAAACGGATGGCCTGTGCTTTCCCGCTGCTAGCCGAGAGTTACGGGCCATTATTTTTATCAGGCAGCCTGTAATGGTAGGTTATCTGAGGCTAGAGTTAAATCTTGGCTGTTCGGTGTTCTCTGGCTGCAAGAAGTGCTTTGTGAAATAAGTGGATGTATCCTGGTTTAAATTCATGATTTAAGAATCCGAGACCTCATGCAAAGATGTCCAGTTTTGCATTACACAGCTAAAGATCCCAGAGCAGCCATTTAAATCACACAGCATGACCTTGGTCTGAGTTGGGACCAGTTCGCTTCAATACCAGATATTCTGCTCTGATTAGTCAGGTTACTCTCGGTCTGTGGCCCAGAGACTGCCCAGCAATTTAATTGGGCGTAATTAAAGATTTATTCACCATCTGTCGGTGGCAGGCCCGGAAGTCTGAAGCAAAACCAGAAAATGCTGGACAACCTGACTTGTGGAGAGAGAAGGGAGCTAACGTTTTGAGTCTCGATGACTTTTTGTCAAAATCTGAATGTCGGCCAATTCTGGGTGTGCGGCCTACGTGCCACAGCAGTGCACATTATTCAGCCCCAAAAATCTAAAAGCGATCGAGAAGAAGGGGGTCAAGAAGGAAGCTCATTCACAAATAAAAACACAGGGACGCAAATTCACAATGACATTTTTAAAAGTACAAATAAAGCACTGGGATTGATTTTTTGAAGAAAATAATTAAAAAGAAGCAAAGCTGTATTAAACTTATGTTAGAGTAGAATGTGCCGTTCTCATTTCCACTTCGAAAAGACGGGAAGCACAGGAAAAGGTACAATAAACATTTACAGTGTCATGTAAGAGTACCTTTAAGAAATGGGAGTTTAAGAAATGTACCTTTAAGAAATGCGGCTGCTCAAGTTACTGGAGTGATGTCAGAGTGTGGATGGTCCACTTCTGCTTTTTAGTTTCAGTTTGAGAAAAAGCTTGGGTGTGTCTGTATTTTTCTGTGAGCTGCATCTGAAGTCTGCCATCCAAAAACTATCTATGGATCATTTGGTTAACACAGAATTGTAAAAGGTTGCATTATTGAATGTAAACCTAATGTGCCCCTGTTTAAAGGTGTGTTAAGTCTTTTGGGATGTTAAAAGAACAGCATGCAGATTACTTAGTGTTGTATTCTTTGGGGGGTGTATTTGAATTAATGGTTGCTAAGATATTCACTGTTTGTTTTAAAAAGGTTAACTTGAGTTCATAGAATAAACATTGTTTTGTTTTAAAAAATACTCGTCCATTTCTGCTGTACCTCACCTGAAGAGTGGGCCGTGTGCTCCCCATACCACAATCTATTAAAAGTTGTGGGTCAGGTGAACTCCAGGATACATTTTGGGATTCTCTAAACCCTGACCCATAACAACAGGGATGATACCAGCACTGAGAGCTAATTGAAAAATCTGAAAAGGGCAAGTTTCTACTCTCAAAGCAGGAGAAGGCTGAAGGGTAGCTTGACAGAGGTCTTTATAATCGTGAAAGGCTTTTAAAAATTTCTGTCCATGGGATGTGAGGGTCAAAAGCAAGGTCAACATTTATTACCCATCGCTAACTGCCGTTACGAAGGTAGTGGTGAGCTGAGCGGTGTAGGTACAACCACTTTGCTATTAATTAGGAAATTTCAGGACTTTGACCCAACAATGACAATGGAACGACAATGTAGTTACAAATTAGGATGACGTGGAAAAGAACTTACAGGTAGTTTATTCCCATATACCTGCCGCTCTTGTTCTTGAACTTCAGAAGATTCTGTTGGAGGAACTTTGTTGAATTGCTCAGTGCATCTTGTAGAGCAGTGTTAATGTGTGACTTGTTCCATGTATTGGAGCCATTCACCGACCAGCTGTGCAGGCCTTTCCACACGGCCCAATTTCACTGGAACCAAATCCCGGCATCCACACATTCCACTGGCACTCAAGGTGTAGTTGAACATCCTTGATTCTAACGTGTTTAACTCGTGGTGACGTGCCAGTTACATGCAGCACTCACCGCACCAGTAATGAAAGCATCAGCAATCTGCAAAAGCATTTCTTCAACGTCTTCATCAGGTGGCCCATTTGGAGCAATGTTGTGCACCAGGTCCCATAGTGTTTTCTTGCCAGATTGACTATGGACTCCTACACCTCCCTGAGCCCAGTGTTCCGGGACCCAGGTAGCTTAGAAATAATTGTCTTTCTTTCTGGCTAGGGAAAAGGAAGGAAACAGCAACAACAGCCTCCAAGTATTTGCAGCCACCAGCAGGAGCAAACAGCAAACACAAGCTGCTGATGTGAAGTGTTCTCACAACTAACAAGGCTAATTTGTCATTTGCAATATCCTTCAGCTGAAGCTAGAGGCTGGTCACAGTCAAAGGGAGTTAAATTTAATTTCAGCATTGAAGGCACATCAAGGTTTGTTCCTGGAAGTGTTTGGTGGGACAGACGAGCTACAGATTGCCCGTTATGGGTCTCCGTAATATTTAAAGATGGCTTGAAGGCCTCACAGATGCAAAACCACTCAGCCTACACCTCCCCCCTCTCCCCGGTCCTGGGGCAAACCCCAACCTGGAACACTTCACCCCTTGAGGGGTCTCTCCACACCCCCCATCCCAAGCACTGGGGCAGCTGTTCCGCTGCCCGTGAGCTGTATGCCAGAAAATGGAAAGGGCTACTCACTTCCTCACTGACCCTCAGCAGCCATTGCACCAGCTTCACCTTTTTAAAAAGGAGAACTAAACAACGTCCGTGTGATTTCTCACTGGCGAGTCAAGCTGCTGCATTCAACTTCAATCTCGCTAATGAGATTAAAATGAATGCGAGTGAGGGTTGATGAAATTCTCGCCATTTTTGAGCGAGATCAGGAACTCAACATCAGAAGAGGGCCAGGTGAATTGCAACTGGTTCGCGCTTGCCGCTAATCTCAATTTTAGCCTTTCCCACTATTTACCTGGTGCTCCCAGATCCACGCCGGGCATAACGCGGAGGTTGAATCGCATCCGTTGTCCCATCACACCTGATGTTCGACATTGTGTTTTGAGTTTTGCTGGAGTTGGTTGGGTACAGTCTGTAACTTGCCTGTTGCAAACAGCAGAAGGGGACATACTGTTTGATGCGATCTGCCAGTCTTTGGGATGTAAGGCCTACATCTAGTATCATACCAGGTATGGATGGCAGATTTTCTTGCCTGAAGGGCATTAATGAACCAGTTGGGTTTTTACAGCAATTGTTTCATAATCATCATTACTTTCCAACTGTATTAATTGAATTTAAATCCCACCTGCCATGGTGGGAGTTGAACCCATGACCCCAGGACATTAGGCTGAGCTTATTACTTCAGTGACATATCACTACCTCACCATCTCTGCATTGCGTGTGGTATAAATGTTACTTGCTGTTCATCAGCCCAAGCATGCATGTTGTCCAAAGATTGTTCTTTAACAACAGTGGCTGCTTACAAGTAGGGTTGCCAGTTCTGGCTTCAGAATTCCTAGAGCTTTCATAACATGGCTTCCCGGCTAAACAGCCCCCTCAAATACCCCTCTTCAATATCTTTAGGATCAATAAATAAGTGTTCAAAGGAAATTAAAAGATAAATTATTGCCATTCTTCTCTGAGGTTTTTCTACTGGGTTACACAGAGTAATATCTAGGGGATTAACCTTTAATCCATGGAGATTCCAGGGCAGCTCTGAGGGATTGGCAGCATAAAACATCAATGCAGTCCTTCCTCTGTCTCCAGTCATTCATTGTTTTGCCACCTTGCTGCCAGACCAGATAATTTGTACCCTAGTGTAGTTCTGACATGATCTAGTTTGTACCAGGAGTGTCTCAGGTTCATGTTGAAGCTTTATGTCTTCTGGCTGAAGTCCAAGTAGGAGATTCGAAGGACTAAAAAGCGCATTTTTGGCAATGAAATAAAAAAATGATCCTCCTCAATACGGAGCTAACATTTTTTTCCCAGCTGAAGGTCACTGGCATTCAAGACTATTTATTTGAATACCAGTATGAATTTCATTGGAAATCATTCCAAAATTTACATGTTCAGCCATATGCTTAGTTTTGGCTGAACTTGTCTGTTGTGAATGCCTGTTTATCAGCTCACATCCTGCACATCAGCTCATATCCTGCCCTTCACAGAACTGCTCAAGTTTCAGCTTCTCGCACTACATTGCCAGAATCTGCAGCTAAATGCTTGTAAAATATCTTCAATGTTTGAAGAGTAGCGGTCACATGAATCATAGAATACCTATAGTGCAGAGGGAGGCCATTTGGCCCATCGGGTCTGCACCAACCCTGTGAAAGAGGAACCTACCCAGGCCCGACTCCCTTGTAACCTATCCATTACATCCCTAGACACTAAGGGGAAATTTAGAATGACCAATCCACCGAACCTGCACATCTTTGTACCGTGGGAGGGAACTGGAGTCCCCAGAGGAAAACTACGCAGACATGGGGAGAATGTGCAAACTCCACACAGACAGCCATTCAAGGCCAGCATCAAACCCGGGCACTGTGAGGCAGCAGTGCTAACCACTGTGCCACCATGCCGTCCCCATGCTTACACTAATTAAAGGAAAATTTAGAACTGATATCAGGAACCCACATTTACCATAGCAACAAGTTCCAAAGTGCTTCACAAAAGATGTAAGGAAGAACGTCCAAAAAAATCGGAGATTCAGAACGGCGAAGAGGTGATTTTAAAGAATGTTTTAAAGAAGGAAGGCAGGTGGAGAAATAGAAAAAGATTCCAGTGTGAACGTTGATGAAAGAATGGTCATCAATAATCAGACAAAATCAAGGAGAAATGCATTAGGAGGCTTAAGTCAGAGGAATGGAGTGTATGAATGGGGTGGGTTGTTGGGCAAAAAGGATGTTATCAAGTTAGATGGGACAAAACCATGGGGGAGAGGGGTGTGGAGGTGAGTGCGGGTTGATAATTTTAAATTTAAGACATTGGGTGGTCAGAAGCCAATGGTGAGCAGTGAGGGACTCGGTGTAGGATAGGATACAGTTTGGATGTGCTAAAGTTTACAGAGGATACAGAAGAGAGATCTGCCAGGACAATTTGAGGTAATCAATCGCAGAGGTGACAAATGCTATGAATGAGGATTACAAAGGCCGATGGGTAGAGGTGGCGGTGAAGATGGGTAAGATTTTGAAGGTGGAATTTTTCGTCACAGAGCAAGTACAGGATTGGTAATGTGGAAAGGATAAATAGGATACTGGGATTGTGGAGCCCCATGAAATGCAATGGTTCTAGAAGGCAGCTCACTACCTCCTTCTCAAGGGTAGTTAGAGGAGGGCAGTATTGCCGACCAAGCCAGTGATGGCCACATCCCGTGAAATAAAAGCCTGTGACAGAAACCAGGCAGCAGGATGGAGTTGAAGACAAACATACAGGCCTGAGTTTTTCACCCATTGGGCATGCGCACTCGGCAGGCCCAGATGCAGGCTTCTGGCCGCGATCAACCCTGAGGTGTGATTTCACACTGGCTGGGCAATTAACAGGCAACCAGCGTGAAAGACACCCTGGGCAAGGCTCTGTTCTGCCAGGGTGGGCAGGAAGAGTGTGGGTGCCAAGAAAATGGAGGGTGGGATGATGGTGCTTCTAGTGTGTTCCCTAGAGAGACAGCTGCTGTGGAGCTGTCTTAGGGAGCTGCAGACCTGTGAAAAATAAATAGTAATGGGAAATCTACACAAAAGAGTATCTAGACAGCACATTAAACACAAACCTCACTCCATACGCAACTTTTAAAATGTTATTTCAGCCCGGACAGTTAATTCCTTCATGGATCAAGGTTGAAGTTAAAACATAAAGGCTGCCTGGCTAATCGGCCCACACGCCAACCACGAAAGCAGACGGGCCATGTAAAATTGCGTTCAATTGATGCCTCAATGGGTTAAGTTGCCCGCTTGATTGTCGGCGGGCGCACTCCCAAATCTGGCGTGTGCCCACTAACTGAAACATTGGTCGAGTGCATAGTGACGTTGTGACACGCACTCAAGGAGCTCACCTGCTTCTGGGTCGGGCGAGCATTCACCTCAGCCATGTACAATTCTGGTCAGAGTTTGTGCCAGGGATTGATAACAAGGGCTTTGGTCTTCTCAATGTTTAGCTGGAGAAATTTACAGTGCATCGATGACTCTGTTGTCAGATATATCACCGTTCTTTAACTGTCATTGAGTCAAAGTCCTGGGGCGCCCTCCCTCACAGCACCATGGATCGACCTATACCATACAGACTGCAGCAGTTCAAGAAGGTGGCTCACCCCTATCTTCTCAATGGCAGTTAGGGATGTGCAATAACAGCCAGCAACACGCAAATCCCGTGAATAAAATAAAATAAATGCAGCCTGATAACACAGATGCAATGGAGGGATTGCAATATAATGCTGAAGTAACACGAGATGGTATCGGTATGCATGCAGAAGTTGACACAAAGGATGTTGCCAAAGTGCAGCGTGAACATGAGGAAGAGAGAGAGCAAAAATGGGGATTCGCTTGGTGATGGTGCAGAACTGAAGAGAAACCATTTTTGGGGATGCTCTGCCTACAGTCAGGTAGTCAAGAGAGGAAGTATGTAATGGTAGTCCCATTGATCTGACCAACAAGAGAGGTGTCAGAAGAAGTTGTCAGTATGCTGCATCAAAGGCGACAAGAAATTTGAAGAGGGCAAAACAAAATGATGAATTCAGAGAATTTTGTAATTTGCATTAGGGACTTTTTAATGCGGTAGAACATCCAGAAATGATTTTGGAGGCATTCTGGCAAAGAATTGCAGGAGTGATAGAAATGGCTGTGATAGGTGACAGCACATTCCCGGGCGCTGGACATTAAAGGGAAATGGGAGATGTAGTGACTTTGAGGAAGTTCTCATCACATGGTGTAATCAACCCATGGAATGGACGTCCAAAGAAAATTTGAAACTGCTTCACATCAATGCTGAAGTGTCAGTATAATTAAAACTTTCACTTCTGTTGTGTATACTTTACACATATATGAAGTAATTTGCTATATTGATGATGTCGAGATGCCGGCATTGGACTGGGATGAGCACAGTAAGAAGTCTTACAACACCAGGTTAAAGTCTAACGTGTTTGTTTCAAACACTAAAAGCTAGTGATAACTGCTCCTTCCTCATACCTCTTCATTCACCTGAGGACGGAGCAGTGCTCCGAAAGCTAGTGTTTGAAACAAACATGTTGGACTTTAACCTGATGTTGTAAGACTTGTTACTGCGCTATATTGATTTTTTTTTAAAAATACTTTTTATTGAAATGTTTTGAAAAATATATGTCAACAAAACAATAATAACAATAACAATAATAATAATAAACACCCCCCGGCACCCGTAACAACGCATATAACAAGCCCCCCCCCCCACCCCCCCCCCCCCAACCCCAATAAACAACAGAATAAATTAACAATAAGCAAATTAACGTAAACTTAAACACTATCCCCCTAACCCCCCCCCCCCCCCCCCCCCCCCCGGGCTGCTGCTGCTGCTGACCTAGTACCTTATCGTTGAGCCAGAAAGTCGAGGAAAGGCTGCCACCTCCTAAAGAACCCTTGTACCGACCCCCTCAGGGCGAACTTGACCCTCTCCAACTTAATGAATCCCGCCATGTCATTAATCCAGGTCTCCACACTCGGAGGTCTCGAATCTTTCCACTGCAGCAAGATCCTCCGCCGGGCTACTAGGGACGCAAAGGCCAAGACATCGGCTTCTTTCGCCTCCTGCACTCCCGGCTCCACCCCAACCCCAAATATCGTGAGTCCCCAGCCTGGCTTGACCCTGGATCCCACCACCCTCGACACCGTCCCCGCCACCCCCTTCCAGAACTCCTCCAGTGCCGGGCATGCCCAGAACATATGGGCATGGTTCGCTGGACTTCCCGAACACCTGACGCACCTGTCTTCGCCCCCAAAGAACCTACTCATCCTAGATCCGGACATGTGGGCCTGGTGCAGCACCTTGAACTGGATGAGACTAAGCCTCGCACATGAAGAGGAGGAGTTCACCCTCTCCAGGGCGTCCGCCCATGTCCCCTCCTCAATCTGCTCCCCCAGCTCCACCTCCCACTTAGCCTTCAGCTCCGACGCCTCCCCCACCTCCTGCATTACCTGGTAGATGTCAGACACCTTCCCATCCCCGACCCACACCCCTGAAAGCACCCTATCCCTTACCCCCCGCGGGGGCAACAAAGGGTTCCCCTCCACCTGTCGCCTAGCAAACGCCTTGACCTGAAGGTACCTGAACATATTCCCCGGGGCCAGCTCAAACTTTTCCTCCAGCTCACCAATGCTCGCGAACCTCCCGTCGATGAACAGGTCTCCCAACTTCCTAATGCCTGCCCTGTGCCACCCCATGAACCCGCCGTCCATGTTCCCTGGGACAAACCGGTGGTTCCCCCGCAGCGGGGCCTCCACCGAGCCCCCCGCCTGCCCCCGTGTCGCCTCCACTGCCCCCAAATTGTGAGGATAGCCGCCACCACCGGGCTCGTAGTGTACCTCGTTGGAGGGAGCGACAGCGGCGCCGTTACCAGTGCCTTCAGGCTCGTGCCTCCACAGGACGCCATCTCCATCCGTTTCCATGCTTCCCCCTCCCCATCCATTACCCACTTGCGTATCATCGAGACATTAGCCGCCCAATAGTACCCAGAGAGGTTGGGCAGGCACAGCCCCCCTCTATCTGGAGGCTGAGGAGATAAGCGAGATACTAAATGAATACTTTTCGTCAGTATTCACTCAAGAAAAAGATAATATTGTGGAGGAGAATGCTGAGACCCAGGCTATTAGAATAGATGGCATTGAGGTGCGTAGGGAAGAAGTGTTGGCAATTCTGGACAAGGTGAAAATAGATAAGTCCCCGGGGCCGGATGGGATTTATCCTAGGATTCTCTGGGAAGCCAGGGAAGAGATTGCTGAGCCTTTGGCTTTGATTTTTAGGTCATCATTGGCTACAGGAATAGTGCCAGAGGACTGGAGGATAGCAAATGTGGTCCCTTTGTTCAAGAAGGGGAGTAGAGATAACCCCGGTAACTATAGGCCGGTGAGCCTAACGTCTGTGGTGGGTAAAGTCTTGGAGAGGATTATAAAAGATACGATTTATAATCATCTAGATAGGAATAATATGATTAGGGACAGTCAGCATGGTTTTGTGAAGGGTAGGTCATGCCTCACAAACCTTATCGAGTTCTTTGAGAAGGTGACTGAACAGGTAGACGAGGGTAGAGCAGTTGATGTGGTGTATATGGATTTCAGTAAAGCGTTTGATAAGGTTCCCCACGGTCGTCTATTGCAGAAAATACGGAGGCTGGGGATTGAGGGTGATTTAGAGATGTGGATCAGAAATTGGCTAGTTGAAAGAAGACAGAGAGTGGTAGTTGATGGGAAATGTTCAGAATGGAGTTCAGTTACGAGTGGCGTACCACAAGGATCTGTTCTGGGGCCGTTGCTGTTTGTCATTTTTATAAATGACCTAGAGGAGGGCGCAGAAGGATGGGTGAGTAAATTTGCAGACGACACTAAAGTCGGTGGAGTTGTAGACAGTGCGGAAGGATGTTGCAGGTTACAGAGGGACATAGATAAGCTGCAGAGCTGGGCTGAGAGGTGGCAAATGGAGTTTAATGTGGAGAAGTGTGAGGTGATTCACTTTGGAAAGAATAACAGAAATGCGGAATATTTGGCTAATGGTAAAATTCTTGGTAGTGTGGATGAGCAGAGGGATCTCGGTGTCCATGTACATAGATCCCTGAAAGTTGCCACCCAGGTTGATAGGGTTGTGAAGAAGGCCTATGGTGTGTTGGCCTTTATTGGTAGAGGGATTGAGTTCCGGAGCCATGAGGTCATGTTGCAGTTGTACAAAACTCTAGTACGGCCGCATTTGGAGTATTGCGTACAGTTCTGGTCGCCTCATTATAGGAAGGACGTGGAAGCTTTGGAACGGGTGCAGAGGAGATTTACCAGGATGTTGCCTGGTATGGAGGGAAAATCTTATGAGGAAAGGCTGATGGACTTGAGGTTGTTTTCGTTAGAGAGAAGAAGGTTAAGAGGTGACTTAATAGAGGCATACAAAATGATCAGAGGGTTAGATAGGGTGGACAGCGAGAGCCTTCTCCCGCGGATGGAGGTGGCTAGCACGAGGGGACATAGCCTTAAATTGAGGGGTAATAGATATAGGACAGAGGTCAGAGGTGGGTTTTTTACGCAAAGAGTGGTGAGGCCGTGGAATGCCCTACCTGCAACAGTAGTGAACATGCCAACATTGAGGGCATTTAAAAATTTATTGGATAAGCATATGGATGATAAGGGCATAGTGTAGGTTAGATGGCCTTTAGATTTTTTCCATGTCGGTGCAACATCGAGGGCCGAAGGGCCTGTACTGCGCTGTATCGTTCTATGTTCTATCTCTGCCCCGCTCCAAAAAGACCCTCGTTACCCTCGGAGTCCCGTGCGCCCAAACAAATCCCAGAATGCTGCTGTTCACCCTCCTAAAAAAAGGCCCTCGGAACAAAAATGGGGAGGCACTGAAACAAAAACAAAAACCTCGGGAGCATCGTCATTTTAACGGACTGTACTCTACCCGCCAACGACAACGGCAGCATGTCCCACCTTTTAAATTCCTCCTCCATCTGCTCCACCAACCTAGTAAAATTGAGCTTGTGCAGAGTTCCCCCAGCTCCTAGCCACCTGAACCCCCAGGTACCTAAAACTCCTCACTGCCCTCTTTAGCAAGAGCCCACCAATCCCCTCCTCCTGATCTCCCGGGTGTACGACAAACAGCTCACTCTTGCCCAGGTTCAATTTATATCCCGAGAAACTCCCGAACTCAGCAAGAATCTCCATCACCTCCGGCATTCCCCCCACCGGGTCTTCTACATACAACAGCAAGTCGTCCGCATACAGCGACACTCGGTGCTCCTCCCCACCTCACACCAAACCCCTCCACCCCCTCGACTCCCTGTGAGCCATGGCAAGAGGCTCTATTGCCAGCGCAAAAAGCAAGGGGGACAGGGGGCACCCCTGCCTCGTCCCGCGGTGGAGCCTGAAGTACTCGGACCTCCTCCCATTTGTCGCTACACTCGCCATCGGGGCCCCGTACAGCAACCTCACCCATTTAATAAACCCCACCCCAAACCCGAACCTCTCCAGCACCTCCCACAAGTACCCCTATTCAACCCTGTCAAAGGCATTCTCCGCATCCAATGCCACCACAATCTCCGCCTCTCCTTCTGCCGCCGGCATCATTATCACATTTAGCAGCCTTCGCACGTTAGTGTTCAGCTGCCTCCCCTTCACAAAACCCGTCTGATCTTTATGTATCACCCCCCGGCACACAGTCCTCTATTCTAGTGACCAAGATCTTCGCCAGCAACTTGGCGTCTACATTTAGCAGTGAAATTGGCCTGTATGATCCGCACTGCAAGGGGTCCTTATCATGCTTCAGGATCAGGGAGATTAGTGCCCGAGACATCGTTGTGGGCAGAACACCCCCCTCCCATGCCTCGTTAAAGGTCCTGACCAACAGGGGGCCCAGCAGGTCCGCATATTTCTTATAAAATTCAACCGGGAACCCATCCGGTCCCGGCGCCTTCCCCGACTGCATGTGGCCAATCCCACTGACCAGCTCCTCCAACTCGATCGGCGCCCCCAGTCCCTCCACCTGCTCCTCCTGCACTTTTGGAAATCGGAGCCTGTCCAGAAAATTCTCCATTCCCCCTCCCACCGCCGGCGGCTCCGACCGGTACAGTTCCCTATAGAAGTCCCTAAAGACCTCATTGACCTCTGCCCCCTGCCGCACCACAGTCCCATCTCTATCCTTCACTCCACGAATCTCTCTAGCCGCGTCCCACTTACGCAGCTGGTGCGCCAGCATCCTGCTCGCCTTCTCTCCATACTCATAGACCGCTCCCTGCGCCTTCCTCCACTGAGTCTCCGCCTTTCTGGTTTTCTGGTGGTCAATAAATCAAACTTGGCCTGCAAGCTACGCCGTTCCCCCAGCAATCCCTCCTCCGGGGCCTCCGCATACCTCCTATCCACACTCAATAGCTCCTCCACCAGTCTCTCCCTCCTCTCCCCCTCTCCCTATGGGCTCGGATGGAGATCAGCTCCCCCCTAATCACTGCCTTCAGAGCCACCCACACCCTCCCCACCTGGACCTCTCCAGTATCATTGACCTTGAGGTACCTCTCGATACATCCCCGAACCCTCCTACACACCTCCTCATCAGCCAACAACCCCACGTCCAGACGCCAAAGCGGGCGCTGGTCCCGCGCCTCCCCCATCTCCAGATCCACCCAATGCGGAGCATGGTCCGAAATCGCGATAGCCGAATACTCGGCGTCCTCCACCCTCGGGACCAGTCCCCTGCTCAAAACAAAGAAATCAATGCGGGAATAAACCCTGTGCACATGGGAGAAAAAGGAGTACTCCCGAGCCTTCGGCCTCCCGAACTTCCAGGGATGCACTCCTCCCATCTGGTCCATAAACCCCCTCAATACCTTGGCTGCCGCTGGCCTCCTGCCTGTCCTTGAACTAGAACGATCCAGTAGGGGATCCAGCACCGTATTGAATTCCCCCCCCCATGATCAAGCCCCCCACCTCCAGGCCAGGAATGCGGCCCAACATACGCCTCATGAAACCAGCATCATCCCAATTTGGGGCATACACATTCACCAACGCCACCCTCTCCCCCTGCAGCTTACCGCTCACCATCACATATCTGCCGCCACTATCTGCCACAACCTCAGACGCCTCAAACGCCACCCTCTTCCCCACCAGGATCGCCACCCCCCGGTTCTTCGCGTCGAGCCCTGCGTAGAATACCTGCCCCACCCACCCCTTCCTCAGACGGACCTGGTCCGTCACCTTCAGGTGAGTCTCCTGGAGCATAGCCACGTCCGCCTTCAGCCCCTTCAGATGCGAAAACACCCGGGCCCGCTTAACCGGCCCATTCAACCCCCTCACGTTCCACGTAATCAGCCGGATCAGGGGGCACCCCGCCCCCTCCCCCGTCGACTAGCCATAGACCATTGACTGCTCGCCCCTGACCATCACCCATTCGGCCCGTTTCCCACGGCGATAGAACTTCACCCCGAACTCCTCCCTGGCCAATCCAGCAGCAACCCGGTATCCCCCCCCCCCCCCCCCAGGCTAGGACCTCTCCTAGCCGCAACTCTCCCTCCACTGTACTCCCGTGAGCCAGCTGACTTCTGCTGGCCCCGGCAGCTCCCGCTCTAACTCCGACCCCTCCCGATATGAGGTCCCCCCTCCTCCCCTGCATTAGCTCCTGGGCACCGCTTCAGCGTGGGAAACCCAGTCTAATAGCCACGCCCCTCGCCACCAGCTCCACCCCTTCGTCCCGCAGCGTGGGAAACCAGAGAAAAGCCCGCGCTTTCACACTGCCCCACCCCACCAACGCAGCTCCCAAACCGCAGTCCCAACCCAACCACCAACTCCATGCAAACAAGACACAGATCCACCACAAACCCCAGTACCCCCCTTGGAACACGAAACCATAACCCATATCATCCGAAAGCGAGAGAAAAAACAAAAACAAACAGAATAACCCGCTACAGCATAAACAATGATACATGAATAGAATAGAAAAACTACCACAGCCCCCAATCTCTAGTTCAAGTCCAGCTTTTCAGCCTGCACAAAGGCCCACGCTTCCTCCGGGGACTCAAAGTAGTGATGCCGGTCCTTGTAGGTGACCCACAGGCGCGCAGGCGGCAACATGCCGAACTTCACCTGCTTTCCGTGGAGCACCGCCTTCGTCCGGTTAAACCCGGCTCTCCGCATGGCCACCTCCGCACTCCAGTCCTGGTAGATACGCACTACCGAATTCTCCCACTTACTGCTCCTCACCTTCCTGGCCCATCGGAGAACACGCTCCCGGTCACTGAACCGATGGAACCGCACCAGCACCGCCCGCGGGGGTTCATTCGCCTTAGGCCGCCTGGCCAGTACTCTATGGGCCCCCGCCAGCTCCAGGGGCAGATGGAAGGATCCTGCCCCCACCAGCGAGTTCAACATCACCGCCACATAGGCCTGCAGGTCCGACCCCTCCAGCCCCTCCTCGAGGCCCAGGATCCGCAGGTTCTTCCTCAGTGACCGAAGCTCCATCTCCTCAAACCGATCTTGCCACTTTTTATGAAGTGCCTCGTGTATCTCCACCTTCCCCACGAGGGCCGAAACCTCCTCCTCGTGCTCAGAGGCCTGCTGCTGCAACTCGAGTATCGCTGCACCCTGGGTTGTCTTGGTCTCCAGCAGCTTACTCGTCGTCACCTTCAGGGATTCCAACAACTCCCCTTTCAGCTCCGTGAAATAGTGCAGAAGGGCTGCCTGCTGCTCCTCAGCCCACTGCCTCCACTCCTCAGGGGCTCCACCGGCCGCCATTTTGTCCACCTTCCCCCGCTTTTCCAGGGGAGCTGCTGCCATTTTTCTCCTCGCCCCACTTCGAGTCCGAACCATAAATCCCAGGGGGTTTTTCTCCAGACCCCTTTATCCACCGGGAATCGTCGAATCAGCGCCGTTTGGGGCCCTTAAAAGACCCCACAAGTCCTTTTAAAGCGGGAGCTGCCGAACGTGCGGCTTAGCTCCGCATAGCCGCAACCGGAGGTCTACCGCGCTATATTGATGATTGAGGATCAATTTGTTGAGCATTTCACATTATCTGGGGAATGCTAGCGTCTATAATAACTTTAATGATATGCACCCCGATTTTAGTTTTTTTACACATTTCTTCACTACCCCACCAAGGGAAAATTGCTGAAAGATTGTTTTGTTTAAAACCCTCCTCTGTGGTCCAAGGAGCGGCAATTTACCTTCAATGTGACAAAGTGTTCAATTTTCCATTTTGACCAAAATAATCCTAATTCACAGTCTCATATCCATGGTCAGCCTTAGGCATATCCAACCATTGAAAAGGGTTTGGGTGTGACTGTTACAAGTAATTTGAAGTTTACGAATCATGTGGCTCAAGCACCACAGCCGGCAGAAAATGTTTTACGAGGGCTGAATGCATCCTTTTTACATTGGGATTTTGGCATTTATCTTAAACTGTGGCGAACGAAGGTTCCCCTGCTCCAGCTGCTCCCTTCTGCTTAACCCACTTCTGGTCCTTGGATCTATCCACCAGTCCCACCAGTGGAATCAGGCTCCCCTCTTACACGTCCTTCACCTTTTTCAGCCACATATCCACCTTCCAAACGGGAAACAGGTCTGAAAGAACAGCTTTGACTCTATAAGCAGCTGGTATGCCCACATCTGGAGTGTGCATCCACAGTTTACAATCCACTTTCAGAGAGATACACAGATTATAGAGAGAGCGCAAAGATGTGTTTTCAGGAAAATGGAAGGCATGAGGAGAATCTTTAGAGAAGAGATTTGATTTTTGATTTAGTTGAAGTTTATAGATTGACACATGACCTCTAAACCCCAAAAGTTATTTACTCACAGTTACAATATTTTGCGTGGTTATCAGGATAAACTACAGAAATTTGGTTCCCTTTGTGATACTTGTACATTTTTTTAACATAGAACTGTTGATATTTGGAATGCCTTGCCTGATTTTACTGTGAATGCTGAAAATGTACTGACTTTTAGAAGACTTGTTAGAAACAATGTGATTTCTATGTATGTAATGTCTGATGTTGTTGGTGTTGTTTTCAATCTATGTGCTTTGCATGTATGGCAATAAAGATACATTTTTTAAAAAGTATGTTTCACTGTTTCCTTTTACTAACGAGTCTTTTAGATTTCCGATTCGACTCCAGCTTTTAGACTGAAGGAGGCTTTCTGGCATTTGGAGGATAATACGAAGGGATAGTTCGTACATAGAAAAACCATGTGGTGCTCACTTCATAACCCAAGGACACTGTCGGTGTGACTGAATTATGACTGGTTGACAGGAGCAGCTTATTTTGCGATACAAAGCTCCTGAAGGAGAAATTTCTCCACCTGTTATGTTAGAAATGTGAGTTACAGAAGTGTAAAAATATTACAAATCGCCATCACCGATAAAGTTGTAAAGAAGGGCTAATTAATTCCTGGGCTGTGATGGCTTGTGACATCATATGGCTGCCGCCACCTGTCGATCCATCTCAGTTTATGACTTATTGTGCTCAGAAGAGAAACATGAAGGGAGATAGTAATCATTAAAGAAAATCAGAAAGTCATGCACAAACCTTAAACTTGCGTTCTGAACAAACATTTTTTTCAGAATGCCAGTCTGACTGAAAACCAACATGTCGCTCTCCAGCTGCACAGCTCAGATTTTCAGTCCAGATTTTCAGGCACACTGAGAAAAAAAATGAGTGGCTGGGTTTACACCTGCCAGTAAGTCAGGAAGATGGGGGCCTGTTAGACCTTGCAAGGCCGGCTCCACAGAGTTCGGTGTGCCATCTTTAAAGGGCGCCCTGAACAGCACAGAAAGTAAATGGCCCCCAGCCGCCACACCATAGACACGAAAGGACCCCCTTCATATTGATGGAACCATCAATTCACCAGACACGTGTTTCCGATATAAATCTAGGCTATAATCGACTTACTTCAGAGCCAGCCTGTTACCCGTTGATGAACTCTTAGTGAACTCAGGCTGACTCTGGACAAGGGTATTTATACAGCAGCACTAGGGGGAGGAGTCATGGGCGGAGCCAAGGGTGGAGCCCAGTATAAGTTCCTGAGTACTCTCAGAGCTACTCCCCCTAGTGGTTGGATAACGCTACTGCGCGTACAAAGACAGTGTGAATTATCATATCATATATATTACATTCACCACACATATGTATCAGGGGATCTCCCACCCCCACAACGTCAACATCAAGGCACCTCTCCTATAATGCCAACATCAGGGCAACCTGACCCCCCTCCCAGCACTGTAGTCTCGGGGGCACTCTTCCCGCCTCTTCCCCTCGCCTCCACCTCTCCATCACTGCCTTCTCAGATGCACAGTAAGAAGTCTTACAACACCAGGTTAAAGTCCAACAGGTTTGTTTCAAACACGAGCTTTCGGAGCACTGCTCCTTCCTCAGGTGAACAACACCTCATTCACCTGAGGAAGGAGCAGTGCTCCGGAAGCTCGTGCTTGAAACAAACCTGTTGGACTTTAACCTGGTGTTGTAAGACTTCTTACTGTGCCCACCCCAGTCCAACGCCGGCATCTCCACATCATAGTTTCTCAGATGCAATCTCCCCATTCACAGGCATCAACCCTCCCCACACAGATAAGGGGAACCCCTCCCATAGGCCTGCCCAGATGGCCCACCACTCACAGTGCTAGAGAGGTAGAGTGCCAGGGCACTGCCCAGGCATGTCCCTCTCCACCCGCTGGCTATACTCACCTTTACATCCCCTGGGGCTTCCCCCTGACTGATTCACTTTTTTAAATAGGTGTTGTATACCTCACCAGCATGACTATGAATATTCACTGAGAGGGGATCATGTAGCGGAGGGAAGGCCCGTTAATTATACGTGAATGTATTACAATGTGGATATCGCCCTTTATGGGTGGAACCTCATTGCCAAGAGCATGGAAAATCGGAAAATGCGGTCTCATTGGCAAGAATCATGGGTGGGATTCTACGAACCCTCCACCATGTCGGAGAATCTCCAGGGGGCGGCGTGAATCCCGCCCCCGCCGTCCACCGAATTCTCCAGCACCGGAGATTCGGCAGCGCCGGGAATCGCGCCGCGCCAGTCGGCGGCCGCTCACAGCGGCCCACCCTGGCGATTCTCTGGCCCGCGATGGGCCGAAGTCCTGCTGGTTCTTTGCCAGTTCCGCTGGCGTAGATTAGACTGGGTCCCTTACCGGCAGGACCTGGCGGTGCGGGCGGGCTCCGGGGTCCTGGGTGGGGGTGCGGGGCGATCTGGCCCCGGGGGTGCCCCCACGGTGGCCTGGCCCACAATCGGGGCCCACTGATCCGCCGGCGGGCCTGTGCCGTGGGGGCTCTCTTTTCCTACGCATCAGTCATGTCAGCCTCCACGATGGCTGATGCTTAGGTGAACTCCCCCCTGCGCATGCGCGGGGTTGACGTCAGCAGCCGCTGACGCTCCCGCGCATGCGCGGACTCGCGCCTGCCGGCGGAGTCCCTTCGGCCCCGGCTGGCATGGCGCCAAAGGCCTTCCATGCTGGCTGGCAGGGTGCAAACCACTCCGGAGCATGGACCTAGCCCTTTGGGGCGGGCCGACGCCGGAGTGGTTCACACCATTCCGTCCTGCCGGGACCCCCTGCCCCGCCGGGTACAGGAGAATCCCGCCCCATGTTTCCAAACTCCTGCGATATTTTGCACCCATATCGCCATTCTCACTGATGGCTAATGCGGGCACAAAGCTGCCTCCTGTGAATGTGCTGTCACTTACTCTCAGGTATCAGGTGACTATCATAAAGCACAAAAACATTGTTTCCAAAGTTTAACATTTCATTTTGTGTTCCCTGATTAAATGAAGATTTTAAATCGCTCTGAGGAATCCAAAGTTCTGCAACTCTTTTCAGAGATTTGTTTTGAACAAGAGGTTTCCTGAGTTTAACCCCAAATTATCAGTTTTTATTTCTGTATTTTTCAAACTTTCACGGTCACCATGCCAGGTGGTTAGAGACAATAAAGCAGATTTATGGTTGAACCTTGTGCAGAAAAAATTATTGTTGGCTTCCATGAGATGTCTTTGGGGTTAAAGAGAGAGGTAACTTCAACTTCAGGGACAATAAAAGAAATGGTAGTTGGCACAGTGATGCAACATATTTCCAGTTATCAAACAGCATAATAGGTGACTCATGAATCCAAAGTTTATAGATCTAGAAAAATAAACTTCTTACAGTAAGTCAAGCAATTAAAGTGGCTCTTCTCCAAATGTAGTTAAATACAGATATGTATTAAATTCACCAGGATATTTTTTTATATTCATTCTTAGGTTGTGAAGATTGCTGGCAAGGCCAGGATTTTTATCTCACCTATAACTGCCCTCGAGATGTTGGTGAACTAGTAGGGAGGGAGTTCCAAGGATCTTAACCCAGTGACACTGAATGAGCAAAAGTAAAGGTTTACAAAAATGAACCATGTTGTGATCCCAATAACTTTTCGAAAGACATTTAAAAGATGGTGCAAGATGGATGCTGTTCAGTAGGAAACTTCTACTGTCAACTGCAGAAAAGATCCCGCATTTAACTTTCAAACATCCAAAAACATCTCCTCCGCATTACACTTTGTAATGTCCCTTAAGTGAATACTCGATTTTCCAGGAACTGGTCCAAAGGTATCTCAGCTCCCCATATCTTGCATCTTATTTCCGTTTGCACCCAGATAACGTCCAATCCCCAAACTGATTTTCACAGTGAGGAATACACTGCAAATTCTTCCCTTTCACCAAAGCTGGGTGAATGTTCCGGTCTCATTTAAATTTTCACAAATGGTACAGTCTATTCAATGTCAGATACCCTCGCCATTGCTTACATGTATATATATCTTGGATATTCTTCATATTAAGACAACATGTGGTCCCTCGCCTCCCCCCTTAACCTTTAACAAGAAAGCTATCCAAGTTTGTTTTGAGGAAAATTCACAACAGGCCACGTGAGCCTCCGTCTTCCATCACTTCAGCTGAAGTTAAAGAGACAGTTTCTAAACATAATAATCTTACAAACTCCACGGGCGGGATTCTCTGTCCCGCCAGCAGCGGGATTTTCCATCCCAGCATCCAACCAATGGGGTTTCCCATTATGGGAACCCCATGCCATCAGGAAATCCACGGGCTTGAGTGCACTGCTGCAAAATGGAGGATCCCGCCAGCGGAGAATCCAGCTGCACATCTATGAGTCATAACTTCCTTGTAGTGGAAATCAGCATCGGACTGCCATTCCGTGCCGACTTACCTGCACTAAAATTATTAACAGCCTGTCTGACCCGACCTTCCTGACTCAGGTCGAGTGAGATTCAGGCAGTGCAGGGCATCCATAGCTCCAGTGTTGAAGTGTAAAAGAACTGGAGCAAAGGAGGACGCATGCCATTTTTTACAGCACTATTTGCCGTAAAGAAAGTGAGTTTAAAGGTTCCATTGAAAATAACAGGCCATGGAGAAAGTAAATGTCAAAGTAAGTGAATGGGATGCGAGGGTTAGGAGTTTGGACATGGGCTGGGGGTCGGGCATGATGGAGGTTGGACATCGGCAGGGCCGGACATTGGGGATCAAACATTGGGGGATTGGACTTGGTGGGGGCTCAGACTTTGGGGGGGGGGGGGTTTGACTTCAGGGGGGTTAGGGTGGGGATTACGTCAGAGGTTGGAATTCGGGTCGGAGAGTCAGGTTGGAGTGGGGAAATCCCATGCTGTTGGGGGGGGGGGGGGATTAATGGTGGGGAATATCTTTGTGAGTGGGGTGTTTAGTTTGTGGAATTGGATATTGGGGCGAATTGCTGCAGATCCTCTAAGTTGGCTCTAGTTGATGACTTAATAATGTAAATTGGCTTTGTTCAGCAGGAAGCCTGGCTCACCTCTGGTAAGCCTTCCTGGCAGCGAGAATGCGTCAAGGCTTCTTGCTATTTTCCTGGTCCCCCTCCACTTCCAATCCCATCACTCCGAGGCCAGGAAAACATCCATCCACTGTTTGGAACAAGGGCATTTTATGGCCACGAAGGATTAGTGGCGGAAAGGAAGGAAATTCTGTGGGGCAGTCTTGAAATTGTTGCAGAAGTTGTTGTCAAGGCCCAGGAATATGTTAGTTTCTCCACTGATTTCATCAAACCAATGTGTGGCATGTGGTAGCAAGAAACATTTTTAAAATGAGAAAATAACCTATAATGAAGACTGTAGTCTTCATTTTCATTCAAATAAAATGAACAACTCATGCATACAGAAATCCACTTAGTTTTATAGAGAGCTTGCAGGTAAGAGTTTTAGGCAATTAATCAATATTTGATGCCCCGACTCTTAAAACAGAGCTAACAACAACAACTTATATTTATACAGAGTCTTTAATAGAATGAAATATCCCAAGGAAAGTCTCAGGACAAAAACCAAGTCGCGTAAGGAGATATTAGGTCAGATGCCAAAATCTTGGTCGAACAGGTGGGCCTTAAGGGGTGTTTTAAAGGGGGAAAATAGGATGTGGAGGTGGAGAGGTGTAGGGAGGGTATTGCAGAGCTAATGGTCTAGACCACTGAAGATTGGTAACCAACGGTGGAACAATTAAAATAGGACTTGCTCAAGAGGCCAGAATTACGAGGGGACTGGGAGGGTTGTGCGTTTGGAGGAGATTACAGAGATAAGGAGGGGCAGTGCAGGGAATGGAAAACCAGGATAAACATTTCAAAATTAAGAAATTGCTTACCTGTGAGCTAATGTGGAGCAGCAAGCAAAGGGGTGAGACGGGAATAAGATTTGCAAGTTACTACAAAATAGTTCTCTTACTCAGATTTGTTGTCTGTTTTAAGAAAACGTGGCAGCTGAAACGTTAAAGTCTGCAAAATAAAAGTGTATTTAATCTGTTGGATACAATACTATCACTTGGAAAGCAGCTATCTTAATTGCTTCTCTTACAGTAAAGGCAATTTAATTTTTCTTCACCTATAAACTTTGGATCCTTGAACAATCTGTGATATTGTTAATCAAACAAAGGTATGTTGATGGTGCTTACTGATATTTTGAGAATTTTATATGCCACCTCAATTAGTTCAGTAAGTGCTCCATGTTACTTCAGTCTGATTTCTTTTTTTTTAAATAATTTTTATTGAAAATTTTTTTTACATGAAAATATTTACCCCAACTAACTATAGAATATTACAAAATATTCCCTCTTAACAAATATCCCCCCCCCGCCCGAACTCGCGCGCGCGTTGTCCCTCCCCCCCTCCCCCCTCCCCAAAAACAAACAAAGCAACAATCAACATCAGACATGAACTGCGAACAAATTTGCCCGCATTACAACCGTAATAACCCACCACACCCGTTGTTGCCACCCCCCCTCCCCCCCCCCCCCCCCCCCGGGTTGCTGCTGCTGCGACCTCTGTACCCTATCTTTGAGCCAAAAAGTCGAGGAAAGGCTGCCACCCGCCTGAAGAACCCTTGTACCGACCCTCTCAGGGCGAATTTGACCCTTTCCAACTGAATAAAGCTTGCCATGTCATTATCCAAGTTTCCACGCTTGGAGGCCTCGCGTCCTTCCACTGTATTAGTATCCTTCTTCGCGCAACTAGGGACGCAAAGGCCAGTACTCCGGCCTCTCTCGCCTCCTGTACCCCCGGCTCCACCCCAACCCCAAAGATCGCTAGTCCCCATCCTGGTTTGACCCTGGATCCCACCACCCTCGACACCGTCCTTGCCACCCCCTTCCAGAACTCCTCCAGTGCCGGACATGCCCAAAACATATGGACATGGTTCGCTGGACTTCCCGAACACCTGACACATCTGTCCTCACCCCCAAAGAACCGACTCATCCTTGTCCCCGTCATATGGGCTCTATGTAGCACCTTAAATTGAATGAGGCTAAGCCTCGCACACGAGGAGGAAGAATTAACCCTCTCCAGGGCATCAGCCCATGTCCCATCCTCTATCTGCTCTCCCAGCTCCCCCTCCCACTTGGCTTTCAGCTTCTCTACTGATGCCTCCTCCGCCTCCTGCATTACTTTGTATATGTCCGATATCCTCCCCCCTCCGACCCAGACCCCCGAGAGCACCCTATCGCTCGCCCCCCTACTGGGGAGCAAGGGAAACCCTTCCACCTGGCGTCTAGCAAATGCCTTCACCTGCAAATGTCTAAACATGTTTCCCGGGGGGAGCCCGAATTTCTCCTCCAGCTCTCTCAGGCTCGCAAACCTCCCATCTACAAACAGATCCTTCAGCTGCCTGATGCCCACCCTGTGCCAGCTCTGGAATCCCCCGTCCATGTTCCCCGGGATGAATCTATGGTTCCCTCTTAACGGTGCCTCCATCAGACCTCCCACTTCCCCCCTGTGTCGCCTCCACTGCCCCCAGATCTTGAGGGTGGCCGCCACCACCGGGCTCGTGGTGTACCTCGTGGGAGGGAGCGGCCATGGCGCCGTTACTAGGGCCCCCAGGCTTATGTTGCCACAGGACGCCCTCTCCATTCGTTTCCAAGCTGCCCCCCTCCCCTTCCATCATCCACTTGCGCACCATCGATACATTAGCCGCCCAGTAATACCCCGAAAGGTTGGGTAATGCCAGCCCTCCACTCTCCCTACTCCGCTCCAAGAAGACCCTCCTCACCCTTGGGGTGCCGTGCGCCCACACGTAGCTCATGATGCTGCTCGTCACCTTTTTGAAGAAGGCCCTAGGGAGGAAGATGGGCAAGCACTGAAATAAAAACAAAAACCTCGGGAGGACCGTCATTTTAACGGACTGCACTCTGCCCGCCAGCGACAGCGGCACCATGTCCCACCTTTTAAATTCCTCCTCCATCTGTTCCACGAGCCTGGAGAAGTTCAACTTGTGGAGAGTCCCCCAGTTCCTTGCCACCTGCACCCCTAAATATCTAAAACTCTTTCCTGCTCTCTTCAACGGGAGTCTCCCGATTCCCTCTTCCTGGTCCCCTGGGTGTATCACAAATACCTCACTCTTACCCAAGTTTAGCTTGTACCCCGAAAAGTCCCCGAATTCTGCTAGCAGTTCCATCACCTCCGGCATTCCCCCTTCTGGGTCTGCCACGTATAGCAGCAGGTCGTCCGCGTATAGCGATACCCGGTGCTCCTCCCCGCCCCTTGTCAGCCCTCTCCACCCCCCTGAGCCCCTCAGTGCCATCGCCAACGGTTCAATTGCCAGTGCGAAGAGCAGGGGGGACAAGGGGCACCCCTGTCTGGTCCCCCGGTGGAGCCCAAAATACTCTGATCTCCTGCCATTCGTCACTACACTTGCCGTCGGGGCCGAATAGAGCAGCTTCACCCATTTAATAAATCCCTCCCCAAATCCAAACCGTTCCAGCGTCTCCCACAGGTACTTCCACTCCACCCTATCAAATGCTTTCTCCGCGTCCAATGCCACCACTATCTCCGCCTCCCCCTCCACTGCCGGCATCATGATGACGTTTAGCAGTCTCCGCACGTTCGTATTAAGCTGCCGCCCTTTCACAAAACCCGTCTGGTCCTCGTGTATTACCCCTGGCACACAATCCTCTATCCTGGTAGCCAGGATCTTTGCCAGCAGCTTGGCGTCCACATTCAGGAGCGAGATAGGCCTATATGACCCACACTGCACGGGGTCCTTGTCCCGCTTCAAGATCAGAGAGATCAGTGCCTGCGACATTGTCGGGGGCAGAGCCCCCCCCTCCCATGCCTCGTTGAAGGCTCGCACCAGCACAGGGCCCACCAAATCCGCATATTTTTTGTAAATTCCACCGGGAACCCGTCTGGCCCCGGCGCCTTCCCCGACTGCATATGCCCAATCCCCTTGACTAGCTCCTCTAACCCTATCTGCGCCCCCAGCCCCTCTACCAGCTCCTCTTGGACCTTGGGGAACCTCAGTTTGTTCAAGAAGCCCTCCATCCCCCCTCCCCTCGTCGGCGGCTCTGACCGATACAGCTCCTTATAGAAGTCTCTGAAAACCCCATTTACTTCTGGCCCCTTCTGCACTACGTTCCCACCCCTCTCCCTCACTCCCCCAATTTCTCTAGCCGCATCCCGCTTGCGGAGCTGATGCGCCAACATCCTACTCGCCTTCTCCCCATACTCATAAATCGCGCCCTGCGCCCTTCTCCACTGTGTCTCCGCCTTTCTGGTGGTCAACAGGTCAAACTTAGCCTGCAAACTGCGCCGTTCCCCCAACAGCCCCTCCTCTGGCGCCTCCGCATATTTCCTATCCACGTCCAGAAGCTCCCCCACCAGCCTCTCCCTCTCCTGTCTCTCCCTCCTTTCCCTATGTGCCCGTATGGAGATCAGCTCCCCCCGGATCACCGCCTTCAGGGCCTCCCATACCATCCCAACCTGCACCTCCCCCGTGTCATTAATGTCCAGATATCTTTCAATGCTCTTCCGGACCCTCTTACACACCTCCTCATCCGCCAGCAACCCCACATCCAGGCGCCACAGCGGACGCTGGTCTCGCGCCTCCCCCATTTCCAAATCAACCCAGTGTGGCGCGTGGTCTGAGACCGCTATGGCCGAGTACTCCACTTCCCGTACTTTCGGGATCAGTCCCCTGCTCAATACAAAAAAGTCAATTCTAGAATAGACTCTGTGGACATGGGAGAAAAAGGAATACTCCCTCGCCCTCGGCCTCCCAAACCTCCAGGGGTCCACCCCTCCCATCTGCTCCATAAACCCCTTTAACACTTCTGCCGCTGCCGGCCTCCTACTCGTTCTTGAACTCGATCTGTCCAGCACGGGGTCCAGCACTGTGTTGAAGTCCCCCCCCATGATCAGGCCCCCTGCCTCCAGGTCCGGAATGAGGCCCAGTAGGCGCCTCATGAAGCCAGCGTCGTCCCAATTCGGGGCATACACGTTAACCATCACCACTTTCTCCCCCTGCAGCCTACCCTTCACCATGACATATCTACCCTCTTTATCCGCCACCACCTCCGCCGCCACGAACGACACCCTCTTCCCTACCAGGATCGCCACCCCCCGGTTCTTTACGTCCAGTCCTGAGTGGAACACCTGTCCCACCCACCCCCTTCTCAGGCGGACCTGGTCCGCCACCTTCAAATGGGTCTCTTGTAGCATTGCTACATCCGCCTTCAGTCCCTTCAAATGCGAGATTACTCTCGTTCTCTTGACCGGCCCATTCAGCCCCCTCACATTCCAAGTGATCAGCCGGTCGAAGGGCAGCCCGCCCCTTTCCCCTGCCGACTAGCCATATCCTGTCACCTGCTCGCCCCGAGTCAGCCCTCACTTTCTGACCCGCTCGCCATGGCGATGGCGCCCCCCCCCCCCCCCCCCCCCCCCCACCCCTCCGGTCCTCAACTTCTCCTCCCTGGCCTTTTCAGCAGCAACCCGGTAGCCCCCCCCTTCCCCCCTCCCCCTCCCCCCCCCCCCCCCCCCCCACCACCCCCCTCCCCCCCCAGGCTAGGACCCTTCCTAGCTGCGATGCACCCTCCATAGTACTTCCGTAAGTCAGCTGGTTTACGCTGACCCGGCTGCCCCTGCCACACTCCGACTCCTCCCGGCATGGGGGACGTCCCCCCCCTTACCACCCCTCCTTGACCCCGCTCCAGCGCGGGAAAGGGAGCCATTACTGACCACGCCCCTTACTCCCACCCCCCTCCCTCCTCTGCCCCGTGCGCGGGAAACCAGAGGAAAGCCCGCGCTTTCGCCCTGCCCCTCCCCGCCCCTCCATCTTCAGTTCCACCCCCGTCCCCGATCTCACACCGATAAATACAAAACAACCAAAAACCCCACAAGAAACACATACCCCCGGCACTCCCCCCCCACCCCGCCCCCCCAACATAACATGATAAATAACAGAAAAAAGAGAGAAAAAACTGGTAGAGAGAAAAAAAAAGGGGTCCAAAAATACGGCCAAGTGAAAATCCAACCAAAAGAAAGCCACGTGTCCAGCTTAAAGTACCAGAGCGGCAACGACCGCCAAGTATCCCCTGGTTCTAGTTCGAGTCCAGCTTTTCTTCCTGGACAAAGGCCCACGCCTCCTCCGGGGACTCGAAATAGTGGTGCTGGTCCTTATAGGTCACCCACAAGCGCGCTGGCTGCAGCATCCCGAATCTGATTCTCTTGGCATGCAGCACCGCCTTCGTCCGGTTGAACCGGGCCCGCCGCTTTGCCACCTCCGCACTCCAGTCCTGAAAGATCCTCACCGTCGAGTTCTCCCATTTGCTGCTCCTCTCTCTCTTGGCCCACCTCAGCACCCTCTCCCGGTCACTGAATCGCTGGAACCGAACCAGCACCGCCCTCGGGGGTTCGTTTGCTCTTGGCTTCCTGGCCATTACTCTGTAGGCCTCCTCCAGTTCCAGGGGCGAAGGGACGGCCCCTGCCCCCATCAGTGAGCCCAGCATTTCTGCCACATACCTCGGGAGGTCCGACCCCTCCAGCCCTTCTGCCAGGCCCAGGATCCTCAGGTTTTTCCGCCTCATGCGGGTATCCATCTCCTCCAGTCGGTTTTGCCATCTCAGGTGGAGTGCCTCGTGCACCTCCACCTTTCCCACGAGGACCGTGGCCTCCTCCTCCCTCACAGCCATCTCCTGCTGCAGCTCCCGAATTGACGCCTCTTGGGTCGCCTGTGCCCCCATCAGCCTGGTGGTCGTCGCGTTCATTGACTCCAGCAGCTCCACTTTCAGCTCCGTGAAGAAGCGCAGGAGAGCGGCCTGCTGCTCCTCCGCCCATTTCCTCCAGTCCTCGGGTGCGCCGCCGGCCGCCATTTTGGATTTCTTCCCCCGCTTTTTTCGGGGAGCTGCTGCCGCTTTTTTTCCTGCCCCACTTCGGGTAACGACCATAAATTTTTCAGGGTTCTCCTCTGGGAACCTTCCCCCACCGGGAATTGCCGTTCCAGCGCCGTTAGGGGCCCTCCAATCGGCCCGAAAACACCTTCCTCACAGGAGCAGCCAAACGTGCGACTTAGCTGGTCATAGCCGCAACCGGAAGTCCTTCAGTCTGATTTCTATATAAAGAACTGAATCTACTTCCCACGTATACAATAATCCCTCCATAAAACAATCTGCATGTCCTGGATGAAGATTTAAAGAGGCTGTTTTTCTGGACCTGGGAAGATTCAATATGATGCTTCATTTCCATGTGTTGTATGATGGACAATGTGAAGAGCACTTCATACAGGCCAGGCTGGAACATGCCACATAAATGGTAATACGCAGGTTCAAAGTTGCTATCTAGAACATGATACACAGGCTCATGTATATTCATGAATAATGCACAACCGATTACATGTCACATACAGAAGAATGTACAATTGGGTAAATATTAGTGTTATGATCAATTTAGAAAGAATGAATTATATACTTAACTGTGTGTAGCTCAATGTGAGAAATTGTTGCTCTATTTATTTATCTTGATGAACCACAAGCCTTTCCCTTATATCGATCAAATGACCACACAACCAGTTAGTTAGTTCAAAAGATGGTTTATTTACATACACAAGAGTTATCTCAACATGCAAACACAATAGCTACTCCGAGTTAAACTACACCCATCAGCTACAATAACCTATACTGTAGCCACCTAAAATGGATGCTGAGCTACAAAAATAGGCCAAGCGCTAAGACTGCTGGGAAACAGACAGTTTAGCCAGAACAGCAGTCTGCAAAGAGCATTTTGCATTCTGCAGCAGCAGAAACCAGTTTGGGCTCAGGTGAGAAGACCTTAGCTAGGTGCAAATGGCAAAACGCTTTGCATGCTAATGAGGCAATCAGACCTGAACACCCACACAATAGATACATTTGATTCTGAATGGACACATTTTAATCAAGGCCCAGACATCGAGGCACCAGAAACCTCCAAACAAAAGGGCATAAGAAACGCCCCCCCCATCACGGAGACCCCCTCGCATTGGGGAATTAAAACAGTATCGATGAGGGATTGACCCAACAGGTAGAGCCCGCCCAAGAAGAGGGAAGGACAATGGAACCCCTATAAAAGATAGGGACCTCGTGTTGTCCGGTCTGCTTTTCCGTGCTCCGGCTCTGACCACGACCTAGAAGATCCACTCTGACTCCAGCCGTTGAGCACCAGCCGCCGAACCGTAAGTGCCAGTACGACGCTCGCTACGCGAACTAAGCCCGCTAGAACCCCCAGTGACCAGAACGCTTGCTGAAGGTTGCAGCCCAAGACCAGGACGAAGGCCTCGCTCCCTGACCTTGCCTGTTCCTGTTAGATAAGTATTCTGATTACTTTAGTTTAGTCATAGCTTAGTCTCTTAGTGTGTGCATGAATATTTATTATTACTGTATAATAAATATTATCGTTTGGACCTTACTAATCGGAGTATCGTCTTTATTACTTTGAACTTGACCTTGGAATACTAGTGACGTTGTCTATACGGCAACTGGCGACTCCTAAAGCTGAATAAATACATAAGACAGAGCCTAGTGGTGTTAAGCACTTGGAAGTTAATACACCCCAATAAACGCGTTTTGCGCCCATAGCAAAACGTGCAACATTTAGTGGCGACTCCCTGGCGGGACACGGTTGTAAGTGGAAACCCCACACCGTCCAGGACCCTGAAATTTGAATTGGAACTCCAAATTACAGAGAAAGTAAAGAAAATCACGAGTATTCAAGGTGTTCAAACTAATAAGCGTAATTCGGAAGTGTGTTTAGTGCATGCGTACTAACAGGGCTGTAAGGTAAAACTGAAAGCATTTTGTTGCGACAAACTTTCGGCAGTTTTTGAACTGAACATAGCGTAAGCCGTACCCGTTTCTTGAAACACAACCCCAGCAACCCCCTGTTCCAAATTAACTAAAAGAGAGTCAGAGAAAATGGCCATGCAGGCAATGGAACGTCTGATGGATCCAGAAAAGTTTGTGGTCGCAGCGACCAGCAACAGTAGCAGGGTAGGCCAGTGTCCCACGTAGGAGCTGGAACTCCGCAAATATTTACAAGGAAAGGGATGGCCCCTTTGGAAAGAGTTTTGTTTGAATGAGGAGACAGGTCCCGGAAGTATAGGACATACTTGGTGGGAGAACCTCTCTCAAATTCACAAAAAGAACCTCAGTAAAGCACGTAAGCCGATGGTGATTGTGTCCTGTTTGGCACAATTGCGAGGCACAGAGGAGGTCGTCAGGACGCTCCGGGCAGATTTAGAGGAAAGGAACCGAATGAGTAAGGTCGATGTCAGGGACATTGAGAAAGAGAATCTGGATCTAAGAGGGAAGTTGATAGAGAAAGGTAGAAAGGTGGATGATGCCAAGAGGGCACATCAGTCTTGTCTAGCCCATCTCAGCAGTTCCCAGACCCAGTACGAAAAGGCTTATCAGGACGTGCAACGTGCCGTTCTGATAAGAGAGGAATCAGAGAAGCAGGTGGAGGCATTGCAGAGGCAATGCTCTGATCTCAAAGCAGCTTTGAGAGCACTCCATGCTGCAACCACAGAACAAAGGCAAAGTACTGTGGATCACGCGAAATGCAGGAAACAGATTGCAGAGCTGCAATCGCTGCTTTCGGTGCAAAATGGGTTCCAAAGCACCTTTGGAACCCAGTTAGATGGAGAAAATGCCCCAGATTGGCAAGAATTAAGTGAAACAGCACAGCGATATGTTCAGGGAACATGTGCGCCACCAGCGCAGCAGAAAAGGCAGGCACCCCCACCCCCCACAGATCAGATCATAACCGCACCCATGAATCCAGTAACCACGCAGAGAAAAGCCATAACAGAAGGCGCACCAGATATAACCTACACCACCCCCTTAACTGTAACCCAGCTCAGGGACGCATGTGAGAAGATCACTCCGTTCCTCCCCACCGCAGACCCCCACCAGTTTTTCGCTAAAGTAAAACAGCAGGCTACCATGTACGGCCTGGATGAGAGAGAGCAGGTTAAGCTCACAGTTCTGAGCTTAGACCAGTCAGTAGTAGCAGCCCTCCCCGACCCACAGAACGTTGCAGGAGGCACCCTAGAAGAGATGCACACCTCCATTTTAGATGCCATCGGGTATAATCGAGGTGACCCCGTAGAAGGTCTTAATAAGTGCCGGCAGAAAAGATCCGAACACCCCACAGCATTCGCAGGAAGGCTGTGGATTCATTTCAATGCAGTTTTCGGCGAGTTAAACAGAGCGCATTTGAACCGGGAAAATATGGTCAAATGGACGCGCACCATTATCTCACACGCAACAGAGGCAGGACAGAGCGCTTGCAACAGTTATGACCCCTCAGAAGAGGCCCATAATGAGAAATGGGTCCTGAAAAGGTTGTCCCGCGCTTGGGAGCAATCAATTCAGGCAAAAAGTAAGGTTCAATCCCCAGAAGAGGCTCAGGCTGCCGCAGATATTCAGGCAGTGAGAGAGCATCAGAAACCCGCATGGGTCAATGAAGGGAAGAACAGCCCACAGCAGAAAGGCCAGGAATGCTATAACTGTGGACAGTTAGGGCATTGGGCAAAAGAATGCAATGCACCCCAGCGATCTCAGAGAGGCCAGCAGACAGGCACTCTGAACCGCAGTAAGGCAAAACCCATCCACAATGTAGCAGTACAGTCAGGACCCACCAATGTGGACGAGACGAACTGACGGTGTTCGGGCTCCCCCACTTGGGTCTGTGACACACTATGGGATTCATCAGGGAGACCCGTAGTCACAGCAAGAGTAAAAGGGAAGCCCATAGAGTTACTGTGGGACACAGGAGGCTCCCGCACCACCATTAACTCTACGACCACGGCACACGCAGACACGTGGCCGACCACATCCACCATTACACTTAGCGGGTTCACCGGACACTCGCAGCAGGGACATATCACAGCACCCGTAGCGATCCAGCTAGGGAACATCTCAACCAAACATCCCGTAGTTCTAGTAAATCTTCCCCGGACAGCAGAACACATCCTGGGGATAGATTTTATGAACGCTCATAGCTTGTCGTTCGACCCAGTGAACCAGTGTGTCTGGCGAATGGCTAGATCAGACAGAGCACCAGCCACCCTCACAGTAGGAGACTACGCTAATCGGATTAGCGCAGTGGGAGAGTACTCATTCGACCTGACTACACTCCACACCGACAGACAAATAAAAGCCCTACTGAACAAACACAGGACAGCATTTGCAAGTCACCGTCATGACTGTGGCAGAATGACTGGACCAGTTCACGTTACCGGACAGGACCCCCGACCACAGAAACAGTATAGATTTCCCCTGGAAGCAGAGGTGGAAATAGAAAAGGTGATAGGAAGCTTATTGGAGCAAGGTGTGCTCAGAACGGTAGCCTCGACCAATAATGCCCCTATTTGGCCAGTGAGGAAGCCCGATGGATCATGGCGTCTGACCATCGATTATCGGGAACTCAACAAAGTCACCCCCGCAGTAGCCCCAACGGTAGCTACTAGTCCCGAGACCATGCTCAAGCAGGGACTCAACTCCAAATACTTCACGGTATTGGACATCAGTAACGGATTCTGGTCAATACCATTGGCAAAAGCGTGCCAGTACAAATTTGCCTTCACTTTCAAATCGCAGCAGTATACGTGGACATGCCTTCCACAAGGATTCCACAATTCCCCCTCCATTTTCCACCGACAGTTGGCAAGTGGTTTAGAGAAATTCTCCCGCCCCGAATGTCTGGTACAGTATGTAGACGACCTACTACTGCAGACAGACACAAAGGCAGAGCACATTACGCTTCTGGCCGAACTCCTGGAACTGTTGACTTCAATTGGATGTAAAGTTAACCCGAGAAAGGCCCAGATTTTTGAAACTAAAGTGATGTATTTGGGAACAATCATCACACACGGCAAACGCGAGATCGAATTCAAAAGAATTGATTCGATTGTCAAATTGCCCCTTCCCCAAAATGTATCAGCCCTCCGGTCGTTTTTAGGACTGGTTGGTTATTGTCGGAACCACATCGACGGATTCGCGACAAAAGCCGCCCCACTCTCAGACCTCCTTAAGAAAGGAGCCCCCTGGGAATGGCTTCCGCAGCATACAGGCGCTGTGGAGGAGTTAAAACGAGCCCTTAGTGCAGCACCCGCGCTGATAGTCCCAGACCAACTTTCACCCTATGCAATAGAGGTAGCGAGCACCGATCTGACCCTCTCGGCCGTGTTGCTTCAGGAACGGCACGAGCAGCTAAGACCAGTGGCTTATGCCTCCCGACTGTTAGACCCGGTAGAACAAGGATTCTCTGCCTGTGAGAGGCACCTCCTTGCTATCTTCTGGGCAGTACAATACTTCTCATACATCACCGGACTCAACCCCATTACTATCCTGACCGAACATACACCCACACAGCTACTCCTAGACGGTCGACTGAAGGACGGTTCAGTTAGCCAGATTAGGGCAGCTAGGTGGACACTACTTTTACAAGGACGGGACATTACAGTAAAACGGACCCGCACACACACATATTTAGCAGACAACCTCCAATACCCAGGACAGCCCCATGACTGTGAAATTGTAGCTCCCCTGCATAACACAGGACCCTTTATAGCAAAGACACCCCCCAGGAAGATAGGGAACCCAAAACAAAGCCCCCAACCCACAGACACGTGTGGACCCTTGAGGATTTATGTAGACGGTTCCTCCACAGTTTTAAATGGTGAGCGTATCACAGGATGCGGCATCTATGTAGAGGACGCGCAGGGGCGCGCTCTCGAAGAAATCGCTCTTAAGTTACCAGGTCACTTAGGCGCGCAGGCAGCAGAGCTCGCGGCCATAGCGTATATAGTGGACCACCCCGCTTCTTTCCCCAGCCCAGCAGACATATATTCAGACAGCTTATATGTATGTAACAGTTTGACCGATTTTCTGCCCCTGTGGAGGACACGAGGTTTTGTCTCCGCAGACGGGAAACCCCTTCCATCAGCCCCTCTACTCCAGCATATTTTAGAAAAAGCGAAGGACAGGACCTTCGGAATAATAAAAGTAAGAAGTCACCATAGGTCATCCCCCCCTGGGAATGTAAAAGCCGACGCACTGGCTAAGGCAGGTTCCAGGCGAGGACACTTCTGGACCCCCCCAGCTAGCGCACCAGCTAGCGCCCCTGTGAGCGCAGTCCAAATCTCACAGACAGATATTAAAGATCTTGTGGCAGCACAGAAGCAGGATAAGGACCTCCGGGAGGTTTTTAAAGGCAACTTTGTGCCAGAGTACGAGAGCTTTAAACACGCACTGACCACACATGAGGGTGTGATCATAAAGGAACAACTTTATGTGGTCCCGCAGCAGGACAGGAATGCAATGATTGCTTTATTCCATGATAACCACGGGCATCAGGGAATTGATGCAACAACGAGGCACCTCAGGCAACTCTGTTGGTGGCCTAATCTCAGGACTGATGTCACACATTATATTGAGAATTGCCTTATTTGTGCACAGAATAACCCGGAGCGGTATTCTAAGAAGGCACAACTTCGGCATACTCGCCCAGTAAACGGCCCCTGGACAAACCTCCAGATCGATTTTATAGGACCATTGCCCCCTTGCAGGAATGGCTATAAATACGTTCTGGTGGTCATCGACACCTTTACCAAATGGGTAGAGGCATTCCCCTCTAGAACAAATACAGCAAAGACAGCTGCAAAGATCCTGACCCACCACATCTTCACGAGATGGGGTTTACCCCGAAGTATCGATTCGGACCAGGGATCTCACTTTAAAGACGGGTCATGAGGAACGTCCTGACAATATTTGGGATAAAACAAAATTTTCATATTGCGTATCATCCACAGTCCAGCGGGATTGTGGAGCGCATGAATCGGACTCTAAAAACTACCCTTAGAAAAATGGTTCAGGAGAATAACTCCACATGGGATTCAGTGCTCCCATTTGCACTCATGTTCATAAGGAACACTGTTTCCACTTCCACAGGCTACACACCACACACACTCATGACCGGACGCCCTATGAAAGGAACAGAATTCCTTTTAGGACTGGACATGACCAGCCCCGAGGTGACAGCCCTCACACACGAAAAGACGGTTAAAGACTTGGTTGAGACTGTGAGGTCTGCACAGATTGCAGCCGCAGTTCAGCTTGGAAAACGCCGTCAACAACGCACCGCTTGTTTTAATAAGACCGTACACCCCACAGAATTCCAGGTTGGGCAACAGGTAATGTTATCTGTTTACAACCCCAGCAGTTTTTTGGCTCCAAAATATTCCGGTCCCTACTCAATTTCGAATAAAATTAGCCCCTCAGTTTACAGGGTAAAATATCCTAATGGGAAGACCGCGTGGTTCCATATTAACCAGCTTAAAGCATATGGGACACAGTCTAACCATGCTCATCATGTACTGCTAGATGCAGCAGAACACTTCACCCCGCCCACTAGAGACACTTTTCCACCATCCCCCTCACAGACCAGTTCATCAACGGACTCGCCCACGACTCCGCCCACATACCACGACAGACCACGCCCCGAAACGCCCACAAGCTGCCACAGCAGAGACAGCAGGACAGACACTGACTCTGAGGACAGCGACAGCACACAGCCATACAGCCCACACTGCACCAACTACGACCCCGACTCCAGTGACCCCATGGAAGTCACTTACCTTAAAAACCCAGAACCACCACCCGACCCCGACTACCCCGACAACACACTTGACACAACACTATGGCACAGGGACAATTCATACAGACTTGTCCGCAATGACGAGAGTGACCCCCGGTCACACAATTCGAAAATAGCATGCCTGATCCACACAAGGGTGTGGGATCCGGGAGAGCAGGACGACACGGTGTCTGAATCCCGATACGGCAACCCCTTTGTGACCCTGTTCACAGAGACAGAGGAAAAGTGAGGTGTCCAGATGATGTAAAATAGGAATCGTTTGAGGGAAACGATGTCCTTTCTGATGGAACCTGCACGTATGTTTGTCTTCGTTTTATGTTTGTTTTGTTTCAGGAATGTAAATGTTTCAGTTGGAGGATGGACATCTTCTTTTCAGCTGAAAAGATTGTGACCACCTCACATACACGTTAGTTTGTCTGCCGATACCTTTGAGAACTTTGGTTCCAAAAAACCCAGTTTGATTGGAGATCTTTTCAAAATTGTAAGACTTGTGACAGCCTTACACACCCAATAGTTTCTCTGCCGAAACCTCTGAGAACGTCAGTTGTATCCTCTGGTGAACCGACACGGTTCACGACTTGTTCCCTGTTTTCAGAACGGAGCATCTTGGCTCCATTGTTTTTAGGTGCCCCTCTATTCGGTGAATAGAGGCTGCAAGTCACGGTTAACACATTCGTACCCGTTTTACTCCAGGTTACTCAGGCAGTGGACAAACGGCACTGAGGACCCGCCCTGTCTGAGAACCCACTTTGGTCAGCCAAGCTCGGGTATGGCACAGCACGCCCTACCCGGGGATCCCATCCAACTCGTACCCGTCGCGGCCCATACGCAACTCATTCGGACGTTTCTTTCAAAATTTTGTTTTCATTTTTCGTTAGGCAGCCCTTCGGCCGCCATCCCACATGCTATTTACATCCAGGAACATTCGGATGGTAAACTAGCAAAGCCTGCGAGACGGCTCGCAGAGGAAGGATTGTTAGGTGTATTCTGGTCTTCAAATTCGCTTTTGAAAAAAAAAAATGAGGGGAGTCACAGGGTGTGACTTGGCCAGTCATTTTTAAAGGGTCAATCGGAATATAAAAGACAGATGCACTAACAGGTAAAGATCTTCAACTGTGTATTGACAGATACTGTGCTTGATCCCATAGCTTTCGAAGGACGAGACAGGGATCGAAGCAAGGATTGTCCATACAGGAGGAAGAAAGAAGGAAACCAAGATAAAGATGATGGAAGCTCACCTATTGTTGTTAACTGTTATATCTGTTTGTGTGGAAACAAGACACGTTTCCCCCACAACCCCCACAGTAAATGTTTCCCTTACAACCACTCCCCAGTGCTCAGCTCTGATCAGTGAGGTTCAGACCTGGTGCACTAAATTTATGACATGGTACTCCATGTCATACGTAATCGAATCACTACTGGTGATTGCGATCCTCGTTATCCTTGTACAGACCCTCAGGTTGAGGAAGTGGAAGAGGAGAGCCTCCCGTTCTTGCCCTTCCGTCTATGGAGTTCGATCTCCGATTTTCCGATTTCATCAATCCCCTCTGCCCCATGATGAATAAAGAACTGTGTAATAAATAAAAATTCGACCCTGTATTGTATTGTCCTATACTCGACTGCCGAGTTAGGAAATGTGATGTTGTGGTGTGAATGGTTAAGGTTTTAGAGTGTGAGGAAATGTTTAAGTAAAGTTAAGGATAATTGTGATAAGTAGAGGTTCCCAGTTTATGGTAATGCATGTCCCCTTTGACATAGCGCCAAGTAGAATGTTAGGTAAAAATTTTTTCTTCCCATAGTTTAAGATAGAGTAGCCCAGGAACTGGCAAGAGGTCAGGGGACACAAAGAAGGCAACCCAGATGCACTCAAGGCGACGTACATTGTGATCCTTCACAATATTTTGATTGTGAGGATCACAAGGAGGGAATGTAGCCACCTAAAATGGATGCTGAGCTACAAAAATAGGCCAAGCGCTAAGACTGCTGGGAAACAGACAGTTTAGCCAGAACAGCAGTCTGCAAAGAGCATTTTGCATTCTGCAGCAGCAGAAACCAGTTTGGGCTCAGGTGAGAAGACCTTAGCTAGGTGCAAATGGCAAAACGCTTTGCATGCTAATGAGGCAATCAGACCTGAACACCCACACAATAGATACATTTGATTCTGAATGGACACATTTTAATCAAGGCCCAGACATCGAGGTACCAGAAACCTCCAAACAAAAGGGCATAAGAAACGCCCCCCCCATCACGGAGACCCCCTCGCATTGGGGAATTAAAACAGTATCGATGAGGGATTGACCCAATAGGTAGAGCCCGCCCAAGAAGAGGGAAGGACAATGGAACCCCTATAAAAGATAGGGACCTCGTGTTGTCCGGTCTGCTTTTCCGTGCTCCGGCTCTGACCACGACCTAGAAGATCCACTCTGACTCCAGCCGTTGAGCACCAGCCGCCGAACCGTAAGTGCCAGTACGACGCTCGCTACGCGAACTAAGCCCGCTAGAACCCCCAGTGACCAGAACGCTTGCTGAAGGTTGCAGCCCAAGACCAGGACGAAGGCCTCGCTCCCTGACCTTGCCTGTTCCTGTTAGATAAGTATTCTGATTACTTTAGTTTAGTCATAGCTTAGTCTCTTAGTGTGTGCATGAATATTTATTATTACTGTATAATAAATATTATCGTTTGGACCTTACTAATCGGTGTATCGTCTTTATTACTTTGAACTTGACCTTGGAATACTAGTGACGTTGTCTATACGGCAACTGGCGACTCCTAAAGCTGAATAAATACATAAGACAGAGCCTAGTGGTGTTAAGCACTTGGAAGTTAATACACCCCAATAAACGCGTTTTGCGCCCATAGCAAAACGTGCAACATTTAGTGGCGACTCCCTGGCGGGACACGGTTGTAAGTGGAAACCCCACACCGTCCAGGACCCTGAAATTTGAATTGGAACTCCAAATTACAGAGAAAGTAAAGAAAATCACGAGTATTCAAGGTGTTCAAACTAATAAGCGTAATTCGGAAGTGTGTTTAGTGCATGCGTACTAACAGGGCTGTAAGGTAAAACTGAAAGCATTTTGTTGCGACAAACTTTCGGCAGTTTTTGAACGGAACATAGCGTAAGCCGTACCCGTTTCTTGAAACACAACCCCAGCAACCCCCTGTTCCAAATTAACTAAAAGAGAGTCAGAGAAAATGGCCATGCAGGCAATGGAACGTCTGATGGATCCAGAAAAGTTTGTGGTCGCAGCGACCAGCAACAGTAGCAGGGTAGGCCAGTGTCCCACGTGGGAGCTGGAACTCCGCAAATATTTACAAGGAAAGGGATGGCCCCTTTGGAAAGAGTTTTGTTTGAATGAGGAGACAGGTCCCGGAAGTATAGGACATACTTGGTGGGAGAACCTCTCTCAAATTCACAAAAAGAACCTCAGTAAAGCACGTAAGCCGATGGCGATTGTGTCCTGTTTGGCACAATTGCGAGGCACAGAGGAGGTCGTCAGGACGCTCCGGGCAGATTTAGAGGAAAGGAACCGAATGAGTAAGGTCGATGTCAGGGACATTGAGAAAGAGAATCTGGATCTAAGAGGGAAGTTGATAGAGAAAGGTAGAGAGGTGGATGATGCCAAGAGGGCACATCAGTCTTGTCTAGCCCATCTCAGCAGTTCCCAGACCCAGTACGAAAAGGCTTATCAGGACGTGCAACGTGCCGTTCTGATAAGAGAGGAATCAGAGAAGCAGGTGGAGGCATTGCAGAGGCAATGCTCTGATCTCAAAGCAGCTTTGAGAGCACTCCATGCTGCAACCACAGAACAAAGGCAAAGTACTGTGGATCACGCGAAATGCAGGAAACAGATTGCAGAGCTGCAATCGCTGCTTTCGGTGCAAAATGGGTTCCAAAGCACCTTTGGAACCCAGTTAGATGGAGAAAATGCCCCAGATTGGCAAGAATTAAGTGAAACAGCACAGCGATATGTTCAGGGAACATGTGCGCCACCAGCGCAGCAGAAAAGGCAGGCACCCCCACCCCCCACAGATCAGATCATAACCGCACCCATGAATCCAGTAACCACGCAGAGAAAAGCCATAACAGAAGGCGCACCAGATATAACCTACACCACCCCCTTAACTGTAACCCAGCTCAGGGACGCATGTGAGAAGATCACTCCGTTCCTCCCCACCGCAGACCCCCACCAGTTTTTCGCTAAAGTAAAACAGCAGGCTACCATGTACGGCCTGGATGAGAGAGAGCAGGTTAAGCTCACAGTTCTGAGCTTAGACCAGTCAGTAGTAGCAGCCCTCCCCGACCCACAGAACGTTGCAGGAGGCACCCTAGAAGAGATGCACACCTCCATTTTAGATGCCATCGGGTATAATCGAGGTGACCCCGTAGAAGGTCTTAATAAGTGCCGGCAGAAAAGATCCGAACACCCCACAGCATTCGCAGGAAGGCTGTGGATTCATTTCAATGCAGTTTTCGGCGAGTTAAACAGAACGCATTTGAACCGGGAAAATATGGTCAAATGGACGCGCACCATTATCTCACACGCAACAGAGGCAGGACAGAGCGCTTGCAACAGTTATGACCCCTCAGAAGAGGCCCATAATGAGAAATGGGTCCTGAAAAGGTTGTCCCGCGCTTGGGAGCAATCAATTCAGGCAAAAAGTAAGGTTCAATCCCCAGAAGAGGCTCAGGCTGCCGCAGATATTCAGGCAGTGAGAGAGCATCAGAAACCCACATGGGTCAATGAAGGGAAGAACAGCCCACAGCAGAAAGGCCAGGAATGCTATAACTGTGGACAGTTAGGGCATTGGGCAAAAGAATGCAATGCACCCCAGCGATCTCAGAGAGGCCAGCAGACAGGCACTCTGAACCGCAGTAAGGCAAAACCCATCCACAATGTAGCAGTACAGTCAGGACCCACCAATGTGGACGAGACGAACTGACGGTGTTCGGGCTCCCCCACTTGGGTCTGTGTCACACTATGTCACATCTAACTGAATACTTAACTTCAGGGTGACCAGCACTGTGCAAGAAGATAAAGGCCTTTATCTGGATTTCACTTGGTTGGTTCGAAGAAAGTGGCTCTGTCTCTGCTGGGCTCGTCCGTCAGGTAGCGATCGTTGGTCTTTAACTTAGCTGGCTGTTCTTGCTGCAATTGGGTTGGTACAGGCTGGATCCACGAGAGACAGAACACATGGCTGCACCCTCTTTTATCCCCCTGCGATTTTGCGCTCTTTGTGGCGGTCCTTAACCTTGGACCCACTAGTTCAACAGGGCTCTGATCACTGTCTTCGATTTCGGCCAATAAATGGGCGGGTGCCTTGGTAGCTGGGTGGGTTCTTAGCGGTCATTGACCTTGGCAGTTATGCTTTCTGAGCAAGGGAGTGGCGCCAATCAGTCTGTGGCTGTACCGGTTGCTTGATTGGTTTTCTATTGTCCTGGGAAAATGGGCCATTGAAATGTAAACGAGCAGGGGTTTCGGTCACGTCTGGTTATACACATAGGCTGTGTGTCTGTCTGAGTCCTGGGTTGGCCTTAATTCCCATGGTCCTTTGCAGTTGGCCATCTTAGATGGCTACAAAATAAACCATCCAGGTTCTTTAAGTTGACATTTTCAGTTTTATTGCTGAAACTCACTCAAGTAAAGATGCAAACATTATCAACAAAAAATTTTCAATGTACAAATATGTTCAACGACCCAAAATGCAAAATAAATACACAAAGTATCCAAAGCATACATAACCGCCCCCCCCCCCCCCCCCCCCGCAAACAGATCATAAAATGTGGCCAGATAAAAAGCAATCAGAAAAATACTGTTTACAGATAGTCCAGAAGCTTGTTTGCAGCGAGAGGGTCACTCTCCACAATTGCTGGTAGTTAGGTTTCTCAATGGAGCAGAATGGTTGGTTTCTTCTTTTTTTTCTTAGAGACAGGGGTGTAGATTCAGAATCACCCTTTAAGAACACTCGGCTTGATAAAGCCCCTCATGGCAGACTGGTACAGAATGTGAAGTCACACAGGATCAGAGGTGAGCTGGCAAAATGGATACAGAACTGGCTAGGTCATAGAAGGCAGAGAGTAGCAATGAAAGGGTTTTTTCTGAATAGACGGCTGTAACTAGTGATGTTCTGCAGGGATCAGAGCTGGGACCTTTACTGTTCGTAGTATATATAAATGATATATGTATACAAGTAAACAGCAGAACCCTTAAGAGTATTGACAGAGGGATCTGGGTGTACAGGTACACAGGTCACTGAAAGTGGCAATGCAATAGAGAAAGTAGTCAAGCAGGCAAACGGAATGTTTGCTTTCATTGGCCGGGGCGTTGAGTATAAGAATTGGCAAGTCATGCTGCAGCTGTATAGAACCTTAGTTCGGCCATACTTGGAATATAGTGTTCAATTCTGGTTTCCACACTACCAGGAGGATGTGGAGGCTTTGGAGAGGGTACAGAAGACGTTTACCAGGTGTTTCCTGGTGTGGAGGACATTAGCTTCGAGGAGAGGTTGAATAAACTCGATTTGTTCTCACTAGAATGACGGAGGTTGAGGGCAACCTGATAGAAGTGTACAAAACTATGAGGGACATGGATAGAGTGGGCAGTCTGAAGCTTTTTCGCAGGGTGGAAGAGTCAATTAGTCGGTGACATAGGTTTAAGGTGCGAGGGGCGAAGTTTGGAGATGTGCGAGGGACGTTTTTTTACACAGAGGGTATGGGTGCCTGGAACCTGCTGCCGGAGGAGATGGTGGAAGCGGGTGCCATAGTGACGTTTAAGGGGATCTTGCCAAATACATGAATAGGATGGGAATAGAGGGATACGGACCCAGGAAGTGTAGAAGGTTTTAGGTTAGATGGGCAGCATGATTGGTGCAGACTTGGCGGGCCGAAGGGCTTGTTCCCGTGCTGTACTCTTCTTTGTTCTTTAAAGCAATTAAACCTCCTGGTGGGTTTTCAAATCATAATCAGCTCAGCGTTGGTGGGAAAGAAAGAAAGAGAGAAAGTGAGATCTAGACCTGAATATTTAAATGAGCCTAACCGATTAATCCGGCACTCGAGACTCATTGACCGTGCCTGAGAGACCTCGGCAGGATGCCATTTAGTTCTAGTCCACAAAAACATGAATCAGGCATAATGGCACTGGGGGTGGTGGTGGGGGTGGGGGGGGTGGGGGGGGGGGGGGTTTCTCCCAGGCCATTGGAGACTCCTGGTGGTTGGGAACAGGGCAGAGTGGCACTTGCACTCCTTCTGGCACATTGGCACTGTCAGCCTGGTGCCCTGGCTGTGCTGACAGGGGTTCCAGGGTGGCAGTGATAGGATGCCAGGTTGGCACTGACAGAGGCCGGGCCCAGCGGTGTATGACGCAGGGGTTTCCAGTGGGGTCCCACAAGGTTGTGGGTTGAGGGGGGTCAGAAGAGTGGGTAGAGGGCCTGAAAGGGGGAGTGGGGAAAGATTGGGGACTGCCGGACAAAATGGCACCCTGATTTGTGAGAAGCCTTTCAGCAGGAAATCCCTCTAAGTGTGAGCTCGGCGGGGAGAACCTTTTTAAAAAAATAATTTTTATTCAAATTTTCACAAAATATCATTAACAGAAAATACTAAGAATAGGAAAGAACAAACCCCTCCTCCCCCCTTTATACAAAAAAGAAGAAATAAATTAACGCCCAACATTAGCAAAAAACAAATATACAAGTCCCTTCAGCCCAAAACAAAGGGACGCACGCCCCCGCCCCCCCCCCCCCCCCCCCCCCCCCGGTTTGCTGCTGCTGCCGGCCTTATTTCTATCGTTCTGCCTGGAAATCCAGGAATGGTTGCCACCTCCTGAAGAACCCCTGCACTGATCCCCTTAGGGCAAATTTCACCCTCTCCAATTTAATAAACCCTGCCATATCGTTGACCCAGGCCTCCACGCCTGGGGGTCTCGCATCCTTCCACTGAAGAAGAATCCTCTGGCGGGCTACTAGGGAAGCAAAGGCCAGAATGCCGGCCTCATTCGCCTCCTGCACTCCCAGCTCCTCTGCAACCCCAAGTATTGCGAGCCCCCAGCCCGGTTTGACCCTGGATCCTACCACCCTCGACACCGTCCTTGCTACGCCCTTCCAAAATTCCCCCAGCGCTGGGCATGCCCAGAACATATGGGCATGGTTTGCTGGGCTCCTGAGCACCTAATACACCTGTCCTCGCTCCCAAAGAACCGGCTCATCCTTGTCCCGGTCATATGAGCCCAATGCAGCACCTTAAACTGTATGAGGCTAAGCTTCGCACAAGAAGAGGAGGAGTTCACCCTTCCTAGGGCATCCGGCCACGTCCCCTCCTCAATCTCCTCACCCAGCTCCTCCTCCCATTTACCCTTCAGCTCCTCCACCAAGGCCTCGTCTACCTCCTGCGTCACTTAGTACGTTGCCGAGATCCTCCCCTCTCAAACCCACACCCCCGAGAGCACCCTGTCCTGGACGCCACGCGGCGGCAACAGAGGGAACTCCGCCACCTGCCGCCTGACAAACGCCCTTACCTGCATGTACCTAAAGGTGTTCCCCGGGGGGAGCCCAAACTTCCCTTCCAGCTCACCCAGGCTCACAAACTTCCCGTCTACAAACAGGTCCCTCAACCTCCTAACACCTGCCCTGTGCCAACTCAGGAATCCGCCATCAATTCTCCCCGGGACAAACCGGTGGTTCCCCCATATCGGGGACCCCATCGAGGCCCCACCTCCCCCCGTGCCGTCTCCACTGCCCCCAAATTTTGAGGGTAGCCGCCACCACCGGTCTCGTGGTATACCTCATTGGAGGGAGCGGCAGCGGCGCCGTTACCAGTGCCTCCAGGCTCGTGCCCACACAGGACGCCATCTCCATCCTCTTCCATGCTGCCCCTTGAAAAAGGTCTTAGGGATAAGGATGGGGAGGCACTGGAACAGGAACAGAAATCTCAGGAGCACCGTCATCTTGACTGACTGCACTGACTGCACCCTACCCGCCAGAGACAGCGGCAACATGTCCCATCTCTTGAACTCCTCCTCCATCTGCTCCACCAGCCTTGTGAGGTTAAGTTTATGCTAGGCCCCTCAGCTCCTGGCCACCTGAACCCCCAAGTACCTGAAGCTCCTCTCCGCCCTTTTTAGTGGGAGCCTACCAATCCCCCACTCCTGGTCCCCCAGGTGTACAACGAACAGCTCGCTCTTCCCCAAGTTGAGCTTGTACCCCGAGAAATCTCCAAATTCTCGGAGAACCCTCATCACCTCCGGCATTCCCCCCACCGGGTCCGCCACATACAGCAATAGGTCATCCGCATAGAGCGACACTCGGTGCTCCTCCCCACCCCGCACCAGCCCCCTCCAGTTCCTCGACTCCCTCAGCGCCATGGCCAGGGGTTCAATTGCCAGCGCAGAAAGCGGGGGGGGGACAAGGGACACCCCTGCCTCGTCCCTCGGTATAACCGAAAATACTCCGACCTCCTCCTATTCGTGGCCACGCTTGCCATCGGGGCCTCATATAACATCCTCACCCACCTGATAAACCCCTCCCCAAACCCGAACCTTTCCAGCACCTTCCACAAGTACCCCCACTCAACCCTATCAAAGTCCTTCTCCGCGTCCTACGCCACCACTATCTCCGACTCCCCTTCTACCGCCGGCATCATTATAACATTCAAAAGCCTCCGTATGTTAGTGTTCAGCTGCCTCCCCTTCACGAATCCCGTTTGATCCTTGTGGATAACCAGCGGCACACAGTCCTCTACCCTCGTGGTAAAATCTTCGCCAACAGCTTGGCGTCTACATTTAAGAGTGAGATTGGCCTGTATGACCCACAGTGCAGGGGATCCTTGTCCCGCTTAAGGATCAAGGAAATCAGCGCCCGAGACATCGTCGGAGGCAGAGCCCCCCCCCCTTCCCTTGCCTCGTTGAAGGTCCTAACCAACAGGGGGCCCCAACACGTCTACATACATCTTATAGAATTCGACCGGGAACCCATCCGGCCCCGGCGCCTTCCCCGACTGCATGCTGCCTATCCCTTTGACCAGCTCCTCCAGCTCAACCGGCGCCCCCCAGTCCCTCCACCTGTCCCTCCTCCACCCTCGGGAATCTCAGCCGGTCTCTCCTCCCCCAGCTCGAGGTCCACCCAGTGCGGGGCGTGGTCAGAAATGGCTTTCGCCAAATACTCAGCATCCTCCACCCTCGCAATCAGCGCCCTACTCATAATGAAAAAATCAATCCGGGAATAGGCCTTATGCACATGGGAGAAGTATGAAAATTCCCTGGCCCTCGGCCTCGCAAACCTCCATGGATTCACCCCTCCCATCTGGTCCATAAACCCCCTCAACACCTTAGCCGCCGCTGGCCTCCCACCCGTCCTGGACTTGGATCGATCCAGTGGCGGATCCAGCAGTGTGTTGAAATCCCCCCACCCCCATTATCAGGCCCCCCGCCTTCAAATCTGGAATCCGGCCCAACATACGCCGCATGAAACCCGCATCGTCCCAATTTGGGGCGTATACATTCACCAGCACCACCCGCTCCCCTTGCAGCCTGCCGCTCTCAACCAGTGAAAAAAAACAGACGTGACAAAACGCCCAAGTAAACAGATAACAGTCCAAAAAAAGCGAAAAAGCAGAACAGCAAAAAGACATCATCAAATAAAACCGATAAAAGCGAAAGGATAGCAAGGAAGACAAAGCCTCTGGGCTGTGTACACCGTTCCCCAGTCCTCAGTTCAAGTCCAGCTTCTCTGCCTGGACGAAAGCCCAGGCCTCCTCCGGAGAGTCAAAGTAGAGCTGGTGATCTTTCTAAGTGACCCAGATGTGCCGGCTGTAACAGGCCAAACTTGACCCCCTTCTTGTGGAGCACTGCCTTCGTCCGATTAAACCCAGCCTTTCTCTTTGCCACCTCCGCACTCCAGTCCTGGTAGATCCTGACCTCCGCATTCTCCCACTTACTACTTCTCTCCTTCTTCGCCCATCTCAGCACACACTCATGGTCGACGAAGCGGTGAAAACGGACCAGCACCGCCCGAGGCGGCTCGTTTGGCTTGGGTTTCCTCAGCAGCACCCGATGGGCAACCTCCAGCTCCAAGGGTCCCTGGAACGACCCCGCGCCCATTAGCGAGTTCAGCATCATAGTCACATAGGCCCCCAAATCCGAACCTTCCAGCCACTCTGGGAGGCCTAGAATCCGCAGGTTCTTCCGACGGGCGCGGTTCTCCATCTCCTCCATCCTCTCTGACCACTTCTTGTGGAGCGCCTCGTGTGACTCCACCTTCACTGCCAGGCCCAGGATTTTGTCCTCGTTCTCCAAGGCCTTTTGCCGAAGCTCTCGGATCTCCGCACCCTGTGCCGTCTGGGTCGCCATGAGCTTGTCCAGGGAGGCCTTAAGCGGTTCCAGGATCTCTGCCCTCAGCTCCCTGAAGGAGCGCTGAAGCAGCTCCTGCTGATTCCCCGCCTGCCGCCATCCTGCCTTTCCTGCCTCGCACCTTTCTCTGCTCCAAATCCACCGGTGGAGAGTCTTAGAGGAAGTGTTCCCACACGGGGAAAAGTCCAACCAGTACCGCTGCGGGCCCTTAAAAGAGCCCAAAAGACCGAAAATAGCGGGAGCTACCGAACGTGCGGCTTAGCTCCGCCTCACCGTAACCGGAAGTCTCGGCGGGGAGAATCTACCTGAAGCAAAACAAAAGGTAAGTGCCGTTGGATATCGGGATGCTTCTCGATGCTGCAGCTGCTGAGAAACACTCCGCTGTATATATATGCCTAGCCGATGGCATTATAAATTATTATTTTTGTACCACATCTTCATAACAATTAAAAAATAATGCACAGCTTGTATGATGGATCTCTTTCCCATAATTGCCATATGCACATTGATCATTATAAAAATGAAAATTAGTCTGTTTGAGCTACTTTATATGTGGGCATTTTGAAATTTACTTTTGTTGTGTTGTTAGTAAATACAGTGCCCACCCCAGTCCAACGCCGGCTTCTCCACATCATGCTTACCTGGTCTAGCGTCATGTGACTCCAGACCCACAGCAATGTGGGTGACTCTTACCTGCGCCCTCAAGGGCATTTAGGGATGGGCAATAAAAGCTGGCACAGCCTGTGACGCCCATGTCCCATGAACAAATAGAAAAAAGGAGAATAAAGCAGATGACTACGTGCCCAGAGAGACTGTGCTCCCATCTCAGTCAAATGGTTGTAGAATGGAGTGGGAATCTTTAGTTCTGGGGATGGTGCAGCATGCACAGGACAAATGGGTTGCACATCAACAAAACCGGGTCCTCAAGGAGTGGTTTGCTCGGGCTGTTGACAACTGGGTAAACTAACATGTCAGGGGGATGGAAATCTGGATGTTAAATAATAATAATCTTTATTATTGTCACAAGTAGGCTTACATTAACACTGCAATGAAGTCACTCTGAAAATCCCTATTCACCATATTCCAGCGTCTGTTCGGGTACACTGAGGGAAAATTCAGAACGTCCAATTCACACCACTTCTTTCGAGACTTGTGGGAGGAAACCGGAGCACCCGGAGGAAACCCACGCGAACACAGGGAGAACGTGCAGACTCCGCACAGACTGTGACCCAAGGGAGTAATCAAACCCGGGTCTCTGACGCTGTGAGGCAATAGTGCTAACCACTATGCTAAACTAAATGTGCAAAGGATTGGGAGAGACAGGTAGTACCGCAGTAAGAAATGGGAAGGCATTCAATGGAATCAGACTAAGAGGAAATGTATTAAGATCCAATTCAGGTTCACAGTGCTATCAGATTGGTCAGCAGCTTTCGAAGACAGAACTTCCTGCCCAGCTGGGGATGAAGTCTCACCCAGAGCCACTTAACGCCTGCCAGGTATTGAGTGGCTGTGTGGCTCTCGGTATCATTGGGGGGTGCGTTCCCTGTCAACTCATCGGGTGGTGGGAAAGGAAGCCCCATCATCCAAAACATTCTGCGTCCAGTGTTTGCAGCACAATATTGCCTGCAGACTGTGCGCAGAAGCAGCCAACAGCAGCAGCGAGGAATTTACAGCAAGGAGTCCACTCCACCCACCCAAAACTGCCACCCCCTTTCCCCACGACCCCTACCCCACTCTACAGTCATCTGACTGAGATGGGAGCACAATGTTTGTGGGCTTCCTATGCCTGATAGAATTGTTGCGGGCAGGTTGCAAATTGAATTATCCATGATCAAAAAATAGGGCAGCAAAAATAAGATAGGATAAAAATTTGAAAGTCTAGCCAGTGACAGGACTAATGTCAATTTGCGATGGATTTATCATTTTGAAAGACTTTTGCACATTGAGGATGGTTTCCAATGTCCAGTGTTGCAGGTTTTAACAGTGTTTATGGAGATGTATTCCATCCAGTGGAGATGGGTGGGCCGCTGTCAATTAGGAACAAATAGCAACAATTAAAGTACATTAGGTCACTGAATAGAATTGTGGCATTAATAATTAACAGAAGGAAGTTGCTGTCTGTGAACAGACATACCTCAATTTTTTACTTTTGTGTTGGGGTTGAAGCGATGATTAAAACACACACTCACTACGTTCAACATGTTTGAAAAATAAAAATACAAAGACCTCTTATATTTATTTATAACTATGAGAGTACTTCATAAATAACTTGAGCATAATTTACTGCATTAAGTGCATTAAGGAGGGTCGCATTGATAATTACTCAGTAATCTATCTGCATTGCCATTGGTTAAGGAGATAATTCAGATGGCAATACATTTATTGGATATTTACACATAAGCCATCAAGGGTTAATTTACCAAAACTTAGAATGAAAATTAAATTTAACATTTCACATCTTTTGGATATCCCAAGGTGTTTACAGTCAATTAATTAAGTGTAGTCCCTTGTTTTATCAGCCAAAGTAGCAACCAATTTATCAAACAGCAATATACTGTAAACAATAAACAAGGTCAGTGAATGGATGAATTGTTTTGTGAGGTCTTGGTTAAAGAATGAATGTTGGTCAGAAAATTAGAAGAACTCCATACTTTGCAAATAATGCCATGGGGCCCTTTACTACAGAGTCGTGAACACAGCCCAGTCTATCACGCGAACCTGCTTCCCATCCATTGACTCTGTCTACACCTCCCGCTGCCTTGGGAAAGCGGGCAGCATAATCAAAGACCCCTCCCACCCAGGTTATTCTCTTTTCCAACCTCTTCCATTGGGCAGAAGATACAAAAGTCTGAGAACATGCACTAACAGGTTCAAAAACAGTTTTTTCCCCGCTGTTACCAGACCCTGAATACCCCTCTTATGGACTGAACTGATCTCTTTACACATCTTATCTACTGTTGTAACACTACACTCCGTATGCTTCACCCGATGGCAATGTCCATGTATTTACATTGTGTATTAATGTATGTCCTGTCATGTATGGAATGATCTGCCTGGACTGTGTGCAGAACAATACATTTCACTGTACCCCGGTACACGTGACAATAAATCTAATTTTAAAATCTAAATCTGAATCTACATCTACTTAGGGAGGCAGTGGCATAGTGGCATTGTCACTGGACTAGTAATCCAGAAACCCAGGGTAATGTTTTGGGGACCTGGGTTCGAATCCCACCAGGGCAGTTGGTGGAATTTGAATTCAATAAAAAATCCGGAATTAAATGTCTCATGACGACCATGACACCATTGTCAATTGTCATAAAAAAAAACATCTGGTTCACTTATGTCCTTTAGGGAAGGAAATCTGCCATTCTTACCTGGTCTGGCCTACATGTGACTCTAGACCCACAGCAATGTGAGTGACTCTTAAATGCCCTCAGAGATGAGCAATGAATACTGGCTGTACTCAACCGGGAAGGAAGATGAATGGAGCAATGCTGACAGCTGTGGCGTGTGGAATCTGTCAATCACAGCCTAGTAGAATCAATATCAAAAAGAAGTGAATGCAAGGCTTGCGGATCAAAGCTCTGAGAGGGTTTAAACCCAGCTGACTGGTTTTCTCTTTCCAGGAATGGACAGGTGCTGCTTCCTGTGTCCGGGCGAGCAGATGTATTGCCCGGGTGAGTGTTAAAGCAGTGATTTTGTTTTCACTGCCTCTGCCTGGACTGCTCTCTAGCTTCCAGTCAGGGATCTCTCTTCTCGGCGCCTTCCTAACAGAGGTTTGTCTTCTGGGGGACTTCCTGACAGAGGTTTCTCTTATAGGGGGCTTCCTGACAGGTGTCTCCTTTCTGGGGAGGGGGCTTCCTAACAGAGGTTTCTCTTCTAAGGGGGGACTTCCTGACAGTTGTCTCCTTTCTGGGGGGACTTCCTGACAGGGCTATTTTTTGTTGAGGGCTTCCTGACCAGGGTCATATTTTGGGGTGATGGGTGGGGGTCTGTGAGGGGGTCTCCATATTTAGGGGATCTCTGTGGGGGATCTTTTTAAAAGGGTCTCTGCAGGTTTATTTATTGTGGGAGTCTCTGGTGGGGGGGGTTGGGAGGGGGGTCTGGTGGGGTGGAGTGGGCAGGCTTTGCATTGTGGGGGGAGGGCACCCTCGGATGGTTTTGTGGGACAACTCCCTTAAAGGGTCATCCCCTTGGTCCACTGTGAGGCCCACTGCGCCATGGCCATGTTTGTCAGGACCAGTAGAAATTCTCGCCCACGTGACTTCCAGCCCAGTCCTGAGGACTGGAGAACCCGCGGGCCCGGAGAAGAGGGTGCCTGGCCCACAAAGTGAACCTCGATCCTGATGCCAGCGGAAGCATTGGAAACGGCACCCTTTCTTCACAATGCTGGATCCTCCACTACATTGGTAACTCTGCTACTGGCAACGTGAGGTGGAGAATTTAACCCAAGATCTGTTTTCTCTTAATAGTGTAAGGTTCCTCCTGTTAATCCCCATTTGTCCCTTGTTTATTCCTTTTATTTTCTTTTGTTTTGGCTTTTAGAATTTTTGTACCTGTATATTTAATGGGACCTATGCCTTAAAGAGGGTCTTCACCTTTATTTTTTTTAAAAAGGACGTTTCAGCAGGGATCTCTCTTCTGTTTGGTCTGACATCACTAATGCCACCTCTTGATGGACTTGGCTGTCGGCCAATGGACTGCCAGGGTTTAATGAGGGTAGCACGGTAGCATTGTGCAAAGCAGAATTGCTTCACAGCTCCAGGGTCCCAGGTTCGATTCCGACTTGGGTCACTGTCTGTGCAGAGTCTGCACATCTTCCCCATGTGTGCGTGGGTTTCCTCCGGATGCTCTGGTTTCCTCTCACAGTCCAAAGATGTGCAGGTTAGGTGGATTGGCCATGATAAATTGCCCTTAGTGTCCAAAATTGCCCTTAGTGTCGGGTGGGGATTACTGGGTTATGGGGATAGGGTGGAGGTGTTGACCTTGGGTAGGGTTCTCTTTCCAAGAGCCGGTGCAGACTCGATGGGCCAAATGGCCTCCTTCTGCACTGTAAATTCTATGATAATTGCTGGCAATCTGTGCTGATTGATGCTGACCATTCTGGAATCTTCTGCAAAGGCAGAAAGGCTTCATCCTACTATTAGTTTTGTTTTGAACAGAGGCTGGAGGGTCACAGGCTGATACCTCTCTCTCACCTTTCTGGTGAGTCTGAAAAACAGTTCAGTTCGAACCCCAGATGGAAACTGGGGAAAGGCACGATCAAGAGCCTTAACAATGAAACTGGCCTGAGGCTGTTCTTCTGAGTGAAGGCCCAGGGTATTAAACGTTAAAATGACTCTCCATTGGGGGGCACAGTGGTTCGCACTGCTGCCTCACAGCTCCAGGGTCCCAGATTTAATTCCGACCTCAGGTAACTGTCAGTGTTGGGTTCGCACTTTCTCTTGTGTCTGAGTGGGTTTCTTCCGGGTGCTCTGGTTTCTTCCCACAATCCAAAGATGTGCAGGTGAGGTGGATTGGCCATGCTAAATTGCCCCTTAATGTTCAAAAAAGGTTAGGTGGGGTTACAGGCTAACGGAGATAGGGTGGAGGTGCGGGCTTAAGTGGGGTGCTCTTTTCAAAGGCTGGTGCAGACTCGATGGGCTGAATGGCCTCCTTCTGCACTGTAAATTCTATGATTCCATTTTATGACTCCCCCAAAGAAAACGCTGGGAGTTCTGACTGAATGCTGCTGCCAGAAGATCTTTGTTGGCAATCCAACCGGCTGTTACAATCACTCCATGTCCTGGGATGACAGCCTGCTGCTGCAATGATTTCAACGTCCAAAGCTAGGACACTCATCTCCCATTTCATATGAACCCCCTTATTTTTACCCGACCGCTTTGTGTGACCGTCTTGCGTATGTTTGGGTAGAGAGCAAGATGGTAAAAGGGTGGGAGTAATAGATTAGCTGGCCATTATTCTATTATAATTATTGCGTGCCTTATCTCTCATTTTGTTTTGAATAAACAGTTGCTGTGTTTCACTTACAAATTTGGTGCTTGTACATCATTTGAGCAGTCAAGGGCAAAGATCTCAGAAACTTTATGCTAATTATTGGATAATTCACTTGTGTTGGGACTCCGGAATCCGTGGACTGGAATTGGCTGCGCATTCGCCCAGGGTGTCATAACACTGGGTTGATGTACTCCCCTCATATTCCAGGAAGAAATTTTGAAAGGAGCTGCTGCTATTGCTCCGTTAGCCAGAGAAAATATAGGATAAGATTTTTGCACCATGTTCGGCTGTGCACCAAAACATACTTCCCCCATCTCCAATCCTACCAGAGGCACCATTGACACAGCACAATGTATTTTTCTTGGATAAGAGAGCTGTCGGTACTATTGTCAGATCCAGCTAACAATTCTTCAACCAGAAAAAAAATAAATAAAAATTAATTGCGGCAACATGAATTGTAAGGGGCCACTCCTCAGCACATGTGGGGACCTGTAGCCTATTGCTACAACCTTTCCTTCATTATACACAACAGGCCTACTCTCAGAAAAGAGGAGAAAAGATAAACCAGGGTGAGAATGGAAGGCAGATGCCCCTCCTGCATTAAGGAGATCAGAAAGCATAGATTACCATCACAAAAGTATGGAGAGAAGAAAAGACGGATAACTTTCACGCACCCCACTACTATACCACCCACCCAGTGCACCTCTGACCTAGGAGCACCTTGAGTCATTATCTAACTTCATTAAATACGCTACGTTTCTGTTACATCGCCATCAAGAAATCTTGGAAGAAAGAGAACTTCGCCCCCTCATAGAGCAAGGCCCATGACGCCTCGCCACTTCCAATATTCTATAATAATATAATAATAACTTATTGTCACAAGTAGGCTTCAATGAAGTTACTGTGAAAAGCCCCTAGTCGTCACAGTCCAGCGCCTGTTCAGGGAGGCTGGTACAGGAATTGAACCCGCGCTGCTGGCATTGTTCTGCATTACAAGCCAGCTGTTTAGCCCACTGTGCTAAACCAGCCCCTTCTTTGGTGATTCCTGAAGTTATGAAAATGAATAATTATGGGCGAAGGACGCTGACTGTCCCTCGGCCTCAAAGACAGCACAGGATGGGTCGGTTCCAACGTAATACGCCCAGATTTTATTTCTAACTTCTGAACGTGTGCAGCCAGTTCTCAAAGAGTTTAATGGAGAGCTTACTCTCCACTCCTTTCAGCATACCGGTGGCCCGGACACGTTTCCTCTGGCCTCGGTTACTGCAGATCCTCCAGGATTTCTGACATATCACAAAACTGGTTTTCCAAAGATTGCCAGCGAGCCTCAGCTGAGGAAGTTGCATTTTCGACAGTCAGGATTCTCTCCTCTGTTTCATCGAGCCTCTGATTAGTGTTCTTCAGCTCAGACTCATGAGCATTAATATCCTGTGCCAACCAGCTGCGTTTATCGTCAATGACTTCAGCTGGAGAGCCTTCATGAGTGCCCGATCGAGAGCCCACTCGATGATTGAGGCGCCATATTGAGGAGTCAACTTCACCCGAGTTACATCCGACTGCTCTGTTTTGCCGATGATTTTCTTAGGATTTCTCAGCATTCTGTTACCGACGCTCAGACAGAAATCCTCTTGGGACAAAATTACCCCCGGATTACGTATGTGCCATGTAAACAAGATAAATGAGAGGATTAAATGATGAGTAGTGTCAGAGCCCGTGGAAAAGCTGCTATTCCCGCGCCTGCATCACGTGATCCCCAGAAAAAGGGTTTTTGAGCGGTATAATTACACTTTTACAAATAAACTACCCTTTACAAATGGTAGTCTAATTTATGTCTATTTTTAAAACTAGCAAAAACGGGTATTTTGTGTAATCATAAATTTACCTCACTAAACTAAAATCATTAGCTGAACCCAAGGGTTCTTGTCACCACTGCACTATAGCTAGCAATCCCACGTAGCAACTGCCTTACCCAATCAGTTCCTTTGAAGAAAAAGTCGCAAATAGATCAAAAATAAAAACTGACCATTATATTTAAAAATAGCTCCACAATACAAAACTCTTGTCCACCTACCAATGATAAATGGAGAAAACTGCACATTGTATCATCCCATTAGAGCCTGAGTTTTGAGGAAGATCACAGAGTTATTTTTTTCCTCCAGTTATGTCATGGGGCACAACTGTTATTCTAGCTAGTGGCCTGAGGAAGTTAAAAAGTGTGGTTTTTTTCATCAGCTGAAGCTGGTGGAGGAAAAGTAAATGCCAGGATGAGCCAAAAAGGGTAGTTTTGAAACATTTTATTAAAAATTATTTGGCCAAAGGCAGGGGTGCCTCTCTGCACCTCACAGTTAAGGGTTGTGCTTCCTCTAATGTCACCTCCTCAACTTCATCCTGATCAAAAAGTCTTCCTAAATCTCTCTCCTTGTGTCTTACCTAAATGCTGGGGACCATTCCTTCAATCCCCATCAGCCTCCTGTCAACCCACATTGTGCTCTCACCCACCAACCCGTGCCGTTTCATATCAGCTTCCAGTGGGGAACTAACCAAGAGAAAGCAGGTGAGACCTAAAAGCTGAAATTTCCCAGTCAGAGCAGTTATCGCTCACCTTGGCTCCCACCAACCAAATTCCTGCCCCACGTTAAACTTGAGCCTTAATGGACTTGAATTCATCCCAATTCACTTGATGGGAATACACTTAGGAAAAGGTAAAGTAATTTGCTAGATGAGGATAAGCCTATTATCATCTCTTACACCAGGAACTGACTAGGTGAGGTTTTATCTCATTCTATACCCATCCATTTGCAGGCACTTAGGGTTTAGATTTAGATTTATTGTCACGTGTACAGGTACTGGACTACAGTCCAGGTAGATCGTTCCACACATGAAAAAGAAACCATGGGACATACTTTAAATACACAATGTAAATACATAGACAAAGACATTGGGTGAAGCACACGGAGTAGTGTGCTATAGAGAAGTTTCATAAATGTGATTTTTTACATATTCATGTTATTTTCCTCGAAAAGAAAATTCCAGTGTTCAATTTTCAATTAATACCTAAAAAGTATTCCATGGACTTAATCTAATGTAAGCACATTTTAATCCTTTCATTGAGATTGGAAAACAAGATTGCACAAATATCATCCATACGCTAACAGTGGCCAACTTCCATTTTGGAGCGACTGCAGGTTAAATTATTCTAAGTTACTGCCTTAATTGGTACATATGTGGCAGGGAATGTGTGCAGGGATTGCTTGTTTTGTAGGTGAAAGAGATATCAATAGGGCAGCAATGCTATTTCTCAGCTTCTGTGTTGTAAGTAGGTGAGCTTTTCAGCCACAGGTATTAGGAGTGCAAGAATGCTGGCTTTGCCTTTCAATAAAAATCAGATTAAAAGATCAACCTGCAACTGAACTGTGAATTTCTAAAACTTTTCACTATTCTTGTTGATTTATTTTGATAGTTTCTCCCATGCTTAAGAAGATTTCTGGTGAGGGTTTTCGTCCAGCTGGTTTTGTTGCCACCTACTATTTGGCATAAAGAATTTTCCGACGGAAATCCTTTCCTATCATTTATGTTGTTTGGAAGAAAATTACTTGGCGATTTGGAGGGATGTTATATTGCCTTAAATGAGAATTATGACTTTCCACTGTTACCCTCCTAATCACATGTAATCGACAAAAATGTTCTTCCCTGCATGTTACAGGTTAGGCTGTGATTCAATAGGGAGTCGGATACATAGTTATGTCACATGTTGCAAGAAATCTCCAGCCAAATTCCAAAGCAGCTGTGATACTACCAGTGGTTGTCAAGGTCATTTTCATCTCAAACTTTTAAAGTTTTGGCCCGCTGTAGATGCCATAAGTGACAGCAACAATATTTGTCTTGTTGAGGTACGGATATGTCAGTAGCAAAAATATAAGGGTCAGATTTCTCTGGTCGTTCGCTGACAGCAGGATTCTCTAGTCCGTCAGCAACGCACCCCTGCCTGTGGGATTCCTGGTGGCCTGGGGAGGCTTCCATTTACAGGGGCATAAGAAGAGAATCCCGCCGCCAGGGAACAGCACGCCCTTTCCCGCTGCTGAGAAACACGCGTGAAGAATCCCACCCAAGAAGCCACTTCCAAACTGCAAGATTTGCCCAAGCAAAAATCATTATTGATTGCACAACTGCGCCAGATCGTATAAGTCAATGCCTCCTTCCCAAAAGCAGTCACAATGCACTTATTTTAAGATAGTACATCATCTTCCCCTTATTTGAACAATGAAGAAAGATACAAGGTTGCTGTAAGGAGAGAACAGTCACTCATGTTGCCCTAATTTCAGAATCAATGTACACCTTGTTATGAGCAGTTAGGAAGCAGTAATGTTTTGTTTAAAGCAGACACAATTTGCCATACCAGTTACCCACTAAGAGAAAAAAGCCACAAGGTATCATGTGTTAGGATACCAGGCCAGGCCCCAATCTCTGTTAGGGTACCAGACAAGAAACCCCAAACAATTTGCAATTTGTAAAACTGTGAGGAAAGCGTACATCACACCAGGAGTGATGACTGTGGCCAATAAGTACATTTTATGTGAAAACAAACTTTCATTTAAAGACAGACTTAACCACATTGACATCAAAGAAATAGCTTTACAATTATCAGTTAAACAGTTATTAAATAAAAGGAAAATCTTTAACTCACTGCCTAGACCTGCCATTATACATAGTCCAGCTAAGCATCCCAATACAGTTCAAAATTCACTCATACATAAAGTTAGCAATCAGGGTTACTTGCTCTTCTCTGTGCAGACCTTTGGAGAGAGGCCCTTCCAGGAATGACCTGAAAATCCTTCTGTCTTGTCAGACTCAAATCCTATGGCAAAACTTCCAAAATCACAAACAGACCTGACTCTTCCCATCAATAACATCATCTGTTTCCCATTAAGATGTCCCATGACCTGCTTAGCTAGAACTAAACACCACTTCCTCATAAATTATCTACTCCCCAAGGAATCTCCTTTCCCTAAATAATATTCCATTAGCCATCTATATGTACCCAAGTAAATGGTAAAAGTCAATGATTAACAACTCTTTAGTCACAACTTTAGCAGACATACTGCCTATATGTATTTGAACCAAGGGTTTTTAATAACATTTCTACAACAGTGAGTATGGGGAGAAGGCCAACCGCTTGTTGGCGGGCCAGATCTGCCAGCAGGCTGCAGCAAGAGACATGTTCAGCTCAGGGATGGGACGGGAGAACTGATGGTGGAACCAGAGCAGGTGAAGAAGGTTTTGAAGAGTTCTACCGGGATTTGTATATATCAGAGCTGCTGGAGGATGCATCGGATATGAGGGAAGTTTGGGGGCGATTGGACTGTCCCAAAGTAGGAGAGGGGGAGAGGGCAGGATTGGAGGAGCCTGTGAGGGTGGAAGAAGTGCAGGTGACGATAGGGAGAATGCAGTTGGCAAGGCACCGGGGCCAGATGGTTTTCAGGTGGAATTTTATAAAATGTTTAAGGATAGATTGGCGCCGTTGTTGGTGGAAATGTTTGAGGACTCGATGGTCAGGGGTGCATTGCCAGAGCTGATGGGTCAGGCATCCATTTCAATGCTGCTTAAAAAGGACAAGGATCAATGGAGTGCCGCCCCTTGTTATCTCTGTTGAATGTGGATGCCAAGATATTGGCAAAGGTACTGGGGCTTAGGTTGGAGGTGTGCCTTATGAAGGTGATTGGGAAGGATTAGATGGGGTTCGTAAAGGGCAGGCAGTTGGCATCAAATATGTGGCGGCTGTTGAATGTGGTGCTTTCTCTGGCAGAAGGAAGGGAGTTGGAGGTGGTACTGGTGGCGCTGGATGTGGAGAAGGTGTTTGATCGGATGGAATAGAGCTATCTGTTTGCAGTGTTAGAGAGGTTTGTGATTGGGCCTAAGTTTGTGGCATGGGTGAAATTGTTGTATAAGGATCTGATGCCGTGTGTGCGAACAAATGAGATGAATTCAGGGTACTTTCCGTTGCACAGGGGAATGAGGCAGGGATTCCCATGTCTCCCCTCCTGTTTGCACTGTTGATAGAGCCTTTAGTCATCTCATTGAGGAGCTCAGAGAAATGGGAAGAGATTGTGAGGGAAGGGGGTAGTGTGGAGCATAGGGTGTCCCTGTATGCTAGTGATCTATTGTATATTTTGGCCCGAGCTCTTCTGTTGGGGATATAATGGGACTAGCTTAGGAGATTTGGGGCAGTTTTGGGCTACAAGCTGAACGTGGGTGAAAGTGAGTGTTTTGTAGTGTCTTTTCCAGAGGTGGGGGTTGGAGTAGGGTGTTGCCATTTTGGGTGGCAAAAACCCACTCCACCGGTATTTGGGAGTGCAGGTGGCCCAGGATTGGGCACGGCTTCGTAAGTTGAACTTTACGAGTATTGTAGGTAGGGTTATAGCGGATCTACTGAAGTGGGATAGTGTTCCCCTGTCATTGACAGTTTGGGTGCAGGCAGTGATTTTGGTTTTTATTTTATTTCAATGCTTTGGTCTTTTTGCCAAAATCAAGGGTGTCGATAGGTTGGTTGCATACCTGCATGGGCAGGAATGATGGCTAGGATTAGGAAAACTGACCACTTCAGAAGGAGCGGCAGTCAGGGGGTTGAGCCTTCTGAACTTGTTGTACTATAACTGGGTGGTGAACGCGGAGAAGGCATGGGGCCGGATTAGGGAGATGGAGCTTTTTGGTGTGAGGATGGAGGCAGGTTCCTGTAGGGCGTCGGGGCTGCAGGCTCTGGAAACAGCATTGCTCCCGTTTGCCCAGAGAGATATTTGAGTGGTTGCTGAAAATACAAAGGCAATTTCAGCAGCTCTTTAGGTTAGGGGCGGGTTGAGGTTGCTGCCCATCCAAGGGAATCATGGGTTTGAGCAAGGAGGATGGATGCGAGGTCTGGCGATGGGAGGAAAGTGGAGTGAATGCGATGAAAGATGGTACCAAATTTTCAATTCAAAGTGTTAGCTTTCTAAGGGGTAATTAAAAATCCAACCCTAATCAGATATTGTATTTTGCTTAATATTATTTGGTGTCATTTAGTAAGGACACTTTGGCACTAACCATAAGAAATAAGGGAGTACCTCAATCTCACAGGTAGGAAATGGAAGCCCGCCCAATTCTCTGCTTCCTCAGACAGCCTGGGAATTTCATAGGAGGGGAACAGTTTAGTGGAAATGGTAATGAACGTTACAAAGTAACGTTATAACATCCTTCTGTTGGATACAGTAAATTTAACTGAATGGCCTCCTTCTGCACTGTAAATTCTATGAATCTATGATCAAGGCACACAATAATTACGGGAGGTGTGATTTCACTGGTTACCAAGTTGACGTTTTTATGCAATACAACTACCAGCTGTGTACCGTGAATGTTAATTTAACACATATGTCAATTACTGTGAAATATTCTGCTGGAAAATATCAACAGACAATTGATGGATAAATGAAGTGAGAAATGTGACTTGTACGAAGTGACGGTTTTTACATTGGGTATAACTCCAAATAAAGATTTTCTGCTCTTAAATTTTACTGCCTTGTTCTCTCTTTTTGGCTATGGCTCGGGGGTCATTGTCTTCACCGAATATTTGTTTGTCAAGCTTTTTGTTGTAATATGAAGTGTAATGATGCAAGTTAAATTGAAATGACTGTGTGCAGTCATTGTGATGGCACTGACATGAGGTTCTTGGGAAGAGATGCCAAACCCATTTTCCCAAAGGTGGAACTGCTTAAATAATTGTCAGTCCGCGAAGCAGCAACAATGTGTGAAAACATGTTTTGCGCATTTAATGGTGTATAGACACAGCGGTGCAATGCTATTCGCACTTTGATGATGATCTTGTGGTTTCCGATCCAAACACACCACACAACAATCGACAGGTGACTTTCAGAACAGTCAATCTGTTTTTATAATTTTACCCCTCGGCTTCAAGGCATTGTTACCTGCTGGCAAGTCATCCCTACCAGATCAGGTGGTAACCAATTATTTAGCAGTTACAAAAAATAAAAATTGCTCGAGCTGTGCACAAAGCTCCTTTGAAAAGTTTAAACAGCAATGGCTTTACTTTTCAAAATTTTCTTTTTAGAAGTTATGCTTGCTCCACACTATTGGATAGAAGTCAGATTTGTGCCATTTATAGGATGGCATCTGTTCTGTATGAGGTAAGACTCAATGTTCATGATTTTATTCGAAAGTGAGACCGACCTGAACCTTTTCTATTTTTTCTTCCCTCTTCACTTCTCTCTCTCCCCCCTGAGGCCAGACTAATTTGGCAGTGTTTTGGGATCCCCCAAGATTCACTTTTATTTTCATTACTTTCAATGGGCTATTCAACCACACATGCCCACTCTGTAAAGGTTGACTGATTACAGATGTAGAAGACAATCTTTATGATGGGTGAATTTTCCTAGCATCCCCATAGTGCAGAAAGAGGCCATTCGGTCCATCAAGTCGACATCAACCCTCTGAAAGAGCACCTCACCTAGATCCACTCCCCCGCCCTATCCCCACAACCCCAACTAACCTGCACACCTTTGGACTGTGGAAGGAAACTGGAGCACCCAGAGGAAACCCACACAAGACAAGGGACAAACTTGGAAACTCCACACAGACATTTTACTTCCAAATGGAAAACAGGAAGGAGCAGGCAGCACTCCCCTTGGGTTGAATTGGAGACTTGAACTGCCTGGGCCCAGCTCAATCCTGACAGTCAGCTGCTTCCCTCGTTAGGTCAGAAAGGAACAGCTGGTGGAAAGGACTTGTGGCAGTAAGGCCGATTAGCAGAACGGATGGGTTTGTGGTGTCAAGTGGGGAAGGGTGGTTGGCACTCTGGCTTGCCCGGCTCATTCCTCCTGGCTCTCCAAGGGAAGGTTTACTCACTTATCTTCAGCATCTTCACTGGCTTCTCGACAGCAGCATCCACAAGCATGCTGCTCACGAGTGGAGTAAAATGGAGTTACAGGCGTGTTAACAATACCGGTAGGACTTGTTGACTCCAAGCTAAGAGTCAGCACCTCTGACTCTTCAAGTGGTCTGACAGTCTTCCCGTTGACATTGACCACATATGACGACAGCCCCAATTGCACCTCAACCCGTTCTGCCAACCAAAACAGATCTTAAGCAAAATTACAGAGCAAAACCAGAAGTCTCCCACCCGGAATGATCTGTCACCCTCTGCTTTGACTATTGACTCTTCTGGAAGGCCTGACATGCCTCCGTCCTCCCCGCCAATTTTGGAAACACAAGATCCAACTGGGTTCTCAACTGACAGCCCATGAGCAGCTCGGAAGGTGTGACCCCCATAGAGGAGTGCGGGGTCAAGTTGTACAACAACAAAAAATTAGCCAACCCCTTCCTGTCATAATATACACACCAGTATATCATGGTGCAGACACACATTGATTGACACACTGCAAGACCAATCAACACACACAACACCGCAGCCAATCACCAGTTAGAGCACACTCACTATAAAGACAGAGGGCACTAGTTTTCCCGCTCATTCGGGATGCAGCCTCTAAGAAGGACAGAGCTCACAGCTTGTAGCACAGATCTTTACCATGTGCTGAGACTATAGACTGGTTAGGATAGGCATAGGTCTTCAGTTTAATCTAACATAGTGTCGACCCAGAGTGAAAGTATGTTCAACAGTTTCTAGCTTAATAAAATAGTGTTGTACTATTTCAAGTGTTGGTAGCCTGTACGTGTTACTGCTGAAGTAAACGCAGTCTCCACAGATCCAGAGTACCCAACACATCATGGTTACCAGTACGTGATGTTAGAACTTATTAGACCTACCTGCCAGTGATCTGCCTTCAACCAGCATACAGCCATCCTGCAAAATGGACAGCGTCCGCCCTCCACCACCACTCCGCATCACTGGTAACATCGGGGCCAACTGGAAGATCTTCAAACAACGATTCCAGCTTTACCTTGAAGCCACAGACCTGGAAGCTGCTTCAGACAGCAGGAAGATTTCTCTCTTCCTCTCCACGGCCGGGGACCATGCCATCCACATCTTCAACTCTCTCACTTTTGCTGATGGTGAAGACAAATCAAAATTCAAGACAGTCCTCAAGTTTGACAGTCACTACGACATCGAGGTGAATGAAAGATTCGAGCGCTATGTCTTCCAACAGTGTTTGCAGGGTAAGGATAAACCTTTCCAATCCTTTCTCACCCACCTCCGCATCCTTGCGCAGTCCTGTAATTACGGGTCCACCTCCCACTCCATGATACGCGACCAAATCATTTTCGGTGTTCAGTCGGACCCCCTATGCCAGCAGCTCCTCAAGGTTAAGCAGCTCACCCTAGTGATTGCCATCAAGACCTGCGTGCTGCATGAACACGCCACTAATCGGTATTCACACATCCAAGTGGCTGAAACGGCGCGGCAAGGTCCCCACGAGGCAGTACGGGTCCAAGCTATCAAGCAACTCCAGGGCCTCAGCCTGGATGAGGGAGGCCATTTCGCGCACTTTTCACGGCCAACCGCGCATGCGCGCACTGAACGAGGGGATGGCGACGCCGACGATCACACTGCGCAGGCGCACACCACATACGACTGCACCACGCATGCGCGGTGGCGCAACAAGCGTACTGACGCGACAGCGTGTGGCAACTGTGGCTCCGCCCACTTAAAGCGGCAAAGTCCTGCAAAATCCCGACACTGCCTACAATGTGACAAACTTGGCCACTATGCTGCTTTATGCAGGTCTGCTCAGCCTGCCAACTCTTGTCGCTCCAACCAGCTACGCAGGGATGTCCGCGCCATCCAACCCACGTTCACCGAACCCGATTCTGACCTGCTGCCTGACATTGACACCGAGGACCCAAAGGCATCTTTTTGAGTCGGTATCATTACCAAACACAGGGTGCCCCCCGAAGCAAAAAGTCCAGCCTCTATCGGTATACAGCATTGATCCGGATGATGAGTGGTGTGCCACCCTCACGGTCAACCAGAATTCGTCGCTCACCTCAGAGACTAAATTTATGAACTTTTCGAATTTATGGACTCTCTGAATTGTTTTGTTGCTTTGTTTGATCGATTCACTGGTTTGTATATAATGTTGCTCTAGTTACTATTTTGTTGCATACTGTTTATCTGCACTAGACACTTTCCCATGTAAATAGCTTAGCTTTTAAGCACATAGTCTTGTAAATATGCCTTCACACTCCACATGTAGTTAGGAACATTCTCACCACACATTACTTATTACCACAAACACATTTTTTTATAAAAGGGTGGATGTCATAATATACACACCAGTATATCATGGTGCAGACACACATTGATTGAGACAGAGCAAAACCAATCAACACACACAACACCGCAGCCAATCACCAGTTAGAGCACACTCACTATAAAGACAGAGGGCACTAGTTTTCCTGCTCATTCGGGATGCAGCCTCTAAGAAAGACAGAGCTCACAGCTTGTAGCACAGATCTTTACCATGTGCTGAGACTATAGACTGGTTAGGATAGGCATAGGTCTTCAGTTTAATCTAATATAGTGTCGACCCACAGTGAAAGTATGTTCAACAGTTTCTAGCTTAATAAAATAGTGTTGTACTATTTCAAGTGTTTCATAGTTTTCATAGAATTTACAGTGCAGAAGGAGGCCATTCAGCCCATCGAGTCTGCACCGGCTCTTGGAAAGGGCACCCTACCCATGGTCAACAACTCCACCCTATCCCCATAGCCCAGTAACCCCACCCAACACTAAGGGCAATTTTGGACACTAAGGGCAATTTATCATGGCCAATCCACCTAACCTGCACATCTTTGGACTGTGGGAGGAAACCGGAGCACCCGGAGGAAACCCACGCACATACGGGGACTCCGCACAGACAGTGACCCAAGCCGGAATCGAACCTGGGACCCTGGAGCTGTGAAGCGATTGTGCTATCCACAATGCTACCATGCTGCCCTCTAACATGCTGCCCGGTGTTGGTAGCCTGTCTATGTTACTGCTGAGGTAAACGCAGTCTACACAGATCCAGAGCACCCAACACATCACTTCCGAAGAGGTTTATCAGATTGCTTTCCCAGCGCATTCTTGAAGATCTGAATGGCTGTCTCAGCCAAACCATTAGACACTGGGTGGTACGGACCACGCTTGTGTGTCATATGCCATTTGCTCGGTCAAAAATCTGACATGATTGCCAGTAAAAGGGACCCATTGTCCGACATTTTTTTTTTTTTATAAATTTAGATTACCCAATAATTTTTTTCCAATTAAGGGGCAATTTAGCGTGGCCAATCCACCTACTCTGCACATTTTTGGGTTGTGGGGGCGAAACCCACGCAGACACGGGGAGAATGTGCAAACTCCACACGGACAGTGACCCAGAGCCGGGATCGAACCTGGGACCTCAGCGCCGTGAGGCGGTTGTGCTAACCACTAGGCCACCGTGCTGCCCCCATTGTCCGACATGATGGATTTGGGAAGTCCGTGAGTGGCAAACCTTCGGCGCAAGGCATACACCGTGGCTACTGAGGTCGTGATCCCCATCTCTTGAGCCGATAGACACTAAGCATGGGCACTCACCAGGACTAAAAGTGGAACCATGTCCAGAGACAACTTGCCCATTCCCAAGGGTAAAGAGTGGCAGACAGAGGCAAGGACTGCTGCATTTGGCAAGGATGGCACTGTTGTACCAATTCTTCCATGACTTTATCTATGTCTGGCCACCAGACGTAGCTGAGTGCCGTCATCTTTGTCTTCCCTGGGTGGGACTATTTAGCTCTTGTAGCAGGGCCCCCTAACTGGCAGAATGACCACTTGTGATCCCACAGATTCATGCCATCGTCACAGGTCAACTCATCCTGATGGGTGAAGTAAGACCTTAGTTGCTCAGGTTTCTCTACGTGCCACCCTGTCTGTATCATTCTTTTCACCTTTCAGAGCATGGGGTCTCTCTGGGTCCAGTTTCGGATGGTTCCGGCAAACACTGGCGGAGTGTCTAGGAAATTCAAAGCCAACGTGATTGTAGTAAACCACTGTTACACTTGTATTCAGTGATGTAAGGTAGGACCTGTACTACAGGTTCGCCGGTAGCCCCTGCCTGCTGGCTCCGCCCAGTAGGAGGAGCATAAATGCGCGTCCTCTATTCAACAGCCATTTTGCCAGCTGCTGTGGGAGGCCACACATCTTACTGCAAGAAAGCCACAGTTGTATCCAACCTCAGTCTTTGTACAATTCATCGTGCATCAATTTATTGCAATAAGATTTTCTAAAAGATGGACCTCCGAATCAAACCACATCGCCTGCAGCTGGATCCGCAATCAAGCGACGCCAAAAAGGACTTTAATCACTGGCTAGCTTGCTTTGAGGCCTATATCAACTCAGCAACCACCCCTCCGATGGAGGCTCAGAAGATACAGATCCTGTACTCAAGGCTTGAGCTCCAACATGTTTCCGCTGATCCAGGATGCCCCAAACTAGGCAGACGCCATGGCGCTCCTCAAAGAAAATTACGCACAGAAAACGAACACACTCTTCGCCAGGCACGTACTCGCCACTCGCTCTCAACCCCCTGGTGAGTCCATAGAAGACTTCTGGCGGGCCCTAATCCCACTCATCTGGGACTGTGACTGTCAGGCCGTTACAGCCACCGAACATTCCAACCTTCTTATGCGCAATGCGTTTGTAACGGGGATTGGGTCGGACCTCATACGCTAAAGACTGCTAGAGGGCCACGCTCGATCTAGCTGAGACTAAAAAGCTAGCACTCTCCATGACGGTCGCCTCACGTAATGCTCAGGCCTAACCCTCCGGCCGCGTGGCCCACCCCTCCTATCCCTTGTGGACCCCACAGACGGCCGCCCCAGCCGGGGCTTCACCCAGCCAGTATGCCTGCGCCACATGCCAACCCGCGCACCCCGGGGGGTCCCGGATGTTACTTCTGCGGCCAGCAGAAGCGCCCCTGCCAACGCTGCCCGGCCTGCACTGCCATTTGCAAGGCTTGCGGCAAAAAGGGGCACTTTGCCGCGGTGTGCCAGGCCCGCGTAGTCGCCGCTATCGCGCCCCCTCCCCCCTGACCTACACACAATGGGCGCCGCCATCTTCGTCCCGGACCACGCGCGGCCAGTGGGCGCCGCCATCTTCACCTCCCCGGACCACGCGCAGCCAGTGGTAGCCGCCATCTTCACCTCCCAGGGCCATGCGCAGCCAGTGGGCTCCGCCATCTTCATCCCCTCAGTCCACGTGCGGCCCGTGGGCACCATCATTTTGTCCCCCACAGGATCTTCAGGCGCCGCCATCTTGTCTTCCTCACGGGGCATGGATGCCGACAGCATTCCACCACCTGGGCCCCCCACGCTCTCCATCTTCTGACGCCAGCGACGACCGACTGCAGCTTGCCTCAGTGACCATCGACCAGTCTCGTCCGCACAACCTGGCCACCGCTTCGACCACTGTGAGAATCAACGGTCACGTGACCTCTTGCCTGCTGGACTCCGGGAGCACCGAAAGATTCATCCACCCGGATACGGTAAGGAGGTTGCGGTCGCGTTCCACCCCACCAATCAAAGAATCTCCCTGGCCTCCAGATCCCAATTCCGTCGCTATCCGGGGTTCTGCACGGTCACTCTCACGGTCCAGGGCATAGCATTCAGCGGCTTCCGTCTCTACATCCTTCCTAATCTCTGTGCTGCACTACTACTCGGCCTGGACTTCCAGTGCAATCTCCAGAGCCTTACTTTCAAATTCGACGGGCCCCTACCACCCCTCACTGTGTGCGGCCTCGCGACCCTAAAGGTCGACCCACCCTCCCTCTTTGCCAATCTAACTCCGGATTGCAAACCCGTTGTCACCAGAAGCAGACAGTACAACACCCAGGACAAGACCTTCATCATGTCCGAGGTCCAGCGGTTGCTTTGGGAAGGCATCATCGAGGCCAGCAACAGCCCCTGGAGAGCCCAAGTGGTAGTCGTTAAAACTGGGGAGAAACACAGAATGGTCGTGGACTACAGCCAGACCATCAATCGGTACATGCAGCTCGACGCGTTCCCCCTCCCACGCATATCTGATATGGTCAATCAGATTGCACAGTACCGGGTCTTCTCAACGATAGACCTCAAATCCGCCTACCACCAGCTCCAAATTCGTAAATCGGACTGTCCATACACTGCTTTCGAGGCGGACGGTCGTCTCTATCACTTCCTCAGGGTTCCCTTCGGCGTCACTAACGGGGTCTCGGTCTTCCAAAGGGAGATGGACCGAATGGCTGACCGGTACGGTTTGCGGGCCACCTTCCCGTACCTAGACAACGTCATCATCTGCGGCCATGATCAGCAGGATCACGACGCCAAATTTGGTAGTATGGCTAGAGAGATCATATTACCGAAGAACCAAGCTGCCATTGGGACAGCAGCCTCGCTGCCCATTGGCCCAGGCAAGTCATGTGCCTCTCTGCCAATTGGTTGTGGCTGGTCATGTGACTCCCCGCCGATTGGCTGAGAGGTTGGTAGCTCCGCCTACAAGGCAGGGTATAAGAGCTCATACTGTCTGGCAGTCGGCCTTTCTCTGTATGACCACTGCCGGGCTCACATCTAGCGTATTAAAGCCTGTTGTTTGGAACTTCACTACGACTCAAGTCCAATTGATGGTGCATCACCAACCGTGCCAAATTCCTCCACACCGCCACTCTCCTCAACCTGACCTACAACAAGGAGAAGTGTGTGTTCAGCACAACCCACTTAGCCATCCTCGGCTATGAGGTACAGAACGGATTTCTGGGGCCCGATCCCGACCGCATGCGCCCCCTCATGGAGCTTCCCCTCCTCCACTTCCCCAAGGCCCTCAAACGCTGCCAGGGGTTCTTCTCCTACTATGCCCAGTGGGTCCCAAACTATGCGGACAAGGCCCGCCCACTCATTCAGTCCATCCACTTTCCCCTTACGGTCGAGGCACAACAGGCCTTCGCCCGTATCAGAGCTGATCTAGCCAAGGCTGGGATGCACGCAGTAGATGAGACACTGCCTTCCAAGTAGAAAGCAACGCATCTGACGTCGCACTTGCCGCCACCCTCAATCAGGCAGGTGGACCCGTGGCATTCTTTTCCCGCACCCTTTATGCCTCAGAAATTCGGCACTCGTCTGTCGAAAAAGAGGGCCAAGCTATCGTTGAAGCTGTGCGGCATTGGAGGCATTCCTTGGCCGGCAGGAGATTCACTCTCCTCACTGACCAACAGTCGGTAGCCTTCATGTTTAACAACACACAGCGGGGCAAGATCAAAAACGATAAAATCTTGTGGTGGAGAATCGAGCTCTCCACCTATAATTACCAGATTCTGTATCGCCCCGGCAAACTCAACGAACCTCCAGACGCCCTATCCCGAGATACATGTGCCAGCGCACAAGTAGACCGACTTAGGGCCCTACATGACAGCCTTTGTCACCCGGGGGGCACACGATTGGACCATCTTGTCATGGCTCGCAATCTGCCCTACTCCGTCGAGGAAGTACGGACAGTCACCAGGGACTGCCAGGTCTGTACGGAGTTCAAGCCGCACTTCTACCGGCCGGACCGTGCGTGCCTGATGAAGGCCTCCCGCCCCTTTGAACGCCTCAGCGTGGATTTCAAAGGGCCTCTCCCCTCCACTGACCGAAGCACGTATGTTCTCAGTGTGGTCGATGAGTACGCCAGATTCCCTTTCGCCATCCCATGCCCCGACATGACGTCTGCCGCCGTCATCAAAGCCCGAAACACAATCTTTGCTCTTTTCGGTTTCCCCGCCTACATCCACAGTGACAGGGGATCCTCATTCATGAGTGATGGGCTGCGTCAGTTCCTGCTCAGCAGAGGTATCGCCTCCAGCAGGACGACCAGCTGTAATCCCCGGGGAAACGGGCAGGTAGAGAGGGAGAACGGGACGGCCTGGAGGGCCGTCCAGCTGGCCCTACGGTCCAGAAACCTCCCAGCCTCTCGCTGGCAGGAGGTCCTCCCTGATGCACTGCACTCCATTCGGTCGCTCCTATGCACTGCGACTAACGACACGCCCCATGAACGTCTCTTTGCTTTCCACAGGAAGTCCACATCCGGGGTGTCGCTCCCGACTTGGCTCGCAGCTCCAGGACCAGTCCTGCTCCGTAGGCACTTCCGTCTCCACAAGGCGGACCCGTTGGTGGATAGGGTGCACTTGCTCCATGCCAACCCCCAGTATGCCTATGTGGCGTGCCCCGACGGCCGCCAAGATACTGTCTCCCTCAGGGACCTGGCACCAGCAGGTTCCACCCATACACACTTCTCCAGCACGGCGCCACCCTCCCCTCCCCCGGCGCTCCCAACATTAACCCCACCAGGACCATCCCTGCTTCCCCTGCACACTCCCAGAGTCATCCAACATCAGGCCAGCATCGACATCGTGAGCATCGACATCGCTGCCACCGCTACGTTGCTCCCAGCGGAACGTCAAGGCACCAGACCAGTTGAATCTCTAACAGGCACCGGACTTTCAAACGACATTTTCTTTTTCTTTTCCCTGATAAAACACTACATAAATTCACTACTGTATATAGTTCTCCACCACCCCCGCTGGACTCATTTTTAACAGGGGATGAATGTGGTAAACCACTGTTACACCTGTATTAGGTGATGTAAGGTAGGACCTGTACTACAGGTTCGCCGGTAGCCCCTGCCTGCTGGCTCCACCCAGTAGGAGGAGCGTGTCCTCTATTCAGCAGCCATTTCGCCAGCTGCTGTGGGAGGCCACGCATCATACTGCAATAAAGCCACAATTGTATCTTAGTCTTTGTACAATTGATCGTGCATCAGTGATGTCCTGGGATACTGGTGGCGGCGGAATGCTCTTTGGCAGGACAGGCCACTTAATGCATCCCATTGGCAATTTGTGGGCCAGACCAGTGTTGGAAAGCATAATTGTAGGCCGCCAACAGCAAGGCCCAATGTTGCACCTTCACCGAGGCTATGGGCAGTATGGACTCACCTTCCCTTCAATGTCCTAGTAATAGTTTATGGTCGGTCACTGTGGGTGGGATTCTCCATTTCAGCGGCTAAGTGCCGGTTCAAACAAAGAATTCGGGAGTGTTTAACGACGGCAAAATCGGCGCCGACCCCTCACCGATTCTGGGACTGTTGAGGGGCGCGCAGCGGCGCCAGGTGAAACTCCCGGCCCCCTGCTGAAAACAGCCAGAGAATGGCCAGGTCCCTGACCGCGCATGCGCACAGCGCCGACCTGCAGCAGGCATGCCGTACAATATGGCGCCGGCCGCGCGCGTTCCCAACCCGCCATCGCAAATCCACAGGACACCTTCTGGCCACCTCCCACCAGTCCCCCAGCCCCCCAGGATCCCAGCCGAGTGAGACGGCGTTGGACACAGGTCAGGAAATCGGCCCATCGGGGCAGAGCACTGCGGGAGGTCCTGCCGATGACGCCAACGGTATTGCAATGGCATACCAATGGTGGCCAAGCCGTCCGTGACTGACACCCTGACTGCCACTTTAATGTCGGTTTTGATTTCCTCCTGGAGCTCTCTTAGCTCTCTAATGAGGAACTTCCTGCATCCACCCTGTCCGGTGAGGGGGAGCCCCGTGTGCGGTTTGCTGGTCTCCCTTGATCTGGTACGGCCACCGTCTCGACCACTTGTTTCTGTCTCCCTCACCTGGCTTCTGCCGCTTTTCGTTTCTTTGCAGCCTCTGGAGCAATAGTTGCTCGGTATTGTCTCTTGTCCTGTTGTTAGGTAGGATTTTTTCCCTATTTTAGTGGGCTATTTTTAGTAAAAAAGCCGAATTTCGGGTTCTTAGGAAGAGAGCCATCTTTTGTGTGTCCGCTCAGCACATCCCAGTCACCGGACGTCCCAATCATGGTCATCTTGTTCAATTGGGCTGCATTCAACCAATACATTGGGTGCTCTGCTTCAGAACTCTTCTCCATTAGGTTCAGTGACACCGTGGGTTGCAGCTGCTGTGGTAATTTTTTTTTTCATTGCCGCGCCTTACCTAGCCCGGACACATGCTTGAATGTGCCCCCTTCGGTTGCACCGGAAACACATGAACTCCCAAACAGGACAGATCTTTTGCGGATGGTCTCCCCTACAACGATAGCAGTGCACCTCTGATTTGGGATTTTGCCCTGTCTTTTTCCCAGTCTTTTGATTCTGGTTCGGTCCCAAGAACTGTATGTGGTTCTTTGTTGAGCCTGTTGAACCTGCTGCGCACCTCACGGCCATACCGTCCATCCTTGATTGACCTTCCCGACAGCCATGCTTTGGAGCTCAGGCACACTCTGTCGCCTGAGCTATCTCAGTCAACGTTTTCCAACGTTGCGATGGTTTCGTCCAGGAGTTTCTTTCGATATTAACGGCGCGATTCTCCGCTCCCGGGAAAAATCGGGAGGGCTGTCGTGAACTCGGCTGAGTTTCACGACGGCCTTGGAGGCCGCTCCTCGCCCCCTATTCTCCCCCCCCCCCCCCCCCCCCCCCCCGGGGGCTAGGAGTGGCGCTACGTAACTCTCGGCTGCCGGGCGGCGCGCCGAGAGTGACGCGACGGCGGTGCCTATGTGACGTCAGCCGCGCATGCGCAGGTTGGCCGGCTCCAACGCCGTATGCGTGGCTGACGTCACGACGGCTGACAGCTCGAACCCGCGCATGCACGGTGGCCGCCTTCCCCTCATCCGCCCCGCAAGATGTGGCGGCTTGATCTTGTGGGGCGGCGGAGGGGAAATAGTGCATCCGATTGAGACGCCGGCCCGACGATCGGTGGGCACCGATCGCGGGCCTGTCCCCTCCCGAGCACAGTCGTGGTGCCCATTCCCCACTAGGCCCCCTACAAGCCCCAAAACGGGCATCTCATGGCGATTTCACGACAGCAGCGACCAGGTGTGGTTGCCGCCGTCGTGAAACGGTCGCGAACGGCAGGCCGCGCCCATCTGGGTTGGAGAATCCGAGCCGGGGGGGGTGGGAGAATCGCGGGGGGCGCCGGGGGTCGTGAAATTAGTCGGGGGGCCCTCGCGGCGTGGGGAGCGGAGAATCGCGCCCTCAGGCTTTGGATTTCACAAACCAGCCAGTCATGCAACATGTAACTAAACTAGGTACCAAACTTTCAGTGCTCAGTGAGCAGGTGAAGCCTGGCTATGAAGGCAGAGACAGACTCTTCATGGTCCCTCACTGCAAAGTTAAACTTATAACGTTCACCGAGGGCCTTGGGTTGAAATGGTCTTCGACCAATTTCACTATCTGGTCAAAGGTCTTTGAGTTGGGTACCTCCGGGTCGAAAGGTTCCAAATCAAATAATATGTTTGGTGCCTGAAAACTGTCAGGAGTATCACCTTCTGTGATCTCGACCGCAATAAAATAGCGGAGATGTTCAATGGACTGACACCAATCCCCAACTCCTTAGTCAAATTGGTCTAGTTTACCAATGATAGGCATTTTTACCCACAGTTTAATGATTCCTGACTCTTGTTGGAGTTTCTCCACTTTCTCAACTGTTCCTTCCTTCCTCCCTCAATTCACAACATCCATCGGCTGTGATGGCAACTTTTACCTCATTGCCAATGTAGTGGCTCGGGATATATGCTGGAGATTTCCATTAATTGACAACAGGGGTTTATTGATGAAAGGAAAAGGCAAATAGTTAACAGATACAGAACACAATCTGATCAGTCTTAATACACCAGCTCCGGGGAGCACGCTGCCTGCGGTCCTGCTGCCAGGGCCCCGTGACAACTCTCTATTGGCTGGGGTTCGCGTGCTTCAAGCAATTTGCCCCGAGCCAGTCACCATGGTCCGTCAAGTCCTCCCCCCTTACAGGGGCCATGCAACCACACTATAAAACATTGATTTGGCCTCAACTGGTGAGGTATGTCCAATTCTAGGCACTTTAGGAAGGATGTGAAGGCATTAGGGAGGAAAAGATTTCCAAGAATGATTACAGGAATGAGGGGCTTCAATTACTAAGATAGATTGGAGAAGCTGGGGCTGTTCTCTTTGAAGAAGATTTGATAGGGGATTTTAAAATCATGAGGAGTCTGAACTGAGAAGATAGGGATGAACTGTTTCCATTGTTCGAAGGATTGGGAACCTGAGGACACAAACTGAAGTGGAATAGTAAATAAAAACCTCTAAGACAATTTGAGCTAAAGCTTTTTATGCTCTGATTGCTTAGAATCTGGAATGCACTGCCTATGAGTGGGGTGAAGACAAAATTAATCTTGGCTTTCAAAAGGATATCGGACAATTATGTGAAGGGAAATAATTTGCAGGGCTTCAGTGAGGAGTGGACTAGATGGGCTATTCTTGCAGAGACCTGGCATGGAGATGACGGGCGAAATGACTTCTTCCTGTGTTGTATCCGTACAGTGATTCAGTAATTCTAACTGATGATATAATCTGAGAACTAGACGGTATTGGTGAGTACGTGGATGTTTAGATAAATCGGATATCTAAATTGTTAATGAATAGATTGACCAGAAGAGAGGTGGAGGCCACCACATTTAGGAAACAAATGGACAGTAGACAATACTGAAAGCAGTTGGTTTGGAATTCTGGAAGTATGAGATCAAATGATCTGAAGGGTATTCGTCATTTGAATCTGACTTGTCATCTTGTGGTTTTATGTGTCTGATACTGATGGCTATAGTCTGCATTTGAGATACCTCATGTAAGGAACAGCACAACTAAAGTAGGATCTTTCAGCAATTTTCCAAATATCAGAACGGTTGTATTTCTTCTCTTTGTAACAAAAACATTTAATATAGATATGTGTAGATAGCTGTTATATAATTATCCAGATATTCAAAGTTTCTATTTGGTTTTATGAATTACATAATAAAATTTGAAGTATAAAACTTCAAACCTTGAGTCAGTTCCTAAATTCCCATGGTATTGTGCTAATTCTAGAATATATCTTGCTCTGCAAGCATTTAGAAACCAGGAAGTTACATGTGCAGATGCATGTATATTCTGAGGATATGTTTCAATATAACCCATGCCTTAGAAGTGTTGAATGTGTTTATCTTCAATTCATGCAGAATATAAATCATGATACTTTTGGTGGGGGGGATCTATGTACAAAGAGCTGTGTCACAGCTTATACTCGTCTAACTACCTCCATTAATATTATTCAAAGTAACACCAAAATTGGTGAAGGATCCTTGTTCACAAATCCCATTAGCTATTGATAGGCAAGTTACCTACTTCTGAAGCACCCATTAAAATGAGAAATTACAAGATAGGGACAATTTTCTGGTAGATTAGAAATCCAGGGCATTTTCACTACCCAATCTCTAGATGGGTAAGGTAAATTCCCTCCAAATGATAAATCTATTTCTTTTTTTAAATAAATTTAGAGTACCCAATTATTATATTTTTTCCAATTAAGGGGCAATTTAGCGTGGCCAATCCACCTAACCCGCACATCTTTGGGTTGTGGGGGTGAAACCCACGCAGACATGGGGAGAATGTGCGAACTCCACACGGACAGTGACCCAGGGTCGGGATTCGAACCCGGATCCTCAGCGCCGCAATCCCAGTGCTATCCACTGCGCCACATGCTGCCCCATAAATCTATTTCTAATTATATTTTAAAAATGGATTAGTTTAGACAGTAAAGGTGTACTTTCATAAAACATAATGTTGTCAAGGTACTTCTGCACTGGTGAAAATTGCTGTCAGATGATTGATAAAATTTAACCATTGCCGATTCAGTTTGGCCACTATCAGCTTTCTACTTATTCAAATTATTCAACACAGATGTTGATAAAGTGAAATGTGAAAGGACTTCCAACTCTGTGGATTCAGTAACCTTTCCAACGATCGTTGGTACCTCAAAATGTGTTTGCAAAGTTAGCTTACTAGCAAACTGAGAAAAAAAAGTATGGAATCGTTCTTTCATATGAAATGCTAACCCCCAGTGAAAAAAAGAGACCGGGATTCTCCGACCCCCCGCTGGATCGGAGAATCCCTGGGGAGAGGTGTGAATCCCACCCCACCACCAACTTCCCTATTCCCCAGCGGCGTTTTTCAGACGGCGACGGAATTTCCGCCACGCTGGTCGGGGGCCATTGACAGCGGTCCCCCCGCCGATTCTCCGGGCTCCGATGGGCTGAGCGTCCGTCCAGTTTTGGCCAGTCCTGCCAGCGTGCATTACTCACCTCACACAGCTTAACCTGGCAGGTGAGTATGCAGGGGCGATCCTCGAGGGGGGGCGTGGGGGGATCCAACCCCAGGGGGGGGCTCCCAAGGTGGCCTGGCCCCCGATCGGGGCCCACCGATCTGCAGGCGGACTTGTTCCATGGGGGGACTTCTTTCCTCCGCGCTGGGCCTCAGTAGGGCTCTGCCATATTGTCCGGGGGCTGGCGCAGAGAGAAGCCCCGGGCATCTGCGGAAATACGCTTGCCGGCCGCGCATATGCGAACTTGTACCGTCCCTTCGGCGCTGGCTGGAGCAGTACCAACCCCTCCTGCGTCCACCTAGCCCACAAAAGTTCAGAGAATTCCTCACTTTCGGGGGCTGTTGACACCGGAGTGGTTGGCGCCAGTTTTCCTGCCGGCGTGGGAACTTAGTCCCCAGAAGGGAGAATCCCGGCCATAATCTTCTTCCAATTGGTGACATGAGAGAAACACCAATGGAAATCAATGCAGGGGGAAATTAGACAGTATGTGAGCCCAAGACCTTGCTAACACCTGTCCAAAACAGCAAGTTAAACTAAAGGCTAGATTTAGTTTGAGACTGCCCTCCTGCTCAGGAATGTTGTGTGATGTGGAAATGAGAAAATTTTACATTAGTAATTTTGCAAAAGCTGCCTTCTGAAAAATACTTATTTTACCTCAGATATGGGGAATAGGTGGAAGAAGAGGAAGAGAGTTACTAATTTCTGTTAAAATGAAATTCCAGATTACATTGGGGAGACCTAAAGGGCACCACAAACTACCCAGTCATTCAAAATGTTTTCACTGCTAATTCTTCACACAAGAAGTTCCCTAATTCAGATGCAGGTCTGCAGGGAGCATTGAATAGAAACTGGCCCATTTCCCCAGGATAACTGATTCAGATGGACAGAAGCCAATGTTTTCAGCAGCAGAGACTTGGCAAGTCATCTTATTGTTAAAAGAATCAAACCAGAATAATTCCTTTTCTCTGCGTAATTTACAATCTTCTCACAAAATTGCATCTCAAAAGTAACACGGTGCTCTTCTGTGATTAGTTGTTAATTACAGAACAGGCATTATCCATTTGATCATTAGTTTTTCACCATAAATTCCTGATTTTGACGCAAGCCTAGATCAGACTTCTATGAAGTGACAAATAAATATAAAATATTAACTTCTGTTGTAAAAAATAATGGTCACAATTATTTAATTAGGACATAGGAAGAGACTACGTAGCCCCTTGAGCTCCATCCATCATTACATTAATCAAGGCTGACCTGCATCCGAACTCTTTCTATATGTCGTTGCTCCAGATTCACTGATACCCTTCGCTAACAAAATCCTATCAATTTCAGATTTAAAATGATTAACTGAGGTTTCATCCAGTGCCTTTTGTGGGGATAGTGCAACACTCCTACCTCCCTTTGTGTAAAGTGTTTTCCAAGTTCCCTCCTGAATGGTCTATCTTGGATTTTAAGGTTCTGCCTCCCTGTATTCTTCTACCAGCAGAAAAAGTTTCTATCAATTCCTTTCAAAACCTGAAACCCTTAAATGTATATATTTCAGCGAAAACAAGTCTAGTTTATGTAATCTATGGTCAACACATTTTATGTATCAATTTTTTTATTATTTATCAAAAGTATATTTTATGTACGAATGGCACAACAGAAATTATTTAGAAATATACAAATTCTAAAAACATATTCACAACTCGGAGTTTTGGACAAAACATCAAAGTCAAAGTTATTTATAAACATTCAAAAAGAAAAGACACAAAGAGATAATGGGGGAAAAGATATTCAAATTAAATATTTGGGCACCACCATCTATCTGCATGGCTTACAGAAGTCATCAATGAGTCACCTTCACCTGCACAACAGACACTACAACATAACTTCCAAAGCGACTCAATTCCAGTGTTAGCTAAAGCTTTTTGGGGCAAATATTATGTACATAATTTTTACATTGAATAAACGGTTGTGATAGCAATTATTCTATACTTTAGTTATGCTACTTCCTTTATGTTTAGCTGATGGCTCCCTTTCATGATTTTTAAAAATGAGCATATTCAAGATTGCAAGAATTTTATATTTTAATACGTATATACAGTTAAACAAAAAAATTGTGTCTGTGTAATTGCTTTCTTCTTTTCCATGAAAATGCCACACTGCAGACAAGTCTAATGCTTGTTGACAATATCTCATTTGTTTCCAAAATACTTGCTGGCCCCTCATCCTAATTTCTACCTTATTTGTGTGTTCAAAATGTCCTCTTGGTCAAGAGAACTGAGGGTGACAAAATTAGATATTTAATTGAAAGTACTTGATCTCACGTCGCAGTAGACATGTTAAGGACGTTGCTCAAACACAAAACATCATTCCTAGCCTCACTGAAATTGGGCTTTCCTATGTGGTGGACATTATTTGCTCTCTTCAAACATGAGTCAAACAGGTTTAAAACAGTATCACCAACACGTCTTCAAAGGTCTGTTCTGTATAGTTTCTCACGGTGGCAGATGGAACCTTGCAGTTATGGCTGATGTTGATAGCAGTTGAAAGACTCAATGGTAATAAAATATAGAAGGCAGGGAATAAAATTCTATGTACATAGTGCACTCCACTCTATTTCACCACAGTCTTAATTCAAGTGCAACTGATAAGAGCTCCAGTTGGCCAGTTTGCTGATTCAAGCCAGTTGACAAGGTCTACTCCTCTGAAGTCTGTATGAAGCCTCAATTCAAATTCGCCTGCAAAGGAATATTAACAACACCATTTGTGAGACTTGCAATAAAACCAATTAATCAGTACAAGCCAAGAAATTCATAGAAAATTATTTCTGTACTCTTACTGACATTTCTCACCCATCTCTTCCTCTCGGATTCTATGCTTTAAAACTGCCTAAAGCCAACAGGAAACATTTCGTTTAAGATTTGAGTCAGTAATGACATCTAAAAATCCACTCTCGTCACATCAGGGGTGGTGACAATGGGCATAGCCCAAAAAAAAAATCTGCACACCGCAGCAAGATTTCTACTCTGTTGGATTGGATTTATTTATTGTCACATGTTTCCTCCTTTACCCATGAATGAGGAAAATGCCACCTTTTCCAAGGCTGTCAACAACTAATGGACTTAAAACATGGCTTTCGAATAAACCTTTAGGGTTTTGGATTGAATAGTTAACAACCAGGATTCTGCCAGCGAGAACAGAGAATTTGGCGCTCAATCAAAGCTCCATTCACTGCAGCAAGACCAGGGAATCCCACCGACGTCAGCGGACGGGGAATTCCAGCCAATATGTGTGAAACATTAAATTATTTTTCACTGATAGTTTGTTTTATTAATTTAAAGTGTCCAATTCTTTTTTCCCCAATGAGAGGAACAAATTAGCGTGGCCAATCCAACTACCCTGCACATCTTTTGGGTTGTTGGGGGGTGAGACCCATGCAGACACAGGGAGAGTAATTGATAGTTTCATTACATTTGTTGATCAATCAGATTCCATTTCATAAGAAAAACTGTCGGTGTTGTGAGAATAAGTGTGTGGGTGAAGGAATGGAACCAGGAAACACTCAGTTGAATACAGACATTCAACCACAGGCATCTATTTACTGCACAAACTCAATAGCGAAGCTGCTTTTTGTAGAAAATTGCTATTTTATCAGTGAAGTTAACAACTAAGTTTTTCTTTCCCCCTTCATTCATGCCTATAAGGTCCAATCATGCAATGGACTAGCAGCTATTTGAACTATACTTGAGCAACTTTGAACAGGGTATTGATACCCACAGTGAAGGGCCCTGGATTGGCACTTTCCTGAGTGGAACACAGAGGTGCCACTACTACTGTAATTAGCTTTAGATAATCTAGAAAACTGCTTAGAAGAATATGTCACAAAATTTGACATAGCAAGAGCATCCAACCCTTGATGACCTTTTCCTCAGTGACCATATATGGCAGACATTGCCAGAAGAGGAGGTTACTGCAGAAGCTGGAAATCTGAAATAAAGGCAGAAAATGCTGGACTCGCTTAGCACGTCTGGGCAGCATTCATGGAAATAGAAGATGAAAGGTCATCAACTTGAAACGTTAACTGTGTATCTTTCTCCTTCAATATTACTGGACCTGCTACTCATTTATAGCATTCTCTGGCTTTATTATGGGAAGCATTGTGCTTTCGGAGGTGGCTGTTTCAGAGGTGTAACCAATTCTGAAAGCTTCCCGCTAAACCAATCAATGAATATTGGTGATTTATGAAGAATCTCTTTATAAATAGAAACATGGGTACTGCTGAAAAAAGAGACACGCCGTTGAAGTTTTTCATCTTGCACTCGTCAGAGCAGCCACGAGAACAATTTATTATTTTTTAAATATAAATTTAGAGTACGCTATTCATTTTTTCCAATTAAGGGGCAATTTAGCATGGTCAATCCACCTACCGTGCACATCTTTGGGTAGTGGGGGTGAAACCCATGCAAACACGGGGAGAATGTGCAAACTCCACATGGACAGTGACCCAGAGCCGGGATCGAACCTGGGACCTTGACGCCGTGAGACAGCAGTGCTACTCACTGCGCCACCGTGCTGCCCAGGGAGCAGCACTTTATACTACATGAGAAAAGGGTGTTGATTTGTTGACAAGTTGACTGGTCAAGGCATTACATGGAGAGAATGGACCAGGGAACCATTGTCCTGCACACTTTTGGTTAATTTAAAAAGGCACAATGCATGCACATATTCCTTTTTCCAACCAGCTGCTGACACATGTGTCACTGTTTGTATGGCAGTGGAATGTGGAGTTTCTCTGTGTCTCACAAACAAAAGACAAGACATCTGATTTTAATATTTAAATCAGGTCAGGAGTCTGGTCAGCCCAGTTTTCCTGAGTTCAAAAAACATAACAGCCTTGTGGAGATGAGACAGAGAACAGTGAATCAAACAGGTGAGGGGTTTTTAGAATGCTGTCTTTGGGCCGGGGGAGCAGGAATGTCACCTGAGCCCCTCAAGGTAATCTTCTATCACAACTGATAAATTATCACATTCCTAAATCAATGATCCCAAATGTGCCTCCACCTTTCCCTCTTGATCCCTCCACCCACCGCACCTTCTGCCCCACAGAATTGCTCCCAGTCGACACTCAAGCCATTCCCTCCCTCCCCCCACTAAGAATTGATGAGCTGACCATAGCCCTTAATCACCCAGTCGCTGGCTAGCCTATACATCTGCCCAGCTGCCTGGTGGGAAACATGGTATAAAAATTCCTTTGGGGGCTTTACCTAATGTCCTTTAGGGAAGAAAGTCTGCCGTCCATCCTTACCTAGTCTCCATGTGACTCTAGACCCACAAAAATGTGGTTGACTCTCAAATGCCCTCTGAAATGGCCTTGCAAACCAAAATGTTCAAGGACAATTAGGGATGGGCAATAAATGCTGACTCAGCCAGCAATGCCCACATCCCCTGAGTGAATTAAAAGAAAATCACAATGAGGTCCAGTAATGAAATTTGCCTGGACATCCATTTCATGTGATTTCTGGGTTTGTCTCCCCAGACATGCTCCACCTTCCTGTGAATTTTGGCGGGAATGAATTTGTTGCTGCTATTTAATTCGAAACCTCTGTAGAGTAGAATAGTGCTGATAAAGAACAGAAGTCTTAAAATGCAAAAGATGATACCTGTTGAATTTGGCCAACTGCCATCCTGCAATGTCAAGTGTGATGTTGTTCCTTGCTCGTTGGATTTGGCATCACTCTCGAAAAATGTTAGTGGCATTGTTCCCATTACGTTGCTGAGATAGCCTTTCCCTTCAATGTTACTGTGCTCCCATTGACAGGGCTCCTGAATCATTTCGTTTGCCATCTAAAAACAAAATAACAACATTAAAATAATATATGAGTCTCTCAAAACTTACTCATATTAATTTATCCTCAGTCCCATGACAGAATCACTAGTGTTTGCTACTAACTCAATCCTAAACGTCTCTGCATTTCAGTTTTAATGTTACATTTAGCTGCAATTATTTAATTTTCTTGTGATTCAAGAGTGGACGGTCAGAATTCAACCAAGTTTTTATATCTGAAGTCAAAAATGTTTGTAGAAATGATTCAAAAGTGAATATAGCAAGGAGAGTTTCACTTATGAACTGTACAACAATTTTGAGTGACTAGAATTAGAGATTTATGTCAAGTGATCCTTTCTTCGATCAAGCAACAAGTAAAAAAGCTCAATCACGAACAGAACTTTTCACTAAAATGTTTTCTTGAAGTATGACAGTGCTTAATGAAAGTGTGCTTTGTGACAAATCACGAAACATCTATCGAACACAATCAGAACACTCGAATCAAGAAGATAGCAGAGATTGGCAAAAAAGCTGCCCAATTAGCTCTCAGCTCTGGGTGGTGGGTAACCCAAAGTGACTAGGAGACAAGGACAGTTAAAATTAAGCAGGAAAAGAAAGTGATTCACTCAGCAACACTGACTTCCCCAGCCATAAGGTGAGTTTGAACTCAATTATTATTTTTAAATTTAATGGCCACAAAACAGATGAAATTACATTGAGCTTCTCATGAACCACAATGCATCATTTTCACAGTACATTCGGCTGCATCTACTAACCTCGGCAACGTCATCTGTCGTGAGAAAGCTGTCTGCTGCACTGGTTGCTGTGAAGAACAAAATGAAGCAAATTCAAGACAAATCGTGGATATCCAAATCATGTTACAGAGCAACGCGTTTCCCTCCTCACCCCTACCAAGACAAATACATTCCGTACAGGCAAGTACTCTGATCCATTCCTCTTAAGAGAAGGTTTTTAAACATGCTTTAAAGTTTGGATTACATCAATGCTGAATACAAATGTAAAACAGAAAAACACTGTTAAATTAAATCTGATACATAGGTAACTTATTTTTGGAAAATTCAATTCATTGTGATTTCTTAGTACTGATTGTCACCTCTTTCAGAAGACAATGCTTTAAGTGTTTTGATTAACAGAAATTATTTCTGAAGTACAAAGTACAGGAGCAATAATACTCCTCCACCACCTTCATCATCATAGAATCCCGGTCTCAAACTAATCAAAATAATAAACAGTCCCTAAATAGAGAAAGTAATTATAAAATTGTGATGCTCTAAGAAAGAGGGGCTTAAAAAAGTTACATGGTGAGGATAGTGAGTGAGGGTCTAATTTTAAGGTTTAGTAAAATGTGACAGTAGGGCTGTATTTCTGTGGGACTGTGTGCAAAGCAGCACTGTGGCATTAGAATATTTCCATTGAACTAGAAAAGGCTTAGCCTCATACATCAGAATTCTCATTTACCTATGCAAATATTGCTGGCACATTTTGCATTTTGGGAAAATATATCAAACCAAATCTGACTCAGATATTTTATTATTTCTCTTTTAAACTAAACAAACTAAACCTAGACTTTGGGAGGGATGTGATGAGAATGTTGGGATCCACAAAACATAACTTTTAAAAGTGGATTCTGAGGTTTCACTTTGCATTATTTTTGCTGCTCAACGCTAACTGAAAAGTACTTCAATTTGAATATTATTGGCAACCTGGGAGATGGTAGCTAGATACATTACTACAGTGTTTCTCTTAATCACTTGAACATGGTTTATTCTGCACTAAAATGTATCAGTCAGCCTTGGCTCAGTTATTAGTACTCTCACCTCCAAGTCAAAAGGTTGTGGATCCAGGCACCACTCCAAAGACTTGAGCATGTAATCCAGGCTGACACTCCAAGACAATGCTGAGGGACTACTGCACTGTCAAAATGTTCCAGCTTGCTGGAAATTAAGGCCCTGTCTGCTCTCCCAGGTGATTGCAGAGTATCCCATGACACTATTTGAATAAGGGTAAGGGAGGTGTCCAGGCCAGTACCTTCCCCTAACCAACATCTCTAAAACAAATAATCTAGATACATCGTAACGGATTGTGGCACCGTGTATGCAAATTTACTATTGGATTCCCATACATTACTTCAGTAACTACATTACAAAGGGTACTTCAATTAGTTTTTTTTTAGGATGTCATGAGTCGCTATACAAATTATTTGTTTTTACTTGTGCTTAGAAGTCAATGCTACTTAGGCATTTATACAGAGAGTTGTGCAGTACAGTGTAGAAAAGTAATGATATAATGTATCATATAGTAATGGAACTGCATATTATCCCTAGTGACCTCCCCAGGATGCTGAATTGCTGATTTCAAATCATCTTCCCTGAGAGTTGATTGCCAATTTACATTTTAGATCATTGTGACATGTAGCAACCAGCAAGGTAAAAAGGGAAAGTTGTACCGTGTAAAGAGAGAGATTGCAGCTTTGCCACTTAAAAATACTTTTGAGACCATTCTTGAAAGGCAAAGATCCCCAGGAGCAATTTTTTAAAATATTAGTTCATAGGATGTGGGCATCGCAGGCTGTGTCAGCATTTATTGCCCATGCCTAAATGCCCTTGAGGGGGCAGTTAAGAGTCAACCACATTACTGTGGATCTGGAGTCGCATGTAGGCCAGACCAGATAAGGATGGCAGATTTCCTTCCCTAAAGGACATTAGTGAACCGGATGGGATTTTTATGACAATAGTTGTATGATCATCATTAGACTTTTAACTCCAATTATTTATTTTATTTAATTCAAATTTCACCATCTGCAGTGGTGGGATTTGAACCTGGGTCCTCAGAGCATTACTCCAGATCTCTGATTTACTAGTCCAGTGACAATACCACTACGCCACCATCTCCCGATACATGGCAACCTCCAGTGCATAATATGCATGATTGAACCTCAAAACCTCAGCAGATTAAAATTTGAGTGGAACAAGGATAATGCTGCGGAAAATACCAGAAGTCCATCATGCAAATTTAGAGATAAATGCATCTCATTTGCATCTACAAGGGGCTGTGGAGGCCCAGTAATTGAGTGCATTCAGGACCAAGATTGATGCAATATTGGATTCTGGAGGGGGATGTTGAGGGAAGATTCAGTTGAGGTTTAGAAACAGCCATGATTGTATTGAATGGATGAACAAGCTCAGGTTGCCAAATGGCCTCCCCCCCCCGCTCCTATCACTGATGTTCTGTACCGATAGAAGAATCCCAAGGAAAGTAGTTAATTGTTAAATGGCTCCAAGGTACCTTTCAAGAGATGGAAATATTCATAAGCTCAGAAACTGGCTGCATTTGAGCATCTTGTACTAACCTGCAGGGGAGGGCATGGGAGAGATCTGAAATGAGTACAGCTCACATGTGCTGACAACCTGATCTTCAGATTCTCCTACTATTGCATTCATAGTCCAATCAGTCAGTTGGTCTTCCGCTGAGCATGATTCCGATGGAGAGAATTCTGCAGCAAAAATGAAAGCAAAAAAAATTAGTTCAACAATGCAAGTGCGTGACATGTTCATCATCATACTACCAGCTAACACTCATAGGTTATGCAGTTTGAGAAAAAGCTACTTATTTCTTTTCTCTAGAAGCAAAGCTTAACCAATACTGGATGACAAATTTTCCAAGCTGCTTTTTATGCTGATCTGGGAAATTCAGTGTATTATGTTACAGTTGGCCACAATATCCCTGGGCTAGAGATAAAATATTATAAAGAACCCCGCTCCTGCTTGCTTTACAGAGTCTCCTGCTGGAAAGATCCCATACAGAAAGACTGACCACAGACTGAACTGAGTGGTGATTCTCTGGCTCAGCATACTGAGTAGTCCGTCATTTCTCAATGGCTATGCTTACACCAGAAAGGTTGCTTCTTGGGTGAAACTAGTGCCAAAGAGTGGAAAACATTTTATGAATGGATTTAGTTTATTTATTTTTTTTAAACTTAAGAGTACCCATATTTTTTTCCAATTAAGGGGAAATTTAGCATTGTCAATCCACCTAGCCTGCACATCTTTGGGTGGTGGGGTGAAACCCATGAAGACACAGGAACAATGTGCAAACTCCACATGGACAGTGAGCCAGGGTTGGGATTCAAACCCGGATCCTCAGCGCTGTAGTCAGCTGTGCTAGCCACTGTGCCACGTGCCATCCCTGGATTTAGTTTAGTTCTAAAAAGAGTTAAAATAACATTGCAGAGCATCAAACGGTTCTCTTAAAAGCTTGTATGCTGCAAAAATGTTAATTTTTAAAGTGGTTTTGTAATGATGCCTAGACGAACAGTTTTTTCAGTTTCTCACCTCCTATATTCACTGTGCTGTCAACCACCATTTCCTGTGAAGCACACTGTTCTGGTGCAGTGTATGTGGTGTGATCAATTGGTAGTTTAGGTGCAACAGATTCTTGTGCTTCTAGTTTGACCTTTGACTTAATATCCTACAAAGATATAAAGAAATCATGTTTTGTATAAACAGAAATAGTTGCAAAATGTTATACTTGGTTGAAAACATTCTGATTGAAAGCATATGTATAAAGAGTAACCCATGTACTGACCCTTTTCCTGCTCTTGCTTTTTGAATCTTTTGATGACCTAGACTTCTTTTCTGTGGAAAAATAAAACCATAGATCTAAGTACTCTATACTCTTAATTCACTTTCAAAGTATGAAGAAAAACAGGGGGCTCAAGTACCTTTTTGCTTTGGTCTGTCAAGAGGTGGTAGCATTCTGTACACCCGAATAGCACTGGAGCCTTTATTGACACTCCTGTCCTTCACTTCCTCTATGTCAGGCAGTGAATTCATGGCACAACGGAAATTGGCTTTCCATGTTTTAGGCTCAGGTAAATCTATTCCTTGTCTGAACCTCCCTGCAAAGAAAATGGAAGACTTTTAAGACAACTGGGCATACATAGGCATTCAATTGGATTTCCAAATTTGGTAATCTGACAATGATCATCAACTAAAGGGAAACCGCTTAAATATTTTCAATCTTCAAACCATTCCATGTTTTTGGCGTTCACTCTACAGTGTGTTTTTGATGTATGGAAATGGAAATGATCTGCTGTCAGTACTGAAGTAACAATAGCAAATTGAAGATGAGTTAATTTAAGGCCTCAGATTGTAACAGCAGATGACAGAACCTGTCATTTTAAAATGTGCTGCAAAGCCAAAGGCAATGTGACGAGAAAGTAGACCTTGCACAACGATCATCCAAAATCAGATTGGATCAAATATATCCTCATGCTTCTTTTGTAAAAATCAGCTTTGGCCAATGCCAAGATTTATCATTTGTTTCATCTACATTTAGCTATGGAGGCAACCTTGGATATTTGTAGGTGCTCTTAACAGGACTGACTTGCAGAGAGGGCAATATTATCAGACTATTTTTCATACAGAACTTTGATTTGTTAGTTCACAAACTGTGTAATAAAAAATTGATATGCATCCAGCATCACTCTGCACCAATGTGAAGGCAAGAATAATGTTCTCTACCTGTATGTATAGCCCAGTTTCTGAAAAGACTGGCATCTGTTTCCATGTTCCATCCATGGCGGGCGGCGTGTTTCCATGGAATCTGGAACATCTTCTTTTCCTGCATTTTCAATGGAATAAATGAAGTTGATGTTATCACTTATTAATAGTGGCAGATAAATTAAGGTCAGTAATCCAGCAGTAACAGTCATGGTTTTTTTTTTATAAATTTAGATTACCCAATTATTTTTTCCAATTAAGGGGCAATTTAGCATGGCCAATCCACCTACTCTGCACATTTTTTTTTGGGTTGTGGGGGCGAAACCCACGCAGACACGGGGAGAATGTGCAAACTCCACACAGACAGTGACCCAGAGCCGGGATCGAACCTGGGACCTCAGCGCCGTGAGGCGGTTGTGCTAACCACTAGGCCACCGTGCTGCCCGTAACAGTCATGGTTTATCAGGCACGAAAAGTGGTGGTTATCCAGCCAGGGTATGCCATCAAGACTTGTCTAGTCAATAAATTCTATGAATCAAGAACTCAAAATTTCAGATCAGAGAGTTTGCATTAACAGATTATGCAATGCTGAAATACATTTTGTTCCATGCCTATGTATTGTATTTTCCAGGTAACACAATGTGGTTTTGTCACCCAGTTTGTTTCAAGCATGTGATGTGGTCACATGTTTCACTGCAAAAGCTGCACAGAAGCAAGAGAATCCAAACCTCTTTTCCCCACCTCTTCCAAGTCATGAAGGACAAAGGGTTTGTACCCTTTGCAAAGTGGGAGGAAGAAATGCCTCCACTTGAAATCACCCATTTGTGAGTAGAATATAAAAAATATACAGAAATATCATTTCAATGTTAATTAATTTTTCAGAGCTGTGCATCTGTAGAAAGCATTACGTTAATTAATAGGCACTTGCCTTATTAATCCAATCCAATCCAGAAATTGTATTAGAATTTATCTGTAATTCCAGCCAGGATCTCATACGCATTCTTGCCACAGGCATATTTTGAGAGAAGTACTGGAAAAATAAGCAAAATGTTAATATTTGCAACACAGGAAGGATTTTGACTTAGTGTGTAAATGCATCATCACCTAGTAGAGCACTGATCCTTGCATTACCCCAGGAAAATGTCCATTTCTCTGGTCTGTAGTTGAGTTGGTTGAGTAGTCAGCGCAATGGCATTGTGTGTCTGGCCAATGCACCCGGGAGGGGAAAATTTTGCCATACTTCTATTTCTTATCGGCCGCTCAGTTCTCTGTTGGGAAGTCCCCATGTTTTGCTTGGGAAGCGAATTGTATTAGTCAATAAGCCGTTCAGTTCTCACTGACCCAAACTCTCGTTGTCATTTGATTGAGCTACCAGAAGCTGACAACTGCTATGAAGTTTACCCCGACCTAAAATACTGCCTACAATGGATCAGTTTTGTTATTCAAAGACCGCATTTCCAAAATTCAATTCTAAGCGAGTTAGATTTGTTGGGGCGTGTCTATAGCTATATATGTAGACTTTAGCCATTCTTAAAATTACTTGTCTCGTTTTCAAAGAATTTATTGCTGTACAACTGAACTCTAATACTTTGAAAGGTTATCTGATTGTGTGTACGTGTTGCTCCATCAAGTGCAAGGCGGGTTATGCCACTAGGCGGACATGAGGCGACGTGAGGCGATTAGACACGGAAGGGCGGTGCTTCCTGAATTGTGAGTGTGGCCCACAATGTAATCCGGAGAGATATCAAAAAAATAAACCTCCCGCTCTCCGCTACGGCAGTAGGACACTGTCAGCAAACAAGTTAACCGTCAACCTGTGAAATGTCAAGACTTTAATGTACAATAGCATGCATGATTCCTTTTAAAAATAAAATGTGCATCCAACTTTATAATTTTTTGCGACTGCAAACGACAAAGCCGCATGCATGAAGCTCAAACCACATACGTGCGGGTTTTATTTGCATGTATACGTCTTAAATTTTGCAAAGTGTCTTAGTTGAAGCGCCTTTTACCATACACGGTACTGAGATCCCACGCTGCACAACTCTAAATCTTAACCCCAATTCAGGAAAATAGCAGCTTGCTGTAAATCCAATATTAAATTATCACCAAAAATATATATATTTAAATTAATGATTATTATTGCATGATCAGAAACTTGACAAATACGATGCCCTGTTATTATTTCTTCACTACTTCCGCCGTTCCGATTAGTTAAATTGTTCCAGTGTACAGAAGGTGCATTACAATAATTATTGTTTGAACTCTTTCTCGGTGTTCAAGCTTAACATAATAGAAGGGTTCTAATATTTTTAAAAATCTTATTGCAGGATAGACTGCAATCTAATGCAATAAAATTATTATTCCTTGATAATTTCTTCTATAATTAGACCTAAAATTTAGCTTTCTTAGATTTCATTAAATTGCACAGTTCCTTAGACATTTCAGTTGTTGCAAACCTGTGCCGAAAGCGCATCCGGTACAACACGGGCAGGTCCATTACATTATATTACATCCATGTACAAAACAGCAAAGCAGCTACCTGAAGTACAGCCGGTTTGAAACTCTGTACCGCTCTTGGCGACCCGTTCAACAAGATCTCCTCAGTCGTTCTGTGGTTCTCAGGGGCTTGATCGCTACATTAAAAATCAAAACAGGACGCGGGATTTCCCACCAACACTCATGATAGACTCGGCTGGCCAATAGGAGCTCTTGGCAACTGTCCCAAATTACAAGGGCGACACCATTGGTAAGGCTGTAGCTCTCATCATTTCGGGGAAATCATGCTGTTTATATTGCTTTGCAGTGAATGGGGGAAGTACGCGGCCACGGCAGGGAGTACAGATAAACAAGCACTAACATAATGCAACAGCTTGCATTATTTTTTTGATAAAAGCTTAATTTATGTGACTTTCTTTCTATTTTTGCACAGTTGATTCGTCTCTGATAATTCAACTTCTATTTTTCTCAAGTCCTTTAAGTTTCAGCATAAATAAACCATTCTACATATTTGTTTTGTGAATCAAAACAACACAAATTACACAGTGGCAAACTACAAAATATGAATCTTGCAAAAGATTGCAAAAGATCTCAGATCTGAACAATTATAAAATATATACTGCCATTAAATGTATCACTTAAATAGAAAAGTATATTTAAAAACAAAACAGCAACTTAAAGGTTGTGAGGATTCACTAAATAAAATGTTGAGGGTTGTGTTAATGCAAAATGGCACTCGTTTCATGCTACCTCATGTAGACCCCTTGAGAGATTTTAACTCATACTTGCACAGTATTAAAGTTGTGCCCCTATTGTTCCTGGTAATCATACATACAATGCTACTATTAACTTTTAAAAAACTACTTTTGTATTCACAGATACCATGCTGCCGAGGTCTTGTTTTGTTACATCACAATATGTAATATATAAAAGGAGGAGAATAGAAGCAATTTGTTTCCATCAAGGTACACATAAAAGTGAGCCAAACCTTGCAATTGGCAAAATTCCCGTAGTAAACAATTAAATTTGGTGTGGTCTGAGTTCATATTGAATTAACAGAAGTTATACTTTGTTGACCTAATGTAACACAGCTGGACTTCAAGAGAATAAAATTCTGTACTCTGGGCCGCACGGTAGCACAGTGGTTAGCACTGTTGCTTCACTGCACCAGGGTCCCACATTTGATTTCCACTTGCATCACTGTCTGTGCAGAGTCTGCACGTTCCCCCCGTGTCTGTGTGGGATTCCTCCAGGTGCTCCAGTTTCTCCCCACAATTCCCAAAAGACGTGCTTGTAAGGTGAATTGGACATTCTGAATTCTCCCTCTGTTTACCCGAACAGGTGCCGGAATGTGACGCTTTTCACAGTAACTTCATTGCAGTGTTAATGTAAGCCTACTTGTGACAATAATAAAGATTACTATTATTATAAAATGTTCTTACAAAACAGCACATCACTTGACTGTGAAGGAATCCACACATCTCTGCAACTAACAAGTTAAAAGCTACATCTATAGATGCAGATGTGGCTTTTTCATTTTTACTAACAGATCACCTGTGGAAAATGTCACATGACCAGGGATCACATTGCTCACATTGTGTTGCGAATGTGTAGTTTGTAGATACATAGAAGATAGGAACGGGGGAGATCATTTGACCCTTCGAGCCTGCTCTGCCTATCGATATGATCATGGCTGAGCCTTTATCTCAACACAACACTCCTTGCGCTCTGCCTATATCCTTTCATGCCTTTAGAGTCTAGTGTCTATTTCCTTCTTAAATATATTCAGTGACTTGGCCTCAACAACCTTCTGTGGTAGAGAGTTCCACAGATTCACCACCTTCTGAATGAAGAGGTTTCTCCTCATCTCAATAGTAAATGGCCAACCCCGTACAATGAGACTGTGACCCCCTTTTCCAGAACCTCAGCCAGGAAAAACATTGTCCCTGCATCCAGTCTGTTCAACCCTGACAGAATTCTATATGTTTTAACAAGATCCCCTCTCATTCTTCTAAATTCTAGTGACTACTGGCCTAGTCAACCCAATCTCTCCCCTTATAACAATCCTGCCATCCTACAAATCAGTCTGGTGAACCTTTGCTGCACTTTCTCTAAGGAAACTCAAATAATTCATGTGATTTAGATTATAACTTTTAGGTTGGATGTTAAATGTAATATAAATGGAAAAAGCTTGGGCAACAAACTGATAAGCAATTCTAAAGTAAAGGTCAATTAAACAAACTAAGGTTTAATTGACTTGGGTTTATCCTACAAAGTCTTCGCATTAATAGAAGGAAAAATGAACATTGAATGATTCATCTCTAAACTTGTAATGGAAACAGGAGGTCTCAAGAAAGTATTGTAAAGTCTTATCAGTAATACAAATTATTCATATGGCTTACAGAATCAAAGTGGAGCATGGAAGCTAAAATAGTTTATTTGCATTTCTGTTTGAGAACATCCCAAAGTGTGCCACGTTGTCATGGAGATGGGGTAGAAGGACCCTTTGTTTAATTTTTCAGTGTGTGTTTATTGACGAAAGCAAGTAGTTCAGTTTGAGGATCAGAGGCTGTAGCCACTTTGCTTTAGTATAGGCTGCATCTTACCAGATTGAGAGAGACAAGGAAAGATATGTCAATTGGGCCTACATTTCAAGCAGAGAAAATACAACTTAATTGTTCACTGCACGGAATACAGATGGGGCTCTATTTAGTTTGGATTTTGCGTGGAGAACGCAATTGCAAGATTTGTTCTATCTTGCAGCTACTAGTAGGAATATACAGTGCTCCTCACAGAGCCATGTGTGGCAGGAAGCAATCAGCAGTTAGTTTGGGAAGCTGTAGGAGGGCAGTTGGGTATCTGCCGACAACCTAAACAAGAAGCTGAGGCATTCACATTTGTGAGGCCTGTAAAAACTATGTTGAGGGTCACATAGCCAAAAAGCTAATGGAAGGACCCCATTGGATCTTTACCTCACTGAATAGGCAGTTCAGTGAGCCAGTTCAATGAGGAGTATTAAAGTGAATTCCTGAGGACTGTGACAAACTTCCAGGGTTGGTCCCAGAAAAATGAACGAACCTTCAAGGTTGCCTAAGGCAAGGAAACTCTTGCGTGGAAGTAAAAAAATAGAGCTAAGTTTATAGCATATGTTTTTCTAACCTATAGAGTTAGGTTGTGCTGCTTGTTTTGTTTAGTTTCTCTGTACATACAATAAAATTGTTTGTTTGACAATGTGAAATTTTGTGACATAGTTCTGATAGTTAATTTCCCGATGTTTAGATTTATTCTTAAATATTAGTGGGTCATACTTCAATACACACAGAAAGCAATTTGAAAATGGCGTGTGTTTCTGAACTGAAGCCGAAACTGACAGGGGCAGTTCAATTTGTAAAGTTTCCTGAGCCAACAATTATTCAAGGAATGACCTATTTACTTAACATTTAGGCATACAATTTGATTGGGTGAAGTGAGCACAGCATGTTAATGTTGTCTCAAACAGCACGTAATATTTATGTTGCTTGCTAATTATGATGACTCAGGAATGTAGCCTGTAGTACCCGCACTATCCATTAGCTGTACACCTGTTTGGAAGACAGGATATCAGGCTCTGAAGCCTCTTTGTCAGCCAACACTTCTTGTGTCGCAGTCTGGCCTCACCAACCACCTCACTGCTCACATTAATCCCACCCTTCATTATGTTTCGCTCTCCTACAAATACTAAAACACATTTCACTGCTCCGCCCTCTCACCCTACACACATATTCACCACGATTGCAATCTTTCGCTTCCCACACTTTGCATCTCATGCACTGCATACCAATCCATGCGCATTTATAAGGTCATTCTCTAAATATCCACAAAACGAGGTGCTGACCGGGGTTAGGAGAGAGTAATCTGCGATTACTCAGCATCCCCGCATCCACCGCACTCTGGGGTAGGGAATTCCACAGATTCACGACCCTTTGAGAGAAGCAATTTCTCCTCATAACAGCAAAAGAACAAAGAAGATTACAGCATAGGAACAGGCCCTTCGGCCCTCCCAGCCTGCACCGATCCAGATCCTTTATCTAAACCTGTCGCCTACTTCCCTCTGTTCCCTGCCCGTTCATATATCTGTCTAGATGCATCTTAAATGATGCTATTGTGCCTGCCTCTACCACCTCCGCTGGCAAAGCATTCCAGGCACCCACAACCCTCTGCACAAAAAACTTTCCACGCACATCTCCCTTAAACTTTCCCCCTCTCACCTTGAAATCGTGACCCCTTGTAATTGACACCCCCACTCTTGGAAAAAGCTTGTTGCTATCCACCCTGTCCACACCTCTCATAATTTTGTAGACCTCAACCTCCGTCTTTCCAACGAAAAAAATCCTAATCTACTCAACCTTTCTTCATAGCTAGCACCCTCCATACCAGGCAACATCCTGGTGAACCTCCTCTGCTCCCTCTCTAAAGCATCCACATCCTTCTGGTAATGTGGTGACCAGAACTGCACGCAGTATTCCAAATGTGGCCTAACCAAAGTCCTATACAACTGTAACATGACCTGCTGACTCTTGTACTCAATACCCCGTCCAATGAAGGCAAGCATGCTGTATGCCTTCTTGACCACTCTATCGACCTGCGTTGCCGCCTTCAGGGTACAATGGACCTGAACTCCCAGATCTCTCTGTTGATTAATTTTCCCCAGGACTCTTCCATTGACCGTATAGTCCACTCTTGAATTAGATCTTCCAAAATGCATCACCTCGCATTTGCCTGGATTGAACTCCATCTGCCATTTCTCTGCCCAACTCTCCAAACTATCTATATTTTTCTGTATTCTCTGACAGTCCTCCTCGCTATCTGCAACTCCACCAATCTTAGTATCATCTGCAAACTTGCTAATCAGACCACCTATACCTTCCTCCAGATCATTTATTTATATCTCAAACAACAGTGGTCCGAGCATGGATCCCTGTGGAACACCACTAGTCACCTTTCTCCATTTTGAGACACTCCCTTCCACCACTACTCTCTGTCTCCTGTTGCCCAGCCAGTTCTTTATCCATCTAGCTAGTACACCCTGAACCCCATACAACTTCACTTTTTCCATCAACCTGCCATGGGAAACTTTATCAAACACCTTACTGAAGTCCATGTATATGACATCTACAGCCCTTCCCTCATCAATTAACTTTGTCACTTCCTCAAAGATTTTCATTAGGTTTGAAAGACATGACCTTCCCTGTACAAAACCATGCTGCCTATCACTGATAAGTCTATTTTCTTCCAAATGTGAATAGATCCTATCCCTCAGTATCTTCTCCAACAGTTTGCCTACCACTAACATCAAGCTCACAGGTCTATAATTCCCTGGATTATCCCTGCTACCTTTCTTAAACAAAGGGACAAGATTAGCAATTCTCCAGTCCTCCAGGACCTCACCCGTGCTCAAGGATGCTGCTAAGATATCTGTTAAGGCCCCAGCTATTTCATCCCTCACTTCCCTCAGTAACCTGGGATAGATCCCATCCGGACCTGGGGAATTTTCCACCTTAATGCCTTTTACAATACCCAAAACTTCCCCCTTCCTTTTGCCGACTTGACCTAGAGTATTTAAACATCCATCCCTCGCCTCAACATCCGTCATGTCCCTCTCCTTGGTGAATACCGATGCAAAATACTCATTAAGAATCTCACCCATTTCCTCTGACTCCACGCATAAATTCCCTCTTTTGTCTTTGAGTGCACCAATCCTTTCTCCAGTTACCCTCTTGCTCCTTATATGCAAATAAAAGGCTTTGGGATTTTCCTTAACCCTGTTAGCCAAAGATATTTCATGACCCCTTTTAGCCCTCTTTATTGCGCGTTTGAGATTTGTCCTACTTTCCCGATATTCCTCCAAAGCTTCATCAGTTTTTAGTCACCGAGATCTTATGTATGCTTCCTTTTTCATTTTAGCTAGTCTCACAATTCCACCCGCCATCCATGGTTCCCTAATCTTGCCATTTCTATCCCTCATTTTCACAGGGACATGACTGTCCTGTACTCTAATCAACCTTTCCTTAAAAGACTCCCACATTACAAATCTGGATTTATTCTTAAACAGCTGCTCCCAATCCACATTCCCTAGCTCCTGCCAAATTTTGTTATACTTAGCCTTTCCCCGATTTAGCACTCTTCCTTTAGGACCACTCTCGTTTTTGTCCATGAGTATTCTAAACCTTACGGAATTTTGATCGCTATTCCCAAAGTAATCACTGACTGAAACTTCAACCACCTGGCCGGGATCATTCCCCAATACCAGGTCCAGTATGGCCCCTTCCCGATTTGGACTATTTACATACTGCTCTAAAAAACTCTCCTGGATGCTCCTTACAAATTCTGCTCCATCTACGCCTCCAACACTACATGAGTCCCATTCAATGTTGGGGAAGTTAAAATCTCCCATCACGCCCACCCTATTGCTCCTACATTTTTCTATAATCTGTCTACGTATTTGTACCTCTACTTCACGCTCACTTTTGGGAGGCCTATAGTAAAGTCCCAACAATGTTACTGCACTCTTCCTATTTCTTAGCTCTATCCATATTGCCTCAGTGCTCGAATCCTCCATCATGCCCTCCTTAATCACAGCTGTGATATTATCTCTGACCGGTAATGCAACTCCTCCACCCCTTTTACCTCCCTCTCTATCCCTCCTGAAGCATCTTTACCCTGGGATATTTAGTTGCCAGTCTTTCCCTTCCCTCAACCAAGTCTCAGTAATACAAATAACATCATATTCCCAGGTACTAATCCAAGCGCTAAGTTCATCTGCCTTACCTGCTACACTTCTTGCATTAAAATAAATGCACCTCAGACCATCTGTCCATTTGCGTTCATCATCTCTTCCCTGTCTACTCTTCCCCTTCGTCACATTGAGTTTATTATCTAGTACCTTACTGGCTTTAGTTGCTGCCTCTTTACTGACCACTAACTTCCTAATCTGGTCCCCATCCCTCTGCCACATTAGTTTAAAACCTCCCCAACAGTGTTAGCAAAAGCACCCCTTAGGTCATTAGTTCCAGTCCTGCCCAGGTGTAGACCATCCAATTTGTAATGGTCCCACCGCCCCCAGAACCGGTTCCAATGTCCCAAAAATCTGAACCCCTCCCTCCTGCACCATCTCTCAAGCCACGTAGTCATTCTGACTATTCTTGAAATTCTACTCTGACTGTCTCGTGGCACTGGTAGAAATACTGAGATTACTACCTTTGAGGTCCTACTTTTTAAACTTATCTCCAAACTACCTAAATTCTGATTATAGGACCTCATCCCATTTTTTACCTATATCGTTGGTGCCTGTATGCACCACAACAACTGGCTGTTCACCCTCCCCCTTCAGTATGTCCTGCAGCCGATCTGAGACATCCCTGACCCGTGCACCCGGGAGGCAGCATACCATTCGATAGTCTCGTTTTCGACCACAGAAACGCCTGTCTACTCCCCTTACGATTGAATCCCCCATGACTATAGCCCTGCCAGTCTTTTTCCCTCCCTTTTGTGCAGCAGAGCCAGCCACGGTGCCATGAGCCTGGCTACTACTGCCTTCCCCTGGTGAGTCATCTCCCCCAACAGTATCCAAAACGGTATACCTGTTTTGGAGGAAGATGACAGCAGGGGACACCTGCACTGCCTTCCTGCTCTTTCTCTGCCTTTTAGTCACCCATTCCCTGTCTCCCTCACCAATCCTAATCTGCGGTGTGACCAAACCACTGAACGTCTTATCCACGACCTCCTCAGCATCGCGGATGCTCCAAAGTGACTCCATCCACAGCTCCAGAGCCGTCATGCAGTCTAACAAGAGCTGCAGCTGGAAACACTTCACGCACATGAAGGAGCCAGGGGCATCGGCCGCATCCCTGAACTCCCACATTGAGCACCAGGAGCATAACACGGGTCTGGGAACTCCTGCCATTTTTACACTTTATCTTAACTGACTACAAATATAATATCAAATAATGAATAAGTGAAAGGAATAAAGATTTTACTTACCAATCACAATACTTACCAAAACACGAAGAGTTGAATTTCTCCCAGCTACTGCTAATTGGAGCACTTTCCTTACCAGCCAATCAGGTCACTGCTTTGCTGTGATGTCACTCTTTCCGACAGACCCCTGGCCCCACCGAAAATCTGAAGGCCGCTTCTCCGGCAGCTGTGTCCCCGCCGCTCGCCTCGCTCTCACTGTCTCCCCGCCGCTCTCCTCGCTCTCACTGTGTCCCCGCCGCTCTCCTCGCGCTCTTTCACTGTGTCCCCGCCGCTCTCCTCGTGCTCACTGTGTCCCTGCCGCTCTCCTCGCTCTCACTGTGTCCCCGCCGCTCTCCTCGCTCTCACTGTGTCCCCGCCGCTCTCCTCACTCTCACTGTGTCCCCGCCGCTCTCCTCGCGCTCTTTCACTGTGTCCCCGCCGCTCTCCTCGCGCTCTCTCACTGTGTCCCCGCCGCTCTCCTCGCGCTCTTTTATCCTGTGTCCCCGCCGCTCTCCTCCCGCTCTCTCACTGTGTCCCCACCGCTCTCCTCGCTCTCATTGTGTCCCCGCCGCTCTCCTCACTCTCACTGTGTCCCCGCCGCTCTCCTCGTGCTCACTGTGTCCCTGCCGCTCTCCTCGCTCTCACTGTGGCCCCGCCGCTCTCCTCACTCTCACTGTGTCCCCGCCGCTCTCCTCACTCTCACTGTGTCCCCGCCGCTCTCCTCGCGCTCTTTCACTGTGTCCCCGCCGCTCTCCTCGCGCTCTCTCACTGTGTCCCCGCCGCTCTCCTCGCGCTCTTTTATCCTGTGTCCCCGCCGCTCTCCTCCCGCTCTCTCACTGTGTCCCCGCCGCTCTCCTCGCTCTCACTGTGTCCCCGCCGCTCTCCTCACTCTCACTGTGTCCCCGCCGCTCTCCTCGCGCTCTTTCACTGTGTCCCCGCCACTCTCCTCGCGCTCTCTCACTGTGTCCCTGCCGCTCTCCTCGCGCTCTCTCACTGTGTCCCCGCCGCTCTCCTCGCGCTCTTTCACTGTGTCCCCGCCGCACTCCTTGCGCTCTCTCACTGTGTCCCCGCCGCTCTCCTCGCGCCCTTTCACTGTGTCCCCGCCGCTCTCCTCGCGCTCTCACTGTGTCCCCGCCGCTCTCCTCACTCTCACTGTGTCCCCGCCGCTCTCCTCGCGCTCTTTCACTGTGTCCCCGCCGCTCTCCTCGCGCTCTCTCACTGTGTCCCCGCCGCTCTCCTCGCGCTCTTTTATCCTGTGTCCCCGCCGCTCTCCTCCCGCTCTCTCACTGTGTCCCCACCGCTCTCCTCGCTCTCACTGTGTCCCCGCCGCTCTCCTCACTCTCACTGTGTCCCCGCCGCTCTCCTCGTGCTCACTGTGTCCCTGCCGCTCTCCTCGCTCTCACTGTGTCCCCGCCGCTCTCCTCGCTCTCACTGTGTCCCCGCCGCTCTCCTCACTCTCACTGTGTCCCCGCCGCTCTCCTCGCGCTCTTTCACTGTGTCCCCGCCGCTCTCCTCGCGCTCTCTCACTGTGTCCCCGCCGCTCTCCTCGCGCTCTTTTATCCTGTGTCCCCGCCGCTCTCCTCCCGCTCTCTCACTGTGTCCCCGCCGCTCTCCTCGCTCTCACTGTGTCCCCGCCGCTCTCCTCACTCTCACTGTGTCCCCGCCGCTCTCCTCGCGCTCTTTCACTGTGTCCCCGCCACTCTCCTCGCGCTCTCTCACTGTGTCCCTGCCGCTCTCCTCGCGCTCTCTCACTGTGTCCCCGCCGCTCTCCTCGCGCTCTTTCACTGTGTCCCCGCCGCACTCCTTGCGCTCTCTCACTGTGTCCCCGCCGCTCTCCTCGCGCCCTTTCACTGTGTCCCCGCCGCTCTCCTCGCGCTCTCACTGTGTCCCTGCCGCTCTCCTCGCGCTCTTTTATCCTGTGTCCCCGCCTCTCTCCTCGCGCTCTTTCACTGTGTCCCTGCCGCTCTCCTCGCGCTCTCACTGTGTCCCCGCCGCTCTCCTCGCGCTCTCTCACTGTGTCCCCGCCGGTCGCCTCCCGCTCTCTCACTGTGTCCCTGCTGCTCTCCTCGCGCCCTCTCACTGTGTCCCCGCCGCTCACCTCGCGCTCTCTCACTGTGTCCCCGCCGGTCGCCTCGCGCTCTCTCACTGTGCCCCCGCCACTCTCCTCGCGCTCTCTCACTGTGTCCCCGCCGCTCTCCTCGCGCTCTCACTGTGTCCCCGCCGCTCTCCTCGCGCTCTCTCACTGTGTCCCCTCCGCTCTCCTCGCGCTCTCTCACTGTGTCCCCGCCGGTCGCCTCGCGCTCTCTCACTGTGCCCCCGCCACTCTCCTCGCGCTCTCTCACTGTGTCCCCGCCGCTCTCCTCGCGCTCTCTCACTGTGTCCCCGCCGCTCTCCTCGCGCTCTCTCACTGTGTCCCCGCCGCTCTCCTCGCGCTCTTTCACTGTGTCCCCGCCGCACTCCTTGCGCTCTCTCACTGTGTCCCCGCCGCTCTCCTCGCCCCCTTTCACTGTGTCCCCGCCGCTCTCCTCGCGCTCTCACTGTGTCCCTGCCGCTCTCCTCGCGCTCTTTTATTCTGTGTCCCCGCCGCTCTCCTCGTGCTCTTTCACTGTGTCCCCGCCGCTCTCCTCGCACTCTTTCACTGTCATCGCTGTTTTAAATCTGTTACTCCTTATCCTAAAACTCTGAGCTCTCATTCTAGATTCCCTCAGAAGAGGAAGCATCTGCACCATGTCTACTTTGTCAATACCTTTTATCATCTTATATACATCACTTAGATGTCCTCTTATTCTTCTAAACCCTAGAGTATAGGCCTCAACTGGTCTATCTTTATAAGACAAACCTCTCATCTCTGGAATTAATCTAGTGAACCTCCTCTGAACTGCCTCCAATGCAACTATATCCCTCCTCAAGTAACTGTGGAACCCATTACCGCAGAAGGATGTGGAGGCCAAATCATTGAGTGTATTTAAGACAGAGTTAGATAGGTTCTTGATTTAAAAAGAGAGCAGGGGTTATGGGGAGAAGGCAGGAGAATGGGGATGAGAAAAATATCAGCCACGATTAAATGGTGGAGCAGGTTCGATGGGCCGAGTGGCCTAATTCTGCTCCTCTGTCTTATGGTCTTATGGTAAGGGGACCAAAATTGTGCACAGTACTCCATATGTGGTCTCACCAATGCCTTTTGTACAGTTGCAGAACACTTCCCTGCTTTTATACTGTGTTCCTTTAGCCATAAAGGGCAAACTTCCATTTAACTTCCTTAATACCTGCTGTACTTGCATACTAATTTTCTGAGAATCATGCACGAGGACACCCAGATCCCTCAGCACTGAAGCACTCTGAATTTTCTCTCCATTTGAATAGTAGGTTGCCTTTGTAATTCTATTTTTCCGACCTTCTGGGAAAGTATGATATGTCTGCATTTGTGACAAATGCAAACTTAAATGTTCTACACAAAATAAACTTTAAAAAGCCAGTCTGACACGAGTACTGACCTGGGAGTCTGCTATGACTAGTCAACCGTTAATAGACCTGAATGAGTCAGAGGAAATACTGCTAATGGCTTCAGGTGTCTTATTTAAAAAAGCATGGATAACAGCCTGAATTTGGAGCAATCAACACAAAATTATACTGTGTCCCGGGGACATACGGTCCTCTCTTAAATACACAACCTACACTTTTCACAGCAGAATAATAGCGAGTTACATTGTATAATGTTCCTGTTATTTTCAACAATTTGATGAGATCCACATTCTCATTTCCACTACAATACAAGATGTCAAAAGTATAAATAAAACAATTTAAAAATGGCCTTCTCACACACTTTTGAGTTGGAATCAGGAATTCACACCTCTTCAAAATTCCTCACCATCAGCAATTAATTTTTGATAGAACTTAAAAGATGCCTCCTTACCACAATCACACTGTGAAATGCTGGGGTACAGGTTAGATTCCACAACTGGATTTTAGCAGTCGGATAATCTATAATCCAACTCCACTGCAAATATCCTGTCATATATCGAAGGTTGAATTTTCCGGACCCCTGTGGACTGTTTGCAAATGGACAGGTCATAAAATTCCCCTCTCCACCCTCTCACACACTCCCAACCCATGCACAATGTTATGTGGCGTAGGTGAGACCTTGGGCCTCGAGTCCCCTCCGCCCTAATTGAGTTCCTTAAGTGGCTAGTTATTGGCCTCTTAATGGTTGCTTCCCATCTGACCTGAACTTTGAGGCTGGTGGTGGAGTTCAGAGTGGGGCATACCCGCAGGTCGCCCTGCTCAGCCCTCAGGCACGAAAGTGGGGTCACCTCCCTCAAGGACCTCCATCTCACATCAGGTGCCCCCTTCCCCAAGTTCTCCTCCCATAGGTGCTACCTCTCTCCCGCCCCCGCCAGCCTCTCCAGCAAGATTCCCACACTCCCCCTTTCCTCCAACAATTCCTCCCGGGCCTCCCACCCTGCCATAAGACATCCCATACTTACCTGGCCTTGGATTCTGGGACTTAGAAACTGGGAACTGTGTGTAGTTACAGTTCTGGCCATCCCTGCTAATGACACTGTTGTGATTGCATAGCAGCCAGCCAATCTGATTGGCCACCAGCTCCCTGAGGTAGGACGTCCATCGACGGCAGCATGGTAGCATTGTGGATAGCACAATCGCTTCACAGCTCCAGGGTCCCAGGTTCGATTCCGGCTTGGGTCACTGTCTGTGCGGAGTCTGCACATCCTCTCCGTGTGTGCGTGGGTTTCCTCCGGGTGCTCCGGTTTCCTCCCACAGTCCAAAGATGTGCAGGTTAGGTGGATTGGCCATGTTAAATTGCCCTTAGTGTCCCTTAGTGTTGGGTGGGGTTACTGGGTTATGGGGATAGGGTGGAGGTGTTAACCTGGGGTAGGGTGCTCTTTCCAGGAGCCGGTGCAGACTCAATGGGCCGAATGGCCTTCTGCACTGTAAATTCTATGATCTATGATCTATGATCCAAGGAAAGGTTAAATGGCATTCCCCACAAACTCTTTGGGTGGCGGGGCAAGAAAGCATGCTAGCCGAAAAACCCTGCCCGAAGTCACAAGCAAAGGCCAACCCTAGACCCACTGAGGTACAGTGACCTTGGTCTCCAATGGCTCAATATTTAAATTCTCATCTTCATTTTGCTCACCTTCACATTTCCCTATCACCATACTCTCCACAAACCCTCCAAACCCCTGAACCTTTAATTTTTCTGACCCCAATCTCTTTGCGAATCTCTCCACCTTTTGCTCCAATATTGTGGCTGTGTCTTCAGGCACTTAGGCCGCACTCTCTGAAATTCCTTCCTTTCTCCACCCCCAAACCTTCAAAATCCCTCTTTGCACATAAAGCATTGATTAAAATCCCTGACTTTGGACGGAATATTCCAAAAATTAGGTTAAGTGTCGTTTTAGGCATGAAAAACAGTGCAAATCCTGCTGCACTTTTGAAAAAATATTCCCCATGTAGAAAATGCTGGGCCTGTGGCACGAACCATCTGATTCACCCGTCTCAGGGGTCACTGAGCAATTCTACCATTTTGGTAGAATTTAATGAATGGTAGCATTTAAACAGCTCCACAACACCTGGTCTCGGTCACAGCAGTCAAAAAGCCTGCTCCCCACTTTACAGAGGGGTCCTCACCTATCTGTTGAATACCATGGAAGGCAGAAGGTCATCAATTTACTCACAGGCTGTCAGGCAATCCTCCAGCAAGGTGACGAACACTGCCTGGGAGATGGCGGCCACGCTGGTGAGTGCCAGCAATCTCTACAAGAGGACGGCGGTGCAATGCCGCAAAAAAATGAATGCCCTCCTCTGTTCTGCCTGGGTCACCATCTTGTCTTCTCACACCACTCCCCATTTCAGTTATTCTTTCCCATGCCAAATGCTGCCATCTACCAGGACCCCAGCACCTGACCTCCCACAAGCTTCCTCATCTCCTCACCTTGTCCTGGCGTCTTTACAACTCATCCCTGGTCACACAGCATGTCCATACATGCCAGGACTCATCGCCATTTCACCTGCTGACATCAGCACCTTTTGTCTTCACGCAGGATAAGCTTGCTCACAACTGTCACGAGCAACCAAAGACGGGCGGTAGCATGATGGAGCTGGGTATCCTCTTGAGGAGTGAGCCCTGGAGCTCGCAGGGGAGGAGCAAGAACGTGTCTGTGCTGAGATTGAGATGGACCTGAGAGAGAAAAGTGAGGGGCCTCTGCACTTTCACCCAGCTGCCCAAACTCACACGAGTGCTGCGTGTCCCAGACCTTTGCCCCAGCCATGAACTAATACCATGTCCCTTCCCTTGCAGGAGAATCATTTGCCTGGTCCATCCACCAGCAGGGATCCTGCACCCCCCTCCACAGCAGTTCAAAGGAGAAGTTAGAGGAGGACACAGAAGATGCATCACAGCTGTCACCTGCACCCTCCACCTGCACAGAGACACATCAGTGGGCGACCTTAGCAGACAGGCTTCTCGGTCCAGTGAGAACCATACTGCTGCTGATGCACGTCAGGCAGAGGTAGGAAGGTCCCAGGGATCGGACAATCGGTCTGCTGGATCCCAGGACTCAGCTTTGCCCATCCAGGTGCCATTCCTCTGGCATTATTTGTCCCTCAGCTGCTTGAGATGCAAAAGCAAAGCCAGGAATACCAGGAGGGAGTGTCAGTGACATTCCTGTGACTGCAAGGCCGAATGGAGGAGTCCCAAAGCCTTACCTCGCAGGTGATTGTGTCAGCAGTACGAGGCTTCGGTGGTAGACGTAGTGGAGAGCCTGGGACCCGAAGATAGATCCATGGTGGGAGATGTCCGAAGCATGGCACAGTTCATGAGCTCCATAGTTAAGGGCATAAACTGCGTGGTGCAGTCACTGGTGGGCAACTACAAGTACCAGCGTAAGAGGACAGTGGGGCGTCTGGCTTTTAGTGCAACTGCCCTTCTATCCCATGGATTGACCCAGGGGCCCACAAGCACCCAGAGGGAGGAGGATCCGCTGGTGCACACCCTTCACCCAGGAGACCCTGGGAATGCCCTGCCCATCTGACTCCCCCACTTCCAGAGACCGGTGCACCTCAGGTTCAGCAGACAGAACCCGGTGGCACTACAACACAGGTGACCCCCCCCCCCCGGAACGTAGGCCAGAGCCCTCCAGGTCTCGGCCCTCCAGATGACAGCCAGCAAGGGCAACTCAGGCATCATGGCGTGGTAGACTGCAGCCCACCTGGGAACACACCTAGATGTAGTGGGAAGGTTTGTAAGGTTAAGATATTGTAGGTGCACAGCATGGGCACAGGTGAAAATAGACACTTGTAGCTTAGGGACACTGTCATCTGTCTAATTCTGATCTATAACTGTATTAAAGAAAATTAATGCTCACCACTTTTAGGCTTCATAAGTTCCTTCTTTTTTTTTTATAAATGTTTTTTATTGAGTTTTCATATTTTATATATGACAAATTACAAATTATTAGAGAGAAAAAAAGAAAACACAAAAATTTAACATGAATATTTACAGGTAAGCATCTTCATAACAACAATTGTGGCCGCCCCCTTTAGCCAGCATACATATTTTACATTCCCCAATATGGCCGAGGCACATGTTTATAGGCATTTATTTATAGTTTGGTTTTGGGCCTTAGCTTGCCATCAAACCCCCATAACGAGCCCGTAACCCCCCCACCCCCCGGCTACCTTCCCCCGATTCCCGTCCATTTTCCCCTGATTCTTGGCCACCCGACTATTCTTCCTCTTGTACGTTGGCCACAAACAGGTCCCGGAACAATTGCATGAATGGCTCCCACGTTCTGTGGAAGCCGTCGTCTGACCCTCGGATGGCGAATTTGATTTTCTCCATTTGGAGAGATTCCGAGAGGTCGGACAGCCAGTCTGCAGCTCTGGGCGGTGCTGCTGACCGCCAGCCAAACAGGATTCTACGGCGGGCGATCAGGGAGGCAAAGGCAAGGGCGTCCGCCCTCCTCCCCAGGAATAGATCGGCCTGGTCTGAAACCCCGAAGACCGCCACTATCGGGCATGGCTCCACCCTCACTCCCACCACTTTGGACATAACCTCGAAGAAGGCTGTCCAGTACTCCACAAGTCTGGGGCAAGACCAGAACATGTGGGCGTGGTTGGCCGGGCCTCTTTGGCACCGCTCACATCTGTCCTCCACCTCCGGGAAGAACCTACTCATACGGTTTCTTGTTAAGTGGGCTCTATGTACCACTTTTAGTTGCGTCAGGCTGAGCCTTGCGCACGTGGAGGTGGAGTATAAGTTCCTTCTTAATGGAATTGCACTTCTCACCACTGGGACACAGTTGCTCTCACAGTCCTCCAAGCGAAGTCCTCCAAGCGATGAGGTCCTCTCAGTGCAGTTGTTTAATTTGCAGTGACAGGACTCAGTCATGATCCATGGAGTCCCAGACCCTCACCCCAATCCTCCCACCAGAGCGTAAGGACAGAAGAAGGTATGTGCTCATGCTCACTCTGGGATGAGCCAGCGAGTCTGTGTGCTGGCATCAGACAGACAGGAGTCGGACATTAGCAGTACTTCTGAGGAAAATCATAGATCTTTTTTCCTGAGAAGCATCATCATCCTAGTTGTCCTCCTCTGTGAAATGTGAAGTAATTAGGGCATCTCTAGCCCTCCTGCCCATGCGCACCCTCCCGCCTCGCCACTGTCAGCAGGCTCATAATCCACCGACAGCAAAGTTAGTGACCACCAACAACAACCCCGCCCCCAGCAAGTAATGCCAGTGACTTCCAATAGCTGCTCTCCTACCACCCCTTGCCACCTCTGCCACCACACCTTCCTCCTCATGCAGAGCTGCCCAGCAGCCTCTGTTCCCTCGGACTCCATGGTGCTCAGTAGAAACAGTGGGTTCTCCGGTCCCCCCTAGCCATGTGTTTCTCAGCAGCGCGCTGTTCGCTGGCAGTGGGATTCTCTCTTCCCGCCACTTGTTAATGGGATTTCCCATTGATGTCTCCCCACATCACCGGGAAATGCACGGGCAGGGTATGCTGGCAGCAGGAAAAGAGAATCCCAACAGCTGGAGAATTCCGACCAGTGCTGCTCACCTCCTACCTCCCTCTCGGAGAATATGGCACCTGCTTCCCATTTTTAAAATGCAGCAGTGATTCACACCGGTCTGATCTCACAGCCGGTGAGTGGGAAGATTGGGTGAGGGTGGAAGATGCAACATTAACCCCGCTAAGTATATGGGCAGAATGGTAGCACAGTGGTTAGCACTGTTGCTTGACAGCACCAGGGTCCCAGGTTCAATTCCCAGTTTGGGTCACTGTCTGTGCGGAGTCTGCACGTTCTCCCCGAATCTGCGTGCGTTTCCTCCGTGCACTCCGGTTTCCTCCCACAAGTCCCGAAAGACGTGCTGTTAGGTGAATTGGACATTCTGAATTCTCCCTCAGTGTACCTGAACAGGCATTGGTGTGTGGCGACTAGGGGACTTTCACAGTAACTTCATTGCAGTGTTAATGAAAGCCTACTTGTGACGATAAAGATTATTATTATATTAGACTCAAATTCATGCAAATCTCGTTCGTGCCCAGGATCACATCCTCGGAAGGGCCTGAGAAGATAATTCTTCCTTATCTCTCGTTCGGATCAGCATTTGTCACCACATGTTTTTGTGAAATGATATGTTTTTCTACTGGCGCTATTCACCTAAACAATGTAGGGCCAGTTTGGCGGGGTGTTTCCCACAGGCTTTTCGGGTGAGATCCAGACTGATATTCACCCTCATTTAGTCGTTGTTTGGGGCCTTGGGGAGTTTCTCTATGGTCCAGCCCACACTTAGAAATGTTTTCAGCAGTGGGCAGCTGAACTCGCCGGCAAGACCGGCTGCTGAGAGATTGGGGCGCCGTTGTGAAAGTTCCGATCTCGAAGCGAGTTTGAGGGTCCCCCTTACCCCCATCCATGGGCAATGCTACCCCCCCAGACATGGGCATTACCCCCCTCCCCCCTATGAGGACACCCTGCAATGGGGTCACTGAGGGCTCCCCCTTTTCAGGCCCCACACCCCCTTTTTTCTGTGGCCCTTCATTCCCTCCACCATCATAACACCCCTCATCCCCTCCTTTCGTGGGCATGGACCCCACAGTCCCCAGCCCTTGGTAGTGTCGACCTTGCACCCGGGCTGCCAGGAAATGCTACTGGCACAGTGGCAGTGCCGACCGGGCACCCTTACAGTGTCAAGGTGGCACTGCCAGGGTGCCCAGGCGTTAGGAATACTATGCTTCCCTGTTTCCAATCACTCGGGGGCTTCCTATGGCCTCCGAGACCCTTGGGTTGCCATCACGCCTGCTCTGCGTTTGTGGAAACCAGTGCTAATCTGCCTTCCCGATGCGGCCAGTGACTCCTGGGCACCGGTGTCGGAATATTTAAATGAAGCTAATGGCTCATTTAAATATTATTGGGCATGATCCAGATTGTGCCAGGCGTCATGATTTGGGTGATTAGCGATCGGCCCGGAGCCTGGCGGGAAGCCGCATTTGGGCCTCTCCCAGGATTCACCCATTGCGCCCGGCTCCGTGTGTTCACAAACTCGTGTCCTATATTTAATGGTGCTGCACAAATGGAAGTTCTAGTTATTGCTATAATTCATTTTGTTACAAAGGGGAATAAAATATAACATGCTGCAAGAAATGCAACAGGACATTTGCTAGTATAAATAAATAAATTGAATGCCTCAATCAGATTATAGTTGGCAAATTATTTATTCTACTCTCCCTTTATACTTTTTTATTTCATAGCTGTATACATCTATTGAACAGTACACATGAAATCTTGGGAATCAAAATGTGTTCCCTTTTCATATTTTGGTTGTTAAAACGCACCAGTATCAGCATTGCCTCTATTTTTATTGCGGTACATGGGTAATTTGTTTAAGTATGTGTCCCTTTTAACTATTTTAGCGTGACTGCCTATGTGCAGTTGCTTAAAGGGGCTAAGTTGCACGCAGTCTTCACAGGGATTTTAGCGGTGTTTCTTCCAGGAAACATTGCACAGTACATGACATCATTGGGTACATGACTTATTGGAAAAATGGACAAAAACTACACTTCATGTAACATTTGGAATAAATGATTTACAGAATCGTCAATTATTAATGAGTTTTATGTTAAAATGTCCATCACTTTTCAGTGTGATTAATAGTCCAATGTATTATCAGTCAGGTCTGCCAGATTGCCCATTGTCCATACTCATTATATCAGGGTATTTCAAGTGCAGGGCGTGACCCGTGGGTGGGTCACGGGTGGATGTTGGGAGGGTCGCGGAACGATTGGTTGCCACGTTCCGCGGTGGTCCCGATCACGGGAGAAATGCCCAACAGCGCTGCCGGCTTTAACATGAAAATAAATGAGGCTTTGTGGCGTCTCCTGGCCAAAAGCGGCAGCAGAGAGCAGATCATGCACCCTGCACACAGACTTGATATCAAGTGCTCTCCTGGTATGTGCTTTGGCACCAATCATGGTAAGAAGTCTTGTTTCAAACACTAGCTTTCGGAGCACTGTTCCTTCATGGCGACATCATGGCCAAATCATGAAGCATTGTTGCTTTTAGTTTCCAGCTGCTGGCAAGCAAGTTATGTGAACTGTGAATATGAAAACCACGACCAGAGACTCTGGTCTAATGACTGTGCGCACGCGACTGGCGGCGATTCTCTGGTCGTCAGAGAATTGCGGGAAGGCGTCAGACCTGATCAAAGGTCCAATGCCCCATTCTCCGCCCCCCGCGCCGAGCGCGATTGCGGCGCAGAGGCTCGAAGAATCCTGGCCCATATGTGTTATACTGGCAAATGAGAGGAGAAGTTTCAGATTTTGAAAGAGAAGTGGTGGGTGACTCCAAATTAAAAGACTACACTGCTGTAGCTGACCTGTAATAAATACCACATCGAAAGCATGCCAAAAGCCCATGAGGCTGTGAGCATTCTGGTGTAGCATCTCTCAGATAATCTAATGCTGTGTAAAACACGCATTTTGTTGTTAATGCCCGTCACGGTGACCTACATGTGCGAGGTTAGATTTTCCGTTTTCATTTAGAGCGGCACAGTGGCATAGTAGTTAGCACTGCTGCCTTACAGCTCCAGGGTCAGGGTTCAATTCCGGCCTCGGGTGACTGTGTGGAGTTTGTATGTTCTCCCCGTGCCTGCGTGGGTTTTCTCCAGGTGCGCCGGATTCCCCCCGCAGTCCAAAGATGTTCAGGTCAGATGGATTGGCCATGCTAAATTGCCGCTTGGTGTCCAAAAAAAGGTTAGGGGGGGGTTACTAGGTTACGGGGATAGGGTGGATGTGTGGGCTTAAATAGGGTGCTCTTTCCAAGGGCCGGTGCAGACTTGATGGGCCGAATGGCCTGCTATGCACTGTAAATTCTATAATTCACAAAGGAACTGGCTGCTATCTGCACCTGATATTTGCATTTCCCTCTCTTCCTCTGAACCTGATTCAAGTGAAATTGTGAGGGCCAAGTAGGCTTCCCTTTTACATTAAAGGTAAGCGAACGTGGCATGGGTCGCGAAGATCGACCGGTGTGGGTCGCGAAGGCCGGCCGGTGTGTGTCCCAAAGGTCAGCCGGTTGGCAAAAGTGGGTCTGGGATAAAAGTTTGAAAAACACTGGTCTAGACTAATACTTCAATTAAGTATGGGGTGTGCTGGTTGGTGCTACCTTCCCAATGAGATGTTAAGCGTGGGAATCTGTGAAAGATTCCATGAAGAAGACTATGGAGTTCACTTAATGCTCTGGCCAACATTCCTCCATCAATCAGCATCACGAAGACAAGTCATTTGGTTATTGTGTCACTTTTCTGTGTGCAGATTGACTTATCAGCTTGTCTATGTAATTCGAATGATAGCACTTTGGAAGCTTGAGTAATCGAACAGCACATTTAAATGCATCTTAATTCTTTCTTACACACAAATGTAATTGTGAATGAATTTACAATGCCATGAAATCTACTTTCTTTAGGCACTTGCACGGTTAATATTTTGTACCCATTGTTTGGAAGCTGACAGAAAGCACACATTTGAGTATAAAATGCTTTTAAAAATACATTACAATATTTCATTCCAGTGACAACACAGATTTGGAAAAATGTCCTGAGAGTTTCATTTCCCTTCAATAATATTTTAGAGTTGAATTTCATGATGTTATACGAAGGTAAGTTTTGTATTAAATGTTTTCTACCTTCACTATTTTTACAGTCTTTCTGACTTCTGGGCTATTTGTGTTAATTCTTAAAACCTCTCTTCAAAGCCTAGCTGAGGTCAAATAACGAATGAGCCAATGTTGGAGAACCTGTCTAAACATCAGCCCTAATCACATTACAAAAGAAAACCTCTTATATTTTCTCAGCGTGTACCAGTGCTGGTGTTGGAGGTAATGAGTGAGTTGGTGCTTAGGGTCAAGATATCTCCATCAGCAATGGCTAGCAGGGTGCTTGGCACCGCTGGTGTCTAACTTATTTTTTTCTCACATCGCACTCCTAGAGCCTTTGTTAGATTTTCAATGCTTCCCTCTCCCTCAACTTTGCTGTTTTAATCACTGGGATATCTGGTTTGCATGTACATCTGTTATTTCTCTAAATTCTCTCATCACACCTTCTTCTCCCTTTTACTATTATAAGCGCTGTAATTTAATAATGTCCTGTTTGTCACGCGATCAATTTACAGACCGCTCTTGCACTTTCCTTGTGTATTTTTCCCATTCCACTTTCCTCCTTATAAATTGTTCATCTATAACATTTATCAATTTTGGTCAAAGGGTCATAGGCATGAAATGTTAACATCATCTTTTTTTCTTTCTCCACAGATGCTGTTGCGTATATCCAGGATTCTCTCTTTTTATTTCTTGACTGCCATGAATTGGCTGCATGGGACTTTTCGAGCAAGTAGCCACTTTTAGATATGTCAAGTCATCAAAATATTTAGTTCTGTATCTTTTGGGGGAAAAGAGCCACATAATCTCAAATTATGATATTCAATCCACCTCCCATAATTTGCCTGCAAGCCAGTGCCCAGTCAATAAATCAAATTAAACCTAAACAGATGAAGCGGCAGTAAAATGGACAACATAATATTCTGACCTTGACTTTTGTGCTAAGGTCCTGGACTGGATCTTGAACTGACAACCAAACGTGAGTTGGCTACCCACTGAGCCACAACTGGCAGATGTGTTTGTACTGCTTCCTGGTGGCCAACCATGCAAGGCACTGTTAAGGACTAGTCACGTAGTCACTGCCTGAAGAATGATTCATCATAAATTAGTTACAAATAGGAGTCAGTTACTCTAGATTCTTTACCCAAATGCAGAAATAGGATTTGAACTCTGAACCTATTGATTCAAAGAATATAATGCTGGAAATTAATGCTGACTAGTTGCAGACAAAAAATGTGTATGTTTGTATGTTCAGTTACACAACTCAACAATTCATTACACAAACTCAGTAATTCATACGCAAACAAAATTGACAGGTTCACAATCATCAATCAATGAGATGATCTTTCATCAATATATTCATCTTTTTGTTTAAAGGAGAAAGATGGAAATTCAGGGGGAAAAAAGGGCAAAAGATGGGGGGGGTCAGGGTACAGAACGCGGGGAGGGGTGGGAGGGCAGTGGAGCAGTGGGCGGGGGTGGGGAGACCAAGAGGGGCAAACATAAAGGTGGGGGGGGGGGAGAAGGGGGGGCAACCGGTGGTGGGGGAGAGGGGGGAGGTGTACAACGCTGGTTGCAATAAGCTACACATGGAGATGGCGAGAAAGGGGAGCAGTTGGTGGCCATTTTGAATGGTCCGAGAGCGAAGGCAAGCACGATCAGACAGGGCCAGGCCCACAAGGTAAGCATGGTTAACCCCACAGGTTTGCACAGTTACATGGAACGTGAGGGGCCTCAACGTGCCGGTGAAGAGATTCAGAGTCCTCACCCATCTTAAAAGTTTGTGGGTGGATGTAGCCTTCCTACTGGAAATAGACCTAAGAGAGACAGACTGACAGTGAGTAAGGAAGGGCTGGGTGGGACAAACGTTTCACTCATGTTTCGATACAAGAATGAAGGTGGTGGCTGGGGTGAACATATTATGGTAACCATTCACCACTGTACTACATTGTACCACACTGTTGCCCATGTGGGCTCCACCTATGGACCATTGTACTGTACTACACTGATTGTATCATGTTGGTGCCCTTGTGGGCTCCGCCCCCTTGAGGGGAGGTATAAAGAGCAGCTGCCCTGTAGGCAGCTCTCAGGCAGGCACTGTTCTAGTTGATGGTCGCATCAATTTAACCAACTGTAACATCGCTATGGAAGCAGCCCTCAAACCTGACCGACTGGAACTCGACCCATAGGCCACGGAAGCCAAAGGGATTTTTTCACATTGGCTCCGATGTTTCGAGGCCTACCTCGCCACCTCCTCCTCGCCCTCCGTCACCGACAAACAGAAGCCAAGCCTCCTCCACGCCCGGGTGAGCCATCGAATCTACGTACAACTCGAGGAAGCCTCCACTTACGTAGACACCCACGTGATACTGAAGCGCCTATACATAAGGCCAGTGAACGAGGTGTACGCGTGGCATCTTCTCACCACTCGCTGCCAACGCCCCAGGGAATCGCTGGAGGAGTACCTACGCGACCTCAAAGTCCTCACGCGAAGCTGCAACTACAAGGCCGTCACGGCCTCCCAACACATGGAACTCGCCGTCCGGGACGCCTATGTGGCTGGGGTCCGGTCCAACAACGTCAGACAGCGCCTGCTCAAGAAGGGCACCCTCGACCGAGAAGAGACGATAAAACTAGCTACCTCCCGAGATGTAGCGTTTCAAAGCCTCAACGCTTTCCCTTCCGATCACATGACCCCCTCGTGGACTCCCGACCAGAGAGTACCCCAGGCCTGTGCCGCGCGGCTGCCCGCCCAACCCGGGGGGCTACCCTGCTATTTCTGTGGCCAGCACCCCAGGTACGCTGCCCGGCTCGGAATGCGAACTGCAGCAACTGTGGCAAGAAAGGACACTTTGCCAACGTTTACCTGGCCAGGTCCGAGTCCTCCAAATCACAGGCCCGACTCTCAGACTGACAGGCCCGCAGACCCGCAGCATGGCTGCGTGCCTGCTGGCTCTGCCCTCTCAGGACGCGTCACCCGCCTCGTGTTGTCCGTGGGGGCAGCCATCTTCAACTCCACACAACACGTGCCACTCACGGGGGCCACCATCTTGGCCACTGTCTCCCACGTGGCCCGCCATGTGCGACTCATGGGGGCCGCCATCTTGGACGCCATCTTCCTCGCCGCCCAACACATGCGACCGACGGGGGCCGCCATCTTGGCCGCCATCTGCAACGCCGGCCGACACGTGCCACCGATGGGGGCCACCATCTTGGTACCACACCACCACCCCTGACCATGCCGGCTACCCGCAACTCGGCGCGGTCACCCTCGATCAGACACGCCCAAAGCACCTCCGGAACTCCATGATGACCGTCCAGGTCAATGGACACGAAACGCCTTGCCTGTTTGGCTCCGGGAGCACGGAGAGCTTCGTTCACCCAGACACGGTAAGGCGTTGTTTGCTCCAAATCTCCCCCGCACTTCAAACAATTTCCCTCGCTTCCAGATCGCACTCAGTGCAGATCCGGGGGTACACTGTCGTGAACCTCGCGATACAAGGCATCGAATACACAAACTTTAAGCTATACGTACTCCCCTGCTCTCCTCTTCTGTTGGGACTGGACTTCCAGTGCAACATCAGGAGCCTGACCCTGAATTTCAGCGGGCCCCTACCCCACCTCACTGTATGTAGCCTCGCGACCCTGAAGGTCGACCCTCCCCCGCTCTTCGCAAATCTCACCACTGACTACAAACCCATCGCCACAAGAAGCAGGCGGTACAGCATCCAGGACAAGACATTTATCCGGTCCGAGGTCCAGCAACTCTTGCGGGAGGGGATCATCGAGGCCAGTAATAGCCCCTGGAGAGCTCAGGTGGTGGTCATCAGGACTGGGGAAAAGAACCAGATGGTTGTAGACTACAGCCAAACCATAAACCGGTACACGCACCTCGATGCGTACCCCCTCCCCCAGATAGCAGATATGGTTAATCAGATCGCACACTACCGAGTCTTCTCCATGGTGGATCTGAAGTCCGCATACCACAAGCTCCCAATCCGCCCGGAAGACCGCCACTACACGGCCATTACGGCAGACGGCCGCCTCTTCCACTTCCTCCGTGTCCCCTTCGGCATCACCAACGGGGTCTTGGTCTTCCAAAGAACAATGGACCGAATGGTAGGCCAGTACGGGCTGCGGATCACATTTCCGTACCTGGACAACATCACCACCTGTGGCCACGACCAGCAGGACCATGACACCAACCTCCAGAAGTTTCTCCAAACCACCCAAGCCCTCAACCTCACTTATAACAAGGAGAAATGCGTTTTCCGCACAACCAGACTAGCCATCCTCGGCTACATCGTGGAAAACGGAGTTCTAGGGCCCGACCCGACCGGATGCGTCCCCTCCTGCAAATCCCCCTTCCCCTCTGCCCCAAGGCCCTGAACAGGTGCCTCGGGTTCTTTTCATATTACGCCCAGTGGGTCCCCAAATATGCGGACAAAGCCCGCCCACTAATCAAAGCTACCATCTTCCCTCTGGCGGCTGAGGCCCGGCAGGCCTTCAGCCGCATCAAGGCAGATATTGCCAAAGCCACGATGCGCGGTGGACGAGTCCGTCCCCTTCCAGATGAAGAGCGATGCATCAGAGGTCTCCATCGCCGCCGCCCTCAATCAGGCGGGCAGTCCAGTAGCATTTTTCTCCCGTATCCGCAACGCCTCCGAAATTTGACACTCAGTCAAAAAAGAAGCCCAAGCCATTGTGGAAGCTGTGCGCCACTGGAGGCACTACCTCGCTGGTAGGAAGTTCACCCTCGTCACCGACCAACGATCGGTAGCCTTCATGTTCGATAATACACAGCGGGGAAAGATCAAGAACGATAAGATCTTGAGGTGGAGGATCGAACTCTCCACCTATAATTACAATATAGTGTATCTTCCTAGGAAGCTGAACGAGCCCCCAGATGTCCTGTCCCGCGGCACGTGCGCCAGCGCGCAAGATGACCGACTCCGGGCCATCCATAACAACCTCTGCCACCCGGGGGGGTCACCCGGCCCCTCCACTACATCAAGGCCCGCAACCTGCCCTACTCCACCGTGGAGGTCAGGGCCTTGACCAGGGCCTGCCAAATCTGCGTGGGGTATAAGCCACACTTCTATCGACCGGATAAGGCCCACCTGGTAAAGGCATCCCAGCCCTTTGGGCGCCTCAGTATCGACTTCAAAGGGCCCCTCCCCTCCACCAATCGCAACACGTCTTGCCTCAACGTTGCTTCCCCTTTGCAATCCCCTGCCCCGACATGACCACGGCCACCGTCATTAAGGCTCTACATGGTATCTTCACCTTGTTCGGTTTCCCCACTTACGTCCACAGTGACCGGGGCTCCTCGTTTATGAGCGACGAACTGCGTCAGTACCTGCTCGGTAAGGGCATCACCTCGAGCAGGACTACCAGTTACAACCCCTGGGGAAACGGACAGGTGGAGTGGGAGAACGCGACAGTATGGAAGGCCGTCCTCCTGGCCCTCCCGTCCTGGAATCTCCCGGTTTCCCACTGGCAGGAGGTCCTGCCCGACGCACTCCACTTCATTAGGTCACTCCTTTGCACAGCCACGAACGAGACCCCTCATGACTGCCTGTTTGCTTTCCCTAGGAAATCCACCTCTGGGGTCTCGCTTCCATCCTGGCTGAAGACATCGGGGCCTGTCCTACTCCGCAAACACGTAAAGAGCCATAAGTCCGACCGCCTGGTCGAGAGGGTCCAGCTCCTTCACACCAACCCCCACTACACATGCGTAGAGCACCCCGACGGCCGACAGGATACGGTCTCCCTCTGGGACCTGGCATCCGCAGGATCCCCGATCATCATCCCAACCTACTCCCCCTCCCCAACCTACACTGAACAGCGCCCCCGCCCCTACATGGCCTCCACACCCCCTCCTATACTCCCTGCCCCTTCGCTGACCCACAGGAATGAAGCTCCTGAAGATACGCTCCCGGAGTCCGCGCCTGTGCCGCATCGCGAGTTCACCACCCATGCCCACACCGACCGCGTTCAACACCCGTGCCCACTGCGAAACTAGATCTCCGGTGATCGCAGCACATGATCAGGGTGCCGGACAGCCTGAACCTGTGAGCCCTTCACCCCCGCTGGACTTTAATTTTGTTAACAGGGGGTGAATGTGGTGAACGTATTATGGTAACCATTCACCACTGTACTACATTGTACCACGCTGTTGCCCATGTGGGCTCCACCTATGGACCATTGTATTGTACTACACGGAATGTATCATGGTGGTGCCCTTGTGGGCTCCGCCTCCTTGAGGGGAGGTATAAAGAGCAGTTGCCCTGGAGGCGGCTCTCATTGCAGAGCAGTCGCAGGCAGGCACTGTTCTAGTTGATTAAAGCCACTGTTCACTTCAACTCTCTGTCTCGTGTGAATAGAAGGTCACATCAGTGGCCATATGAGTGAGCAGAACAATTTCATTCATGGCGACGAACACAGTGAAGGACCTAGGGGGCGATTTGTTATGGTTAACGAGATCCTGGAAGGGGCCCCGATAGTTTTGGTAAATATATATGCACAGAATTGGGATGACGCAGAGTTCATCAATAAAACGATGGCCGAAACCTAGGACTTAGAAACCCACCTAGTGATCAATGGGGGCCATTTTAACTGTGTGCAGGACCCGCGTTAGACAGATCCAACCCCAGGACAGATAACGTGTTAGGAATGGCATGTGAATTGAACATATTTATGGAGCAGATAGACCCATGGAGATTCCACCACCCGGGGGAAAAACAATTCTCCTCCTTCTCCCACGTGCATAAGGCCTATTCAAAAAGAGACTTTTTTGTAGCGGGGAAAAGGCTTCTTGCAGGGGTAACAAAGGCTGAATATTCCACCATTGTAATCGCTGACCATGCACCACATTACATCGATGTGTGGTTGGTGAAGGGACAGACCCAATGGCCCCCATGGAGGCTGGATGCATCTCTCCTCGCCGATAAGGAATTCAACATTGAAATATCCCAAACCATCAACGATTATGTATCCTGCAACCAGAATGGGAAGGTCTCAATCTCCAGGCTGGACATGCCGGCAGTGGGAGAGAACAACAAACAGGCGTTGGAAGCAGCGTTAGGGCTGGGCGAAATCATGGAGTGCATCAACTCCATGTAATCAGGGAACGTGCCGGGACTAGATGACTTTTAAAAAAGATTCTCAGCAGCGCTGGGCTCTCATCTGTGGGAGATGTTCAATGACTCCTGTCTAAGGGGGCTCTGCCGCTCACGCGGGCCCAGGCCACAATCTCACTGATCACCATGAAAGACAAGGAACCGACAGAATGAGGATTATCCAGACTCATCTCTCTCCTGAACACTCATGCGAAAATCCTAGCGAAAGCTCTGGCAAGGTGACTGGAAAGCTGCCTGCCAGATGTGATCACGGAAGACTAGACCGGGTTTGTTAAAGGAAGACAACTAACAGTGAACGTCAGATTCCTGCTGAACATAATATTGTCCCCATGTGGGGAGAGGACACCAGAGGTGATCTTCTCCCTGGAATCTGGGAAAGCCTTCGATCGAGGAGAATGGAGGTGCCTCATGGAGGTACTTTCATGGTTTGGGTTCGGAGAGGGTTTCACCACGTGGGTGAAACTCAAGGTACAGCGCCCCCATGGCGAGCGACAAACACCACCAGCTTTGAATATTTTTGACTGTACAGGGGAACGAGGCGGGGTGCCCTCTATCTCCGCTCCTGTTTGCGCTGGCAATCACCCTTAGATTAGTGGATTGGTGGATGGGCAGCTGAAGAGGGGCAGAGAGCATAGAATCTCACTCTATGCGGATGACCTGCTCCTCTACGTGTCGAACCCCCTAGCCAGCATGGGAAAGATAACCGGGTCTCCTCAGGGATTCGGCACCTTCTCAGGTTACACTCTTAATCTGGGAAAGAGCAAAATCTTCTTGGTAAACCCCCAAAAAGGAGGAGGAGAGCTGGAGGAATTACCTTTAAAGTAACCAAAACCATGTTCAGGTACCTGGGGGTCCAGGTGGCCCACAACTGGACGAGGCTCCAAAATGGAACCAGTCCGGCCCGGTGGAGGTGAAGAGGGACCTGCAAAGATGGGACTCGCTCCCTCTTTCACTAGCCGGAAGGGTACAGAAGGTCAAAATGAACGTGTTGCCTAAGTTCCTCTTCGTCTTCAAATCGCTCCCAATATTCATCCCAAAATCCTTCTTCACCAAAGCCGACAAATTAATTATGACCTTTGCCTGAGGGGTGGGAGAGAGAAAGAGTGTCTACAATATGGAAATCCATTTTACAATGAGGGCGGAACGTGGGGGGCCTGGCCCTACCAAATCTTCTATTCTACCGCTGGGCAGCCAATGAGGGGGCAGCTAAGGGAGCCGGAGGTGGATTGGGTTTGAGTGGAGGAGGCCTCCTGCATGGGGACCTCTCTCTGAGTGCTAGTCACCACATCACTCCTGCGCTCCCCACCCCCCTCCCACCATACTCATTCTAGGAGCCCGGTGGTAGTAGCCACCCTCAGGACGTGGAACTAGTTTAAGCGCCATTTTGAACTGAGCGTGATGTCCACGGAGGCCCCCATCAACAATAACCACAGGTTTGCACCGGCAAGGATGGACGCTACCCTTGGGGTGTGTTTTTGGGGGAGGCTGGACAGAGGAACGCTGATGGTAGAGGACATGTACGTTGACGACAGACTTGCGACGCTGTGGGAACTCACAGAGTAGCTGCAGCTCCCGCAAGGGAATAAGCTCAGACATTTACAGCTGCGTAATTATCTCCATGAGGAGACGTAAGTGTTCCCCAAAAGACGAATGCACACACTCCTGGTCACGATGATAGGGCTGGACTGGTTAGGGGACAATACATCCAGTGTCATATACAGGAGGCTCATAGAATAGGTTAGGACTCCACTGGTGGGGAGAGGAACTGGGTATGGAGATAGGGGGAAGACTCTGGATCGAGACACGGCACAGAGTCAACTCCACCTCCTCCTGCTCCGGGCTAAGCCTGATGCAACTCAAGGTGGTACACAGGGCACACCTTACTAAGACACGCTTGAGCGGTTCTTCCTGGAGGTGGAGGATAGTCCGAAAGGTGCCGGGGGGGGGGGGGTCCAGCCAACCACACCCATGTGTTCGGGACCTCCCCCAGACTTGAGGAATTCTGGACAGCCTTCCTCGAGGCTGTGTCCAAGGTGGTGGGGGTTGAAATGGAGTCATGCCCGTCGATGGTGGTCTTCGGGGTGTGGGAGCACCCGGAGCTCTAGACGGGAAAAGAGGTGGACGCCCTGGCCTTCACATCACTGATCAGCAGGCAGGCAGAGACTCAGCGTAAAGGCTCTCAGACTGGCCAAATTTCTGAGGCTAGAAAAAATGTAATTTGAAATAAGAGGGTCTGAACAGACGTTGCAGACCACGTGGAGCAAATTCACAAACCTACTCACAGACTTGTTTGTAACCAGCAGCCAGCTGGGGGTGGGGGGGTGGTAGCTGTGGGGATGGGGGGGGGGGGGGAAACAGAAAAGGGGGGGTGGGTTAGGGATGGCCACCCAGAGAGAGGTGAGCTCGAGGGAAACGGGGAAGGAAGGGGGACGAGGGCCATCTACTTGAGGCAGCACAGGCCTCGCCTCTAGGGAATCAGGAGTAACAAGTTAAGTGTCAGGAACTCCAGTGGAACACGACAAACTGCTCTGAAAATCAAACATTGTTGGACAAATGTAAATACTGTATTATCCAGCATCAAAGCCCCAGTCACGACCATGGTGACAAGCAGGGGCCAGAGGCTGGCCCTTTAAAACCTACCTCATTCTACGATACTGTAAGGGCCCGATTCTCCCCCAAACTTTCAGTTAATTTTTGGCGGCTCTACCGGCGAGTTCCCCACCGTTATTCATTGACACTTAGTAACTTTTTTGGGCTCTGGGGAGTTTCTCACCAGTTTAGCTCACACTTAGCACTGGGGGTGGGGGGGGGGGGGGGGGGGGGGGGGGGGGGGGTGAACTCAGCGATTGGGTCGCCATTTTGAAAGGGTGCCCCGAACTCGAGGTGAGCTTTAGGGTTCCCCACCCCACACCCCCCACCCATGGGCAATGTCACCCCCCACACACATGGATACTACTGCACACCACCCAAGTGAAAACACCCCACTATGGGGTCCCAGGGGGTCCCCACTCTTCAGGATCCCCCACACCTCCTTTCAGAACGTCCTCCCTTCCAGGACCCCTGCCCATCCCCAACCTTCTGAAGGTCCCTACTTACCTTCCCTGCATTTCCCCTCCCTTAAAACCCCCTCTCCACTCTCATTTCATGGACATGGCCCCCTTGCCTCCTGACCCTTGGCAGTGCCACCCTGGCACTCGGGTACCCTTGTACTGCCTCCCTGGCAATGGCAGTGCCATATGGGCACCATGGCAGTGCCAGGTGGCAGTGCTAAGGTGCCCACGTTCTAGGGGGGGGGACAGGAAGTCACCTTGCACATATCCTGACCAGAATTGCGGGAGGGCACTGGATCCCATGCAGGCAGGTCGTACGTAGTTTTACGACCTACTTCCGCAAGTGTCATTCGGTCCCGTCCATTTGGGGCAGGGTTCCGACTCCGATATCTCGCGGGTCTTCAGAGAATCCCGGGAGGCGCGGTGCCTGTCGGGAGGTTCGCTGGAGGCCTCTCCTGGCATTCTCCGGCCACGTTATGCTCTAGCGAGAGTCCAATGCAGCCGGAGATTCATGCCCATTGTGTGAAACTCAGCTCTTTTTCGTTTCTTGTTTATTCTATAACTGTTAATTGAAATACCAATAAAAATATTCTCAAAATTAAATAAATAAGACCAGAAGATACAGGGGCAGAATTAGGCTATTTGGCCCATCGAGTCTACTCCACCATTCAGTCAAGGGGCTTTTCACAGTAACTTCATTGAAGCCTACTCGTGACAATAAGCAATTTTCATTTCATTTTTCATTTCAATCATGGCTGATATGTTCCTCATACCCTTTCTCCTGCCTTCTCCCCATAACCCCTGATCCGGGCTGTCCCGCCCTTTTCCTCCCAAGAGAGCACCTTGTAGAAGAGCTCTGAGGACACCCCAGAATTCACGTCACAACTGTCACCCCCACCCTCCACCAGTGCAGAGACACGCACCTCGGTGGGAGGATGTAGTGGTCAGGCTTCTGGGGCACATTCTGGTGAGCACCACACTGTTGCAGATGCACAGCAGGTAGAGGCAGGAACGTCCAGGTCAGACAGCAGTCGGTGGTCTGTTGGATCCCAGGACCCAGCTGGGTCCCAGTCAGATGCTGAGCCTCTGGACCAGGTTTACCCGGATCTGAGGCAGATGATAGGATGTGGCTGTGAGATTCAGAGGGGGATGTCAGCGACCCTCCAGCGGGGCCATAGCCGATTGAAGGATCCCAGAGGCTACGGGCGCAGGAGATGTTGCCGCCAATGTGTGGCACTGAGGCCAACACTGCTGGGGTGATGACCGCAGTGAAGAGCCTGGTGCACGACGTCAGCAGCATGGGTGGAGGTGTCCAAGGCTTGGCTCAGTCAGTGACAGCCATGGCTGACCGCCTCGACAGCATGTCCCAGTCACTGGGGGACATGTCCCAGTCCAGGTGGATCTCGATGAGGCACAGCGGGACATGTCCCAGTCTCAGGTGGGCATTGCCAAGGCACTCCAGAATGTGTCGCAGTTGCTGGGGGAGGTCTCCCAGTCTCAGGTGGGCACTGTCGGGGAGCTCCAGAGTATGTTCCAGTCACTAGGGGTGATGCTCCTTAGCATCTCTGTCACTTAGGAGCATCACCAAGGGCATCGACATCTAGGTGCAGTCACCAGGGCTGGCAGAGCTAGATGGTGCAGGGGTAGCCAGAGCTCGATCCAGCTGCCCTCAATCATGAGGTGAGCCCCAGGGCGCTATGAGCACCAACCGAGCAGAGGGGGAGCTGGATGCCAACCTGGAGCCACCCTATGGCCACCAGCCCCACTGAGACCCACCCCCCTGACATTGGCATGTCCAGCAGTCAGTGCCTGGAACGGGGGGGAGAGGGGGGGAGGTACGCCGGGGCTGTGCCGCCGGCAAGTGCACTGGGACCCTCCGGCCTCAGTGCCCCCAGAGGACGCCCACCAGGGACATCGAAGGCCACGAGACGCAGCTGGCTTCCTCCATTTCGGATGTGCACCCTGGGGACACACCGAGACGCTGTGGTAGAGAAGAGAGCACTAAACAAGTGGAGTATCACTGAGAGGGCACTGGGGGAGATGGGGGTATGGAGGGGTAAAGTGGGTAAGTGAGGTGCTGAGGGGGTGAGGGGGGAATCAGAGAGGGGTGGGGTGGCACCATCGGGAGTGGAGCAGTTTGGGACACATTTTTACACCATTAAAGTCTGTTCAGCAATACTGGCCAAGCACCAATCCCCTGCCCCATCCACCTGGTGATGCTCTTTTTAATAATGAGGCTCTATTTATAATATGATGGTATGTTCCAACAGCGTTGCCAATACTGTGGGTATTTCTATTTATCTTGGTGAACCACAAGTCTTTCCCTTATATCGGTCAAGTGACCACACAACCAGTTAGTCAGTTCAAAAGATGGTTATTTACACACACAAGGATTACTTTGACATGCAAACACAATATCTACTACGAGTTAAACTATACCTATCAACTATAATAACCTATACTTAACTTCAGGGCAACCGGCACTGTGCAAATGGATAAGGCCTTTATCTTGATCTCACGTGGCTGGTTCGAATAAAATGGCTCTGTCTCTGCTGAGCTCATCCGTCTGGTACCGATCGTTGGTCTTGAACTTGGCTGGCTGTTCCTGCTACAGTTGACTGGCATGGGCCGGATTCAAAAGAGAGAGAACACATGGCTGTGTCTCTTTTATCCCCCTGGGATTTCACGCTCATTGGGGCGGTCCTTAACCTTAGACCCAATAGTTCGACAAGGCTCTGATCAGTGTCTTCGATTTCGGCCAATAAAGTGCCGAGTACCTTGGTGGCTGGGCAGGTCCTTAGCGGTCATTGACCGTGGCAGTTGGGCTCTCTGAATAAACAGAGTGGCACCAATCAGTCTATAGCTTTCCCGGTTTCTTGATTGGAGCCCTATTGTTCTAGGGAATGGGCCATTAGAATGCAAACGAGCATGGGTTTCGATCAGGTCTAGCTACCTGCGTTTCAAATACACAGAAGGTGTATTCTGTCTGAGTCCTGAGTTGGCCATAATTCCTATGGTCCTTTGCAGGTGGCTATCTCAGATGGCTACACTGGTCAGGGGGGGTCCTAGGTTTCTCTCCCCGCCCACCCCCCGCCTCGGCATACCAGGTGCAGGTGATGGGTGTGAACAAGCACTCAGCAGACAGACAGGGGTCAGACTATGGAATTGAACAAGGAGCCCCAGCACTCAGCCCTCTGTGGGTTAACATCAGCCCCCCCCCCCCCCCCCCCCCCGTCCTTGACAATGACCCGCTGACAGTGCCGACACAATCCCAACACCCTGAAATAACGTTACACAGACCCTGGAGGGTGGGAATGCGGGCGGGAGGGGGGGGGGGGGAATAGGCAGAGGGATGGGGAGAGAGGAGTGCAGGAAGGGGAATGACAGACTGGACCACGTCCTATGTGAAGTGGATGAGGATGGCTCTAGCCCTCTGGGCTTGCAGGACCCTCACCACTCCCACCTGTCGTCCATCCTGCTGCTGGTCCTGCAGGTGCTCCCCGGTCCTGTCCACCAGCCCCTCCTGGTCTGGCGCCCCCCGGATGTGTGCCTGTGAACAAGATGGCTACTCACCTCCTTGGGTCACTGCAGCAGCCCTTCCACCTGGTTCACGTTTTTGAAAAGGAGTACTAATTGGCACCTGCATGACCACTCGCTGGCGAGGCGGTTCAACCATGGGAGTCTAATCAATAGGGGGTCATTCTCGTTAATTGTATGGAGATTGGGTTTAAGTGGTGATAATTGGTTTCTCACCACGCTCAGGCGAGATTCTGATTTCGCCAACGGGAGAGGCTGGTTATATCGCAAACCGATTGGCGCCTGGCACTGTTCTCGATTCTGTCCTCTCCCGTGGTCTAGGCTTCATCGCGCTGCCGCTTAAGCGCAAAGCGACCACAAAATTGTGCCTGTAAAACCAGTGGCCCGCCTGATTCCCCCGGGTTTCCCCCGGGCTTCCCCCAGTAGAATCGGGGGAAGAATGATCCTTGTTTTTCCACGGGTGTTGCTCACATCTGGGTAGTGGTTTCCGCACGTTTTTTCATTTCACATCTCAAGCGTTCGCAGCATTTCGCTGTTGTTCTTTAAAAAATTCACGATGTGATTTTTTTTCCGACTGGAAAATCCCAGAAACTGATTTAGGGATGGGCTGGGAATCCCAAAATATTCAGAGCTCTGGAAAACCCAGCCACATGGTTGCAAATAGATTCAATCAGATATTTTGCGGGGGGGGGGGACCTCACAGAGGTCAAGTAGGGTTCAGCCTGCTCGCTTGGGGAATGGGCTCGGCTGAGGCAGTGAAAAAAGTTATGTGTATGTAACAAGCAGGAACACAGTTCAGGCTGAAGACCCGAGCGTCTGAACAACAAAGTATGAACTGACAACATTTATAAACCTCCGGAAGTAATTTAACTCTATGGGCGAGAGAGGACTGTGTTAGCAGAGCCCTCCTCCCCCCCCCCCCCCCATCCGATTACATGGAAGGGACTCGCAATGGCTATATCTTTAAGACAGCGTCGATATCTTTCAGTTATGATTTCAGATTGGCCAACCCGAATTTAAAGCTGCCCCAGTTACATCTGGACGCTGTCCTTTGGATCATTCCTGCCTGGCCCGTGAGTATTCTGCCAGTCTCCTCAGGAACAGCCAATCTGCTCATTACATTTCCCACCTCGTCGAACCGTCGGGATTTGCACATCAGCAAGACCAGACATGTCTCCCTGAACATCACATCATTGTTTAGATGACAATTGTACACGTTTGCAGGTTGTTTTTGTGTGTGTGTGTGGAAAGGCAGGGGTGGAAGATTGGGTGAAGTGATAATCATGTGTTATTCCGGGAACAGGATTAAGGCCATTCAACCAATTAAACCTGATCCACCATTCAATTATTTTGACGGCATCTTTCCCAGCTGACCCTTCCATAGCTCAGCTGGTCGAGCAGAGGACTGTAGATGATTCAAGCTGACATCCTTAGGTCGCTGGTTCAATTCAGGCTCAAAGGAAGCCTTACTTGGCTTCATGGTAGCACAGTGATTAGCACTGTTGCTTCACAGTGCCAGGGTCCCAGGTTCGATTCCCGGTTTGGGTCACTGTCTGTGCGGAGTCTGCAAATTCTCCCTGTGTCTGCGTGGGTTTCCTCCGGGTGCTCCGGTTTCCTCCCACAAGTCCTGAAAGACGTGCTTTTAGGGAAATTGGACATTCTGAATTCTCCCTCCGTGTACCCGAACAGGCGCTGGAATGTGGCGACTAGGAGATTTTCACAGTAACTTCATTGCGGTGTTAATGTAAGCCTACTTGTGACAATAAAGATTATTATTATCTTAACTCTATTTACCTGCTTTTATTCCCTTCTGTGGGTAATGGAGGAGGGAGTGCGGACAGGAGGAGGGAGTGGGGGAAGAAGGAGAGAGGGAGTGGGGGAAGAGGGAGGGAAAGGGAGTGGGGGAAGAGGGGAGAGGGAGTGGGGAAAGAGGGAGTGGGGAAGAGGGAGTGGCGGTAGGGGGAAGGGGGAGTGAGAGTCGGGGAAGAAGGCAGGCAGGGTGGGAAAGAGGCAGTGGGGGGAGGGGGAAGAGAGGGGAGGGGGAAGAGGGAACAAGGGGAGGGAGAAGAGGGAGGGGGAAGAGGGAGTGGGGGAGGGGAAGAGGGAGGGTGAGGGAGGGGGTGGTGGGGGGAGTGGAGTGGTGGGGGAAGGGAGTGGGAGGTGGGGGAAGGGGGAGGGAGTGGGTAATGGAGGAGGGAGTGGGGATGAGTGGGGGAGGGGGAGGAAGTGGGGAAGGGGAGGGAGAGGGTCGGGGAAGGAGTGGGGGTGGAAGTAGGCGGAGCGTGAGGTAGGGGCGAGAGTGGGGGAAGGGAGGGAGTGGGGGAAGAGGGGAAGGGGGAGTGTGGTGGAGGGAGTGGGGGAACGGGTAAGGAGGGAGTGCGGGAAGAGGGAGGGGGCAGGAGTGGGGTGAGGAAGTACGGACAGGAGGAGGGAGTGGGGACAGAGGGTGGGGGAAGAGGGAGGGAAAGGGAGTGGGGGAAGAGGGAGGGAAAGGGAGTGGAGAAGAGGGAGTGGGGGAAGAGGGGGGAGGGAGTGGGGGAAGGGGATAGAGGGAGTGGCGGTGGGGGAAGGGAGAGTGAGGGTCAGGGAAGAGGGCGGGCAGGGCGGGAAAGAAGCAGTGGGGGAGGGGAAGAGGGAGCGGGAGGAGGGGGAAGAGGGAGCTGGGGGAGGGGTAGAGGGAGCGGGAGAGGGGGAACAGGGAGCGGGGGAGGGTGAAGAGAGAGCGGGGGGAGGGGGAAGAGGGAGCGGGGAGGGGGAAGAGGGAGTGAGGGTAGGGGGAAGAGGGAGTGGGGAAGAGAGAGCGGGGGGGGAGTGGGGGAGGGGGAAGAGGGAGCGGGGGAGGGGCAGAGGGAGCGGGGTAGGGGCAGAGGGAGCGGGGGGGGGAAGAGGGAGGGGGGGAGGGGGAAGATGGAGCGGGGGTAGGGGAAGAGGGGGCAAGTGTGAGGGAAGGGAGGGGAGGGATGGGATGAGGAGATGGGGATGGGAAGTGTGGTGGTGGACAGGGAAGTTAGTGGAGTGAGGAAGGGACAATGCTGGATAGAGGGTATCAGAGGGATGGCATAGAGTTTCTGCCTCATATCCCTCCATAACAGAGCAATCTAGGCCGTAGTGACTGAAATAACATAAAAGATTGTGGAATTTAAAACGTTAATGAATTGGGTAACCGTTTTCACTCGGGTGGCACGGTGACGCAGTGGTTAGCCTGCCTCATGGCGCTGAGGAACCAGGTTCGACACCGGGCCCGGGTTACTGTTCGTGTGCAGTTTGCACATTCTCCCCGTGTCTGCGTGGGTCTCACCTTCACAAACCAAAAGATGTGCAGGGGCGGTGGGTTGGCCACACTAAATTGCTCCTTAATTGGGAAATAGAAAGAATTGGGTACTCTAAATATATTTTCAAAACTATTTTCACTTAAGGTTCTGATAACTTTTATGCCCCCCCCCCCCCCCCCCCCCCCCCCCAAGTCTGAAAATTCTCCTCCAGTGGCCAGCTGGAGGGCCTTCTATGCTGCTTCGGGCATTGCTGTGCCTCTGCCAGCAGTGGGGCCGGGTTGGAGGGTGCAAATTGAGTCGTCGATCGCCTTTTCCGGGATGATCACTGCTTGCTGGGGTGTTTGGATCCAGTTGTAACTTTGGCCCTCAGTGCTGATGCTCTCGTGTCCATGTCTGAGACTGAGTTGCTGTCGTCCTGTCAGTCCGGAAGCTGGCCCACAGCGGGCAGTGCCTCTTGACTGTATTGGCGGTGCTATGAGAAGTGGTGGAGGCACTGATGTGCCTGGTGTGGTTTCCTGCAATGTGAGTCCTCCTGCCCTTGATGTGGTCCACCAGTTTCCATCTGGTCTTCTCTCGGGTCTGACCTTGTATGTTCTCTCCAACACGACAACAGGGGCCCAATGAGCACCGTCCGTGAAGTTCCAGATACGCACAATGTCTCCCAGTTTAAAGCCTCCCTGGTGTCTTGTAGTTGTGGTATTTCTTCTGGAGGTCCCACTTTGTCTCTATTTTCCCACAGAGACTTGGAAGTGTCAAGCTCAAGCGGGTTTGGAGATGACTGCCCATTATTAGTTCCGCTAGTGCTACCCCTGTTGTGACGAGGCATAGTCCAATAATGGAATAGGAGCCTTGCCAGCTTTATATCAATGGAGGCCGTACTCTGTTTCTTCAAGCCGTGTTGTGCCGAACTTTTGTCATAGATTAAGAATAAATTAATCTACACCCCATCATTCTACCGTAATCCATGTACCTATCCAATAGCCGCTTGAAGGTCCCTAATGTTTCCGGCGCTACTTCCACAGGCAGTGTATTCCATGCCCCCACTACTCTCTGGGTAAAGAACCTACCTCTGACATCCCCCCTATATCTTCCACCATTCACCTTAAATTTATGTCCCCTTGTAACGGTTTGTTCCACCCAGGAAAAAAGTCTCTGTCTACTCTATCTATTCCACTGATCATCTTATAAAGTCGCCCCTCATCCTTCTCCGTTCTAATGAGAAAAGGCCGAGCACCCTCAATCTTTCCTCGTAAGACCTACTCTCCATTCCAGGCAACATCCTGGTAAATCTCTTTTGCACCTTTTCCAAAGCTTCCACATCCTTCCTAAAATGAAGCGACCAGAACTGCACACGGTACTCGAAATGTGGCCTTACCAAGGTTTTATACAGCTGCATCATCACCTCACGGCTCTTAAATTCAATCCCTCTGCTAATGAATGCTAGCACACCATAGGCCTTCTTCACAGCTCTATCCACTTGAGTGGCAACTTTCAAAGATTTATGAACATAGACCCCAAGATCTCTCTGCTCCTCCACATTGCCAAGAACCGTACCGCTAACCCTGTATTCCGCATTCATATTTGTCCTTCCAAAATGGACAACCTCACACTTTTCAGGGTTAAACTCCATCTGCCACTTCTCAGCCCAGCTCTGCATCTTATCTATGTCTCTTTGCAGCCGACAACAGCCCTCCTCACTATCCACAACTCCACCAATCTTCGTATCATCTGCAAATTTACTGACCCACCCTTCAACTCCCTCATCCAAGTCATTAATGTAAATCACAAACAGCAGAGGACCCAGAACTGATCCCTGCGGTATGCCACTGGTAACTGGGCTCCAGGCTGAATATTTGCCATCCACCACCACTCTCTGACTTCTATCGGTTAGCCAGTTCGTTATCCAACTGGCCAAATTTCCCACTATCCCATGACTCCTTACTTTCTGCATAAGCCTACCATGGGGAACCTTGTCAAATGCCTTACTAAAATCTATGTACACTACATCCACTGCTTTACCTTCATCCATGTGCTTCGTCACCTCCTCAAAGAATTCAATAAGACTTGTGAGGCAAGACCTACCCCTCATAAATCCGTGCTGACTATCCCTAATCAAGCAGTATCTTTCCAGATGCTCAGAAATCCTATCCCTCAGTACCCTTTCCATTACTTTCCCTACCACCAAAGTAAGACTAACTGGCCTGTAATTCCCAGGGTTATCCCTATTCCCTTTTTGAACAGGGGCACGACATTCACCACTCTCCAATCCCTGGTACCACCCCTGTTGACAGTGAGGACAAAAAGATCATTGCCAACGGCTCTGCAATTTCATCTCTTGCTTCCCATAGAATCCTTGGATATATCCGTCAGGCCCGGGGGACTTGTCTATCCTCAAGTTTTTCAAAATGCCCAACACATCTTCCTTCCTAACAAGTATCTCCTCGAGCATACCAGTCTGTTTCACACTGTCCTCTCCAACAATATGGCCCCTCTCATTCGTAAATACTGAAGAAAAGTACTCATTCAAGACCTCTCCTATCTCTTCTGACTCAATACACAATCTCCCATTACTTGCCTTGATCGGACCCACCCTCGCTCTAGTCATTCTCATATTTCTCACATATGTTTAAAAGGCCTTGGGGTTTTCCTTGATTCTACCCGCCAAAGATTTTTCGTGCCCTCTCTTAGCTCTCCTAATCCCTTTCTTCAGTTCCCTCCCTCAAGCACCCTGTCTAAACCTTGTTTCTTCAGCCTTACATAATTATCCTTCTTCCTCTTAACAAGACATTCAACCTCTCTTGTCAACCATGGTTCCCTCACTCGGCCATCTCTTCCCTGCCTAACATATACAATATCAAGGACACGTAGTATCTGTTCCTTGAACAAGTTCCACACTTCAATTGTGTCCTTCCCTGACAGCCTATGTTCGCAACTTATGCACTTCAGTTCTTGTCTGACAGCATCGTATTTACCCTTCCCCCAATTGTAAACCTTGCCCTGTTGCACGCACCTATCCCTCTCCATTACTAAAGTGAAAGTCACAGAATTGTGGTCACTATCTCCAAAATGCTCCCCCACTAACAAATCTATCACTCGCCCTGGTTCATTACCTAGAACCAAATCCAATATGGCCTCCCCTCTGGTCGGACAATCATAGATCATAGAATTTACAGTGCAGAAGGAGGCCATTCGGCCCATCGAGTCTGCACCGGCTCTTGGAAAGAGCACCCTACCCAAGCCCACACCTCCACCCCATTCCCATAACCCAGTAACCCCACCCGACACAACGGGCAATCTTGGACACTAAGGGCAATTTATCATGGCCAATCCACCTAACCTGCACATCTATGGACTGTGGGAGGAAACCGCAGCATCTGGAGGAAACCCAAGCAGACATGGGGAGAATGTGCAGACTCCGCACAGACAGTGACACAAGACGGGAATCGAACCTGGGACCCTGGAGCTGTGAAGCAATTGTGCT